>NW_025763509.1:2187975-2917300 GCF_020744385.1 Fusarium flagelliforme
GTCGAACAATAAACGGAATTGTGACCCCGGGTATTCCAAATTTCTATCAGTAGCTTATTCTCAGTATGGTGAATCAGTGGCTGTGAAAGCAAACAACAGAATCTAAACTGAAAGCAAGAGAGGTAATTGATCTGTTATTAACCCAGGCTCTGGTAAACTCTGTATTCGATTATGATCCCCTGTACTGCTGAGGTGTCCAGAGTATCCTCTGAGCGCCTTGTGCAACCCAGCTTCCAAGAACAGCCAGTCCACCTGTTAATTGTTGGTCCGGCGGTTCATTAAGTAGGCTGATAGGGATACGATGAGTGTGCAACTGAAGAGTAATGTCACCTCAGACGTTGAAGAGACGAGGAGACACATGATCCGACATTGTAAGAATAATCTGATTTGGCAAGAGCTCGATGCCCATAATAGACCCTTCTGGCCACGATATCTTCAAACTATGGATCCCTATGAGGTGTCCCAAAGCCAAATGTAACTGTTTGACGAGGCACCGGGTAGCATCGTAGCATCGGTGGGAAGAATAAAGATTGAGATGGTCCTTTCGTGATCCAAAGTTTGTTATTGATCGTAGTTTGCGCCAATATTCCACATTCGGAAGCAGCCTAAAAAGGCGAGCGGGAACTAATGAACTACCTGATGAGATGGCTATGGCCTCAGAGTAGTTTTGCAAGCTCATGAAAGTAAAGTTCGATCCCGCTCGAGACATCCCACACATAAGCTGTCTTGGCTGCGGACATCAATCACATACTGTTACATGAGAGAATAGGGTGATAAGATTGGAGAGAAAAAGAATGTAGGAGCGAAACATCAGCAAGGCGCCAGAGTGATGCATCACGAACTTCATGGAATGCAGCAAGCTGGCTATCTGGTGAGAAGAAAATATAGTCGATAGGATCAAACGTTGGAAGCTATCTTAGTACTTCATGAGAAGGAGCCGCCCAGCATACCAGCGATTGATTGCTTATAGATGCAGCTATGAAGAGCATAGCTTCAATTTCGTTCCAACGTTTCCCTCGTTCGATATATTCGTTGCGCTGATGCATCGTTCGGAGACATAACCCGTTACCACTTCCCAAAGCTCAATTACCCGATGTGACGACGAAAGGATTGTTGTCGCATTCCTCACGCCTACTGAGTAAATCACCTGTGAATTCAGTCGCCAATGGTCTTCCATAATGCATTGAATTTCATGCACCTAATTGTTAAAGTGTCATCGCTTGACGCAGTCCAAAGGTCAACAATCAAATGGAACAGAAGATCTACGCGAATTCGATTCTGAACACCTGTGACTGCATCCCAGTTCTGTATTATTTTGTCTGGAGACGCAGTCACTGTAAGGCGTCCATCCGGTGACCAGGCCAACGTGAAGAGTGATAGACATCAATTTTGGAGTTGTAGACGTCAGTATTGAAGGTATAGGTTAGCTTGTTTTGACGAAAAAACGATGAGGTTTTGTGAGAAGCCCACATGGTCTGCATATATCTTGAGACTGGGATGGACTGGAACATCAGCTTGGGTGGTGAGAGGTTCCAAAAAGGTGTTGTGGACGCCTGATAGGTTTGTGAATCCCGACCATTTCTTGTACAAAACCTGCCAGGAAGCTGGCGTAGTCACCTCGGCAATGGTACGGTACATAATACGCATATAGTGATAGCTCGAACTGATAGTCCTGGATCGTAACGATCTAGTCTCAGCGCTCAGAGTATATATAGCTATAGGTACTAGTCAAGTTACAGGTTTCTATAGAATTAACGTCCGACGTCCTACATGAAGGTTATAATGATTATACGACCAGGGATGCATACGCACAATCGGCAAGTGCAATGGTTACCCTCCTCTACCAAGATAGCTAGGTACAATTTATATATCTAATTATAACCAGACCCATAGCTAGTCAACACTCGTAGCCATCTTCAGGATCCAAATGTTCAACGAAGGCGAAAGCCACTTAGCCTGGTCATTTCATGGCTCAGGCAAGAGCTATCTATATGAGTTGTCACTGTCGAGAGAGAAATTCATTTACCGGAATTTGACCCACCCATAGTGGGAAACGGATATTTAACCCAAAAACTGACCAACTGCATCCTGGTTGGGGCAATATTCTATTGTGAAAACTTTGGATGCAAAGTAACACAAATGATCGTTTCAGAAAGCGGTCTATGCCTCATTGATATTCAGCTCACCCACGAGATTTGTTAGCAAATGTGCAGCTAGATCTTCTCTTCGCTTCACAACGCTGACTGGCCAATGACTTCGCACAGCCTGCTTCAAAACCAGCTGATCAGCATTCTCCTCCTCCAGCTCCAAGGCCTCTTTAACAAGTTTCAACTCTTGCGGTCGCATCCGTGATCGAACTACTCGATACAAAACTTTAGACAAGTAATGATTTCGATTCTGATGGTACAGACCGTACACTACTAGCATAAGAGTTGAACGCATAAGTTCTAGATCAGTCTGTGGGGTCTGGTCGCTAATTATGTCGAAAGTTCTGAAGCTAATGTATATAAGCGGTACAATGACGAATGAGTCCATGGCTTCAAAACCGTGACGGAGATAGTAGAGACGAAGGAGGGTTTGCACGTTCCTTATAGCTTCAGCTATAATTTCTTTGGGAAGCGGCTCATGTTCCAATGTTGCGGTAACCTCAGCATCATCCAAGGGCTCCATAATGGCAAGGATGAGATGCTGTAGATAGTAACTTGAAAGGTCAGCATGGTTGAGTAGCAGGTGGATGTGATAAGAGGCTTACTGTAACTGCAACTGAGCAGGTAAAACAATGCCTTTTGGTTGAAGACAACCAGGTAAGTAAGCCTGCCACCTCTTGAGCTCTGTGTAGAACTCGTAGGCCTCCTTGGCCTGAATTTTAATGCCTCGTGCGTATGACATAGTACAGAACCTCTGCATGATAATACGCAGCTCACTCTTTGCCTTGAAGAGATAATTGAACAGGAATGGAGTCAGGTGTGTGTTTGATGGGTATTTCACCCAAATCTCACCATACCATTGGGGATCGGTTGCAGGGTTTGGTAGAGGCTCAGCAGGAGGCTTGGTCAGAAGTGGACCTTGCTGAAGAGCAAAGCTTACAAGCCTGTTTCCATTGTTATCACGTGTACATGCCTTCAACAAAGTCTGACTCACGCATCCCATTTGTAGATTGCCCAAGCTGTAAAGGAATTGCCCCTGCGTATTCTTTCAGTTGGCCCTGGAGTACAACCACTGAAAAGGTTAAGTTTGTTTGCCATAGACACTGAACTGACTCTATAAGCTTGGCCTATCTCGTCTAGGCCAGACAGGTTATAGAATACGTTCAAGATGATACCGGCCTGGACGGTTGTTATGCACGGTTCTAGAGCCTCTAACTCCCAAAGACGTTTCGCTTCAGCAATGAAACGGTAGGTAAGAGTTTTTGGATTCCAGTACTCAGCGCGGTCCGGCAATGGCGTATAGCAGGTCTGAACTATGTCAGTTCGCAATAATCATATTATTACAATTGAACTTACACAGCAGTAGGCGAGTACAACGTTAACCAACAACTCGGAGCAAAAGTCCCTCCTGGGCGCTATCATATCTTCTAGAAAATAGTCTTTTTGAAAGGCAGATGTGAATGAATATTCACAGAGAAACCAGACTCCAAGGAGATCTCTCATTAAGACATCGTCTTTGCAAACAGAAGTCCAGAGGGACGGTTTGCAGTCGCTGAGAAGTGGATCCACAACGTGTGCCGCATGGAACGGCATCAGGTAGGGTGCATTGTGAGAATTACTGTGGACTGATATATTCGCATTGTGTACCCTGGGAGATGTTACAGGCACTGGAATGTCATCTTGAGAGTAGAGCAAGGCACCCTGGTACATAAGGGTATCTAGATATGGGTTATCGTGGAGGAGTTCATGAGGCATTTGAGTCTTGTATAAGAGTTTATACCGGAACTGACATTCTGGTGCAATAGCGAGCTGTACCAACGCATCCCCAGCCATGACCAGATTGAGAATGGTCTCGGCGGGAGTTCCGGATCTCAATCTCGATAGGACCTGCTGAGCCTCTGCCTCGGGAAGAGTGGTTAAAAGGTCGAATATCTTTTCTTGGTTGGCCTCGGTGGCTTTCAGAGCCTGATATTGCCGTTTCAGAGCCTTGGATGTTGTCTCTCCCGGCGCTGTCGCATAGTGGCATGCGAGCCGGTGACTTTCACAACGACGACATGAAGGTCTATGACCAGAGCACTGTGTCACAGTTTCGAGTTTAGCTGCTGCCACACGTTGCTGGAACCAAGATTCTTGCCTTCACTTTAGCCCCCCGACATCCTTGACAGGCAACAGACACGGAAGATCGTAGCTTTGGGAGCGTAGCTGAGGTAGTTGGTCTCGATTGACCCTGCGGGGCGAGTCGGTGTGACGTCGTTGATGGCAGCAAACGGCGTAACGGCCGAGGAGTTTGATCTGACATTTCAATCTTACGTCATATGTGCAAATGCATATAGTTTTCAACCACTTGACCTGATTAATACCTCCAACCAGGGACCGACAAGAGAGCAAATGAAATGTGGCAAGTTGGTGGGATTGGAAGTGGTAAAGTTAGCGTGAAAGTACCCCACCTTACTAATGGACTTTTCACTTAATAAGCTTGCATGAACCAATGAGCTTCCATCCTCTAGTCAAAGAAATAATTTACTACAGGACAGTTTCCTTGTTGTATTTGTTCTTATTTCAATTTACTTAGTTCCAATACCGCTTGGGAGTTTTGAGACTAAACACTCTGACTATAATAAGGTAGAAATCCAAACATTATTCTACTGCATGTAACTTATCAGATTTACTAAAAGTTACAATCAAGTTAGATCATTCAACTCAATAATTATTATTGATAAGAAGCGTTCATGCTTGACGGCCAGTAGCAGTGTGGGTTTAATTATCTAGATGATACATATATAATATACTTAAACCTTCTAGCAACTCTATATATAAGCTACATCTTAGAAATTTCAAGTATACTATTATTGGAACTGTAAATGTTAAGACTTTGCGAAACATCTATCCTTGCATTAAATGGAGTCTAGGCTCTTGGGCCTTCAAGACAGCTGAATGCTATGCATAAATTATCTCGCCAGTGGAAAGCACTCTAGTCCCCTTGGAAAGAGCTGTCTGTGGCGGGCGTTCCCAATTTAAAGCTTTATCACCCCTTGTCTACACATCCTGCCGTCTCTCATAGAAGTTATCTACTGTGAGCTGAGTTTCCTCCCCATTCACCTTTTTGAGACAGATGGTCTTCTGTGGTGGCTTGGGCATTGATGGCCAGTTGAGAGTGTTTGAAGCATTCCTTGCTTCCATGGGATCTTCCCTTCGCTTCTGCCATTCTTGCAGTAAGAGCTGATATGACTCAACGGGTTGGTCCAACTTGACATCTGGGTGCTTTGCCCACTTTGCCTCAAGATCACTTAGGCTCTGATCTTCGTGAGGTATACTCCGAACATTATAATTCTGGGTGATGATCTCATAAATGGTAAATATGACGCCCTTGACATCGTTGCGATCCTCGACATAAGCTTCTCCTTCATTAGGTATATGACTAATTTGAGTCGTATAGTTGAAGTCAAAGAGCATGATTGAGTCTGCTGTCTCGTCAACAAGTTGATTGCGTGGCGCGATATCTTGGCATATTGCCAGAGGAAGTAGTACTTGAAGACAACCTGCTAATAGGTTATTTAACAGATCAATAAGCACAACACGTCGGGACAAGGGGCCGGGGTTTACCCTTTTTGCGAAATTACCTCCGCGTGGGGGGTAGGCAACAAGGTCTGCATCTGGACCAAGCCTCTCAAGCTCTTCAAGCTCGTCTCGCCGTACTGTCTGAATTTCTTCAGGTACAACCGCGTCTTCCAAGGATGGGTAGTGTATGCAGTAGTTCATATCGTATTTGGCATCGATATACTTTGTGATAATCGCGCCAGTCTCAGACACGTATATCCTGTAGACCTCTGGAGATAGATCTTCGCTATGGCGGCTATAATGTTCAATCGCAAGTGCGTCGTCGTCTTGCTCTCCATCCATCGTCACGGAAACTACCCGTCTGTGGTCCCAATTGACAACATGCCAGGTACTGGGTCCGCCAACGGGTATATCTCCACTGAGGCAAAAATACTTTTCATTCTCGTTGATCATTATCCTGAGTGTTTTGGGATTTTAGGTACGAGAACAGGAGAGTAGTGCAGTAGAGCGCGACCAGACAAGTGACTGTATAAGTAGAAATAGAAATTGCTGTGATCGAAGAGTGCGGGGTCTTGGTGGATTTACTGAGTCAGAAAGGTTAGGTATCATTGGTTCAGCTATAGTGCCTGGGAACAAGACAGGATCTATAATTGATTTATCTGAGTGTGTATCTCTATGATTTATATCTAAGTCTTGTAATAGTTGTCCCGTCAGCCAACACATCTGTCTCCTCTTCCAACTTTGTTCTTCGCCAACGCGGTACGCCAATCGTCCACAAATACCAGTACACCACGCCAACTACCACAATGACCCATGAAAACACAGCATACATGGCGTAAAACCCGTCACCCTCGTAACCCTGTGGAGGGAAGAACGGAGCCACTATCAAGGCGCAGCTCATGGCTATCCTCAACCCGACAGCGAGCATCCACGCCTTGAACGGTCTCTTGAGGTCTGGACGCTGTAGTCGAAGCTTGACAAGACCGATGGCGACGGCTAGACCGATCAGTTGCCCCGCGTAGCCGTCGATATTCAGGATGAATGAGTAGATCGTGTCAGACGATGGGAGGGTCAAGACGAGAAATGATGGTATATAGTGTATGACGAATCCACCCATGGGTGAATTAAATGGTCGGGAGGAAGACAGGATAGAAGAGTATGGGATGAAGCCTTGTCGCGCAATCTCTTGCTTTGTACGCGCCTGGTAGTCACGGTCAGTATCAACACATCTTGTTGCTGATGTACGTACCATAGCGAAAGCAACAACCATAACATTGCCAATCGCAGACAGAGCTACAGCAGTAGGGAGAACAATCCGTCCAAAGCTCTCTCCAAATAACCTCTCAAAAAAGAGCGCAGCAATAAGTTCACCACTCTCTTTAATCTCCCCGATTGGCACAACCAACAAGTATGCCACGTTGATAAGCATGTACAAACCACATGACGTGACCAGCGCAGTCAAGGCGACAGATCTCAACGTCCGCACCGGATGCTTGACCTCGTTCATAACATTCGCTGCGTTGTCAAGACCAGCAAACGAGTAAAAGACTTTGAAGAGACTGGTTGCAATGACGCCCCAGCTCCAGCTGCTGTCGTCCCATAAATGCTCCCATGCGAGTTGTCCAGTCGGAGCAGCGCTTGTATCCGGTCGGATAATGACAACGTAGAAGCCGGAGAGGATCATAAATACTATGATGCCAATCTTGACCCAGCCCAGGATATTCTGTATCTTGATCCCAGCCTTGGGGAAAATGCTATGCGTAACGCACACAAACGTAAGCAGTCCCACAGCAAGACTCTTCCTCAACTCATCGCTCGGCTTGTCAACCCCGAGCGCAAACAAAACATATTGACTAAACACAACACAATTACTCGCCGTGAATCCTAGAAGCACCGCATACATGGCAAAGAGCGTCGAAGCGAGCAACCTGGGCCATTGGTACGCAAACTCGAGGTAGACTTTATCGGCTCCCGACCGGGGTAGCATGCAGCCAAACTCGAGAGATACACCAAGGCCGCACGCCGCGATGAAGGCACCGAGGAGCCAGAGCAACAAAGCCAAACCAGGGCTTCCGACGGACTGGACGATTGTGCCGGGCGTGGCAAAGATGCCGCTGCCGACGACGCGGGATATGACGATGACGTAGGCGCTTTGCCATGAAAGGTTGCGGCCGATAGTGGATGTTTCGGGGAGGACGTCGTCTTCTACATGGCGGCTGGGCTGGATACCCTCCGCCGTTTCGCCATCTTGATGCGGAGATATTGATTTATATGAGGTTTGTTGCGAATGCAGCAACTGGGCTGCTGTTGGGTCGGCCATGATGTGTGTACTACAGATTTATTTTCTCGAAAGAGGGGCTGCTTTTTTAAATGTAAGAAACAGTAAGACGTCATCTCTGTATTAATAATGTTTCGCGTTTCGGGGAGAGACATTTGGGTGTTTTGGAGCTTGTGATGGGCTAGATAAGAGGCTTCGCAAGATGTGATATCAATGGCGTGATTGGAGGGATGACTACAGTCACTCACCACGTGTGGTTATATACTCATGTGTAATAATACAGCCAAATTGCGACTTGCATTTCGGGGTGATATTATTCTCTGGTGACTTATATGCTATTTTATTGATATTATTGCATGTAGCTTATATGCCGTTAATCTAGCCCTTGCTACTACTATGTTCTCCTCTTTCAAGAGCTAACAGAACTATATCATGTGATGACTGGTTATATTGCACTGAATCTAGCATGTAGAAAAGAATCTCAAAAAGGGTTATTTTTCTATCTAGGAAGCAGGAAGACCTAACTTTTAACTAGAGGATTGCAGGAGATAATGAAATTCATACGGAAGAAGCTCAGTCTCGAGCCTTATCTTATCTTATCGTGTGTATCTCCGAGCACTATTCCCGGCCCCATTTCCGGGTCCACCTACCCTGATACTATTGAATGTGTTTAGACGCGACGACTGCACTCTATTAGCGTGGTCTCTGCGACAGTCGTGATCTTCTTCTCGGGGACCTTCCACTTACAATGTAGCGAAGAATAGTTCCCAATCAGGCTCTGAGTGGCTTGGGTGGCGGCGGGAGGACATTAGCAGGATTGATGAGCGTCTTCACGAGTGCATCGCGACATGAAGATGGCAATCACATCTGCTCTATGGTAATCTTAAGATCTCCCGATGTATTATCTACTACGAAACTTACAAACTGTCTATCTAGGCGCAACTCACAGACCACGAAGGAGTGGGAGCATCAGTTCAGCAACAAGCTTGACACCATGATAGAAATGCTGTCTCGATCCTTAGATAACGTTGGACAGTTGGGCCCTGACGATGTGCAAACTCACAGAGAGTCGATGGTAGAAGACACGGCTGTGAGATCCATGCAACAAAATCGTGTGAAAGTGAAGATAAAAATTGCTACAGATTAGAGAATGCAGGGTCTAACTAGATTTACCAAGTCTGAAAAAGCAAATCCTATTAAGTTACCTTTAAAGACCATTTCTATCAGCCAATTAGGACAGTCTCGAGTGCAGACATAATTGAGATGGTAGTGCTCAAGACCCTCTCCAAACCTGATCTGTCCTGTGTAGGTAACCAATACTGTTATTTAAAATTAATAATACTTATAGAATGAGAACAGAGCGTCTTGAATACCGATCTCCAAGTGTCCTCAATCGGCCCAGTTTACTATCAGAAGTCAAAACCCTATAACAGCCTATACGATGAAACACGCCAACCTGATGAGGCGGTTGATACAGGATAATGCCCTCCACCAGTCCTTTCTCCGCTTCATGGTCGAGTTCGGAGTGTGTCTGGAGTAGATATATCAGACCATCAGCATCTTCAAGGGAAATAGCTTGCCTCGTTGCGCCTTCGACGAGGCCTTGTTTGTAGCCTGGTTGCAGGTTGTCAAGGTATGAAACAATGGGAGTATGGTTTAGATCCTCCTCATCAAATCTTATCTGAAGCTCAACCTTGTCATCACCACACCAGTACTCAACTCGGTCGGTTTCCACGAAATCCTCGCAATACGTATGGGTAACAAAGCGTTCACTCAGACCCCCGTTAGGATTCTTGGTAGCGGGCCCAATGAGATAACCGCGCAGTTGTATAGCGCCTCCACGTAATAGGCCCGTATCATGCGAGTCATCCAGGTAATGCAACCAAAGGTCCTCAAGTGAACATTGCTCCAGATCATTCTCTTCCAAATAGTTCCCTTCCGTAGGCATCGACAGTTCGTAAGGACCGTCAAGCGAAAGCCAACTCCATGACGGAGCTTTGTAAGTGTTTGATCGCGTTGTTGTCGCTTTCCTTCCTGAATTTGCCCAGCCGAGTGACCACGGGAGTTGCGAGTACCAAAAGCCCGCGACATATCTGCTTCTTGACTTGTGAGAAGCCCTGAACGCTTGTACCGCTCCGGCAAAGGCCATTAATCGATCTTCTTCTTTTGTCAAAGCTGTGTTGGCATACATCGCGGTAATGGATAACCACAAATCGCCAGAGGTCATTTCCATTCCTTTTTCCTTCATTCCCCCTGCCTCGGCTTTCCAATATCTGGAAACACCAGTCTCATCGGGAACACCATTTGGAAAGGTCTCACATGCCAATTTGCCACGACATTGCCACCAAGCCTGCATACCGCCAATGATAAGGGACCGTTTCGAAAGAAACCACTCTTGGAAAACCCAAGCGCGCTGGCGAAGTGGACAAAGGGATACATCAGCATAAAACAAATCAAGTGGGACTAGACGAAGTCTTCTCTCATCTTCTCCTGTCCACTGGCTAGTGATATCCAACGGTGTCAGTAGGCTGTAATCTCGGTCGGGAAACATGCCTTGTGAACTGTCAACGGCACTTGCCGCACATAGGTTCAGGTCGGCATTGGCGTATACAGAACCCATCATAGTCGCCTCTTGCTGCCAGTCGGAGCGCGAGTCTTGGAAGATGCAAAGAGAATCAATCCAAATAAACCTATAGCGCAGGTGAACGCATGTAGCTATTGCATCTTGATATGTCTGGGGAAGGGCGTCCGTCCCAAACCCCGTAAAAAGCTGACTGGCTGTCTTTTTCTCTAATTCCATCCTCTTTACGTTACCCCAGCAGTGTGAAAACGCAACATATTTCACTTCTTCATCCGGTGGAAGATTGGCTGATGATATGAGTCTTGCCCAGTTGGAATTGATGATATGGACTAGTCGCGTAGGACGGAAAGCACGGTTGGGTACCCGGCAATGCTCATGGTTCGTCTTGCACTCGTCGATCCACTTTCTTGCGTTCTCGGTTGTTGCGGAGTCAATGGGTTCAAAAGTTATACAGGGAGGCTCAGTAACTGAGTGATGTGGTTCAGTCTCCTGAGCTAAATCCATAACCATGTCACACATACACACCTGTCTCTGTAACTGGTAAGAAGCCCAGAACTAAATCGTATGCACCATCGATCTTGATTCGCACGAAGCTTAAATAAGTGAGATCGTCTCCTGTAAACTCAATCTTGTAACTCGAATTGTACTGTCGAGGTTGCGTGGGAGCCTTGCGGTGCCGGTCCATATAGTAGATCCATCTACAGATGTAGCATCCGGCTGTAGCAGCAGCCTGGAGTTGTTCCCAGCTTTGTTCACGTGGAGTCTCATCGATAAAGGCTGGGCGCACGCCAGTGAACATTTTTCTGCAAACAGGGCATACTCGATCTCGATTCAAGAGCATTTGTCGCGTATTGTTTATGGTCTCGGACATGATTGGAGTAGTGAATCGGAAATCTGATTTGCCACTGAAGTTCCGCCGTAAATGAGGATATGATGAACCGATGTAGGATAAACAGCGTGTGCGGTCAGAAGAAGCAAGAGGCGTGGTTCATGTCTTAGGTTGTATGAGGGGTCGCCATCTGAAAAATATCTCATCGAGTTAAATAGCCTGACAGCTTACGACCCCAACTGTCGCGCTCATTACTAAGTGCTCTGTTCAGTATCCCATTCCGGATTAGGTATCCACTCCCATGAACCAATTACGTCAGTCACCTGTCCTGTTTCTTCAAAAGTGCAATTGTCTGCAGAAGAAAGAGGCCCCTCGCCTCTTAGTTCTCTCCACTGGTTTGTAGAACTAAGTAATTCATAGCAGTTCCTTACCATCCAGCCCCATTTCCTGATAAACCCCGGTGTCATCTCCCAGCTAGACACCAAATAAGGTTCTCCCCAAATCATGAGGCCTGTCTGAGCAGTCATGTCGATAAAGGCGGGATCGGATTTCAAAAGTGAAGGCGGCCGGTAAAATATCTGCAAGTTCATCAAGCTTCCCACCAGGTCCTTTACAAAGTCGGCATGGCTAAACTCAAACTCGTGTCTTATAATGTTCTCTCGCATGACAGGACATGGGAGACTGTCAATCCACGAGAAGTGGTTGACGCTCATTTGTAATAACGTTGGCGCCAATGAACCAGAGCATTCCGGATGCACAGGCAGGATAGTCGAATGTCTAAGCACAGCTGGGTTGCTGATGAAGGTTTGAGAGTGAGGGCCTGGTACTTGGCACGGTATAGTAAGATAATCGACCATGTACTTGTTTTGCAACAGGGCTCGAAGGACATTGAACTCCACCAGGTGGAGCAGATTATCGTATGGAAGAGGGAACCATATCTGTGGCGCGCTTTGCTCCGACGGCTTCCAAGGTCGTTGCTTATCATCCGACGGACCGGAAGATTGTGAGCTGGATTGATCGGGGCGCTCTGTACCAACGGTATTAGGTGGCAATATGGTTAAGTCAAGTGACACCTCATCAAGCCGCCAACGGTGCACAGACCATTGACTTGAAGTATTGTTCAACTTGACATTACCCTTTCGCAATCCTGTGTGAGACTAATCAGTATCTCTATTGCAAAAAGTTTGCCAAAGCTATTTAGCAGGATCAGAATAGTAAGGTGGACGTACTCGACGCCCGTTTATAAATACGATTCTTGATCTTCTTCCGAGTGTCAACCTGATGGAGTTCCATTGATCGAGTCCCAGCTTAGTTTGGAAAGGCGCTTTCGTACGATGCTGCTAGGTAGAGATACAATTGTAGATGAAGTTGGTAGTAGCTATTGTCCTTAAGCGTATGAGCTGATGTGACGTCGGAAGGTCAGAGTAGGCCGCGTCCGTCGGAGTCAGCTGGAAGCGGAAATAATGTCAGATTCTACTCCTACGTCCGCACTCAGCGCTAGGTCCAAACGGGTAAAAATGTCAGGTTGTGGGAGCTTGCACCTGGTCCTCCAAAGCAGATCATCTTGAAAATCACACTGACTTAAGTATGTTGGGGACCCCCTTAGTATTTTACCATTTAAACTTTTCTGCCATCTTTAATTTTTATAATGGCTTCAATCTTTGGCTTTCTTCACCGTAACTGGCAGTCTTCCTCTCCTCCAACTCCACCCAAGCATGATAATGCTTTGAGATTCGGGATTCTTGGTGCAGCAAACATAGGGTAGGACTAGACCCAACAACGAAAGTTGGGATTCCGGATACTAATTGGAGGCAGGCCGTCTGGCATTATCCATCCTGCCCAGTCCCATCCAGAAGTGATCATCCAAGCTGTCGCAGCCAGAGACAGAAAGAGAGCGGAAGAGTATGCTCGAAAACACAACATTCCCCAAGTCATTGATTCCTATGATGGTACTCATTTTCTTGCCTGTTTACATCGGTGAAAGTCTAACGTTACCTTTATAGCGCTTCTGGACGATCTTTCCATTGACGCAGTTTACATCCCTCTCCCAGCCGGCTTGCATTGCGAATGGGCCTTGAAAGCAATATCAAAAGGAAAGCATGTTATCATCGAAAAACCAGCGACAGTCAATGCGGCTCAGTCTGAACTTTTGTTCAGATCTCCATTGCTTCAACACCCCAATGCCCCAGTTCTTGTTGAAGCGATACATTTCAGCTTCCAGCCCACATGGCAATATTTCCTTACCTTGGTGGATAGTCCCAACATTGACCAAGTTGATGCCTTTGCAAAGCTGCCCTGTTATATAATCCCCAAAGGTGGCATTCGTTTCGACTACGAACTCGGTGGTGGGTGTTTACTGGAGCTGGGTACATATCCACTCTATGCTCTGCGGAAGATCATGGGTGATGAGCCGGTGGAGTGTACAAGTTGCAAGACTAGAACCCCACCTCCTCCGCACGAACTTTGTGATGAAGCCGCGGAGGCAGTGTTTCGATTTCCTGGTGGTCGAATTGGCAACGCCGTAATTGACCTACGCGCTCCAGTTACCACCTTTCCCACGTTTAAGATTTCTGTCTTGCACAAAGAAGTCAACATCGAACAGGCAGACATCCCAGACAATCAGACCAAGTCGTACCGTCGCAAGCTCATCCTCCACAACTTTCTGATCTCTTCCTTCTGGCATCGCATCGATATTGAGGATGAATACACAATTCGTGACAATACCGCCGGCAAAACCTTAAGAAAATGGACAGAAAGGAAGTCCAAGAAAATCTACACATTTAAGGATGCCGGTAAAGATCAACCGGGGGAACCGTTTTGGAATTCTTATCGTCATCAACTGGAACAGTTTGTCAATTGTGTCCGGGGGAGAGAAGGGTCAGGGCTCTGGGTCAAACATGAAGATAGCATTGCTCAGGCAAGGATGATTGATATGGCCTATGAGAAGTCTGGTTTGCCGCTGAGATAGGGATGTCAATGTAAGATCTAGGTGCATTATATTAACCGTTGTGGTGGACTGATATATCGCTAAATGGGTCTCTTTCAGTTTGCAAAGAGCTGATCAAAAGCACTTGAAATTCGTAAAGTCGTTGTCCCTCGATGGGGCAAGGGCTAAAAGCTCCGATCCAATGACAAGGCCAGAACTTACAGGTCATTTCGCTCCGAGAACCAATCTAGGCTAGTGACAGACACTATTGGGAAACTATTGGCATTAGCGTCCCGTCGCTACAAAGCCCCTTATCTCCGGATACTGCGTACTCAAAACGATATACAGTTCATCTTTTCTTCATTCAAACCCAACAAACCCAACAACTTTTATTCCAGATCTTATTATTCAAAGCCACTCATTTATCTGTCAAAATGCGATTTTCCATCCTGACAGTGTCGATCGCTGTAGGAGTTGCATCAGCGAGCCCCTGCCGACCATCGAGCTCCGAAATCAGCGCTGAAACAACCACGGCGATTTTTGACTCAACTTCAACCGTTCCTTATTCTTTCACTTCTGCCATTCCTTCATCAACGACTCTGCCTATAGATGAGACTGTATCTGCATCTCAAACGTCTTCCGAAGCTGAATCTACAACAGAGTCAATCGCCGCTGTTACATCCACAGCGGCAGTAGCTCCATTTTGCGGTGCACCAGCCGCTTTGCAATGCTGCAACACTGTTGGAACCTCAAGTGATCCAGTGGTTAGTCTCTTGATAGGATTACTTGGTATTGTTATCCAGAATCCAGACACTTTAATGGGAGCAACATGTGAGATTTTCCGACTGCCAACAGTACCCTACATAACTAACCTGTACTATCAGGTTCACGTATCGATGACATTGGTGCCTGCAACCAGACACCCGTTTGCTGTAGCGACAACTCTCATGTAAGTAACGCGCCCCTGGAAAACGTTCAAGTAAACCCTGCTGATGCTTTCGTACAGGGTGGCTTGATTTCAATCGGTTGCACGCGAGTCCGGGAATAACCTGATCTTAATTATTTTCCCTGACGTATTTACAACCTGATACATCTTGACGGGATATCAAACATATGTTTTCACACCAGTCGCCAAATTATTAGTTCTAACCATCACTGTACTTACACTCCATATGCTTAGGCCTTTGCGGTATAAAGTGTTCACTAGCTTTAAACCTCCTGTCGCCACTGCATCTTGGTTTCCGGTAGCTAGGAAGAGAGAAGACCTTAATTGTAAAGCCTGTATCTTGTTTTAATATACATCTTTGTAATTATAAAAACTTTCAAAATTGAGGCTTTGGGCCTAATAGCATCTCTGGTAAAACGTAGCTACGGCATCAGCGCATAAACAAGGAGTGGCTTTGCAATAGTAGAGAAACTTAGCACAAGTGGCAGTGCCGGGAGTTGGATCATGAGGATAAGCAAGTCGTCTTCTTACACAGTACTAATGTTAAAGTTCAGAGTTGCTACTATGATAACCCGAACCAATTCTGCTTTACGCTGATGTCGGCCGCAGATCCATAAATACCCTCATCTTCGGCAAACAGTGGATTTTACTGGGGTTAGAGGCTGGATATCCCACGGCAACTACGGAGGGACCTAGGAGATCAAGTAAGTAACTCGCAGCTGATCTGCAGATATGATGAGGAGGAGGCGGGGGATAGAATGTCACCGATGCGATTAGAGCGTGCTGGGTGAGACATCTTTCAACCAATGGCAATCAAGCTCTTTGGGAACATGATATTACATCACAAGGAACACACGCATTGAGGATTGATGTCCTTGGCCTCTAGGGTGATACCTTCAGACGATGGTGGACTGGTAGACGACTTGGATTACCCTCCACTCACATTGTAGCGGATAGACATACAACTATGCTTAAAATTGGGATGATTGAGCAACTAGGTTGAAGACCAAGAGTGAGGTTGTTGAGAAAGCCGGAACGTCAATGCTAGCTAAGACCCTTGGTTGCAGTGCCGATCATTCATTGTCTCCCGTTTTTCTGCCAATCCTGCGGTCGATCTGGTTCTGCAATCTAGATCGAATATTGAGGAATCAAGAGGGGTATCTGCTCGTAATGGCGGGTTAACAGCAACTCTGCGATAGGCAACTGAGACAGACGATCGTGGTATCTGTCTCAATTCGTGGTATTGTATTGGCTGAATCCTTCTTCTTGCCGCTTCTTATGCTGCCGTGTTTTAGAAGTGACGTTATTGATATACCGAGAGACACTAGCGGTCAAGAGATCTCATCTATTAAATAGGTGCTTTTAACCCCCATCAGCCCTTCCTTCCATGCAACCGTTTTCAGTCACCTATTCACACTCTCCAATACTATTAAATAAGATGGCGGATGACCAGGGTACAAGCGAGGTATATAACTGATTCGAACTTGCTCTATTTCTCTTGCTATACACAGTTCTAACTTTTATTTAGGCTACTTACCAAGTGGTATGATGAAAGATGACATCTTCTAGAAACAAGGGACTAATTATACAAGGTTGATATTGATGACGGATTTCTTAATCTAATGACCCGGGACGGTGTGCCTAAAGATGATGTCCGAGTTCCAGAGGGGCAGTTGGGCAAAGACATCAGGGACAACTATGAAAGTGGAGCAGATATCAGTATGTGTACTTCTATGTTACAGAATGCTCTGTATATACACTAATTCGATTCTCGCAGTTGTGACAGTCCGTTCAGAAAATTCCGACGACACTGTGCTCGGCTTTAAAGTACTGGGACAGGAGTGATAGGTACCAATGTATTACAAGAACTAGTTGGGAAGTTATTTACTTATTACTCCTATTTGGAATTATTGTATTGCAGCACTGTGACTTAGCCTATGCATCTATGATCTTGAATATTATTATATAGTAGCACTTCTTAAGAAACTGAGCAATAACCATAAATAATAAGGTGTTTAAATATTTAACGCTGGGGAGAACAGTCACCGAAGATAGATTGTCACGTATGCACTTGACAGGTGAAGAGAGACTCATTAATTTAATCCCACTATAATACAAATTAAGCTCGAGATATGACAGAGAATGCCCCCGTCCACCGGTCTTGACTGGAGTCTCTCGCACTTGTTCTGTGGGAAGTTGTGTCGCTAATTCAGGAGGCCGCGGACTCCTGGTAGATCACGCATTGGCGTGATTGTTGTTCTGCCGGTTTGAGACCTTCGACAAGTGCGCCACGGTGGCTCATGAGCAGCACGATCTCTTCAGCGAACCGAGTCCTGATATCCTCAAAACGGCCCGCTCACTTGAGCACGCGACAGGTACGATACAAGCTCCCCGTTGACAATGTGACGGGCATCCTGGAGAGCTCTGTGCTCCTCCTTGTCCAAGTGAACAACCTCTTTCTTCGTCTCCTTGATCTTCACAAACAGTCGTTCCCAAACAGATCGGTATTCACGATCGAACGACTCGTCAATGTCCTCCTGATTCTCCGCATACTCACCCAGCTTAGCTCGGAGGTCGGCTTTGAGGGCTTCAAGTCGTGCCTTGGCAGCCTTGAGGCCATCGGCGGCGGTCATGGAACGTTCTGCGGCGCGCTGGAATTCGGCAGGGTTGGAGAAGGCCTGCAACTTCTCTGGATTATTGAGTCGGTCGCGAATCATATCATCGAACTGAACCCTGGCAGCAGCTTTCGTAATGCCGAAAAGCGTGTAGTCTTCAGTAGGGTCGGTGGTGGGCTGGCTGGCGTTCAACATACGCTTGTAGAATCGGTGTCGGATGGCGCTCGGGGTGTCAGGGTTGGTTTCAGCGGCTGAACCGGTGCCCTCGGGGGATGCTTGACTGTCGGCAGCCATCATGGGTGTATCGCAAGTCTGTATCAGTAATGTTAGCCAAGCGACATCCCGACGTGGGGTGATGGCGAACATACAGGAGCCTCAGCCATGGTGTTCGATGGAAAAGGGCGATTGTCTTGTGCTGTTTCCACGGGGACAGTCTGGCGCGGTGGGAATCAGTCTCAATGAGCAGGATACACGCGTTGAGTAAGTAGTCAGGCGAGACCGTTGTTGGTATGTAAGGGGTGATGATCAACCAGCCTCTGGTCACTCCTCGAGAAGTTAAGAAGTTGAGAAGTGCGGAGGTATGAAGGAGGAAGAAAGCTTCAAGTGCAGAAATAATCAGGCAGATAAACAAATGATTTCATCACGTGGAGATGCATTAGCGATGTGTAACACAAGCTGGAAATTTGCACCTGAGGGGGGGAAATCAATCAGAAGCTAGGCCTTATCTAATTCCACAATGAAACGCACGTTTTTTGGTTTTTGCATTCAAATAGCTCTGTATTATGTTATCGCGATTCCGTGTTGTATTATTCAGAAGTCGAGATGGGACGTTGAACTCCTGAACATGGATGCAATATGTGTTAGGTTGCGCTGTTGGAAATGACAAGGGGCATCAGAATGTGGCGTTTGTGTGTGTAACGTGGATGGTGACTCGCACAAGCACAAAGAAAGAGAAAGCATGTTCAAAAATACAAAAGGCCATAACTTGACACTGCAACGCACGGTAGGTGCGACGGCTTGACGTTGCGCGGTGTGCTACAAGCCTTATTGCCAGAATACCGGAAGCTTCTTTTAAGGACCTCGCACGGTTAAGTTGCCTTATATTGCGTATTTTGCAATGCGTCTTTCTTGCTGTCCACTGAGTCTGACGTTAAAATAGTGATATGTTTGTTGAGTGTTTATCAATAATCCTCGGCGAATGATTCTTGGCTGCAGAACGGGAGAACACTGGTTGTACTAGTTTTCACGCTTTTGAGCACTGGTCAGAGAAGACTGTTGAACACTATTGTATACAAATCATTTAATAACTCATGCCTGCCTCTGGAGGCTTGGATCCATCCCTCTTTGGGGTCTAGATACAAACAAAACGATTCACGGATCCATCGGAGCGCGTGGTTTTGAGAAAGCTGAGTGGCAGGAATGGGTCCCAGGAATAGTATTCTTACAGAGTCGGCGACTCCTAACCTTCTCATCGAAAAGTAAGGTCAGAGGGGAGTGTTGTGTGACTCACCTCAGTTAGTTGCTTCGGGAGAGAGAGCGACTAGAGGATATGCCGAAGACAACGCGACCAGCAATGTAATAAGATTTCAGAAGGATTCAGGGATACTACCGTAACTTAGAAAGCCATTATATATATCACAAGTGTCAACGTGCCTCGAGGTTTAAGAAAGAACCTCACATCATATACCCTACCCTGCATTCAAAAGTAACTGGGGGCTGTTCGGAAAAGTCGCTTCACTAGTGTCATTAAAACGCTAGAGCCCCATTCAGCACTCCCCAAGCCAATGAGGTTACAGTTGTATAATTAGCGCTAGCCACCGGCTCGGGGTTGTAAGACGCATCGCCACAGTCATTGGCTGACATATTTAGATTCTGTGCTGGATCTGCAAAAACAACACCAATTCAACTCGAAAAAATGAATATCAAAGTAGACACTAATTCACCAGAGTTATGTTATTTATTATTCGAGAGCCTGAAGTAGGCTTAGAGGATGGTATATAAATCCAGAACAGCCCCATTTGTGTTGCATTACACTTGGCCCAACGTTCGACCCCTGCTTGAAAAATGAGGGGTATTCTTACTCCTTTCAATTTGTCTGACATTTTCTCACCATCTACCTTTGTTACACGTTGCGAGGACCATGGAAGCGATCGGTGCTGTCGCAAACATTATCGCTCTGGTTGACCTCTCTGCTAAGATTGCAAAAGTATGCTTTCAATACTCGAAAGAAGTATCCTCTGCCCGAGCGGATATCGAGCGCCTTCGTTGCCAGGCGGAGCATTTAGAAATTACTTTTAAAGCTGCCCTACATCTCGTTGAACAAAGCAAAACCTCGTCGCTTCCAACCTCCCAGGCCCTGATCGCTATCTTCAATAGCTGCGAGAATGAACTCGAGAGTACGTTAAAGAAGCTCCAGCCCAGCCCAATGCGGCGATATGGCATTCGATCGTTGAAGTGGCCATTCAAGAGCAAAGAAATCGACCAACTCTTGGGTGGTCTTAAGAGCTATGAAAGCTCTATCATGGCCGGACTCCAGGTCGACCAGACGTATGTGTTGTGAGAAGTATTTCTGTTTATTTCACCGACTGATATATACAGGACGTTGCTTCTTGACATAAAAGAGGGAGTAAAACAGCTCAATCTTCAAGTAACTGCGGATGCATCGGCTCCCGAAAAGCCTCATATGATGATGCCATTTACTCCAGATCCAGACTTCATTTCCCGGCCATCTATCGAAGCATGGATGAAAGAACAATTTGGCCAACCGACCCAGCGAATGGCATTAGTTGGCATGGGTGGCTTTGGGTATGCACCCTTCAAGCTGCACGAAAGCAATGTTAACAATACAATAGGAAGTCGAAACTAGCCATACAATTTGCGCACCAGATCTACGCTGATCCCGGGAAAAGTGTGTTCTGGGTTCATGGAGCTGACAAAGCGGCCTTCGAAGAATCCTACCGGGCTCTAGCCGATGTTCTTGTATTACCACGCCGGCACGAACCAAGGGTTGATATTCTAGCACTGGTACGAGACTGGCTACAAAGGGACGACGTCCACCCTTGGTTCATGATCGTCGACAATGCCGACGATGGTGAAGTCTTCTTCTCTGAGGATGATTCCCTCGCCTCATATCTGCCTAAGTCGACAAAAGGTAAAGTCCTAGTTACATCACGCAGTCTCGACACTGCTCAAAGACTAGTTGGCAACACTAAGGAGATATACCGCATTCCCATTATGGCAGAGGACCAAGCTGTCGAACTCATGCAGAGCCTACTGGAAGCTCAAGTGAACGAAGATGAAGCGCAGGGTTTAGTTCGTGCCCTTGACTGTATTCCCCTGGCGGTGAAGCAAGCAGCAGCATACATCAATCGTCGCAGTCCACGAGTTACAACCAAGTCATACCTGGAAGACTTCTACAAGAGTGAGAAGCGAAAGGATAACCTTCTTCGCAGTGATAAGGGAGACCTGGACCGACAAGCCGGAGTCTCGAACTCTGTTGTCGTAACGTGGCAGGTGACCTTCAAGCAGATCAGGGACGGCCATCCTAGTGCTGCTAATCTTCTTTCACTGATGAGCCAGTTTCAGTCGCAAAATATTCCTGAGTTTATGCTGCATTGGTACGGCGATGAATGTTTGGTCGACGATGGAGAGGATAATCACGATGGTCGCGAAATTAACACTAGGGGAGGAGCCAATGGAGACGGTACAGCGAGCGAGGAAGGTAGCGGTGGCAAGATTGAGTCTGGCGACGAAAGCGACGAAGACAGCGAACGAATAGCATTCGAAAATGATTTGGATATCCTACGAAGCTACTCTCTCGTAGACCTAACTACAGAAGGCCACTTCTCGATGCATCCTCTCGTCCAGTTTTGCACTCGACGATGGATCTCAGAACTAGGAGACTCTGCCAGATGGAGTCATCTCTTCATCAAACTTGCTGCAGAGCACTTCCCTTTCGGCCCTTTCAAAGACTGGTCTATTTGCCAAACCCTCCTTCCTCATGTGGAACCTATCCTTGGTATAAAGCCAATTGAGCGAAGTGCGATCAAGAATTGGGCGGCGCTTCTTCATCAAGTGGTTTACTATTTGAAGGCGATTGGTCAATACTCACGAGCCCAGTTACTTGCAGAGAGGTCAGTGGAAGCAAGAGATACCCTTCTTGGACACGACCATCTTGATACTCTGGCAAGCAAGACCGTTCTTGCATCAATAACACGGCTTCTAGGCAAGCTCAAGGAGGCAGCGGAGTTGGGAGCCGAACTTGTAAAAGTGAGGAAAGCAGCACATGGGCCTGATGATAAGCGGACATTGGGCGCTATGTCTAATCTTGCCACAGTCCTTTATGATCAGGGTCGGCTGGATGAGGCAGAGAAAATGGAAGTGGAAATATTGAAGAGATCGCAGGCAACTCTGGGTCTTGACCATCGCCATACGCTAACAAGCATGGATAACCTGGCTATGACGCTTGTGCACCAAGGGCGATTACAGGACGCCGAGAGGTTAATGGTGGAACTGTTAGAAAGAAGACAGGTAAAATTGGGTCTTGAACATCTCGATACGCTACATAGCATGGGTAACCTAGCGTCAATATTTCTACAACAGGGGCAGGCAGGAAAGGCAGAGAGGTTGGAATTGGAAGTATTGGAGAAAAGGAAGGTGATGCTTGGTCTAGACCATCCTCATACGCTGGTAACTATGAACAACTTAGCTTCAACGTTTGGACGGCAGGGACGGTTCAAGGAGGCAGAGACTTTACATTTGGAAACATTGGAGAGAAGGAAGGCAACACTTGGACTTGAACATCCTGATACGCTGTCAAGTATAAATAACGTTGCGTTAATGCTGAGTAGACAGCGTCGACTTAAAGAGGCAGCGGACTTGCAAGTGCAATTAGTCGAGACGGGGAAAGAGGTCCTTGGCCTTGATCACCCCACCACAGTAATGGGTATGTATAATTTAGCATGGATCTGGCATGAACAAGGCCGGATCAAGGAGGCGCTCGTTCTGATGCAGGACTGCGCTTGTCTACAAGAACAGAGGTCAGGTCGCAGAAATCCTGACACCCGGCGCTCTCTTGAAACCTTGCAAGAATGGCAGGCTGAGTTTCCTCCACCGGAAGAGTCTGAGGATGAATGGGAAACAGAGGATGAATGGGAAACAGAGGATGTATAATTCAGAGCATTTATCTTCATACAGCATAGACTCATGGAAGCCAGCGACATCCGTGGTATCTAATCTAATCCAGGACTTGGCAATTTAATAAAATAACTTGGCTCGATACGATGGGACAGACTTGTTTAGGGCACATACAAAACAGTGAGGGTAAACGTGCAGTTTCTCGGATGTTTGTTTGTGTGACATCTAGTAAAGCAAAGACTATTCATAAGCTACGTTCTATTTCCTACTTGCTACCACCATTATACGCAACACGATCAGGACTACCCATAGCGTCCATAACACGAGGACCAGCAGCGGCGATGATGCGATTTGTAACAGCAGTAGATCCCCTCAATCCCTCCTTTGCCATAAAATACGCAGCAAGCCCAGCAACATGGGGCGCAGCCATACTCGTCCCTGACTTATATACACTGCTAGAGTCGGTAAGATGGCCAGCGCTGAGAATATCACTACCAGGCGCAAAAATATCAACCACGGCGCCATAGTTTGACCAGCTATTGCGATAACCGCCACCGTCGATAGAGCCGACAGTAATGGCCGAGGGAGCTGAAGCAGGTGAATAATAAGCAGCATCATCCGCGCTATTGCCGGCTGAAGAAACAAAAGTGATACCAAGCTTAGTAGCAACCTTGACAGCTTCGTTGGCAGCCTGTGTGTAAAATCCACCAAGCGATGCGTTGATAACCGCCTTCTTGGTAATACCACGCGACTTAGCATCATTGACAGCCCATTGTAAGCCCTGAATGATGCCAGACATTGTACCGAGCCCATCCTTGTCAAGTACCTTGACTGCAATCATCGTGCAACCCTTGGCCACGCCATAGGTCTTGCCACCAATGGTACCAGCAACATGTGTACCATGGCCAAACTCGTCTGTATTAGAAGACCCGTTGATGAAATTGGTTCCCCAGATGGCGCGACCCTCAAACTCCTTGTGTGAAGTTCGAATACCGGTGTCAAGGACATAGACGGTAATGCCAGCGCCAGCTGTGGCATCGTAGGTATAGCGAGTGCCCACACCATTAGGGGTATAGGTCTCTGAGATACGGGCGAGACCCCAAGGTGCATTTGACTGGGTGGCAAACTTGCGTTTTGTAAGCGGGGCAGCGACGCCAGAGACGCTCACAATAGTGTCCTTCTCAACGGACTCAACCTAATGACTGAAGTTAGCACCAATTTAGCCAAGGCATGGAAGTATTATTTACGAACCAGATCAGAGTCAGTGACCGCTTTGAGCTCCGAAGAGGGAATCTCAGCGATGTAACCCTTGAAACCATCAAGGTCGATGTTATTTACAACGCCCTCTTTCCCTTTGTTTTTAGCCTTGTTGTTGATAACCTTCTCATGCTTCTTCTTGTTAGTGGCAGAAGCGTCAGGTTTGTACTTGATGATATAACTGTTTGGGATGACGAGATCGGGTTCAACGTTGGCGTTCTGAACCTTGACTTGGGCGAGGGCAACCCCGATGAGTTCAGTGCATAGTATAAGAGAAGTGAGGAACTTCATAGTGATGTGAGCTGTAAAGAAGTAGGGGGCCAAGTGTTAATGTTCCGATGGGAGTTGTAATAAAGAATTTCAATCTTCTGGGGGGATTATAGGTGCCTTTTATACTGTACCGACCTTCTAGAACCCCTCAGAGCAATAAATAGTTTCATCTGCAAGGGGTAAGTAAAAAGGCGTCCAGGGCCAAGAGACATGATCTAGACTGAGGAACCAGAGCCCTGGAAGTCCACGGCGCCTACGATGGCGCCCAGATAGTACTATAAGCGACTTAATCTGCAAGGGTCAGGCACGGAAGGAGAGTCTAGGCAAGAACAAAGTTGATCTAGAACCTGAAACGACATCTAGGTTCGTGCCTCAATAGCTTAAACCAGGAACTCATCGCCATTGCTCTGGCATGCGGGCGGGCTAGACTACAAGCCACAGGAGGCGGTGCCTGGACCGTTACTTGTCATAAGGCTATTAAAGCAGTTGTTCAGTCGTCCAAGCCAATACTTTGATGTGTACACAGTTGAAGGAAATCTCTAGATTCCAGTTAGGCTTTTGAGTTCAAGCCCCATTAACCAAACCGGGTTCCGCCACCGTGGCGCGGACGGTATATAGAGTTTGAATTCCAATCGTTCTTCGGTTGCGGTATGTAGATCACCCATCTCAGGTCTCTTCAATGGTGTCAGTATGTTGTAATGTATCTCCACTTGAGGTCCCCAGTCTATTGATGTGGCATTGTTAACTAAAAACCCTGCTGGGATTGGAATTAAAGTTGACATTGTGAGAATCTACGCTTTACATGAGCCAGTAATGTTACCAATCATAGCAAGATACATCGTCTGTACATCTAGATTCAAGACCCCTGGTCTTAGAACAGACCCTCCAGATCGCCCTTCAGGAACCAGTCAGTGTCTTTATCCCAGGCATGAACAAGGATATCCCTACCCACAGCCATGACCCTCTCATAGTTCTCTGCTCCCCATGATGGATCGTCAGCGATGACACATACAAGATGGGTGCCTGCATGTACAGCAGTCCTAAAAGCAAATTCCTCACTGACTTCTCCATACCCATCAATGAACCCCTCCATCATCCACAGCCCAGCATCGATTGATTTGTATAACCATAGAGCATGCATCTCGGCGATCATTTCACCGAAGTCTACTGAGGGGTGACTCAAGTGGCTCATTTCCCAATCGACGACAAATAGCGGGATCTCACTGGCTTCCTTGATGACCGTGTTGCGTAGAACAATACTGCTGAAGTTAGCTTACGAGTCACGGGCAGGCACTGATCAACTCACTTGCCAGTCCAGAAATCCCCATGAATAATCCGGAGCTTATCATGTTCCTCCAACTCGGCGGCAGCTGTCTTTTCAACGTCTTCCAGGACAGCCCCAAAGTCACCAAGAGCTGATGGGAATTCTTCGATCTGCTTGTACAGCCATTGATAGTTAACCATATGTCTGAGCAAAATCGTTCTGGGCGATAAGCTCTCGATGATCGATCTGGTGTGCACTCCATTCGGTAAAGTCCTTCAGCCATCTGCCGAGAGCCCGGCCAAGCGCGTAGCACTGTGGCTTGAGAGATTGAGGTGTTGGCGATTGAAAATTCTGGATGGCGTAATCCTTCGAATGGATTCCCTTAGGCTGTAGCTGAATTAACTGATTCAACCCTTCTGCATCAAAGTCATACAACTTGGGTGTTCGTGTAATGAAGTTGTAAGAGTCGCTCAAACTTGGTATTTCCATGCCGGAGAGAATCTTTAAAGTCTCGGCTTCGACAGTCTAAAAGGTATTAGTTCGCCGAAGACGGCAGATTGCTAGAGCCATACGCAGCGTAGTGAAGGTAAAGGGAAGTCTGGCTTGGACGCCATATAAGACTCAGCATGATTTACCAAAACCTCTAGTGTCCCATCCTTCAAAGGTCTTGTCAAGTTTGCAACATAAATCCAGTTAACAGATCCGCCCGACAGCTTCTCGAGAGATGATGTCGTGAAGCTTGTCCCTTTAAGAGCCTTCTGGACCCTATTCTGGATATCGATGTCAGCTGAAGGTGTTGACTCCATCATGGAATTGGGATAACTCGACACGATGGCTCAACCACAGCGTGATTTGGTGGCAAGACAAATGTAAAACGTAACCCATCCTAAGGTGTGCTTTCATCCTTTTGAAATCCAATTTGTGTGATCGGCAGTCAGCATTGCCAAGACTTGCCATTTACATCATCTGACTGTACTTTGATTGTCTTGAGACAAGAAGGTCTGACAAGTACTTGTGCTGCGCTCAAGAGATTGGAGACGAAACTCCAGTGCTTTGAGTTAGTTCACAGCCGCTGGCGTAATGTCAGCTCTACCAGTCTAACCGTCTGATTGGTTCAACAATGGTTTTAATAGGTTATACAGCTCTTACGCCAAGATAAAAATAAAAAACTGCACATTTGGTCGTTACCATCAATAGATAGACCGCACCGGATCAGAAAGACCAATACTGGCAGCAGTCACATCCAGACAACCAGGTTTCATTGGGTCAAAAACATGCAGGTCACATGCTCATCCACGAAGTTCGCCGTAGTACCCCGCATTTAGCCGCCTCACTTCTTATTAACACTCACAACACCACCTCTTTCGGGCAAACGCAAGTATGACTACTGTTATACCAAGCGTCAAGCTCGCAGTCTTGATCGACGCAGACAACACAAGTCGCTACGCAGTAAGCTTCGTGCTAGCTGAGATCGCCAAGTTCGGCACCGCCTTTGTCAAGCGCGCCTATGGCGACTGGGCCAGTGCTTACCTGAGCAAATGGAAACCAACTCTCCTTGAGAATTCAATCCAGCCAATGCAACAATTCGCATATACCACCGGAAAGAACTCGACTGATTCAGCTATGATCATTGATGCAATGGATCTTCTGTACTCGAACAAGTTTGATGGTTTCTGCATTGTCTCGAGTGATAGCGACTTTACTCGACTTGCTTCAAGAATTCGCGAATCTGGTCTCGTTGTTTATGGCTGTGGGGAAAGAAAGACTCCGAAGCCGTTTGTCACAGCCTGCGATAGGTTTATCTACATTGAGAATCTTGTGCCGAAAACGGAGACAGCGCAGTTGGCTCGTTCTGAAGGGACAGTAGTAACAGTGGATCTACCTCCACCGCCACTTACACAAAGCCCACCTACCAAGCGCAAGAGACTGAACAGTGAAGTTGAGAAGGTAGAAGGCCAGGCCTCGACGGGATTGGGGATTCAAGAGGTTGATAAGAAGCTAAAGGATTCTTTGTGGCAAGCGGTGGAGGTATCATCGGATGAAGAGGGATGGGCAGATCTTGCCAAGGTTGGCCATCTGGTGAATCAGTGGCATCCAGACTTTGACCCACGTACGTATGGGTTTAAGAAGCTGAGGGAGCTCGTGGCATCTACGTCTCTTTTTGAGATTCGAATGCGAAGCCCGGGACCAGGGAAGCCAGAGCTAGCCTATGCACGATGTGTTCCAAGTTGATGCTAACAAGTGCTACTTATCATATACTTGATAGAAGCGCAATGGCCATGTTTGAGATAGTTCTATTATAACAGGTATGTATGCTGGAGGTGTAGTTGTGAAGAATCGGATATTAAATAAATGGACCACCTCCAATGTCATTCCAGGGCGAAAAGAGAGCCAGTCTGCTACTTAATCATTTGAGAGGAGTGCTCTTGCGGTAATCACACTTGTGGTTATCAAAAGGACTTCCACAACCATGCTCAGAGTTATGAGTAACAAACACAGCAGGCATGTTAAAGAAACATCTCGGAATTTCACCCTGAACAAGCTTGTCGGTTTGGACCTTGTTGTCGCCGTTCAGAGCACAATCGATAAGAGCCTTGTAGTAAGTCTCGCGATCACCAAGACCATACGAAGCCATCTTGTCATAGATGTCAGGCTTCACTTCACGCCAAGCACCCTCGGCAGTGGCCTTGGGGTCGTTGCGCATGATGTACCAGCAGTATTCCTCGCCGTCACGGAGAGGAAGCCATTGTCGACCCTTTGAGAAACCACACTTCTCGCGCGAGTCTTTACCACCGAGTTTATCGGCAACGAGGTAGAGGTGTGAGGATTTCATTACGTCGTTGGCAACCTTCTTTTGGATGTTGTTGGTGATTGAGCCAAGGGTTACTCGCACGGCCTCGACGTCATCATCGAGAAGGAACCAGCCGCCGTTGAAAAGCTTGGCGATCTTGGTTTGGTATGTGTCCCATTTGGGAGCAGGAAGAGAGTTGTACTCGTCATCGCTTCGACCGCCGCCGGTGGCAATACGGAGGGTGTCCTCAAGCTGGACTGAAGCGGCTTTGAAGAGGTCAGCAAGACCAGCTGAAACGGTAGCAGCACCGTTGTCCTCGTCCTCGCTGAGGGAGAGACCGGACATGAGACCAGCCATAAGACCGAGGCCAGCAGAGATTTGAGAGCCCTAGAAATTGTTAGTGATGTGTGAGTCAATAAGAAAAGGGAACTTACTCCAGGGACAAGACCACCCAGGGCATTGCCCATAGTAGCAGCCGCAGACAACCATCCCTTCATGTTATCCGGCTTGTTCTCCTTTCCTTCAAATTCATCCACCATGTTGGGAATTTTAAGGCCGCTGACAAGAGTCTCGGTGGTCAACTGGCGATGCAACTCAGCGAATTTTCCGTGCATGCCCTTGACTGATTGAAAGACCCAGTACGAGTTCTTGTTGACGAATGTAGTACCATACTTCTCAAACTGCTTCTCGCAACCAATACCGCCCATGGGGTTACAGTTACCTCCAATGACGGCACAACCGGCGGCTCCAGACTTTCCGTCTGTACCACCCATGACACGATCTTCGAGGTTCTTGAGCCAGTTGTTCTGGTGCTCTTGACATATGGTTAGCAGGTCGGTATGAGATACAGACAGAAAGCTTACCTGGATGAATGTTGATGAACAGCTCAAGATCGATACCAGCGTCTGTCTCGGTCCAGAGTTTGTCGACGCCTTCGGCTGTTCTCAAGTCCCAGCCCTTGCACATCTTTTCCTTACTTTCGAAGACATCGTCGGTGTGGCGTTTGCTGAACAAAGGGGAGCTCTCTGCCACAGCGGCGAGAGTTAAAAGAGCGGTAGCTGCCTTCATGTTTAAAGAGTGGCGGAAGTAGGACATCAAGTTGGGATGTAAAGACTGTTGATGAAGATGCTTCTGGATAATTTGATGTCTTCGAGTGGCTATATATATAGAGACTGATGCAATGCTGTCAGGCTGCTGTCGTAAACAAGAAAATTGTGGGATTCTGAAGGACGTCTGCCGAAATGAGGCTTGGCTCGAGTGGTATCACCTGTTGTCGCGGTGCATTGAGGAAGGATCCGCGCCAAGGTCACTGCCACTGGCATTGCCTGTTTGATCTGGGCGGCAAGGCTGTAGGGCTACCTTTGGAACACCACAAGCGCTGCCAACCATGAGATTTTATGATTAACATCTGGAGATTTGATCCACATGTTCAACACTACTGGGAGATCCTTTGCTTCGGGTTCCTTACTGCCGATATTGGCAGCCTTGGCACGTCAGAACGTAAGTGTCTGTGGGTCTTTACCGAAGGGGATTGTTCTGGGTGTGGGTCTTTTCCGAGTTGTTTCATCTCCGGGAAATGTCAACAGCGATCAAGCGAATGGTTTGATGCCTTGAACTCGATGGTTTTTATGCCTGAGGCAACAAGGCCATATGCTTACCGCTTGCGATAGCCGCCTGCCTTAGACCACTCTCTTCGTTGGGAATATCCTCTCCACCGACTGGAGACGCACTGCCCAGGTACCAACTTAGGCGCGACTGTTCCATAAGCGCTGACTAACATGTCTGTCCTGTTTGTATTGATCTATATGGTGAAAGGTCTGTCTTAACGGCAAGCGTTCTAATGTGTTGCTAATAAATCTCACAGATGCCGCGTTTCGCAGGTGCGTATCGAAGCGTCGAATTGAGACCGATGAGGAGTTTCTAGATCTATTCTCTCAGATCTTAGTCGGGCTTCAAGTACAGAACTGTATGTATAGGCTTGTGTTAGTAGAATCTGCTCTCCTAATCCATCACAGCCGAAATGCCTACGCTTCTCGAGAATGGTATCACTCTAGAATGGACAGACGTCTATGCCTATGTCAACCCTTTCGGTGATCGTCGGGGCAACATCTTCAATACCGTTTGGACTTTCGACCTTGACAAGGAGGTACTGTTTCTTGCGAAACCAGACTGTGTCTATTCCATTCCTCTCAAGCTTGCTTGTCAACGCCCACTCACTTGAAGTGACTTTCAGCTTTGTGATGAAGCTTTACCAGCTTTTGAGAGGACTGAAAGTCTTCCAAGCCCCTACTGGAACTTGGAAATGGAGATCTCGCCTCGACGGCGCTCATTTCTGGGCCGTCTTCTCACTGACTTTTCCCATACTTGGCGACATATTCTTCGAAGGCCAATGAACAGCACAGCATTCAAGAAGCTGACATATGCCACTATCTGGATCTCAACCATGCAGTTCAATATTTACGAAAGACAAGCGTTTGAAATGGTGAATGGCCGTGGCGGACCATATGTCTGGGTACTGGATCTGCCGAGTTGGGATAAACCAGAGGAACCGTTGTTGAAGATTGGATCCACCTTGGTTGTGATTACACAGCATCTCTGGGAAGGGATAGCAATGGCATCGGACCATGGTCGCAGCTCTGCTGAACCTACAGCATCCACCAACATATATGCAATCTTGACATTACGACAAATCACTCTTTGCAAGATGATGAACGGGACGTTAGTATGGACGAGGCCAGAGACATTGTTCATCGAAGGCCTGCCAGCCCCAGGTGCTATCGATATGCTTATCTGGGCTACCACCCCAACATACAAGCCAGAAATAAGCCGACTCCATCTGTTACCATTGGAGATCCAGGATAAGATTCTTCACTATGCAACATCCAGTTCAGTCTCTGCAGGGAGACTGGGCTGTATACTCAGCCTAGGGTCGACTTTTCCTTGGACTGTCGATGGAAAAGAAGTCAGGCTCCAGGAAAGAAAGAGGAACCGAGCAGCAGAGTCACCTGTCGAATCGCAGATCCATTTCAATGGTCTCATGAGCGGTCTGTCATACCGATCAGAGTCTCTGCCTGTGAGGATACGCACTATTAATCTACCCAAGTCGGTACAGGTGGAGATGGGCTCTATGGGCAAAGCAACTTGAGAAACACCAAAGTATTAGAAGTGCATACATAGCATACATAATAATTCTATGTTACTTTAATGCATGCTATCCTGCATTATGACAGATGACAGAAGTTAAGGCTGTATGGTGAAATAGCAAATACAAATAGTCTAGTGAGCGAGTCCGTCGGCTTTGGCTCTCTGAACATATCTTGCATACTTTTCAGCACTACTCCTTCGCATCTGCCTGCCATATGTGATAAACACAAACGCAAGAGCAAATTGCGCAATCGAAACACAAGCTGCTACTATAAAAGCGTTCTGGTAGCCCATGTTAGTAACCCAGGGCGTAATACTGCACGATAGCATTAGTCAGGATCTCGAGGAGGCAATTTTAACTTACCCGTAACCCATAGCAAAACTCATGGTGTTGCGAATTAGGATAATAGTGACAATAGCGTCAGAGCTGATCTCTGTGTATGAGTCGATGCAATAACTGATGGGAATCTGGCAGCCGACAGTGATGGAAGCTGCAATCATGCCCATGGCCACCAAGGGACCTGACCAGTGAACAGCATGGGCAGCACCAACACCCCATAGAATCAGAGCACTCGGTACAATTACAACCAAGGCGACGTACAGCCACAGGCGATACTCTGGCTCTCTAAGGCCACCGTTGCGGCGAGTCCAGTATAGCACCAGCTTATCACCAAGCGGTCCCGAGTAGTAAGCACTGTAACGGTTAGTCGCAGTCTCATTTCCGTGGTTGTGGGTGACTCACCCGATGAATACACCAATAACGCAAGATACATAGCAGAGACCAACTATTCGTGGAGAGAAGTTGTATGGGGCTCCGGAAAGGATGATGGATGCTGTTCCATTCAGGACACCGAAATAACAGATAACTGCTCCATACATGAAGCCACAAAACACAACAATAGGAAGCGAGAAGTACTGGAAAGGTCGAGTGAGCATTCCCTTCCATGGAACATCCTGGAAGTGCTCGCGTCGAAAGAGCTTGAGCTTGTCAAGGTATGTTCTGTTGGATGATGCTATAGTGCCAGTTCTGACTTCGGTGTTGCGCGTCGTCTGAAATTTGATCCCTTTCTCGCCATCGGAAGGATCCTCGTGCTCGGGATCCACGGGACCGTGTGAGGGACTGCTGACGACGCGGTTGTAGTTCGTTTCTTCCATGCAAAAGAACATGATGACGAATGCTATAGCATTGAAGATCGCACACCAATGCTGTTGGTTCGTTAGCATGGACTTGAGTAAAGAGTGTTCAGTCTTACCAGAACCCATTGCCAGCCTTGTCCGTCGTTGATGAACCCGCCGAGAATTGGGGCTAGAAAGTTTGCTCCTCCAAGAAAAAGGGCGTAGTAACCGATGTATGTGCCGCGTTCATGGGCAAAGTACTTCAGAGGTTAGTCCGACTAGACAATTTGAAGGTAATCTTGACTTACGACATCTGAAACGGACATCTCGCAGAGTGACTCAATCGGAGCGCCGAAGAATCCTTGGATGACCTTGTTGGCGATCCATTGACCGTTTGTCTTTGCGTGAGGAGCCCATATCATCATCGCCTATACTGTCAGTGTCATACTCAAATCCGGGAAGTTAACGTTGACATACTGTAGTTCCCAGCACAGACATAAGATAAACAGGTCGCTTGCCATACTTCTGAGCTAGAGGTTGCCAGATCAAACAGCCCCATCCAAGAAGCAAGAACATATATCCAGTTCCGGTATTGAGGTCGCCTACTGTGTGCCCTGTGGCGATGGAAATCGGAACGAGGATCGAGTAGATGGCTGCCGATGCAATGCCGACCGAAAGACAATACCTGTAAGAGTCAACAATGAACAATTGATGATAGCGGGAACGCCTTACACGCAGATTGTACTAAGGAAGAGAGTCTTTCTCCATGAACTCCAGTTCAAAGGATCATCGGGATCTTCAGAGGGGGTAGGAACGAGAACAATGTCCCTGGCATGACGAGCATCAGCTGTGCCGTCAAAGTCGACCAGCAGAACAGTCCCAGGAACAATATCTGAGTATGGTTGTGCCATGGCCTATGTTAGGCTGAAGGTGAATTGTATTGCTTAAAGGTGATGCAGTAAACGAGTCAAGAACGTACACTTGCAGATTTTGGAGCTGGTATATTCCGAACTGCTGGACAGCAAGATGGGGTTATATACATGCCACAAGGGGTATACGAGACGGTTTCATTTGCTCTACAAGATCTGTTGTGAAGGCTTGAAAGATAGATCGTAATCGAATGTAGACTTTATCTTTACTTTCCCGTTCTACTTTACCGATCTCATGACAGAATCCGGGGGTGGGTCTTGATAAGTCCAGGGAGCTGGTATCGCGGGGTACAGCCAATGATTGATAATTGCGAGTTTTAGTCCAGTTCGATAGCTTGGCTGATAGTTCCAGCTATCTTAGTGCGTTACCTACAACCAATAGTTGATAATTGCGAGGCTCACATAGTGGGTACCCTCAGATAACAGTTGCACTCATGCTGTTATCTTTACTCAATACGGGAACGACAGGTTCGTAATCTATCGCGGCGCTGGAAAGCTCCGCACTGGAACATGTCTTGACGGCAATCAATTCCGGAGTCGGATCACGGAGGTAAGGACTCGGTTTATTCTAGAGGAAGAAAGACAGGATCAAGATATAAAGACTTGCCTCTAGAGCCGGATCTTACCCTATCAACCGCCAGTTCATTTCATACGGTCCCCAATTTACCCATTCCCCCCATCTACCACATCAAATAATCCATCATGGCTGCTCTGGTTGAACATCTTCCCCAGCAGGATGTCACCTCCAAATCTGACGCAAAGACAACCCTCCAAACCTCCATCCTACCAGATTGGGAGATCAAGGCAGAGAAATGCCGAAAGATCCTACGCGAATCTCTCAACCCAGACTGGCTGCTCCCTACCAACAAACTTCCTTCACCAGAAATACTCAATGTCTCTACCTTTATTGAAGAATGCGACTTCTTCTCAGCTCGAGAGCTGAAGATTACGTCTTCTAGCGCCACAAGTCTAGTTGAGCAGATGGCGTCTGGCTCTTTGACAGCTGTAGAGACGGTTACTGCCTTTCTGAAGAGAGCTCACGTTGGACATCAACTTTGCAACTTTGCGACAGAGTTCATGACCTCTGAAGCTCTCAAGGATGCTGCCGAGCTTGATTCTCATTTCAAGGCAACAGGAAAGGTCAAGGGACCTCTGCATGGACTTCCCATCTCTACCAAAGAGCACATCGGGCATAAAGGACGTATTGCCCACTCAGCGTACATTGCTCTTATTGACAATGTCGTTGAGGAGGATGCATTGATAGTTCAGTACTGCAAACAGGCTGGAGCAGTTTTTCACGTGCGAACAAATGAGCCTCAAAGTGTCATGGTAAGTGACTCCTCATTTGTTGAAGCTTTTCTAACAATATAGCACCTCGATTGCTCAAACCCGATCTATGGCACAACGGTCAACCCGCACAACCGCAACTTGACCTGTGGCGGCTCAAGTGGAGGCGAGGGAGTCTCTCTAGGTCTACGCTGCGCTGCGTTGGGTATTGGAACTGACCTTGGAGGTTCGGTTAGAGTACCAGCTGCTTTCTGTGGCGCCTATGGACTGAGGACCACTGCACTACGAAACCCGTATAAGGGCGTTTGTCTACCTGGCAGTGGACAGGAAAGTATTCGCTGTGTCATCTCTCCCCTAGCAAACAGTCCACAAGATCTGGCTCTTTTCCAGAAGGCAGTAATTGATCAAGAGCCCTGGGAGGTCGAGACTTCATTGGTTCCTTTGCCTTGGAAACAGGTTTCCCCGCTTCAGTCTGGTAAATTCACAGTTGGCGTTATGTGGAACGATGGGTACGTCTCTTGTTTTTAAACTTCGAGTATCAACTAACATCTTTCCAGCATGGTTCAGCCTCAACCACCTGTTCTTCGGGCACTACGGCATGCTGTTGAGAAGCTCAAGGCCGCTGGCGTTACCACAGTTGACTTTGAGGCATATAACCACCAAGAAGGCATCGACATTTGTTCAGCTCTTTACTTCCCTGAGTGTGCAAAGACCCAGAAGGACCTTCTAGAGGAAAGTGGAGAACCGATCGCCGAGTTGTCTCATTACATCTTCAACTTCTCTCGGCCTGAGCCTCTTTCTGTGCCAGAGAATTGGGCTTGGAATGTCCGACGAGACAACTTTAGAGAAGCGTATGTCCATTCGGCCTACTAAAGATAAATACTAACTAGACCAGTTATCATCGAGTCATGAAGGAACGAGGCGTTGACTTTATCCTCAGTCCGGCGTACCCAGGACCTGCTGCTCTATTAGCTAATGCTCATTACATCCCATACACAGCAATCTGGAACGTCCTCGATCACCCAGCTGTAACGTTCCAGACTGGTCTCAAGGTCGACCCAGCCGTTGACGGTGCTGATCTGAACTATAAACCTCGATCTGCAGAGGATGAGATAGAGTACCGCAAGTGTAAGTTGAATCTATATTGACTTCTGCCAACAAAGGATCATCTAACACGAAGTACAGACTCGGCCGAAAAATATATCGATGCGCCTCTGGCATTGCAGTTGATTGGAAAGCATTTCAAGGATGAAGAGACTGTTGCTGCTGCAGAGTTTGTGTCGAAGATTGTTCAAGAATAAGTCATTCAAGTTAGACAACAACAAAAACAGTAGATAGATAGATCACGAGTTGAAGCCTACCGCTGTCACTTCTGCCCGTTTTTTCCTTAGGTCTTTGATATACCTTGTAATGTTTATTGCCTTAAACCATTTAGGTTTGTACCAATACTAGCCTCGGCATTATGACACTGGCAATCAGGGAGGAGAAATCCGGCGATAAGCTAGCGGTGCAGTTACTTATCTCTAGCCACCATTTAAGCCTCGACTTCCCCGCTCCCTCAAGTCCCACTCTGGAAGGCTCGCTCTTCTCCGCTTTAACTCTACCCGATGCAAAGGTCACCATATCCAGATGACCGGTATCAACAACCCTCATGCCTGAAGTCAAGTTACGCGCCAAGACAGGGTGCTTTACCTGTATGTGTGGAGCCGCTGGTGGAGAATTGATCGACTGACTGTCTCTAGGCAGACAACGTAGAGTCAAATGCGACGAAAAGAGGCCGTCATGCCACAATTGTGCTCGTTTTGGTCGGAACTGCGTTTGGCCGGGTGCATCAGATATGTCCGATAGACGAAGTCGGTCCAGATGCTCACCCCATGCAAGACAAACTAACGATAAAAGGTGCGAAAACCCTCAATCTGCTCTCACACGACCTTCAGGCCGCAATGTTACGCCAACATGTATCTTGCCAATCACAAGCAAGTTCTCTTCAATTTACAACATGGCGCATCCCTTGTTCCAGTCTGACACAGAACATGAGCTCATCCATTATTTCCTTAATTTCTTCTTTCAGTCTCTTACTCTCCCCACAGGAGATGAAACATACTATTTGCAGTCTCTATGGGAATTGATGAACATGATGGCACGAAACAATATTGTCAAACACGCTGTGTTGGCAAGCTGTGCTTCCAACAAGCACATTATGACAGAGGATAATCGCTACCGACTTCTTGGTTTGCAGTACTACTCGAGAGCAGTGAAAGAGATGAACCAGGAGCTTGAATCCTTCCAGTCTGATAATACTGTTCAGCATTCATGCTTATTGACTGCAGTATCTTTCTTCTACATATTTGGTGTATGTATGAGTTCTGTCCGACGAGTCTTACTGCTACTAACCTGCATCAGTTCTGGGGCATCGATGCAAGTAATGATCCGAGACCTCATGTCGACGGCGCTGTTAAGCTTCTCACCATGAAGAGTCATGATCAAGCTGCCAAGTCATCAACGCGCACATACGATCGCGTCAACATAGAGAGTGTATTGTATCAGGGCTTTCTACTGGCCACTCGAAGGCCTTTCAAACCCGACTTTCGAATGGATCCAGACTTCATCAGCCATGCCGAGTCATTACTGAACATTGGTTCCTCAAACTCATCGGGCATAAATTCAAGTTTGATACTAGGTGTACCAACATCATTGTATCGCCTCATCCTAAAGGTCATGGACTCCTACAATATCTCGACAGACAAGGTCAACGATTATTTGGAAGGTTTACGGGTCGACATGGACTATTGGGAACAACTGCTTATGAATGATGATATCCAGGATTCTTCAGCTAGTGGTGCATGTTTCAACGACTTGATGATATTAGCAGCGTCTCTTTTACTTGACCTGGTTGCCAAAAATCTCGATCACCGCATTATTACTTCAGAACAGCAAAAACCTTGGAAGTGGCAGATGGATCTGGCTATGGTGATTCTCCAATGTCCAGAAGAACACGACAAGTGGAGCCATTGTTTTCTCGGAGCGTGGCCGCTGTTGATACTTGGCTATGGAGCGAGGACCGTAAGGGAAATTACATTAGTAAAGGACGTGTTGGGAAATATTCGTCAGCGGACTGGCTATGGGGAGGTGCAAAGGATTCGGGACGAGCTGGAGGAGATTACGAGTCTCAAAACTCCCGGGTAATCGCTTTATTCAATGAATCATATATGATGTATTGATTACGTACTGCATTCATTACCAACATCAAAATGTCCTGTTTCACAAGAGGTATACCTCCAGCATTCTGTACAATTTTTATCGCTAGTTTAGTCCGTACATCAGTGACCAATATCTTCCTCTTGTGAAAGGATTATTGGAGTCAACTACCCTAGACCATTTTACACCCACGTTAAACCCTGCATGAACGGACACGTCCCCCCCTGTCAGATCATCATTAAATATGCCTTTCATTCGCTCGTCTAAATGGTAGGCGAGCCCCTAATGAGGAGCCATTAATTATCTCATCAGAACGAGGATTCTCAATTCCCCTCCTCTTTTTGCGACTTCTTTTCTCTGCACGGACTTGACGCTTCTGAAACTCAAAAACACCTGCATCTGTTCAACATGTCGACCCCCCCTGCGGCTGCGACAAGCCCAAAAAGTGTCAAGAGCCCTGCTAAAAGTCCCGCAAAGAGCCCCTCCAAGAGCCCTTCAAAGAGTCCCCCGCAGCAGGCTCAAACAGGTGTGGAAGATGCAGGCGTTCTTGAGCCAGAGCATTGGCAACAGCTTACCGAGGTAAGGATAACATACTTCTTGGCGCTCAGACACTGACAATAAATAGGAAGAGAATGCTGACCCTGAGGATGATGCTCATTCATTGAGTGGGGAGAGCCTCGCGCAATCAACAGACTCTGTTACATCTAGTATTTTTGAGTACCGCAAGCTTCATGGCAGGACATACCATCGCGAGATTGGCAGTGCACAGTATTGGTAGGATTTTCCTTGGTTCATGCATCGGCGACAAGGCTGACATAAACAGGGCGGCCAATGACGAGCGACAGAGTGAGGTGCTTGACATCAAGTAAGTTCAACTCACTTTATAGACAGGTCACGGTTAACAATGCAAGCCATCACTGTCTTACTCTAGGTATTGGAGGAAAGCTTCACCTTGCGCCTATTGATACAAGCAAGATCACAGTAAGTTAAAAAGAAGAGATGCGATCGGAAATTGACTGTTTGAAGAAAGCGCTTGACATTGGAACTGGCACTGGTATGTAAACTAGCTTCTGCAGTATGAGAACGCTGGCTGACACAACCAACAGGTATTTGGGCTTTGTAAGTCAAAGTATCCATTTTTAGTTGCAGTACTAATACAAAACAGAGACTTCGCCGATGAGCATCCAAACATCCAAGTCATCGGTACCGACGTCTCACCAATTCAGCCTTCTTGGGTTCCCCCGAATGTGCAATTGTCAGTCATCGATGTTCCAACCAAATACCCATATGACTAACATCCACAGTGAAATCGAAGACTGCACCCAAGAATGGACCTTTGCCTCCGACTCAGCTGACTACATCCACATCCGTTGGCTCGTCGGTGCTATTCCCGACTGGTATAGCTTCTTCGCCGAAGCGTACAAGACCTGCAAGCCCGGCGGCTGGGTTGAAAGCTTTGAACCCTCTGGTATCATCACCTCTGATGACGGTACTGTGGAGGAGAACTCTGCGTTGGACCAATGGGGTAAGATCTTTATCGAGGGTGCTAAGAAGCTCGGTATGAGCTTCACTGTGTACGAAGAGGAGTTGCAACGCAAGGCTATGGAGGCTGCTGGCTTTGTGGACATCCAACAATTTGAGTACAAGGTATGTTTGATACAAGACTTGCTGACGAAGCTAACTCTATGGTAGACACCTATCGGAGGCTGGCCCAAGGATCCGGAACTGAAAGAGCTGGGTCAGTTTGGCAAACTTGCGTTCCTGGCTGATCCTGAGGGGTTTGTTCTTTTTGTTGCTAATACTATTGGTTGGTCTGCGTCTGAGGTTCATGTTTATCTTGCGCATGCAAGACGGGAGATTCAGTCTGGGAAACATCATCCTTACTACAAACAGCGGGTCGTCTGGGGTCGCAAGCCTGAATAAGTCTACTGTAGATCTACTAGTGAAGGAAGTTAAGTTCAGATCCTCCTACTGGTTAAGTTAAATCAAGTAACAGATTTACTCTATACATCTCAGTTAATCTCTACCCTAATCCTCTTTACCTATACAGTAAAACAGTACAGTAGGCAAGCTGCTAGCGCGGAAGGTGCAGCAATAACTGTGACTGGAGTAAATGTCTGGCGGGGCTTCCGTTTTCAGTGCCTCCACCTCGACGGGGTTGCCGTTTCTGATCTCCCCGCTACCTTCCTTGTGCCGCAGACCAGATGTTCTTACCAAACTAACCCATTGGACAGCGTTACATTACCCTTGACCTACAGATAATCCTGTCCACCGTTATTTAATTCTACAAAACCAGGCTATTACAATTATCTGTTGATGTATAGTGACTCGTCGTGGAGGGGAAAATCGCATTCTAAAAATCTGAACGGTTATGTCTGAATCTCCGAATGCCCTCTCTTTCCCTCAGTGCATCATCAATGCGGTCACATTGCGCCAGCATTTCAGAAATACGAGTTTTTTTTTCTTCATTTTTAATCCAAGAGTGTTCTTCGAATTGAGGCGATCACGATGGTATAGCTCTCATCTTATGACTGTTTGGTTTAGTGGAGTTATTCAGCTTTGAAACTTTTAAACAGTTGTGTCTGGATACCTACCTTCTGTCAGGTGAGGGCATCACCATCCACTTCATCCTACCCAGTGACAGTATCCGATAGTGGGGAAAACTGGCCTTTAAAAATTCCGACCGCTATGCGTGGACTCTGAAATGAGGCGATCACCATGATTAACTTTATATGATGTGATAACGTCTCGTCGTGGAGATATTTATCTTGGAAACTTTTACACGGTTGTGTTTGAATGCCAGATGTGGCGGTGTTACTGAGACGCCTGAGATCATTGTGGCGGTGTATATAAGCCATGCTCAAGCTAAGAAACGACAAGCCAGCAGTGAAAAAACGAGAACTTAACAGGCAGTCAAGTCAATGATGGATGTATGAATGATGTCAGGACGTGCAAAAAGAAACTCCGGTACAGGGAATCGAACCCTGGGCTCCGCGGAACTTGATCTCTCAGGTTATGAGAGCGCGAAATGTTAGCCACTACACCATACCGGACGCTAATTCGTTGAAATAGGCATCACAATCTATCGCTCATACCGCTACTCAACTTTGTTACTACCCTACAGAATCAATCACCATCAACTATTATCCAACAAAATGAGTCTTCTTCAAAGGCAAACTCAATAACGCTATAAAACATGATGTGAAACTCTTGTTATCTTTCTACAGAGAAACTTGTACACTGTCGGGTAGGAGAGAACAACAGAAGCTTTGTGTTGACATTCGCCACATATCCAGAGGATTTTGAGTGAGCGATCAGAGCGTTCTGACCGTGGAAAGTGGAAAGCTAATTTTAAGACGCTGGCAAAACCTATAACTGATCAAGCTCCACGAGAAAGTTAAAGAATAAGCTTAAACACGGCCATGTTATTATTTCATCGTATCTAAACAAGTCCTGTTGATTTTCATCTAAGCGACCTTGGAGATCTTGAAGCCTCCGGGCATACGAGTCTGGAACACCCCATTAGGATCAAATTTTGTTGCAACCTTCTTCAAGAACTTGACATTCTCCTCCCCATAGGTAGAAAGAGGATCCTGAGTAAAGTCGGCATAGTTAAGATACTCCCACTCCACAGCAGCATCTTGGTCCACACTATACTGCTTAATCGTCTCGCGGAACTTGACCATCCGCTCACGAGCAAGCTTCTCTTGTTCAGCACCGTTGATCATGTGTTGGACTTGAAACATGACGGCGTTGTCCTTCTCCCGGTCGAGACCAACGACGTTTCCGCCTCGTGAGAGGGAGTGTTGCGAGAAGATGGTCGGCATGGCTTGGAAGATGGCGTGGTTGATAAAGTCACCGTCGGGGGATTGAGCCTTCCAGTCGGCGACGAATTGCTCATGCAGGGCGAGGGCCTTTTGGTACATGGCGAGTTTGTTCTTGAAGGTGATGGCAAACCAAACGTTGCTGACCAATTAGTCTTTAATTCTATAAGCGAAGGTTATTACCTACCGGTATCCAGCAACAAGTTCAAGCTCGACCGTCATGTTGCGATGACTATCCTTGCGCAAATTGGATGTCTCATAAGGAATCTTCCAGAATGCATCCAGAGCCTTTGGTGAAGCGACGCCAGTTGTATCCTCATACGAGACGGTGATACCAATCTTGCCAGCCTGAGGCGTATAGCTCCAGAAAGGAATCACGGACCCATCCTGATAGTTCTCGATGTTATCGGTCCAGTTCTTGTAAGCTTCGACATGCGCCTCTGTTGTTTCGGTCGTATACGTGACAAGTCCGCCCCAGAGAAGAGGAGCGTCGAAGGCCTGTACGTCAAAGCGGGTGACGAGGCCAAAGTTGGTAGAGCCGCCCTTCAGCGCTTTCCATAGGTCGGCGTTTTCGTCCTTGTTGGCATTTACGATGCGTCTGCGTGTGTTAGCGTTGAAGAGGGGAAGGTTGTGGAGGCTTACCCATCGGCAAGGACGACTTCAAAGTTGACAACCTGGTCGCATCCGAAACCACGACGGGCAGTGTAAAAGGTATTACCGCCACCAGTCAGAAAGCCTCCGACACCAACAGAAGAAGTACGGCCGCCAGCTGCAGTAACACCAAAGGGTTCGAGGGCCTCGTAGACCTCGCGCCAGATGGACCCGGCGTCAATTCGGGCAACCTTTGTCTCTTCAACATATGTGGTCTTGTTCATTAACCCTAAACAAATTAGAAGGGATCATCATACAAGTAGGGGATATGTACCTAGATCAATCGTGACACCATCGTTGACTGCAAATTAGATAAGGTTTGTTTCACAAGGCCTGGCGACTTACTATTATTAGCTGCCCAGACGGTATGCCCGCCACTCCGCACGGCAAGATTGCACTTCGTATCAGGAACCAAGGTCTTAATAATAGTAGACACATCCTCGGCACTTTCAGGTTGCACGATACAATAAGGCTGCAACTGCGATGAGATGGAAAAGTACGATTGAGTTCGGGTCTTGTAACCTTGACTGTCAGGCGCATAGACGTGCTTCAAACCCGCACCCTTGAGCAAAGCACACTGAAACATTAGTTACTCCATTAATGAAAAGGGGTGCAGGGCTTACACAGTTCTCGTTCTCCATGGCTCCAGCTGAAGTAAGGAGCATTGCCGTCCAGGCCAAGATTGATGTACCCGACTTCATATTGACAGATGTGACACTGAAAACGGAAGATGATCTGGAGGCAAGAGAAAAGAGCCTGTGCGGAAACTTTGGTCTTTTGTGATCGTCTCGTGAGACACTGATTGCTGGATGAACCCTTGTTCTCAGGCGAAGAAAATGGCGCATTGGAAGCGAGTTTGTATGCGATTGGTTTGTCAGATGACACAGGCAGGGGTCGGATATGCATGTTGGTTGATCCTAGTTCGCGGAATGCTTGTGCTGGTATTGATGATCCTGGGATTGTCTGCTCTTCGGGGAAGTGGAACCTGGGAGGATTGATCTTCATTAATCACAAACAGGTGGCTTTATCACCAACATCTACCATGAAAGAGTTAACCGTGTTGATGATCTCTTCACTTCTGCCAAGGAACATGGATTCGTGTGATGAAAATGATGTACAACTAGTGTGACTTCAAGGTTTGAACATTGAAGCAGAAGATTCTTAAACCGAGACTAACGTCAAGTTCCCGAGATCCACAAACTATTCACTACAAATGGAAACCAGGCCGATAAAATTCATATTCCCGTCATAAGAAGCAAAGCAATCTCACCACAAGGCATAATTTATACCTACCATCATTATAAATGTGACTTCGGCAGTTACGATTGACAGTCTATAAGAGGCAAAGATTATGCAGATCTCTGAACAAAGTTTACAATCCTTGTTACAGCTGAAAGGCTGGTCATTTCCACCGCTTCTTCTTCATTCGGCCATCCCGTTAAACCCCTGCATCGGGGATTCATACCATCGGGAATCCACAGCAACGAGAGTACTTAGACTACAAAATTAAGTAGTTAAAGTTCTGGTCTAAGCTGACACAAAGTGATCTAATTATTTCGTCTCTTATGCTTGGGATGGCCAGTTCTTCCGACACCCAGACGGCGGCCCGTACCTAAACTGTCTTTCCCGTTGAAGGATATTCCGCCTTCTATTAATCTGCGGAATATCACCCTCGGCGATAATCACTCCCGAAAGTATTTTATATGACCTTGTCCTGTAGAAATTTAAAGTTCTGGTACCCCGAACGGTGGCTGGCCCTTGATGCCTGTTGACACCTAACGGTCAAATGGACTTGCTCTCTTTTTATTTTTCTTCATCGATATGATGCTTTAACTCTCAGGCTGCCCAGCGTTTCGTTTTTTCTTTTGTTGTTTCTCCTGGATCTTTTAATGTCACAGTCGCAATGTCCTTTCCCATTGTCAATGGCGTCGAGGTAGCAGTTCCACCGCCCGATGGGTACAAAGTGGACTTTGACAATCCTGAGACGGATGTGTCGATGATCCGCAAAGCATTCTGGATTTTCGGACTGGAGTTTGCATTTGCAACGGCATTCCTAGCACAGCGCATGTATACCAATGCCGTGCTGTTGCGGAAGTTTCTTCTTGATGATTGTAAGTTCCCTGATAATGGAAACTCCTAACAGATACTAATTTATTAGGGTTAATTCTCTTTGCTTGGGTAGGCAATTGGCATGCCTCAATTGACGATATACTGACATCTCCAGATACTGTCCATCGCCGCGCAATCGTGTCTTCTCAGTGCATACAGTCGTAAGCTTCTTGGCGTCCATGCATGGGAAATGCCGGTCGACAGCAATACCGAGTCAGCATTGGTAAGCGCCACCTTCTACCATGTCGACATATAGCTTACACTCTACAGCTTGTCATGTGTACGACGCTCACGTACATCCCAACTACGATTCTCTCGAAATTGACGCTCTGCTTCTTCTACTTCCGCCTCTCGCCGTCGTTATGGTACCAATACACTGTATATCTCACCGCCTTCATCTGCACAACGAGTTTAGTCGGAATCTGGTTCAGCGTTCTTTTTGCTTGTAAACCCATTGCGGCTGGTTGGGACGTCAGACTCTCGGCTGATGCGACATGCATTAATCGTCCTCCGATTTACGTTACACAAGCTGCTTTTGGATGCATCACCGACTTGATGCTGTTGTTGCTGCCTATTCCGACTGTCATTGGGTTGCAGATGTCTATGAGACAGAAGTTTGGCTTGCTTGGGTTGTTTGCTATTGGTTCCATCACCCTCATCACATCGATTGTCCGATTGGTCTTGTTGCTACCGAGTTTGTCGAACCCAGACCAGAGTTGGTCCTTGGCCGAAGGTTGTCTTTGGGTGTAAGTATCCTTCCACAGTTCCACAACTCCGACTAAACATGACAGCATCATCGAAGCCAATCTCCTTATTATGTGTGGTTGTCTACCCACCCTTCGCGTCTTCCTCAAACATGTTGCGCCCCGCGTCCTTGGCGATCGAAGTCAGAACAAACCAAGCGAACAGAACAGCGGAAGTTATGGGCTACGGACTTTTGGTGGTTCGAATGGACCGCGACGCAAGTTTGATACACTTGTGGAGCTGGAGCATGATGTCCGTTTCAACAGGAATAGCCTGAGGCCTGATATGGGGAAGACGAATGTAAAGATTTACAGCGGACGATCCGATGAGTCCTTGGCGAACCAAGAGGCGACCGGGGATGGGGACAGTGAAGATGGGATATTGCAAACTAGGACTACAACAGTTCAGTATGAGAGGTCATAGGTTGCGACTGAGTATAATGCACATATTAATTGTCATTGATAGTCCAAGGGTCCTATTTATATATGCCTGCTGGAGGCGGCGGAGAAACAGCGGTTTCTAGCTGAACATAGCACTGTTAACTGTACTATGCCCATGACACAATAGATTCCAAGTTTAGGCCTTTGGCTTGGTTGATCATACTTTACATAATGGAGGTCAATTTCCTCTGCTGGATCAGGGCTGGCGAGCTTGCAAGCGTTGTAATCAAGAGACGGCGGCTGATTCACTTCAGTAACACAGTCCACACAGAGTCCAGTTAGGTTTCACGGGCGAGATGCAATTCGACCTAGCTCTATAGCTAACGAATTGAACAGTTATCTCGACAGGTGCATTGTGTGGAGGTGAATGTAGGAAGGAGGGGAGGAAAGGCTACTGTGGAAGGCACAGCAACCTCCCGTGAGTGATAGCTGCATTGGCGATATTTGAAGTTTAGTCGCTGTGGGCGACTATCAATTTGATGAGCCTATTGAGTTGCAGCTTGCCTGGTGAGTTTCACTTCATTGTTGAACTATTAAAGTCCTATAAAACCCTCATATCAAACTGGGACAGCTTGTCGCCAGTGTGTCCACATTACAACGTATTTGAAGTTCCCCACACCTACAAAGAAGCTCAAGCGACTCCATATGTGACTTTTGAGTGACTGATTGCATAGATCTATAGCACAAGTATACCCAAACCAAAGACCAGTGCTGCAATCCAAGGTCCACCGGTTGGGTTTCCTCCAAACGCCATCCCATCGTTCGGTTCCGGTTCCGCTGTTCTGTTATTGCCGTGTGAAGCATTAAACATCTTTTGTGCTTCGAAATCCGCTTCAATCTGTCCCGGACTACTGCAGTTCTCATGGACAAGTTTAAGTTGCCCCTTCCAATAGTCATCATCCAGTAACCACAGGTGAGCATCGATGGATGAGTTCAATAAAGCGGTGATGACCATACCGTAGCAGGGATCGCATGGCTCTTTGTATGGTCTCTCTCCACCATCGGCCGGCCCGTGTTGTTCATATATGACGTCTAGAGAGGTCAGCCTTGTGGGAAAGAGATGGTTGTACAATACTAACCCAAGCAGTAACGACCTGAGCTTGTATCTTTGATACAAGTCACATTCCACATTAGCTGAATGTCACTGGCGTCTGCAATCAAGGTTTGCAGCTGATGGGGGTCGTCTTTCGTTCGATCTTCGGCGCAATCTTTGGTTACAGTCTCGTTCCATTTTTGGAGGGACGTAAAGCAGGTAGCGGTGCAAATAGCGTCGACTAATCTGTTACTTCCAACCCATCCTTGGTATGTATACTTCCCTAATGTCCGGGTATAATCGTCGCATTCGAGATCCGTTTGCAAGGCCTTGGTACAACTTGATGTGAGATTTAAGCTGTCGATGTACATATCGCTCTGGACTTTGATGGCATTGACAGCCAGAGAAAGGCTTAGAATAATTATGAAGTGCATAGTAAGTATGTGAAGCTAAGGAAGCCTGATACCGCTAGTCAGGACCCTCTCTTGATTTATAAAATCACACAGATTCCGCTCCTTTATCGGCTCAGGAGAGAAGTGGATTTAAACAGGATATTAACTCTGCTTTGAGAAAGTTGTCAGTCGCGCTAAAGATGCCAAGATGACACAGACCCAGTACATTAAGCGGATGGAACTGTCTGTTGGTTGGTAGCGGAGAACGCACACTGCAATAGCCAATGTAATCCCGCAGCAAGGGGGCGTCACTAGCACTTCTCTGCAAAATCATCATTAACCTTTCTATGTCCAAAACCGACTTGTTATACGTTAGTAGTAAGAACGGCCAAGGCTTTTTGGATGCACCTCAATTGGTTGTTATTCTTCAGAAGGAGAAATACAATCAGACTACCAACAGGTCACCATTTGTAACCACTCTGCAAGCGATTGGTCGGGGCCGCCCCTGCCCCCTGGTGCTATGGAGCCACTTACTTGACACTAACAACCAACAGTTAATAACTAACAGCCAACAGATGATGAGAAAGAGGTGGTCAATACGTGAAAGCGTCAATCAGGGTTTTTATCAAGGAAGAGAAGGATTTTACAATTATTGACCTGTACATAACAATAGTGATTTTCAATGGAGCAATCTACATCCACGAAGGATGAACCAAGTTATCGCCAGTGTGACGTCACCTTCATACGTGACTCGTTTGGTGTTATTATGTTTGAACAATGGAACGATAGTTATGTAAGTATAGGCCAAATATCGTAGGCAGTCAGCTGTAAATGACCAGGACAATATTGCATAAGAGCAGGAAACAAAGCAACTTGGTCCTAAGAACTTTTTCATCACTGGAGCCTAACAAAATGGACCACAGCATTGGCGCGCGACTCTTACCGAGCGTCAAAGTATACAGACTCGATCATTTGATCGTGGGCGCACCCTGTGTTGAGCGTGCGTCGTCTCAAATTTAGTCTTGGCTTTCGGATTCCGGCGACGCTAATTAATCCCCTGGGTGTAAAGATGTCTTTCAAGCTCATGATTGGAGAGATTGACACAGCTTGGACCACGTCTGCCTAATCAGAGTGGATATGTCAAGGGAATATGATTAATTTAAAAGAACCAACAGTGATTCATACAGAATAAATATAACATACCCGTGTCATGCTCAGCCCTCCAGCTGAAGTCACAGACAGCGTTACCGATACGAGACAGCTGACCGACTGGATAAACAGAACAATGGACCCAAATTTAGATCTCTATAGGAGCGTCTCGCACCTCCCTTTTTCGGAGCGCCGGAAACGCGTTCAGCATCTTTCGAAGGAAGAACGCAACCGGGTCAGGATCATCGTTGAAAGAGAGGAGGATGATCGAGAATTGAAAGAAGATATCGCGGGTAGAGACCTCGTTGAAGTCGCCCTAGCTGATCCGTCTGAGATGCACACCCGATTGAAGCTTACTCTCCTTGGCCGAACTATCCATTCTACGGACGAAAGTACCATGGTGAAACGCATCACTAACAATGTCGCAAATTCTGGTTGGTCCTTGATTAGGAGAATTGCGGGATTCGATCATCGTACTACTGTCCTTTCATCGGATGCCTGGAAGCTGGTTTATTGCGACTTGTATTATATCGACGGGTGCGATGCTACACTACAGCAAATATACGAAGCACGCCTTCGAGAAGAGGATCTCCAGACCCCTGCCGCTAGAGCTAGGGAGCTTGTGCGTGATGAGGATCTAAAGAAGGCTCGAAGAAATGCCAGATGGATGATTGCCGCCCTCGAGCGTCCCGTGACGGACGACGACCCACCACGACCGAATCAAGAATCTGAGCAATCTATGAGAGAATCTCTTAGAAACTCGCCTTTTCCAGAAGTCGTAGCATACCTCTCCGAATATGAGAACTGGATAGAGAAAGAAAAGGAGAGGTGGGAAGAAGACAAACCCAAGAGACACCTGGAAAGACTCTGGAAGCAAGTGTCTCCCGCACCGCCTGCTTGGATGCAGAAGGTTCTTGATGCTCAACAGCCGTTCGGCTTTGTTTACTATGTGTCCAGGGAAGCAACTCAAAAATATGGTCACTACTGGAAGTCGGAGTGGCTCCGCATCGAGAATACCTGTTCGCCAATGGGTGTACGCTGGTCGTGTTTGCATACTCAGGGAGAGGACAACTGGTACACAATGCATCGTCTAGAAGCTCAGAATTGGCCTATATTCTCCCCCGATGAGACTTTGGTGGAAGACGATGATCTCAGAAAGTAAGTTAAGATGTCGCGACACAGAGAAGAGTAAATATGCTAACTACCTTCTAGACATTTTAAGCAGTACAGTCAGAAAAACAAGTCTGACACTAAAGAGGATAGGAAGATGATGCACATGATCAGGAAGAAGAAGAAACATCGTAGGGTACAGGAGTATAGCGATGTCCTCTCTCCTGGATTCCTTCGTAACACCTTTATTGTGATTCCCATCGAGCTGTTTGATGGTAATCGCAGTATCGAAGAAAGTGACCTTCTTGATCCTTGCTGGGTCTGGGCATATGATGCAGACTGGGACAGTTCACAGGACGAAACTGTTTTCGACGGGAAAAAGTACCAAGGACGTGTTAAAGTAGCCAAATGGTCACTTAATTCATGGTTCTACGGTGCTCGTTGGGAAGGTGTCAGTCTTCGGGATATGTGGCTCAAGGCACAGCAGCACCCGGAAAAGATGTGGATTTGTTACGCAAAGGAGCTGGAAGAGTGGGATCATGAGCCTTATATCTGAGGGGAATGCTTTTCAGTGACATGTATATAGCTGTATTTCGGAACGCACACAGCAGCTCTATCTGGAATGTGTACTGAGTGTGTAATGGGATCAGGAGAGAGTGAAGGAAACTTCCATCCTCAACCTCGTCTTGCTGCAACGTTTGTGCTCATGGTAAAGAGACAAACACATTCGTCAATCTTATTCTACTCTACAATCACAATTGGTTACAGCATGTCCTTTTCTGCCTAAAGGATGATGGTGTATCACGTCCTACATAAGGTGCACTGTAACACATGGAGGGGTAATTGTAACCTCTCATCATACTATTATGATCTCTCTCACTATTGACTCATTTCTAACGAAGTCTTTCTTTCTTGCTCTCATAAACTGGCCTACTCTCGTATATGTGCCTTCAACTGTCTCTAAGAGAAGTAAGCCAGAAACACTTTTTGGATCTCCAAGCTCAGAGGATACGGCAAGACAGAAAACAAGCATAGGTTCAGTGAATCGAGACTCATCACATGTTGTAACGGTGTTGTCGTTCCACGCGCCGTGCAGAGTCTCATCATCTGGATCAACGTCGGGGTTCTGTGCAACAAAGTCTTCAATGTGTTGTCTGTATGCATCTTGGCAAGAGGGGATACTGTTGCCGCTGTCTGACGTAGGGAGCAACACAAGATTAGATGTTTGCGGAAACGCCCAGGCTCTTCTTACAGGCCCTCTTAGCTTTAGAGATCCAGAAATAATTTCTCCAAAAGAGCCTTCCTCAACTTTGGGCGTCGTAAAACACTCTATGATTTCGCAAATTGTAATAGGATAGTGAACGGGCGCAAATATGTCATTAAAGCAGATGACACCACCTTCAATGCTAGCCCACGACCATGACGGCGCGCGGTATGCTTTTGGTTGATAGGAAGGAAGGTCAATACCAGGGAGGCTTTCATGTTGATGTTCAACATACCAAGTAAGTTGCAACGCAAACTTGTACGTCCACATTCCAGCATGATAGATTGGACCAAGGGCAGAGCTAAACGATGGAAGCGACGCAACGCCAGCAATTGCGTTCAACTTGTCGCTTTCAAGACTAGCAAAACGAAGAGAATAGGCCGTTACAAGCCTGCACCAAGAGGTCAGAGCATCAAACTTGCAGGCTCTGGCCTCTTCTTCATCTAGCAAAAGTTTATCGAGGTTGAGGGTATAGGATCTTTCACTGCTGTCGCTATACGGATAGTGGAAAGAGTCGCCAAAGGTTCGTGTACCGGCTTTACAGGCCCATAGCATTGTGTGACCGGTGAATGTGACGGACCGTTGAGCGAGCAATTGTTCCTGCAACGTCCAGGCTCTTTTTGCCAGTGGCTCAGAACGTTCGTCGTAAGATGCAGTGCTGAGTTTACCGAAAGAGAATGAACCAAACAGGTCAGGCTCCATGCCAAATGGAATTGTAAAAATGTCTTTTGGGTTAGGCCGATCTTGTAGAAACCCTTCAGCGACGGCCTTTGCAGAGGCTGCGACGATGGTCAACGCTGAACAAGCGTAGACATCCTTCATCGAGGAGATCTCTTCATTCTTGTCATTCTCGGAGTCCTGAATAATGCAAAGAGCATCGATCCATAGATATGGAATTTGTAATTTGCGCGATACAGTGATGGCCTCTTGAACTGTGAGAGGTAATGTGCTCATATCGAGTCCTCTAAGACATTGGGCATAATTTGACGTGTTGAGGGTCTGAAAGGGTGCTTTGCCCCAGCAGTAGGATAAGGTTGTATATTCTCCCCTTTGACCACCAGACTCGACAACACGAGGCTGTTCCTGGTCTACAGGACTGACTTCGATAACTCGGGTAGGAAGTGGAGCATTTGTGTAGGAGCTGGAGCAGTCCTCGTGATCTTTGCAATCGTCGAGCCACGTCTGGATTTGATCACAAGCGGCATCACTGCCTACATCCACTCGCAACGGACGTGCAGTCACGTACTCAGATGCTTTATCCTCGCTTGTCGTAAAAGCATAAAGAGACTCCATCTCAATGTTGACTTCTTCTTCTCCTAACAGATAATAGACGCGGACAAAGAACACATTGCGGCCAGATGGTGTAGCATGGTACCTCTCTCGGGAAGGAAGGAGTACGGTTTTAATCTGCGTTTCTCCAGGTTTTGAATCATTGAGGAAGGTCGCGATAAAACTGCACCAATTGCAACGTGATGAAGCTGTTCTGATTTCGTTAACGGTGGAGATACCAATGGTCTTGTGTATGGAATAGTGGTCATCTTCGGCAGTACATGTTCTTTCGAAAGCCTCAGTGTCGAAGAATTCCAGCCAACACTTGGGGCAGACGAGGCGTTCCGGTTCCATGTTGAGTCTACTTTGGTGAAACGTGGTTGGAAGGGCGGGGTAATCGAGCTTCAAGATGGTACCCCGCTACGGATCTGGACAGGGCTTGAACCACGAATAGCAGAGCACCGCGTTGCCCCTGCCACATAGCCCTATAGGACTAGAGCCCTGACATAACCAGATGATGACGATCTAATTCTAGATGTCATGCGCTGGAATCGAAGCCCAATATAGATTGGCTGTTGTGAGGGATCAACTGTAGATTGACTGTCATTATCCTAGACACACAAAGATAAGACTTATCCTCTTCTATAATCCTCAACCCGAAACTCAAATATTCCACTTCCCGGCCTTTCCTCCACAGCCCGAATCCTCCTCCTCGTATCGCCTTCCCGATCCAAATCAATCCCCTTGGTCGTCTTCGCAATCGATGAAAATGTAATCTCTCTCAACTCATCCACGCCGTCCCGCGCCATAGCCACAAGACCGTACGCAACACCCACTACCCCGATGAGAAATGAGGCTACATATACTGTAATAAGAACACTCCGATTGTAAAAGAAGTAACTCCCCGTCTTCATCCGGACACAGGGATACTGTGTATCCGGTCCGCCAGGGCCTCTACCCGACAGTTCTTTGGGGTCGGATGCCCATGCCACTGCGAGGAGTAGTGGGTCCGAGAGAAGGGATATGAGAAGGTCCTCGTAAAGTTTTTGTACTGCGTCTTCGAAGTTGGGGACAGGGAGGGTTTCGGGTCGAGCGACCAGCTTTGAGGTTGTGATGGATGAATGGGCGATGGGACCCGGCAGTAAGATTGACCCTTCGAGTAAATCGCGGATCTTCTTGCCCAGAGAGTGATATGCTGCTATTTTGCGGTAGTATGGCCAGTTGATTGGGAAGACATAGTTCTCTTCTGGTTCAGCGTATTGTGGATCTAGAGTCCCATCCTTGGCTGAGTCGTCGATATATGTTGTGTTGATAACCTTCCGTAGATAATCTCGGTCCGTGACCTTGTAGGATTGCCGACCACCTGTATAGTTCAGGTTGACAGTATAATTCGTCTCCCAATGCTCGCAAGCTGTGATGACAGGCGTGTAATCTGAAGACCAATTCTTCATACTGCGGTTCTTGGCATGCTCTTCATCGATGCTGTCCACTTCAACATACCCCATCCACAGTACCGGTTCAGATCGAAAAGCCCCCAAATTCTTGGGAAATGGTGGCTTTGGTACTGGTTTGTTGTTCTCATCGACTTCGATCTGATCAACCTTGAATTCTCCAATGCTTGCGACGGTGTAAAAGCTTGCATTTCCGTAGGGTATCAATTGGGTAAGGTTGAAAGGCGTGGTGTAGTTCTTGAAGCTTTTCATCGTTGAGTTGGCCCCTTTGGCGAGTTGCTCGCACTTGTATGTTGGCCCGACAAATGAAATCGTCGTGGAACAGTCCCATCCTTTTCCACAAATCTCATCAGCCACTTCGTCTCGCTGGACCGGCTGTCCTCCAGCCAAAACTCTCGAAGCAATAGAGTCCAGAGGCGAAGCAGCCTTGAGCCAGTAGTCGAAGTGGTAGGGGGATTCTCTGTCTCTCGTGACCTCGTTGAACGTTGATATCGAGATCCCTCGCATGGTCTCGTTCCTTGCCCGCTTGTCATCATCCCAACTTTTCTTCGCATCATTGCTAAAATTTAGCGTTCGAACATTCTGGCAGAATGTATGATCCCCTCGTGTATCTATCACCGTGTTCAACGTCGCGGATGTGAAAATGACTACGGCAGGTGATAACCAAATATATATCGCCAGTACCATAGCAAATGCCGACTTCTTCCACGCCTCCTTGTTAAACAACTCAAAAGCATTATGCGCCGCGCCGAACAGTGAGTCAATGGCATGAACGGTGTAGCTCTTCCGGCTGACGGCTCGCCAGGCAACTTGCTGGTGCGCTGTCAAGACCGCAACAACGAAACTTGCTTTTGCAACAAAGGCAAGGAATTGACCGAGACGTAACCACCATTGCTGATTCGTAGCTTCACGGTTATGGAGATGGGAGTAAAGAATGTGATGGCCGATGGCTGCAGCTGCGCCAAAGACAAGACAGACAACCATGCACCATTTATTCTTTGCGACGCGGAACCATAGTGGGTCTTTGGGTGGTGGCGCAGGAGGTTGATAGACACCAAGTCCATGTGCTGGTTCTGAGTTGAGTAAGTTTACGCGACTGTTATCTCTTCCACCCGAGGCATATGAGCCGCGCAAGTCTGGACTCAACGGTTCAAGAGGGTGGATGCCAGGACGGGGAGAGTCAAAGTCTGACCGGGGTGAAAGGTATGAGGTTTGGTGGATAATGGGTGTGTCGGCGGGTGTTGGCGCGATGTTGGGGTGAGCTTCAGAGTGAGGGTCGTTAATGTGTTGGTATTCTGGTGACGACCTGAAGAATGACGTTGATGCTTGTCGCATCTTGTCGGTAGGTACCCGTCGGGGTCGAATATTATGCCTCAGGATGTAAGCAAAGCTTGAATGTGGGGGCCAAGAACGACTAGCGTTATCCAGTTCTTTCGGGATGTTCTCGCCAGAGCGTACGGGCGAACATGTTCGTGGTGACACTCAAGACATGGCTGCGTCTGTCGTACTTTCCTTATTAATATCTATCTCTTCTCAAAAAAAAAATCAGGCTCTGGGCTTGAGGCTAAGGCGAAATGAGGGGCTATCCCATTGCGAACCCCTGAAGCTGACATGCTGACAACACGGAGCAGTTGAACCGTTTGGGGTTGTATCATTGGCTGTATTCCGTCTAGCGAAACTTGGCAGTACTAAATTGGGGGCTGGATCTTAAACGAGCCAGTGGCAGTTTCAGAGTCGATCTCCAGGGTCCACTTGGCGGGAACTAATTTAATCAGCGATGGAGTCTATTCGGCCTAAGCATGCACAAGGCTTTATGTAGATAACATAACTTAACCTATACTTGACTTTTTAGATTGTACAAAACAGCCTCTCATCAGCTATTGTGTAAGTTTGTTTTAACGGTTAAGAAACTGTTTTATTTTATAACTGGCATTTTTAACTATGTTTGTATTAGTTGTTGCGGATTTTCGTACCAGCTGCTTCGAATGATAGTAGGCTTTAAACGTCTAGTCGACGGTTTGTTCCCGCCTTAGCCAGCATTCAAAAAGCATCATTTAGAAAAAAAATGCAATGTCTGTTCTCTGACGCATCTTGTCTGATATAGAAGACGTTCATTGACCAATACCCTGCGCCAACTGTCAAAGGCGTTGACCCTTCATTGAACCTTTACAGCAACAACCTTCGCTCCTTCAGTTACCGTCCCATTGATAGGTTTGAACAATCCACCACCGGTGGACACATAAAAGACATCCTTGTCTTTCCTTCCCCGTCCAAAGGCCAACGAAGTTGAGCCCGCAACAGTCATCTCACTGACACTACCAACCACGATCTTTGCCTTGCCTGACTTGGCATCCACGAATACAACAGAGTTATCAGAGTTGCTCGTAGCATAGATATTTCCATGAGAATCAAACTCAAAGTCATCAAGAAAAGTTACGACGTGCGATAGGTCGGCGACAAGTTGAGGTTTGGACCCCTTGACGGGATAACCAGTTGGGGTTATGGCTGTTTTGTAGATCTTGACGGCGTTGGAATTTGACCAGTAGAGATGGCCTTGACGGATTCTAATGCCGTTGATGCCGAATGCGTTTGGTGCTGGTGGAGCCATTTCTGGGAAGGTAAACGTTGTGTCATCGAATATGCCAGTTGATACGTCGAGACGGCCCACGAAACCTTTCACCGAATCCGAGATCAGCACAGCATTGGGTGCACCTGGGATGGCAACCACGCCATTAAGAAACGTGCTCTTCTTTGTCATGTCACTGATCTTCCTGACCCTAACCCTGCGCTTCCCATAGAACTCTACAGCAAAAGCTTTGAAAGTGCCAGGAATCAACTGACTCAGTCCAGTTGCATTGCCACCGACGACAACAAAGGTCTCAGGCTTGCCAGGACACGGAGGAAGTTCGGTGATTCCCAGAAGGCCTTGAATAGAGGGAAATGACACCAGCTCTTTCAGTTGGTTACCAGATGGCGGATAAGCGATTGTGTAGATTGATGCACTGGGCCACAGCTCAGTGACGAGCAGATCTCCATTGGAGCGAACGGCGATGTTCTCGAGCCATGTACCGAGTGAGAGTTGAGATACTGTCTTTGCGACGAGGGAGCGGGAGAGGGCAAGGGTTGGGAGGGTGAGGACAGTTATCAGGTGATTGAACAGCATGGTGGTATAAGTCGTAGGTTCTCCTGGGGGTTTGAAAGATGAAGAAACTTGTCTCTCTTTCTTCAGTGGGACGACAGCTATTTGTGCAACTCACAATTTGAGCTTTGGCTTCTTGCCAGTTTCCCTGCTATCTCAAACGATGTAGTTCTCGTTTAGCAGTAGTTTCTGATTGGTCCTTCGAGAAAGTAATATACAATAAAGAATTGAAGTCGGCCGATGATAAGGCTTAGTTAGGTAATTGCATGATTACACAGCCATTTAGTCAGCTTACACTCGTTTTCGTCAGGCTCCACTCTATGGCAACACGAAAACCCTTGCATTCTTCTAAACCCTTTGATGAAAAGCACCCCACTCCGGTGATCAGATAAATCAAGGGACACCGCAGTTTCGCGACCCAGCAGCTCCAACATCCGTCCGATCCTCGTCGTAAACATATTGCGAAAGGTCACATCCCTTTGGACTATTGATCATCCCACCGTCAAAGATTCCCCAGGACAGACACTGAGGGTCGATTGAGCAAGCACGTGCGCACAAAGGAATCGTTTTGAGCTCAGCGATATGTCTGTAGCCGATGGGGGTATTGGCATCCCAGGTGTTAATCTGGTCATTGCAATATTCAAGCTGTGGCTTGAAGAAATCGGATGAGCAACTGCGTGAGCCAGCTAGTAGAATTTTCGCTCCTTGTGCATCAGCTTGGGGCGTGAAAATATCCTCGAATTGACCAGTGAGTTTATGGCAGGTTTTCAACATGCCGTCGTACTGCCAGACATCGCAGCGACCATCCTTCATACACAACTGCGCACAATCCTTCTCAAGCAAAACCTGCTGTACTGACTCAATCGGACTCGCGCTGATGGATCCGAACCCAATGTTATCCCCACAAGGAGAATAGTCGCGCGGAGAACAGTTGCGTGAACCAATGAGGTTACTATCTTCGTTCCTGGGACTGCTCATGGCATCGAATTGTTCCCGGTAAAGTTGGCAGACGCCGGCGGTTTGGAAGAACCATGTATTGCATTGTTCGTCAGCGGAGCAGGCTTCCCAGCAATCGGCCTCGGATTGAGCGTCAGTGGAAGTGTAGCCTCTGTTTTGAGCTGTGCCTCGGTAGATCTGATTGTTGCATGGTATATCTGCGACAGCGGAAGTAGTGGCGGCAGCAGTAGTTGTCTCAGTTAGGGTTGAAGTAAAGTCGGTTGTTGTTGCAATTGTCGATTCGGATAGAGAGATAACGGTAGATGTAAACTCGATGGAGCCTGTTGTGGTTGACGCGGCAGTAATCGAAGACTCAGAGATGGCAGTAGTTTCAGTCTCGGTGGTCAAATCGGTGCTGGACTGAATTGAGCTGCTGATTGAAGTGCTGAGCTCAGCGATGGAAGACGACGTGACGAAACCAGATGCAGTTAGTGCTGAGGTCGCCGAAGCTTCAGCGCTGCTACCAATAGAAACGCTGATGGGTTTACAGGGTCCAGCATTAACTCCAGTAATTCCAATACCCACCAGACCAGCGATAATATTCCTCGGCTTAACCATGATTGCGAGATGAAAGAGCGACGGCAATGAGACGAACTGGATTCCGAGGAAGAGTACCTGGCAATTCATTTATGCTGCTGGTTTAAATGAAGTGGCTTCTCAAGACCAGGGTCTACATCGGACAGTGGCAGGTTTCTGCGCTAGTGCAGGGGATAGTGGGCTGAGAAAAAGGAAGCGCTAAAGCTATTGGAAGCTATTGGTACAAGTCACCAACACTATCAAGTAAATAAAATTGCACCAATAACACATATCATAATCACAATCACAGAAGCAACCGAAGCTTATTCTTAAAGGCTCTGTTCGAAAACATCGGAGTTATGACCCTTTGGGTATACAATTCTATGGAAATGAATACATCACCTCTTTTCATTCACCTTGAGCACCTTTCAACTTCTCTTGCTCTTTCTTGAGAGCTATTTGAAACATTCGGTAGTCAAGCGAACTCTCATCCTCATACCTTCTCTGATCTTTTTCTTTCCGTTCCTTCATCTCGTCGTGATATCTCTCAACGTCAACCCACTCTGAACTGGGACCTATTGTCTCATTCTTATCCCAACCGAGCTTATACATCCGCTCTACTTTGACACATACCCTATAAGTCTCCTCAGAACGGTAGAACGTGGCTGCGTACTCAGCAGGGTCGGGTCTTGGACCGAAAGCCCGAGTTTCTCTTTGTTCAAGGAAAAGGATGAAGTCGATCGCTGTCTCGAATGTTGCTCGAATCGCTAAGTCGGATAGTATCTCCTTCTGGGGAATCGAGTCGAAGGTGATTGGTTGACTCAGCCCTTCCTGCACTCCTGTCAAGCATAGTATAACTGGAACCGTTCCGATATCCTTTCCTTGAGCAGTGTAGTCGTTTGCAAGGACCACCATTGTCAAGGCTTGGAACATGGGCTGAAGAACAAAGAAGCGATGATCATTGAAGACGCTCCCTGGGTAGAGCCCAGCCTTTCCAGCTCTACGGCGTTCCTGATGTCGCAAAGCTGCATCGCAGAGCACCCTGTGAGTAGACTGAACATGGTGAACAAGACCATGCGTAGATTCACTAGGAGAAACGTGCGGCAGAGTGAGCGGAGATGCAATGTATTGATGATACTCAATATCATTCCTGCAAGGACGATACCACTTCTCGTATAACCAGTTGTGGAGTGCAAGCCGAAAATAACAGTCAAGTCCACGGTCATTCGGCACAATATAGATTGATGTGCTTTTGTTGGTCTGTCTCAGTGACATTGGTTGCCACATGTGATCCATACAGGCATGGTTTGGCTCACGCACCGGACAGTCTTGAAGAAGGCAGATTTTGTCATCAAAAATGATCATTTTACTCCACTCCCTTCTTCGGTGCCCGTTTTCCATCTGGTCTCGGACCTTAATCGCAATCTCGTCGCGTGATAGCGGGACTGGCTTGAGAAGGGCTTCGCTTGTGTATATGGACATAGTTCAAGCAGAGGTGGTTCTTAAGAGGTAGAAGAAATTGAAATGTAGACGATCAGGTGGTGGAAAAAGGACAACAAGTCTAGAGGAAAGCAAGAAAGGAGGGGTATTTTATACTTTAGGCAAGGGTAGGGCAATTAAAACGTCCTGTATAAGCATCTGAGTCCTGATGCTTAAAAGAAAGTATAAATTTGTTGGGAAAAGCCTATCTTGAACGTGCAAGCAATGGATGCATGCGTGCGAGTCTTGGGTATAACGGTACAGCGAGTCATGGAAGCCGGTGTTAGGGCAAGGCAAGGCAAATGAGAAAAAGGTCTAAATGAGAGAGCATTGGTGTCCTGGTGCTTGAAAAGTTCGATTCATTGGAAGACTTATTATCAAGTAGACCGAGTGCTTGCCAAAAGACCTGAAATGTAAATGTTCCACTCCTCGGTACTGGTTTGGGGTTTTCTAAACGAGAAGCTAAAGATAAGCCCCAGGCTTACAATGTAGGGGTTCCGCTGTGCAGAAATCCGAGCCGAGGGCTACAGCGTCTTGTTAGTTGATGGAATGAAGTGCTCCATGCGGGCCTAGAAGCTGCAAGCTGAAATGATGACTTGTAACACAGTATTGAATTGAACCTTACTGACACATGTGTCGGATTGCCCTCTTTTAAAAAGGTAAAACCGACGTACTGGATGCTGTGCATGCAATAGCTTGACGATAAGGACGGGAAATATGAGAAAGGGACTCCTGGTTATAATGAGGAACAAACGTTACTATGGCAACATGATTCCATTATCAGGAGTAACAGCGTCTGGGCTAATGTTGACCACTACACCATAGACGGTACGTCAGAAGGAAGGTGCTGTTTTTAGTTGGGTCAGTCCATTTAGAATTTATAGTTGGGTTGATGATGATGGTCATGCAGGTGGTCCGAAAGATCACCAAGACACAGAAGCCTACTAACAACATGACTTAGATATGTTTAGGCTAAAGCTTATGGTAGACTATCCTAATCTTTACGTCATTCTTAACTAAGTCTCGACTTTTCTTTGACCCGCCCGTCATGGTCACAGTGGGTACCTTGTATTTACGATGGACTTAGGTGGATGGCGAGGTGTGATGTTACGGGCTAGTGGGGGTTTGAAACCTCGTCCTCTTTCCAAACTTCCCTTTTTCCATATCATTCTATTCTCCTAAACACCAATTCAACACAGCGCAAATTGGAATGCCAGCGCTCCTATGAGTCGCCACGAGCGCGCACAGAGGTGCGCGCAAGAAATTCAATCTGATATACACTTCTACTATCACCACTCTCTCAAGCAGGTAACTTTTGTTCCTTTTTCTTGGGTGTTAGCGGTGGAACGTGGATGCTGACTCAATAGCTATTGGCGATTTCCAGAGCATGACCTGAGCACCGAGGGGCTTGGTCGCAACATCCCCGCTATTTCCAAGCCACGCACGACTTTGCCTTCACTGAATCGCACGAGCAACAAAGGATGGCTACGAGCAACGAGGCGCCCTTCGTGCCTAACCCGGACGATGCTCTCGACTTTGGGCTGAATGACGACATGGCGAATAGGCTAAATCATCTCATCGAATTCCCACCTCATTACGAAGCTCTTGTCACCCGCCTCAAATCACTCTAGCAGGGTAATTGGTGGAAGTGGCCTGAGAGCATCTGGGTTTCTTTCGTCGAAGCGACGAAGAAGAGTCGCTACACGGACAGCAACCAGAAGAACCAAAGCAACCATTGGCTTTGGAAGCAGTGCGTGACTGCAGACAAATGGGACTTTGATGGGGGAATTTGGGTCGTTCTACGCGCAATTTACTTCGACAGTATAACTCGCAGAAACGGCACAGGATCGGCCAAACGGCTTGCTTTCAAGACAGGGGCGGCGGCTATCAAAATCACTCAGGTATCAAGGTACCAACGTCATCCCCTAGAGTTTCCGTCTGGAATCACACTTCTCAAGCACTATCACACCGACGCTCACACGGGAGCCTCAACCATGATATCTCGGTTAGCATTCCTCCCCGACCCAGCGATTGGACTGCTGTCTCCGGTCCTCCATCTTCAGTAAATGGTGAAGGCCGGCAGTCAAACATCCAACACGGTCACCAAGTGAACATCAGCGATCATGCCACCTACCAGTCCTATGTCCAGACCAGTGACTAGCCTGTTGGTCAAGCGAGGATTGCTCATTCTCCGACTCAGCCTATCGGGAGCACTCAGCAATCCCAGTCGCAGACCTGGTTCACCCCATCAATAAGCCGAGGATCTCGGATGATTCCTCCGTCCAACGGCAAGCGACAGGACAGCCTGCCATGGGCTACATTTTCTTGGAAGACGAATTGACAAGGTCACCGAAGACCATATCCAACGGGTTAATGGCATTGCTGAAACTGCCATTGCGCAGAGTAGCAAGACTATCGCTGGTGAAGTCAAGAAGGAGATGCAACCTTGGATCGACCAACAAATGCAGGTGGTGATTGACACCACCAGAAAGGACATGCAATCTCACTTCGACACGTTTAAAACCTCCCTCAAGCCTTGGATCACGCAGCAAATTCAGGCTGAGGTGAGCAGCCAATTGAGCCAGGAGATGGCCAGAAAGGTCGATCTCAAACGAAAGTTTGAGGCTTTTAAAGAAGCAAACTGGCGCAACGGTCCATAAGCAACAGGATCCAACCATTCTGGCTCACTAGGGCGCTCCAGACATTTCCTTGCTTTCTTTTCCTTTATTCTTTTTTTCTCACCCCAGATATCGACCAACCCAATTACCCAGCCTGAATTGACAGTGGCTGACTATCAGAAAATCACGGTGACCGTTTGCTATGGGCTACTACTTCTTGGAACACGAAGAACCATCAAGGCGCGATGCGGGTTATTGTCTGGACGGGACGGTTGAGGGATATACTGGGGCGATTGGTGCATATGGGTTAACGTTATTGACGATGGGGTCACATTGCTATAGACTACTAAATTGATCACTCACTTGATACTGGCTCAGTGACGGACTCTTAATTGATGGTATCTCGCTACGAAATGAATTAATCGGACCACTATCCCACTTTAATACCATCGTCCTTGTCATCCATGTGAAGATAGAGTGACCCTATTCGTGACCCTCGAAATCACCCTCACTCTCAAATCGAGTCTGCTGATGAGATCGTCGGATCTCAACTGATGTCAACGACACCTGAGAATTAGTCGAATTGCTTATCTCCCTCATGGAGGTGAGAGACCTGCGAGCCTTGGGGGTGCTCGCGCCATCACCGTCATCCTCATCCGGTTCGTAGTCATCGCCATCACCCACGGGAGCAGGGTTCGCGCTGGTGAGGTATTGCGCTCTTCGGCGCTTGCGAAGGCGGGTAGGCAGTGGTGAAGAAGGCAGGTCCTCGTCACCGGCAGCCTGTCCAGAAGCCTCACTCTCACCCTCACCCTTACCGTGAGCGGGGGTGGAGGCAGCTGCGGACTTCCCTTTGCCCTTGGAGTTGGACTTTTTCTTCTTCATCTCCCTGTTGAGTGCGAGATAAACACCGGTGATGAGATCAGTGTTAAGCAGATCGAAGCCGTCAACGATAGACTTGGCGACTTCTTCCTCGTTGCCTGCAAAGGTTGACTGGATGTAGGCTTTGAAAGCCATGGCGTCGACGGTCGAATGGGGTGTTCGCTTGACATAAAGCTTCTTCTTCTGTGCATCGATGAACTCCCGGTGAACGTTAGTGAGAGCTGCATGCTCATCACTCTCAGGGTCACAAAATGTATCGTAAGCCTTGGTGATCGCAGGGTCGTCGAAAGAGATAGAGGAGTCGTTCACCTCATTTCCCTCGGTACTGTCACTGACGCCGGTGCCAGTAGATGACATGCTGCTGCGCCGGGTTCGCCTATTACAGTTAGTCGTAGTGCAGAGATGTTAGACAATTGAGGCCACCTACTTATTCAGAGCAACCAAGATACGCTCCTGGTTTGCCAACACCAAGTGGAGCTGTCGAGCCAAGAACTCTGAGCGTCGAAGGAGGACGCGTTCGGTAGGGGTAGAAAAGGTCTCGTCATGGAAACCAGGCCAGCTGCCGACAGTAGTTGCCTCGACGGCGCTGATGAGGCGTCAGTGATGGTTCAATACCTAGGGGGGAAGTACTTACGGATTTGGGGGGTTGGGCTCGGCGTAGGACTGGTTTTCGGCACCGATATCCATCTGGTCGGCATCCATCTTGTTGTTGATAACTCCAAGTGCCTGCCTAGTGTTGATGCACGCGCCTGAATTGTTATTCCCTTGGAGCCCGATAAAAATTTGCGCTACCAGTCACCGGCCAGGCAGCTGTCTGTGCCATGAATCACTTACCAGGCGGGTTTTACTGGCACAAATCGCCTATTCGGTGGCTGTCGCTATATGAAAAGGACATACTCAAGGAAGTTCTTCTGCACGCCGCCCCACTATTGCTCCTCAGCCACAAAGAGGCTTCTCTATTTACCATCACTCGGGGCAGGAGTCATTTCTTCGCTCAACATCATAATCATCGCACCAGCAAAGATGGCCGCTCCTCCTCCACCAGGGGCTGTAGCCCCTTCACCATACACTCTCTTCGACAGAATCAACCATATATCGGCTGACAGCGATGATTTATTCAATCTCATCGAAGACCTCGAGCAGCATGTCGACGCTTCTGCCGGGTGGCGTTGGCACGCCGCGCAGACCCAGATCAAGCAGAACAACGTTTACAAAACATACAAAACCTTTCTCACCGGGCTACAACTCGTCAATCAAGACTTCACCGAAGATGAAGAGGAGCTTGCTATGTTTCCGGTCGACAAGGCTGAGTGCTTCAAACGCATGAAACTGTAGGTCACCAGCTGGTGAACGCTCGTTGGAGTCATCTACTAACGCCTGATAGCTACATCCTCTTCATCGCTAAGTTTGGCCGCGGAGTACGCCGAGGAACGAAGATCTCTTACCGTGGACTTGTAGGGCATCGAATGCCACTGATGTTCTGGTACAAGAGAATTCACACCAAACGGGGCAGCACTACGGCAGCCACTCAGTCTCAACTCTTCAACGCCATCACTGAAGCTATGCGCTATGCGACCTCCAAGTTTGGACTTACCCTCGGCCGAGTTACGTCGTTTTCCCAAGTCGGAATCCCCGAGTTACGTCAACTTATCGATTATGATACTCTCAACGCGGTTTCCATCGAGGTCACTGAAGGCCATCATCTGGCATGGTGTATTGCCCGCGTTTGCGCTGTGCGTCCCGGGTCTATCGGAATCAGTGGTCAACGAACGGTCAACACGAATGATCGGCCCTTTCTCACCTGGGGTGATATCGAGATCACCCGGTTGGACAAAGGGAGATTCCAGGCTCGCATAACCTTCAGAAACCTGAAGACCAACTACCCGGATCCCGAGAAAACATTCCGACAGAAGGGAAAATACTCGTCACTCACCTGCGTTATCAACTCACCCACGAACATTGACAACCTGATTTTCTCTATTCCTCACCGTCTTCTTGTTCTTGCGCTCCGCCGTCAGATCATCGATAGTGTCACGACGATCGATGAGCTTATGCGCGGGAATCAACGCAATATTACAGTAGGCTATCAAAGTTTATATGCTAAACCCAAGCTGATTGTCTACAGATCAATCATGAGCATCTGCCGAAACCGGTCATTCTGGCTAGTAAGCCTCGGGGGTTGGGGACAATTGACGAACCAGTCACCGTTAGCGCATTGAGTGAATACCTCAAGCGACGCGGGTCTAAGCTTGGCTATCCAGAGGCGCTCAACTTCTATTCTATCCGCCGCAGAGCAGCCGACGATCTCACCCGACAGCTTGGCCGCGATGCTGCACGAGCCATCATGGATCATGACCCCGATTCACGAGTACTTGAAAAGTATTACCTATCGCTCGGCGATGCTGTGGACGTCTCCCGAATCTCATTGAATGAGGATACTAGTCACCTAGGTAAGAAATAGTATCCTACCTAATGGAAAAAGCTAAATTGATCTAGGCTTCGAGGGGTATTCTCACCAGATCGATCAAGAAACCACCCTGGCTGCCAATGTCCTCTCAAATCAAAAGGCCCGAGAGATCCACGGGCCCGCTGTCAATGCGCTGATGGTGAAGCTGATGTCATCTGACCCAGGTTTCCCATATACGGCTTCAAATGCCGAGTTGAAGAACTACAAACGCCGCATTCGTAAGGTGGCGTTGGATTCACTTTTGGGCATTGAGGTTCAGAAGCAACGAGAACGAATGACCAAGATGGACTTCGACAGTCGATTGAAACACCTCAATGATTCCAAGTTGATGGATGTGGTTATGGAAAAGGCTCGAGCTCAGTTGACCCTTGGTGATACCGATCACCTGGATGAAGAAGACGATAATCCAGCTATCGACGATGAGACACAGCAAATCGTTCACGGCCTTGAAGAAAAGGCAGAACCGGACCTCGAGGAACAAGCCATCGATGGTAGTCACCCCAGCGAGGTTCATCGCGAGCTAGATGGCGATGGCCGCGAGGATGAAGACGAGGGTGATGCTGGCGGTGACGGTGACAGTCGCACCAACCCTGAGGCGATCGAGGTTGATTATGAAACCGCCGTCCGGACGTTCATGCATGCGCTTCTCGATGATACATTGACTCAACACAAGGACTTCAAGAACAACCCCACCGTTTGTCCACTATGTCAAGAGGATGATACCATTACCGATCCAGCGGTCAAGGTAAGTCCTTATGTTTGATATATAATCTTATTTACTAAGATGTTATAGGACAAGGTTTGGAGTGCTCAGATCAAGCTGAACGACCATATGAAAACGGTATTCCATACACCTCGGGCAAAGTGGATCCGTCGTGTTGAGGCCAATCACCATGTTGATGCTGGCGGCAACGGTACAAATTGCCCTTACTATGAGCGAGTTGGCATTACTCGATCGTTCCTCCTAGTCGGCTCACTGGTAAGACACATTGAGACTAACACAGATGTCAATCACAAGGCCTTTGCACAGGAGGACGGGTGGTTTACACCAGGTTGGGCAAGTCATCCACAAGCCAAATCAGCTTCATCCCGGCAGGTGAAGGAAGAGAAAGCTGCGTTTCGCAAACAGGCAGCATTTCTCAATATTCCGTACTCAAGCGAGCAGTCGATTGACCCTTGCCCTCATGAGAGTATTCCGGGTGCTGTCCGAGCTCCTGGACCGTCACCTATCACTCCAATTCCTGGCGTATACTGGCAAACTGGCGATGACATTCGGTTCGAGCCAGGCCCGTCAGCCCTTGACGCCGAATTCGCCGCTCTCACAGTTTGGACCAGTCAACCACCTGCCACCTCCCCCCCGATCCCTGCCCACCTGAGCAATCACATCATCATGGTGAGCCCCTTGACTGGAGAACCAGTTGAGCAGGTCAACAAGAAGAGAGCGCGCGAGGCGATTGAGCCGTCTGCGACAAAGAGACCCCGACGCGATGATTGAGTGCTTTGGAAGAGGACGAGGAATTATGATGTGGTGAACGGTTGTGGTGATGGGCAAATTACTGTAACGATAGTTGCGTGACAGTGGAGGGACGTCTTTTCTTTTTTGGGGGCTCTGGCGATGGGCGAATCGCTGTGATGACAACTGGGTGACAGTGGATTGAAGTCTTTCTTTTGGTATGTATTGATAGGGATTCTGTAAAATTAGTGAGGTATCTGGAACGTGAGTCCGTAACGATAGCATTACAATACTGTAAAACGCGAGTGAGCCAGTTGAAAGCTACAAAGTGTGTTATTTTATAAAAGTAGAGATATTGAGTAACTAAGCTATCTGGGTATGGACAAAAGCCATTTTTAGTTCTTAATGGAAGGCGTTAATGCTAACCACTATACTATAATTACTTCTAACTCGATTGTTGAAGACGTAGACGTTGTGTCCATAATAGAATCACATTTCAATAGCAATATTTATTCCTCAGCTTAGATAGGACTCCCCTTCTCGTTTTTCTTGCTTTTAAAATGAAGCCATCGCTCCTCTCAGTGTTGTCAGTCAACCTTGGCCGTCCTATTCAGTTGATCATTGGGAATACGCAAGTTCACAAAAGGAAGGTACTGACTCTTTATTACGGAAGGCGCCAACGTTGAACACCACCATGGTGGATGGAGGTGACAAGTCCACCACGAACCAGGCAGGGCAATCGGAAACCGATTCAGACCAGCCTTGTGCAATACATGCTTGAGTTCGTCCACGTCAAGAACAGTACGGCCTTGAATATTCAGTCGGTAGTGCGTGGTAGCGCACAGGCTACTGCAACGGATTGTCCTGGCAAGCGTCCTGTCGACCAATCTGGATTCGCCCAGCACGAAAGAAGTGGCGATGGCAACCGTCATGACAACGGTTATGAAAGCGCTGCTGTGATGAAAGCTCTTGTGTTGATTTGATCTGTATATTGGGAACCTGCGCCTTGAAAAGACTAAAAAAAAAAAAAGAAATTTAAAAAAGAACCTGTCATGAAAACATTTCTCGACGAAGCCAATGCGAAAATGTGTCCATGGACCACTGAGACAGCCAATGCTGCTGTCAAAGACTTTCGGGATGTTGCATCACAAGTACAGTTCATCGACACGGCCACAGAACAGCACGCTCAACGGGCTAATGGTTTGACTGACGCTGCCATTGCCCAGAGTACCAAGGTTTCTTTCTTTATCGGAAACAGCATTCCCCTTCTTGTCTATGGTTCTTGACATCAGGTCACTGTCCCTCCCAGTGTTGTAATTCTGGGATCCAGACCACGGCGCCAGGGCGTCAAAAGATTTGGCCGCCAGGAGCACAAGAGACGAAAAGATTTAGTTACCTTATGCCAGTTTAGACTACCGATTAGGCTAGTTCTATTGCTTTCCCCAAACCTTAGACGATAATTCTTTAATCCAATAGTATGCCGAGGAACCTACAGATATCCCCTATGCCGTCGCATCCGATGTCCATTTCTTTCCCGAAATCACACCCCTTGGCTTCAGCCGTAAATCTCAATCATTTGGAACAGAGTAATCAACAAATAACCCCTCTTCTCAACGTGCGCATCGAGGTCAAATGTTGGGAAGTGGTAGAGACAGTGGCAGAGTAGCCGTTATCCTGACGGGAATTCTAGCATGGAGACCTATCAAAGGACAGCCTTCGCAGAGTGCCTCTGATGCCAGGCCAATTGAGCCACTGGCGATGTGCGTTGGCTACCCAGGCGATATTGATCAAAGACTGAATCTCGGTCTTCGTTAATTCATCAAAAAATACAAAAAGAAGGGGACAATAGCGGATTCTAACCGCTTGAGCTGGACGAACAGGGAATCGAACCCTGGACCACTCCCAAGTTATTCAGATGAATCATGCTAAGGGAGTATTATACCACTAAACCATTCGCCCGAATTGGATGAACACTGCCTTCGTAATAGTCTACTAGAAGCAACAGTCCTTAGCCCAGCAGATCAATAGTCTAACCTCTACGCTTCTTAATTGTCTACCTTTAGGGTACAATTTAAACTTTAACCCTAACCAAGTTCGCTCGAGCACTCACAGGGGAACAGCGGATTACAAAAACATTGAGCAAGATGTAAGATGGGACAGAGGACAAAGATAATCTCAAGGTAGAACTCTGCCTTTACGATTTTCACACTGACAAATGAAAGAAGGATTTATTTCTCTAGTACTCAGTTAAATGAGTGTGGTTGATATATCCAGTACATCAATGTGGATGAGATCGGCTACGGAAACGACAGAATTCATTGCTATTCCTTCCCTCTCAGAGCTCTCAGAGACGTCTCAAACAGCTCAGCAAGAGGGGCTTCTATTGCCTCACAATCATTGTCTTCCTAGACAAGGTGGCCATAACGATCCATCCAAGGATCGCTTTCAAAATACTTCCAAGCCACAACGATACCGTATTCAGGGGCAATAAGCTTCTCAAAGTCAAGCTTGAGGTTAGTGATAGCAGGGTGAGTGGCAGGAGCTTCCTCCTTTAGTGAGGCTGGTCCGTTCCACTCAGTTCGAAGTCTAGCGCGAGTCATCGTGATAACCTCCATTGTGCCGGAAGGTGGTGCTGCAGGATGGTGCTCGCTAACGTAGGACCATTGATCGCCATTTCGTACAGCTAGACCGTGTAGGTTTAGTCCCTTGGAAAGCCTTTCACGCCCATCGCGGCAGAACTCATACTCTTGAAGAGCTTGACAAAGTACGTCATCGTTGACTGGCAACTGGACATACCGCTCATAGCTATCAAATTGCTCCTTCACCCACTTTTTGTTTCGGCAATCCTGGTATTCAGCATATCGGCTTAGGTCAAGCTCGGGGGAGTCCATAGGCTTCTTTGAAGGAGAGTCTTCAGGCATAGCGGTAACAGACGCATCGTCGGAAGGACTGCCCTTCAGCTCATGGAAAAAGAGAGACCTGAAAATATTTGCACGTGAAATGAACTTACCCGAGGCGTCATACGGGGGGAAGCACCACTCAGGCGACGGCAGGCTGTCTCTTAGGACGATCCTTAAAAAGTTTTGACGCCCCACCTCCTCCACGAAACGAAGGCAGTCAGGGTCTGAATCATCATCGGTGATGGAAGAACTCAGGTTCTGAATCTGTCGATGCCGCTGCTGAAACGCAGACTGATCATATCGGTCAATGTTTTCCATCATACAGTGATCAGCAAGGATACTGAGACCTTTCAAAATAGCCCAATAGAGCCCGGGGATGGTGTTTGCATCAGCATGTTCCGGGGTCTGTGCAAGGTTGTCGATGGAGATTTTGAGGTTTTCCAGCTGGTTCTGGATGACATCGTTCTTGAACTGCTTTACAGTCTCTTCAATCTGGACTTGAATGGGGTGCCCTTCGGCTTCGTCGATAGTCTGTTGTGGATTTCGGTCCATACTGACGACTGGGATCGAGGCAGAGATACTTTATCTATGAATGGTGGTAGTTGTGAAGGTTGATGTTTGATAGGCTGTAGTAGTCGGTGGTTGATTGTTTACACTGCTGTGTTTGGGATTCGAAATCTATGTGCCGCCATGTCTCGAATATATAGCCATAAACCTATTAACTGACCCAGCAGTTGTTCGTAACCCAAGTGCATCGGACGTCTGAACAGGCTATGTGTTACAGGTGACCTTGAGCGAGTTTAGGCGAACATAGTAGAACATTGAACAAGCTCTTGGACCTTGTGTTATAGATAGTTGCCCAACTAGAATGTTATTTAGAACACAAAGTAAACAGTCAATTTGCACAAGTAGAATAGGAAGAAAGCGTGTTCTGTACGGAGCGTAATTAATGGTCTACCCTAGCTCCGGTGATTTACACCAAACGCATTCAAGTTACTACGTTTATGGTACATCTAGTTTCTTAAACCGAATATAGAAAAGAATAATAGAATGAACACAACACTACTGTAAACACGTCTATTCGGATGTTATCTGCTGATGCTCTAATCAATGTAGAACGGAAGATTAATTCAACAGCGTGAAGGCATTACGCTATGGTACAGCCACTTATAGCAATTTCTGCAATAACACAAGCAACTAGAACGAATAAACGTTGAACTACCGATGGAAATAGCCTGAAGCAACTCAATTTGACTGTTGAACCCCATCCACGATGTCCAAGCCCACCGTAGGAACCTGGTACTTGGCTCTTGCTCGCAGTAAATAATACAAAGCTCCGGCAACAGTCCACCCACTCATGACGACAATAGAATAATTCATGTTCTGCGCTGTAACTGGCATAGCAGAGGGGAATGTACTGAAGACTACAACGACTGTAATCCACAATAGGCTGATGACGTTGAGTATAGGGCCTGCAATTCGTCCCAGCTTGAAAGGACCAAAGCCATCAGCTGCTGCAAGCCGTCGTCTTGCAAAGAGCATAGCAATGATGGGAAGGGCATAGCTGGTATACATGCCAATAATGGCCATAGATAGAAACGCGTTGAAAGCTGTTGTGTTACCGAGGTAGATAAATCCAAGAAGCATTTGCAAAGCGGTTGTCACTGCAACAGCATAGACCGGAATCTTCTGTCGCTCGTTGACTTTGCTGAGATGCTTGTCAAATGGCGTAGACTTGTCTCGAGCAAAGGCCCATAGAGTTCGTGAAGTGGATGTAACGCCTGCAACGGTTGCAGCAGTAGCGATGCATACAATAATAAGAGACAGAAGAGTGGTGCCCACATTGCTCTTTGTTGCATCGAGGAATATCTGTATGAAGGGATATCCAGTCGGGGTTTTTAGAAGAGTCTCCAGAGAGCCAGTCGAGAATAGAAGTACGACCACGTATACAAGACCAATCAATGCGTTGACACCAACACTGCCAACCATGGCAATGGGGACATTCTGACTTGCATTGGGCATCTCTTCTGCTAGATGGCACGCAGCATCATATCTGGGAGGGTTAGCAAGTAGGCAAAAGAAGGGCAGAAGAAGAATACATACCCTAGGAAAGGGTACACGGCACTCAAAAGGCCGACAAGCCATGAAACGCCATCATCGCTCCACCCACTGTAGTTAGTAACCTCTGTAAAAACAAAAGAAGCAGAGTTCTTATGGGCCATAACGCCAAGAACGATAACAACGGCAAAGAATCCAACAACGTGGATGATACCTGCAGCGAATATTAATAGGCGGCATGATTTAGCGTATTGATACTGACCGGATACGGTATTGTGTAACGGCAAGGCTCTGTGACCCCAGACGTTGAGCACAAAAGCATAGAACAGAATAGCCCAGTAGAACAAAAGACCTTGCCACCGCTGTGGTATGTATGAGGAATCGTTGACGATGACAAGAGCTTGTGCCTGAAGACCAGCGGCAAAGGCAGCCGAGGCTGTCAAGACCACTTGCCCCCCTACGCAAGTCCAGCCGGTCATAAACGATGCGGGCGATCGGATCGACGAGGACGTGAGAGCTGCCACCCAGTGGTACTGTCCTAGCGCAAGTTAGCGAGGAGTATAATCATAAAAACCGTTGTTGACCTGCCTCCTGCTGTAGGGTATATAGACGCAATCTCACCCAGTGAGCTTGCAATGCACAGTGAGCAGATAGCTGAGAGGACACTGAGGTTTATAAGTGGTGTGTGCAGTCACCGGAAAGATAACACGTACTAATTGTAGAAAAGACATGGTGCTCCTCCATTGATCAAAGCTGTAGCGATGACAGTTGACAAAGCTTCCCAAGTTGCCATGAGACAGACGCATAATGCGCCCAGAGAGAACAATGAATATTCTCGACGTAACTCCTGGGCATGGCCGAGCTGTGCAAGACGCAAAGCATCTTCGTTCGTGGCAATGGCTGTGTTTCTGTCCTCGACAGCATTTCCGTTGTCCTTTACAGAAGCCATCTGATGTTTCTCGAGGTCTGCATCGTATTTTTCAAAGGTAGAAGACATTTTTAAATGATATAAATTCTCGCGGTCAGCTCGGAACGTCGCTGCGCTGGCCATGTATAAAAAGGAATTGATAAGAAGACGTACGCAGTCTACCGGCACTTACAGGCCGATAAGACGCTAGCCAGGGAAGGAAGTTGGATGAGAGATCGTTACTGATAACGCGGGGAAGTTGAACGCTAAGACCTAAGTTGGTGTAGATGAAGATAAGGCTGCTGGGGGAATGAGTCAGGTTCCGCATTCCGACAGTTTTAATACCAATGCTCGGAAATGTTTTCCGAGGACATTCCGATATCTCGTCAAGTATTTGAGACCTGCAAAACTCATTCTTATCTTCCAAGCATAATCATTCTGACTGTCCTCTCTTCCTCCCAATCACCTAATTATCCATCATGGCTTTCCCTCATCCCCTCTCTGCGTTAAGCAGTAGGGAAACGAACCTTGCACGAGACATTGTCAAGGAAGCACATCCTGGTTCGATATTATACTTTAGACAATCCTATCTCTTTGAGCCGCCCAAAGAGGAAGTTCTGAAGTTTCTAGAACTTGAGCACTCTGGGAACTTGCACACGACATCTCCGCGACCTGACCGTTGCGCTCAAGTGTTCTACGACATCATTGGTGGAGATCAGCAAGCGCAGTATTATGAGTCGGTAGTTGATCTGACTCAAAGGACCATCGTTGAGCAGGAGGTCATCAGCCCCGAGCATCAATCAAGTCTTACTATGTGAGTATATAAGCAACTACCCAGGTGCTTTACTAATTCGACTAGGCAAGAGTTTGACACTGTCGTGAAAGCTGTTCAAGAATCCGAGTTGTTCAAGGAGAAGCTCGGCAAAATCAAGCTGCCCACTGGATTCGAGCCTGTTATTGAGCCTTGGCCTTACGGTGCGCCAGATATTCAAGATGGCAACACACGTTATTTTCAAGCCCTCATTTTCGCTCGCGATACGAGAAAGGGCCCAGACACCAACTTTTACTCGCATCCAATCCCTCTTATTCCTGTTATGGATGCCAGAACGAAGAAGATCGTTCGCATTGAAGAAGCGGCCACTGGTGGTAAGGGCGACAGTCTGACGGCTAAGACGCACGCGCCTGGTCTGCTTGATCACTGCAAGTCCGCAGAGTATGTCCCCGAGCTTCTTCCTGGGGGCACTCGGCAGGATTTGAAGCCTTTGATGGTCGTGCAGCCGAATGGACCCAGCTTTTCTGTTGAAGGCAACCTTGTTCAGTGGCAAAAGTGGCGGATGCGTGTGACATTCAATCCTCGTGAAGGAGCTGTTCTGCACGATATCCGATACGATGGTCGGCCGATTATGTACAGATTGAGTATCAGCGATATGGTAAAATGAGTCCGCCCGTTTGATAGCTCTTCTGACAATTTCTAGACTGTTCCCTACGCTGACCCACGGCCGCCTTACCATCGCAAGCAAGCCTTCGACTTTGGTGATGGTGGTCTCGGCAATGCCGTTAACAATTTGACACTTGGGTGTGATTGTCTTGGAGTCATCAAGGTATGATAGATGTCTATGCTGAATTTGATTAGGTCTAACATCATCCTAGTATTTCAACGGTGTTCTTATTGACTCCGACGGGACTGCCGAAGACACAAAGAACGTCATCTGTCTTCACGAACAAGACAACGGCATCAACTGGAAACATACCGACTGGCGCACTGGCCGTGCCGTTGTAACACGACGTCGAGAACTTGTCATCCAGTTTATCATTACTCTTGCCAACTATGAGTATATCTTCAATTATAAGTTCGACCAATCAGCCGGCATTGTCGTGGAGGCCAGAGCAACAGGAATCGTCTCGGTTGTCAACATCGATCCTGGTAAGACAAGTGACTGGGGCAATGTTGTTAGTCCTGGAGCATTGGCGCAGAACCATCAACATGTCTTTTGCGTGCGTATGGATCCCGCGGTTGATGGAAATGAAAACACCGTGGTTCAGGAAGAGAGTCTCCCTCTTCGGATGGACCGTCGGACAAATCCCAATGGCAACCTATATGAGGTGCGGAAGACGCAGATCACTACCTCCCAAGGCGTCGATGCAGCACCTTTTAACAACCGAGTTTTCAAGGTACAGAACCTGAATAAATTGAATCCCATCACCGGTAACCCAGTAGGATACAAGGTTACCCCGCCACCAACCCAGCTCCTGCTAGCCGACCCGAACAGCGTCCAGGCCAAACGTGCTTTATTCGCCAAGCATCACCTCTGGGTTACCAGGTACAAGGACCACGAACTATATGCTGGAGGAAGGTATACACTTCAGAGCAAGATTGAAGTGGGTGGTGTCAGCGACGCAGCAGATCGCAATGAAGATGTTCTGAATCAGGATATCGTTCTGTGGAGCGTCTTTGGACTTACGCACAATCCTAGGATTGAGGACTGGCCGGTTATGCCTGTGGAGATGCTTCAGTTGCATATTACGCCTTCAGACTTCTTTACAGGGAACCCGTCGATTGACGTGCCTTCGGATAAGGATATTGGATCGAGGTTAACGTCTGGATGTTGTAGAGATGAAGTTAAACTCTAGATTACTTCAGAAAGTATGTATTGATAGATCAGTCGTATATATCATCTGGTACACTATACTTTCATCCCAGATTACTCTATTGTCTGCTGTTGATTCAGTCCTGGAAGACAATGAATAGGTCTTGCTATGTGGTCCAATACGTAATTGATATCAGTAAGGCAATCAACTGCCGAGCATAGCTTGAGACAATAGTCAGCTGACAGAATCCTTCAGCTCCGCCCGGCTGCGCAAATGCTACAGTAAGTTCTTTTCTACCTACATAACGATAAAAGATCAGCGGCGATTACTAGACGGTGATTGCCAGAAAGAGCAGAGCTGAATTCAGCTCAGTACGTGTTAGCCAATAAGACAAGAGCGCACGGACTGTTTCGAGAATTCTTACCGCTTTAGGTTGTAAGCTTAGTCGCGGGGGAGGGCGGCAGATGAAGATCTTCACGTAAGATATGTCTGTTCCCTTTGCGAAGGGATCTAACGTGATTTACTGTGTTTTCCTTACTTTTAGCTCCTTATTACGTCACGTGTAAACGAACTTTCTTTTGTGTAAGCTTTCTATTAGGGTCTTTTTAGATCCTTCTTTTTAAAAAGCTAGACTGTAACCTTCTCTTTACAGGGATACATTAAGTCTAACTGTAGTGTATATAGCTAGTGCATTTTGCATCTATATATAGCTCTAAGTCTATACTGTAATCTTAAGGAATAGTTTCTAACGGTAAGAGATCTTTCTACCTCTAATAATATAATAAGCTAGGTATCTTAGCTATTATTTCTACTATCTAAGGAAAGTTATACTTACTTACTGTATATATAGCTTATAAAGTAGCTTATAGTCTAAGATTGCTAGTCTAACCTATGTAAGGTTATAGGAGTAATACCTGTATATCTTAAATACTAGGTATTTTATAAATAGCAGGGACCTTAGGTTCTAGTCTATATACCTTTAGATTCTTTAGTATTAGTTTAGAGATAACCTATCTAGGTTAATAAGGGACTAGTTACTCTTATACTAGACTTACTTATAACTCTAAGGCCTAAGGGCTATTCTATTAGTTATTGTAGTTTATGGTTTTTTCTGGTGGTTTTAGAGAAGGTTATGTAAACTAGCTTAAGGGAAGTAAGGTTAAGGACTTCTTTATATAGCCTGTATAACTAAAGGTTTAGAGGAGTTATTTTATAAGTATTATGCCTATATTAATAAAGTTTACTTTATTCAAGTTACAGTTATAGTAGCTTATTGTATTAATATTAGAAAAGTATATTTTTTAGGTGTATAACCTTAATTAGTCTTAAGTAAGATATTAGGATAAGGTTTAAGTTAAAAAAAAAAAAAAAATAAGATATGTTTGTATTGGGAATCTAAAGTTTAATTGGAAGTTGCAGCGATATACCGAGATCAACAGGACTTCCGTTGACTGATGAGATAACTTCTCAGGGAAGAGAGAACAATGTCTATAAAAGGGCGGCATGAAACTACCATTTTCTATTATCATCATCCGACATCACAACGATTCTTATACCACGCAACTCAAGAATCCAGCTACGCAGCCTTTTCACAGTATGAAGTTCTCCCTTGCAACTGTCACAGCTCTTGTAGCTGCTTCCGCCCCAACAGCCATGGCCGCTGACTGGAAGTGCAACGGCTCCTGGAACGACGGCGGCCTCAAGCGCCTGTCCTTCAAGTTCCAGGGCTACTGCGAGGACCGATCTGGACAGTGTTTCCTTTCTGCCATCCGAGGCAAAGGCCTTACGGTTCACAACTGGCAGGCATGGAAGACCGATGACAATGGTTGGTGGCAGGTTGACTTGAGCACTACTGCCGGGTAAGTGACGTCGAACTTACAAGCGAATGTATGACTAATAAACTGTTTTTAGGCTTGCTTGGCAGGTCAACAATGCCATTGAGCAGGTTACTGGTTCCTGGAGAGGATGCTGGCCGAACCAGTAGATGGGGCCGGAACAACGCAAAAGTCCGGTTTCGATGCCTTGAGCTTCTTTTAGAATTCTTCAAACCTAGTGGTGGGGCTGGACGAAAGCCGTAGTACTGTCTTTTAGTTGTATCTCTGCTTTTGGCCTGCGGTCACAGCTTGTGGAGGCTCTATGGTTCTTGTTTAAGATCTTGTTAGTCAGATTGAAATTTACTTACAGACAATACTGAATACTTTACTCAAATCGATGTCTTACTCTGGGAGTAACAAATGGCTCAGGCGGCTTACTGTAACTATCCTTTTCCATGACGCAAAGCACGTAATACAGTCCAAACATCAAACCACCTGACAGCACGGTTTCCAGTACATCTACATAGCCTTTAACTCAATTGCCACCGGGAATTTTCGCATTGCCATGGATTTCAATGTAACGCTGCAGGTGGGGGCACATCTGACTGCCAAAACGTGTTCCTCGGTCTGTTGACTTTCCAATTGGCCCTTCACTCGTCATCGGAGGCCTTTCTCCAGTTTATTAAAAACTGCGGCTCACGTAAAGGTAACAAGCACCCATAAGGCAGTTACATGTCTGCTTACGCTCATGGAGGACAATGGGACGAGTTTGACATTGACCCACTGAGCGTTCCTTCGATCGTTCAACGTACGATATTCAGACGCAAAGCTCACAGGCTGGGGATATTTGTTGGGGTTATCAGATCTGGATACTATGACTGTCTCGATAGATTAGATCATGCACATCCAATAACCGGGACTGCTTAGTCCAGTAAAGCACAATACAAAGATTCCAGCAATGGTCAATTCAGCAAATCTCAAGTAGCATGAATACATGGCGCAAGAGAAGTTGAAAAACCGGGGAGATCTAGTCTTGACAGCCCAACACATCAATCAACGACCGGAATGTCTTATCCTCTTCCCCTGGGCACGCCAAGAGGAGCAGGGCTGACAGTGGATAGGTCGGCTGGCGGCGTTTTACCTCGTAGCCAATTAACTCAGTGGGGAACTCTCTTGGCGCTACGATTCCAAGAAAAAGCGGCCCCATTCGGATGAGAAATATTTCCTTCCGCTAAAGTACCTTTACTTTGAATGGCTTAGTTACCGGACAGTGCCGGTGCAGGGTAGTTCATCCTTTACAGTGAGTGGTACGATGAGTGTGTAAAGCCTCCGAACGTTTAATCCTCACTCTGTTATCCATCTAAAGTGGAGACGAATGGCCTGTCTTTTCCGGTTTGCATCTAGATTTGGAGTCTCGTAAAAGCAGGTCCTTATCTGGAACAGAGTCCTGAATCCTTCGAGAAGGATTCTTGCACACTGGATGTTACATCACCACGCAATTAGTTAGCATTTGCGCTTTACAAAAAGTCAACCAGAGGTGTTTTCAATCCGCTCTATAATAATTTGTGTGTTTCTTTGTTCGATTTTTGCATTGATTGTCTATTTCTATATCAACAAAATGCAGAACCAAGCAGGACCCGGACTAAAAAAGCGACTCGCATGTGATCGCTGTCACTCACGCAAATTGCGCTGCTCTGGGGACTTGGATGGTTGCTCGCGCTGTGTGGGTGACAACTCCGTCTGCATTTATAGCCCAGCGCTCAAGGTTGGAAGACCGAGTAAAGCATCCATGTCTCCAAGAAATCCCCAACAGGAGACGCAAACTATTTCTGAAACTGCGTTTTACGACGTCGATGCATTGTCTGCAGACTCGGGAATTTCCATGCCCCCATCGCCTCCACAGTTAGGGGAGAGTTGCATCACAGGTAGGCATGTCGCCAATCTTTATTCACCACGTTACTGACCGATCTAGCTTTGGACCACTCAGCCCTATTCGATTCATTCGATTTCACAAGCAACCTCGGCAATTTTAATTCCACCCATCCATTCCTCGACGTTACAACGAACCAAGACTGGGCCGTTCCCACAAGTCCACAACCCATCTCTTCGCACGACTCCATCATCGATCCACGCCTACAATCTCATGAAATCGCAACGCCAAGCCCTCTCGAGCGATTACCAAGTCTACAACAGCAACTTCTCCGTACAAGACTGCCATCCCGGGAGTCTGGTACGTCTGTCAAGTCTGTGGAGAATGCCATGAAACCGGTCCAAGAGACCCTTGGCGTTGTCACAGATTTATTAAAACAGTGTGTTAGGAAAGGCAGTGATTCTGTTTGTTCCGATTGGCAAACAGTACTGCATTTAGTATTGACGCCATTATCACTTCTTCTCACGACGTACGACCAGATACTTAGTGAGATCTGCAATTCAAAAGGATGTGCCCTCTCAGACTGCAGAATCGCAGGCCTGCAGCTGGATCCACCTCTACGACTGATCTTGCTAACTACGGTCGTGGACTACCAACTCAAACATTTATACCACACAGTACGGCTGTTCCAGTCTAAATTCATGCACTCGAGTAGTCTGGGGATAGCGGATTGTATGTCATCGGCGACCATGGCCGAGGTTCAATCCACCATTCGGTCACTGCTATCAGTTACAAGGAATACTTTACAGCAATCACAGGACATATAGATAGATCATTGAACACTTGAGTAATAGAGTGTACAAAAGCTTAATTTTATACTTACCATTTCTATATAATATTGTATAATTGTCTGTCTATAGTTATGCAGATAATGACTGTTTTTATTCTACAGCAATATGACATCCAAACCTGAAGGCCTTACTACCTTGGACAAATCGGGCCCTCCATTGTAAAAGCACAGGTCCAACAAGATATTAGCTGGATGACAGAAGACATTAGTGGGCTGCCTAATGCATATTACCTACGACCTGCTTTCTCAGCTTTTTGTACCCTCACCATTTCAGCTTGGTCAAGTTAGCATGACAGTTGATTGTCTCACCATCAAGAAGTTTATCCATAGCGAGTTGGATTGGTAGAAATAACATCAAAGTCAGTTACTGCTGAAGCTGCAATTGTTCTTAATCATATAATTACTGTTTACCTATGTCAGAACAATGTTACAAGCTCTTGACTTGGAAAGAAGGACCAAGACTATCTCAAACACACGCCTTCCTCAACATTAAACCACCCAAGTAACCTACTCTACCAAACTTACAGAAGAAACAGCCTTGATATCCCTAGAACTGAACCCGACACTAAGCCTAATATCTCCCTTAGGCACAACCCAGTCCTGCACAACAATATCCCAATAGCTCAAATCCCGACGCCTCAAGTTGAAAGAGACCTTCTTAGTCTCCCCAGGCCCAAGGTGAACCTTCTCAAACCCGCGAAGCACTTGGAGTGGACTATCCTTTTGCGGCAGAGAAGCATATAACTGGACAACAGTGGCGCCTGCGACTCGACCCGTGTTGGACACTTGGACAGAGCATTGGGCGACTGAATCCCAAAGAGAAGGATTACCGCCAAGTGCTAACGTAGCGTTGGAGGGGGGTGCGTGGGGAGAAATCTTCTTGGTTGAGGACACTACGAGCTTGGAAGAGAGGTCGAAGCTTGTGTAGCTCAGACCAAAACCGAATTCGTAAAGAGGCTCCAGCTTCTTGTTGTCAAAGTGGCGGTAGTCAATCAACAGACCTTCTTCGAAGTCACTCTGCCAGGCTGTGGCATCTTCGGCCTCTGAACCCGTCACGTTAACAATGGCTCCATTGTAATCCTCCTCTTTCTTGGCGATAGTGTAAGGGAGCTTTCCTGATGGATTGACCTTTCCAGTCAAAACATCCATAATGGAATTTCCAGACTCCTGGCCAGGATAATGCGCAGCCACAATGGCGCTGACATTAGGATTCGTGGCCCAGGGCATGATATCGGGACCACCAGAGTGTGTGACAACAACAGTGCGACGGGGGCAGCGAGAGGCGATACTATTGACGACCGATTCAGAGTTATCATCTGCAACAAGAGTCTTGCGATCAAATCCCTCAGAGGCAAATGACTTCAAGAAGACAATGCATACCTCAGGCACGGGATACAATCCGGGCATACTGCTCAAGATAGCGGTGTTGTTGGTGACGTACTGAAGTCGCTTGTTGTTCTCCTTGGCGTACGCCTTGAAGGCATCGAGGGGACTGACGATGTAACTAGGTCGACCACTGCCAGAGCCACCACCAGAAATGAGTGTTCCAATATCGATGCCATCATGCTCGCTGAATAGGGTACCGACTGAAGGATCAGCGGCGTCGTTGCCGAAGAGACCGATATTGGTGAGAGACTTGTTGAGAGGGAGGATCGAGTTTTCGTTTTTGAGCAGGACAGTTCCCGCAGCTGCAATGTCGCGGATGATGGCGGAATGGTTCCCGCGAACGTCACGACCAACCGGTGAAGGGCCGGGGTAAGGATATTTGAAGCCATTGTAAACGAGAGGCTGAGAGGATGGGTCGACAGAGGGGTATTCCTTATCCTGGCCAAGATAGAAGTAGGGCATCAAGATACGTCGTACCATACCATCTAGCTTTGATTCGGAAAGAGTTTTGTTCTTGACGGCGGCAACAAGGTTGTCACCCCAGTAGGTTTCGACAAGAGGAAGCAGAGAAACAGGTCCAGGCTGATTCATGTCAAGACCTGCCTTGACAGAGCCCAATCCCGGAGGTGTAGCTAGGAAATCAGACATGACGTAGCCCTCAAAGCCAAGCTCCTTCTTCAACAGATTGTTAATAAGATTGTCATTCTCACAAGAATACGTCTCGTTGACACGATTGTAGCCACACATGACGGAAGCGACTCCTGCATGAACCGCATCGGCGAAAGGCCAGAGGTACAGCTCGTGCATAGTGCGATCGTCAATGTTGGAAGATACCGCGTCGACCATCTTGCCGTTGATGAGAGTGGGTTTGCGTTGCGTTTCTTGTTCGTTGCCGATGAGATGTTTTGCTGTGGCCTGGACGCCAACTTGTTGAACTGCGCGAATGGTTTCGTCCATGGCAATGCCGGTGAGGTAGGGATCTGGTGAGAAGCCTTCCCAGTTGCGGCCACCGTATGGACTTCGACCTAGAGCGCCAGCAACAGGCCTGAATTGTGAGCAAAAGGCATATCATGATTTGATAAGCAACTTACCCAAGCATAACGTGAGCTCCTTTCGCCTTGAACTCCTCCGCCATTGCTTCTCCTCTCAGAGCCATCAACTGTCTATCCCAAGTGGCCGCTGTAGTGACCCCAGAAGGAAATACGCTGACTAGATCTCCGAGACGAAGTCCAATGGGTCCATCTTGGATGCACAGACCCCCGAAACCAAGACGCTTGATAGGTGCGATGTATTCTATACATGTTCCGTCAAAGCTTCCAGTGACCATCAAGGACTTTTCCTCCAGGGTCATCTTGGCAATCATGGAGTTGGCTTCATGACGTGCGTCCAGCCATTTCTCTGTGTTGATAGCTAAAATGTGAGTACTGGTGGAATTGACAGGAGGCATGAGACTTACTAGAGTGTGAGGCTTGGTCTGCCACAGTCGGCAAGACCAGAGATAATAATGTCACAAGACTGAATCGGTACATGGTCAATTGAGCTGTGAAAATATGTTGCCGAGTCGAACGTTGTGACCCTTTTCGTATGAAGGTTATATAGACAGTCCATGACCTATATCTCCTGGTCCCGCCGAGTTCCGCATAGCCCCCAAATTAGACCCAACAAATCGTAACATGCCAAGGATTGCAAGATCCTTCGTGTCGGTGCCTTTCAGCCCCGTTTTCTAGCAAGCGCCGAGATCAGATCTAGAATTACAATCACGGATCCTTCTTGGTGTTATGATTTACCTCAACATGAATTATTTCAGCCGACAGGAGATGTGACATGTCAATTGTGTACCTAGATTGCTCCACTACCAAAAATATTCATCAAACTCCTCCTGCAGGTCCATTTTTATGCCTTTCACAAGATCACCCGCCTTTCCTTTGGGCACCGAGACCTGAATCTGGTATCCCAGGTCTTTTGCCTTGTAAATCATGCACCAATTTCGGACTGGCAATGCCTCCACTTCCAAAGGTTGGCAAAACATATCCTGCTGCAATCCAAAGTCCACTTCCTCCATAGAAACCTTGGTCCAATCATCTACATACAAAGTGTCTGCTTCAAAGGCAGGGGTCAGATCCATCAATCCATTTACAGCTTGAATGGACTGAATCCATTCATCGCCCTTCTCCAGCTTGTCGGCTGTCAGTGCATTGATCCCTTGTCGAACTGCATTCGCTACTTGGCTCAGATTCGTAGATGCTGCAAGGTAAGGCGTATCGCATGCTGTAATGCAATTGCCAAAGTATTCTCCAGGTACGTTCCGAGCTCTACGTGCATCTACAATGGTGACGATGCGAGTCACTCGCGGATGAGATGTGAGCTTGGTATACACGAAGCGGTTTAGGGCTTTAAGTAAATACGCCTTGAAAGCATCCTGGGTTGAACAATTTGCAGGATGGAGCTGAGATCGTGCCTTCTCAACAAGGATGTTGAGATGCTCTGCTGTGACATTGAATCTTGCATATTCCAGGGTTTTGAAGACGATTGCATGGACCAGGGGGGCATATGCAGTTATTTTGCTGCCCAATGTAGGAGAGAATCGCTGCGACCGGCGGGGAAGTTGCTGAGGTATCTCTTTGACGGATACCGATGGGGGAAAAGCTTTGAAGCCGATTCTCTTGGTCAAAGGAGGAGGAATACATGTTTTGTCTTCAGAATACATGCCAGACCAGGTCCTCAGGAGAGAGTAAAGGGATAGCACATCACCCAGGACATGGAAAAAGCTAATGCCGAGAACAGTCTGAGCAGTGCTTAGGTAGGTCACTGTGACTTGGAACAACGGAGCTTGTCCACTCAAGACTTTCTTTGTCGAGATCCCATTGGTGAACTTCCTCCAAGAATAAGGGTGGAATACATCTTGTTTACCAAAGTACAGGGGTACAGAGTGGTACAAGTGCAGCAAAAGCTCCCCTTGTCTTGGTCTTTTGAAGCGACCAAACACAGGCGGGTAGAGTGCCAAGGCCTTTGTCAAGGATTGGCAAAGCTGATCTTTGTCCAGAGTTCCATTGATGACTAAGACCAAGTCCACTGGCATGAAATACGTATCCAGGAAGCTGAGAGGAAAGTCTCGATCGGCATTGCCGTCAGGATGGTGGATGTCAATACGCTGCATGGCGAAAAAGATTGCAAAAGTAATTACAGCGTCTCTATGGGCTAACTAGCAGCAGAGGGTACAATAAAAGCACGGCTAGATAGAGTGTCGAATCACTGGCAGTCCCTCGGCCAATTTCTCAAGAAACTGGCCGTTCAGCCCCCAAACTCCAGCGATAAACCCCCCGATCAGCAATACAAAAACGGTTATCTTGATGAAAGAATTCGCCGTCAGCCAAACATTTGCAACCTCCATGCCATAATCCCTCAGGGCCGCTCGGAAAGGGGTTTTTCCAAAGAAGCAAATGTTCATGACAAACGCACTCCTCTTGCGTTCCTTCAGACGGCGTCGTCTCATCTTGTCCACATACTTTCGTAGCATTACTGCCCGATCGTCGGCGGGGATGCCCGGGAATTGCATGATGGCTCTGCTGAGATCCACTGCATCCTCCATAGCGCAAGCGGCGCCTTTTCCAAGGAATGGCGCCATACTGGTGTCGTTAGAAGGATTCCAAGGTGTTTCGACAAAACTTACTTGAATGTTGCATCGCCTACTAGGGTAACATTATTCGAATCCCACGGGTCACAAACATCCACCATACGGAAAACATTCGCGTAGGCTGAGTCTGTGACAATGAGCTCCACTAGAGCTTTGATTGATGGATGAGTTGGATGTGAGTTTACCCGGGCGATGCATTCTGCCTTGAGCTCGTGGGGGCTCATTTCAGCCGGTGATTTAGACTGGTCATTGAAGTCTTTGAGGCGGCTGCCGAAGCCGACCATAACGTATGAGGTTTCTGGGTCGATGTGATGGGGATCAAGGCCCTTGGCATAAGGCTGATCGGGATTTTGCCATGTCATAATGGTGATTTCCTGGCCATTGGGATAAAGAACCTGGTTACTTAGTAAAGAACCGGGTGGCATCGGGGGCTACTTACTAGGCTTCCCGTCTTGTATGGAATCATGCTCTCCACCTCCCGAGTGTACGGTACTTTGAAGTAAATGATGACCAGATCCGTCTGTACCGTTTTGATACTCGGTAGTAGACCGCGTCGGACTCGGGACGTAATCCCATCAGCCCCGACAATAAGATCGCAAACATGGTTCGATCCATCAGCAAAATACGCCTTGATCGTCCCATCGCTGAGCTCCTGGTACTCGGTAAACTTCTTCCCCGTCGTCAGCCAATTCTGCGACTCGGTAAGAAGTCCCTTTCTGAGTCTGATCCTTGAAACTGCCGCTGTTCGTCGAAACTCATCAGGTAGATACGTATAGAACACATGACCATTGGGCTTCATGAAGCAAGAGTGGTAATAACCTTCCTTTGGCGTCTTGGCCACGCTGGGCAGTACCTTTGCCCATGTCTCGGGGGGTAAATGAGTTTTGAGAAGATCAAGAATCTCAAGGCTGAGTTGGATGCGATAGCCTGAGAGGCTGTCTTCGTTTTCGTAGCGCTCGTAGACGTGCACTTGGATTCCTGGTGCCGTGGAGAGTAATTGGCCGATGATCAAACCAGCGATACCACCGCCGATGACGGCTACCCGGAAAGGTTTGGAATGGTCGGCCATTTGGAATTTTGTTTTACAGAACTTGATTGAAATGTTATTCTTTATTCTGATCAAAAGCTGGATATATATGTTTTGACCTCTACAGCCGACCTCATACTGCTACCGCCCTCGGAGAATTTTGCGACCCTATCAGGCCACCCTTTTCCTTACACGAACTAGATATTCCCCCGAAGCTATATACAGTACACTGTGATGGCGATACTCAATCTTCTGATCTGGTACGATGGATAGGTCGAATCGTCGTAACAGTACAGCCAAAATAAGCCGGACCTCCTTGAGCGCAAAACTAACGTACAATCAGTAAAATATAGCAGATACATGTGTCTGCACTTACTGCTTTCCGATGCACATTCTTGATCCTGCTGAAAAGGGATACCAGTTTCTTTCGGATACCTTTTCACCAGGGCCGGGAATCCATCGTTCTGGAACGAACTTTTCGGGTTGAGGATAGACCAGAGGATCGCGGTGCAGAGCTGTGGTATCTGCCGTGACGAGAGTCTAGCTTTTCTTTCAGTAACACCATAAGACTCAGAATGCGGATGCTTACACCAGCCGGAAGTACGTAGTCTCCAATCGTCACAGAGTCGAATGCTTGCCTTGCAAAACCTTTGATTCTCATTAGCTTTCAGGCAATGTTGGTTAAAGAGGACATCTTACCGCCAGCTGCAGGAGGAAGCATCCGAAGCGTCTCGTGAATTACTGCATTGAGATAAGGCAGATTACAGGTATTTTCATCCACGATCGGATCGCTTGGAGATGTAAGAAGGTTGTCCAGCTCCTTTTTGAGAGCCTGATACGATTCCGGATTTTCAAGCAACTTCATAAGACAAAAGGTCGCAGTCACAGCAGAGGTGTCGCTTCCAGCAAGCCTTGAAGCTGTTAGCCATGAATTCACGTTGGGGGAGCTACGACTTACAGAAATACAAACATCTCAGCTTTGATGTCTTCCATGGTCAGCATGTCGGGATTCTCAGCTGAAGCTTCGAGAAGCATATCAAGCAAATCTCTTCGCTCGCTCTTCTTGTCGTTGTGGAGTCGCTTGTCAATGATACCTTGGACAATTGAATCAAGCTGTTCATCTCTAGGCTTGCCAAAGAGACTAAGCAGAGGAACGGTCTGGTACAATGCTGCCTTCTTCATGTAGTTTGTAATTCTCGTTTTGAGAGGATGGTGGCCTTGTCGCACGAGGCCGAATGAGCCGCCGAATGAGCACTCAGCCATTATATCCTGCAGTAAAAGTCAATCACCACAATACTTCATCGGGGTACGCTAATTACGGAAGCAAGACTGCTGAGAAGGTCGTAAATGTTAACAACTGCTGTACCGCCAGCAGCAGAACAGCGTTCTTCTAGAACATCTTCTAGAACCTGGACACAATTGTACATCAACGGCTCGAGAGCCTTGAGGTAGCTCATTGAAAAGCCATTGGACAAAAGTCGCCGCTACAAAAATGTCAGAAACTGAAATTCAATGACGGCAATGACTTACCCTGACGCGATACTTGGCTTTATCTCGCTCTGTGAATAACGTCGCGATGTGCGGGTTCTGTCGGTACTTTTCATACAGGGGACTCTTGTGCAGATCCCACTCAACCAAGATCTTGTGAACATAGACAGGGTCAGAGACAAGAACAAGGTTCGGGGCTAAGAGATAAGTTAGATGTCGTTGATGGATTTAATACTGATGTACTTACTGACGCACACGACCTGGCCGTACTTCTCATGAAGATCCAGCGCAAGAAAAGGTGCAGTGCCCTTAATAAAGGCAAGACGCCACGGTAAAGGTGACAGTTTGTTCCAGAATGGCCCTGGAACTTTGTGCAGGGGACCAGTAAACGCTAGAATTAGCGCCTTTAGTGCGCGCCGGAGCAGCTCCAAGCCCACTGCCAGCAAGGCCAAGGTGGTGTAAGAATACGGTAAATTCAGCATTATGGCATGTCGTGAAGGGTAAGAAATAAGGTAATGACTTATTACTCAATTGGCTGGCTTTATATGCTGAATCTCAACCATCTTTTCGCAGACATCGATCGGGTTAAAACGCGCCGGGGCTCGCTAAATGCTCCGAGGTCAGCAGCATTGCATTCACCCCAGGTCAACACGACTCAAAATCGTAACACTTTCATCCTCCCAACAATGGCGGAACCAAATCCAAGTGCCCCCAGCTGTGCAGAAGATACTAGCAGGACGATGGAAGGCTACAAGCTTCATCTTTCTGTTCTAGGGCAAGTAAACGTACAAGTCTTTGTCTGAATGGCGCTGACTGATCAATACAGATTGACGTTTGGTCTTTTCCTTTCTGCGCTGGAAACGACTATTGTGTCGACGACTCTTGATACCATCACGAAGCATTTCGATGATGAGCGCGAGGTTTCGTGGATAGTGACGGCGTATATGGTGACGTTTAATGGCGAGTGCAAGTTCGGGAATTATATTATCGTAAGGTCTAACTGAATCACTATTACAGGATTCTTGCTTCTTCATGCTAGACTAAGCGATGTCTTTGGACGATTCCCTGTCTTCTATGGCTGCCTCTTCATCTTTGCTTTATTCTCCGGCGTTTGCGGCGCTGCACAATCCATGAGGCAATTGTAAGTGTTTTCCTCTCCAAGCCGACTCATACCTAATAAGTTATAGAATTGTCTTCCGAGCCTTTCAAGGCATTGGTGCCTCTGGTCTTTTCTCGCTAACCATGGTTATTGTGCCCGACATAACGCCCGATAAATGGCTAGGCTTATATTCCGGCGTAGTCAGTTCTGTCTTTGCGTTTTCGAGTGTCTTGGGCCCTGTCCTTGGTGGTGTTCTCGCTCAGCATTCGACGTGGAGATGGGTCTTTTTACTCAAGTATGTACAAGAGTCTGCCAAGTTACTACTGCTAACATCTCACCAGCCTTCCTGGAGCAGCTGTTTGCGCTTTGATGCTCATCCCGTCCATCAAAACTAAACATAAGGCTTCCGGCGGGTGGAAACAGATCGACTTTCCGGGTGCATTCCTGTTCTTGGCAGCTACGATTCTTCTCATATACGCTTTGCAGAGTGCTTCAGCTACATATGGCTGGTCCAGTTCTATTATTATCGGTTCTTTGGTAGGATCTGGGGTATCGCTGATCCTGTTCATTGTCCATGAACTGTCTTTACCGCGATATTCGTCACTGGCACCGTTTTTCCCGCTGCCCTTGCTTGTTCAACCTGATATTGCTCTACTCATGATGTTAGTACTTGACGGTTCTTGTTCATCCTTCTTAACACTAACAAAATACTTGCAGATGTTCCTTTTTCATGGGAAGTTCATTCTACTCTACTATCATCCAATTGCCTCAGCGTCTGCAGCACGTCAATGCCAAGTCTCCAACAACTGCCGGTATTCTTCTCCTGCCAGTACTCCTCCCCTCTGCAGGCTTCTCTGCTTTATCGGGCGCCATGTACCGCAAATATCCTGCTGCGACACCCTCACTTTTATTCTGCGGCGGTGTCCTCCAGGTTATCGGCGTAGGGCTACTGTCTATTCTACCGACTGGAGAGTCTATATCGAATAGCCAGTATGGCTTTGAAGTTATGACGGGTATTGGCTTTGGACTTATGCTTCCATCTTTCATGATTCTGGCCAGAGACTGGGTTCCAGAGCAGCAATACGGTAACTATAATTTATTCTCGTTCATGTCCATTGCTGACCTCTCATCTAAAGCAACCGCTATGGGGCTAGTCAACACATTCAGAACCCTGGGCGGCTGTGTCTCCATCGCCGTTTGCGGAGCAATCCTCAATCAAGGACTCGACAAAGGACCCACAATTACCAATACACAGTCCTCTTATGGCGATATCTATAACAAACAGTTCTTTGTTATGGCTATCTTGTCTATACCTTCTGCGTTGGCGGCTAGCATCATTGTATCGAGACAATACTGCAAGAAAGGTGTTTTCAGTTCAGATAGCGTTGGTAGTTAGAGCCTGGTTCGAGGTACAGGGCCCAAGATTCATCAATTTCGATTGGCCCGGGCAGTTTTATGATCCGCTTTAATATTCGCCGAGCCAGAATATGCACCATGCTCATATACAATGCGTCACCAACGTTCCTCCCGTTTCATCACATTCATCGTCCCCTTCCAACTCAACCGTACATTACGACAACATGCGTATCCTTTGTCTTCATGGTGCTGGTACCAACTCAGAGGTAAGCATCTAGAGAATGTCAATTGACCATCAGCACTCATGAATACAATTAGATCTTCAGAATCCAACTTGGTATTTGTTCATGTCTTGTGCCTGACGTTGACACAGGCTAACAGGACCAGGCCCCGTTATCCATCATCTCCTTCAAGATGACCCAACAATCTCATTCGAGTTTTATGACGCAGAAGTAGAATGCCCTCCAGCCCAAGGTAATTCAATCACAGCCATTGCCATCTACACATGCTAAATTCCCAAGGCATCGAGGCGTTATCTAAGGGTCCGTTCTTTGAATGGTACTCTTGGGATCATCTCCAAAGAGTTCCGCCCGCCGAAACGGCCACCAACAGTATCGACAATGTCTTGGATATCATCGCCGAAGAGGGTCCATTTGACGGAGTCATGGGCTTCTCACAGGGTGCCGCAATGATAGCATCCGTCTTGGCCCATTACTCGACCCAAAATCCACTTGAACCGCAAACAAACTTGTTCAAATTTGCAATCTTTATCTGCGGGTCCAAACCATTCACATACGATGGCATGAGTCGTATTGACGCCTGTGCTAAGCCTGTTGTTCAGATACCCACCGCGCATATAGTTGGGAAGAAGGACCAATGGTTTAAAGAGAGTCTGGGGCTCCATTCGTTGTGCGATGCTCATTCGGCCAGGATTTTTGATCATGGGCAGGGACATTCATTACCTGTTAATCCGCAGGTGACAAGAGTGGTCTCTCACATGTTTAAGAGCTTGAGTGCAAAGGCTGACTTTGCTTGTTAATGTATTTTACCTTCAACACCAAATTGCAATACGCAAGGAAAACCCGTAGTCTCAGACCATTTAGCTTGTGTACGTACCAGTTAGATCTGAAGTATACATGTAAGAGCTACTTGGACATCAGTATGGTCGTCAGTGCGGACAAAATCGCTCGTGCAGGCTACTAGTCTTGGGCCGTGCTGTTGAGGAACGCATCAATTGAAGGTCTTTGAATGGCCAAATCATCACGACGCGTACAGTACAAACAAAACAAGACGAGACAGTAAAGGGACACATCTGGCTTGGCGGATGACGCAAATGTTATTCCACCAGGCTTAGGCTACATAAATAAAGTAGTCTAGTCACTGGCATAAGCTCGAATAAGATGGCTGAATCATTTCGGTGCCCATGCTCTTGACGACCATCCCTTCTGACACCCTGACGTGTCGCGACTGTTCGGAACGCGTGGGTGGATTAGTGTGGATTAGTGTGAACGCCTTGTGGCTACTTGGTGGACACCTAATCTAACACAATGCTCCTGAATGGTGGCAGCGTAGCTAGCTCCACTGCTATTTACGTCTTCTATACAAAAGAGCCAATCATTGGCTGATGTTTCAGGAACGTGTCTCCACAGAACGGCACCCGTATTTATCTGTTCAATTGCTCAAGCGTAGTCTAGGGTAGCTTTACAAGCGAAACATAACAAGTACATTCTTCCCTTTAGTAGGTTGAACATCATATATGTGGTTAGCTTGTAGAGTAAATCTTAGTGTTGTTTCTAAGAATACGTTGAATACCACAACAAGTCAAATTTAGAGACACCTGTGTACCGTTGGGATCGAGCAATCTTCAGTTGTTTAAGCTGACAATGGAAGAGTTCACGAGCCATGTTTTTTTACCTACCTAACCAAGAAAAGACCCACATGGCTTATCTTGAACCAATCAGGATGCTGTCGCTGCCGACAAGCTCGGATTGCGAGAATGCGCCTAGAACCGAAAATTGTGGAGGACAAGGGTGTCGCGATGTAAACGGAGCATGAGAACCTGGTTCCTTCAAGTATGTTATTATCTTCTGCTGTGGGAGCTAAAAGTAAAATATTCATTATCGCAATCAGTTTAGAAGCTTGTGCATTGTCTTCCCAGCCCAGTCCCCAATCGCCCTCTTCTCCGTCCAAGCCCACTTTCCAATCGCAACGGAAGCCAGAGGAACCAACCCAACAGTCAATAACCCAACCATCCAAAGATCCCAGTTCTTAGCCTTGAACTTAGACATACGCATGTCAGCTGTCTGTAAATGCATCGGCCTCAATTCCTTGTCCCCATTAAACCGTCCCTCAGTGTCATACATAACCTCTTCAACCAGATCAGCACCCAGCTCCTTGCGACGCGACGCCGCTCGAGCAATTCGCTGCATGCGGATACAGTTCCGCTGATATGAGCCATCCTTGTCTTCAGATAGTAACTTGATCTTTGCAACGACGTCATCGGGGGTGAAGTGAAATTTGTCCAGGGCTTCTGATGTTCCGCTGGCGACGAGTCGGGGCGCGTTGGAGATCTGGTCAAAGAAAAAGCCCATTGCTATCATGGACTTTCCATGATAGAGGCCTTCGTTGGCACTAGAGCCTCCGCCATGCGTAAGGTAGATAGTTGTGTGATTGTGGTCTAGAATAGCGCGCTGGGGGGCAAAAGCTGTTACTAAGAAGGAGGGATGCTCGTTTTTGAAGAGTGAAGCCAATGTGAATGTTTTACCACCTTTGTCGGTACATTGATGATTGGGATCAATATCGCGACGTGCTGCCTCGGAGATTGACCAGATGACACCATTGATCAGACCCTGGTCCATGGCTGTGATGAGGCCTTGGACAAGCTTTGATGCATGATCGTTGGAGAGGATGATGTGGGTGCCGAGAGCAAGATACAAAGTTTTGTTGTGCGTCTCCAAGAAAGACTCGTACTGGTCCGAAAGGAGAGAGTATGCGTCGGCGAGAATAGGACCGACGGCTTGAACAAGTGGTGGAATATCCTTAGGCACCTCTAGACCAAAGAACGAGTTGATCAGGACAAGGTAATTTGGCTTGCTTGGAGTAGGAAGTTTGTAGTTTACTCCAGCTTCATGCCTCATCTTCTTGGTCCATTTGACCCAACGGATGATTGAAGGAAGGGCCTTGTAGATAACTAACTCATTCCGAAAGCGTAACCAAATGGAAGCATTCTCAGAGGTGAGAGTTCCCTCAATCTGAAAGCCTGGCTGTCCAGGGATGTACGAGCAGGGACACATCAGAGCCGGCATTTGAGGATAGACCATAGCCATAGGAATCTTGTCTTGGTACAGGATATCCTTCACAGCTTCGACGAAGAAGTCAGCTATCATCATGTCAGGTCTAGTAGCAGGATCATCAACGATGCGCTTTAGATGATGATAGGTCTGCGTCCAGTAGGAGTCGAAGAGATACTTAGAGTCCATGACACCAGCGAAGCCCTTTGAAGCATCCCATTCTCTCATACGGAGGTAATGAGCTTCTAGGTCGTCATGGGAAGGGCCTGGTCCCATGAGGTGTAGCTGGCTGATGTACTCGTAGCCCTTGGCCCATGACTCTTGTCCTTCAAGAGTGGCAAAATCAACAGTGTATCCTCGTTGAGCGAGCACCTTTCCCAGCTCCAGGACCGGGGCTAGATAGAATTAGTGGGCTGTAGAGGCTTGGACAATGGGGTCTCACCAGCATGAGTGTAGCCGCCCACAGTGACAACCATGAGAATCTTACGAGGTGGATTGGAAGGGGCCATGATTGCAATACGGATCACAGAATCTGTTGAGGGCGAGATTGATTAAACAGCAACTACAAGGGGAAAAGGTGCAAAGGATTGATATCGGCGAGATGGCGAGATTACATGTCGGGGAAAATAGGAAAAGAAAGTAATTCCCCGAGAGGGGATGGTCTGAGGAAAACCATCCGAGATCCCTGTCAGTCAATCCTTCTGCCTCAAACTTTCCTAATTGAGCCTTGAATCGAACGATGGATCATTGACCAATCAGAGTACAAGATCTATACATCGACATTTCAACAGAGAGACAACGGGCTTAGTGAGAGCTTCATATTAATTAGACTATTGCTTCCCAGATGTTTTACGATAATTGCAACTATCAGCTATCTTTCACCACATTATACCAATCCTTATTCAACATGAACGGAAACGCAAACGAAACCAGCTCTGGTAAGGCTGTTGACCTCAACATGCCCATCGCTATCACTGGTATCAGCACCAGATTCCCAGGTGGCTCTGACTCGCCTGAGGCTCTTTGGAAGATGATTTCAGAGGGAAAGAGTGCTTGGTCCAAGGTTCCCGAAGATAGATTTGCTTTGGATGCTTTCTATCATCCTGACCCAGACCGAAATGGAGCAGTAAGTTGATTCGTGTGTACATGTTTGTATACTAACCTTACTAGATGAATGTAATTGGTGGTCATTTCCTAGACGAGGATATTGCTTGTTTTGATGCTCCTTTCTTTGGAATCAGTCGTAACGAGGCTAAAGTAAGTAAACTCCGTCAGTTCATTGTATGCATGAGACTAACATCGCAGGCCATGGATCCCCAGCAAAGACTCCAGTTAGAGTCGGCCTATGAAGCTCTTGAGAATGGTAAGTTTCTTGATCTATTCCACCACAGAGCTAACACTGCAAAGCCGGCATCTCAATCGAGCAAGCATCCGGCACCAAAACATCCGTTCACATCGGCGTCTTCAACAAGGACTACGCAGACATAATGTGTCGTGACCCTGAGACTGGTCCACTGTACCAAGCAACCGGCAACGGCCAGTCTATCCTCTCCAACCGCATCTCCTACTTCTTCAACCTCAAGGGCCCCAGCATCACTGTCGACACAGCCTGCTCGTCCAGTCTTGTCGGCCTTCATCTCGCTGTTCAAGGTCTACGAACGGGTGAGGCTGAGCAGGCTATCGTTGGCGGTACGAACCTGATCTTTAGCCCTGATATCATGGTTGCTATGAGTTTGCTGGGCTTCCTTTCGCCTGATGGTCGGTCTTATGCTTTTGACCATCGAGCGAAGGGATATGCCAGAGGTGAAGGTATCGCTACGCTTGTCCTCAAGCCTTTGGACAAGGCTATCCGTGATGGCGACCCGATTCGTGCAGTTATTCGTGGCACAGGCGTCAACTCGGATGGCCGAACTGCTGGTATCACACTCCCCAACGGCGATGCCCAGGCTGACCTTATCCGGGAGGTGTATGCCAACGCAAACCTCGATCCTGCCGAAACGGGCTACTTTGAAGCGCATGGTACAGGAACTCAAGCAGGAGACCCCATGGAAGCAGGTGCAATCCACCGAGTCTTTACTGCTGATCGTGAGCGCTCTTCACCTTTGTATCTTGGCTCTATCAAGACCAACATTGGACATTTGGAGGGTGCCAGTGGCCTTGCTGGTGTTATCAAGGCTGTTCTGTGTTTGGAGAAAGGGCAGATTCCCCCGAACATGAACTTTGAGAAACCGAATGGTCGACTAGACCTAGAAGGATGGAACATCAAGGTTCCCACAGAACTTACCCAGTGGCCAGAAAATGTCCCCCGTCGAGCTTCAGTCAACAGCTTCGGCTACGGCGGTACAAACGCCCACGTCGTCCTCGATGGCTACGACGCACCCAAACTCATCCTCGACTCAGAGGTTCATCGTCGAATCTTCGTCCTATCAGGTAACGATCAAGAAGTGGCACCCGCTCTCTTCAATCGCATGGCTTCATACCTCCGCGAATCGTCTCGCCCTGGTCTTCTACAACAACTCGCCCACACCCTCTCCCAGCGCCGGTCTCAACTAGGTCACAGGCTGGCCGTCTCTGCCAGTTCCTTCCCCGAACTCATCGAGGTTCTTGAGGATAGCAAGACCACCCTCATCAAGTCCCAGCGCGTTACGCGACTCGGCCTCGTCTTCACTGGTCAAGGTGCTCAAACTGCGCAAATGGGCGTTGGGCTTATGCAGCAGTACAGCCTTTTCGCCGACAGTCTGTATCGCGCTGGTATGACTCTCAAGAACATTGGCTGTACCTGGGACCTTGTCGAGGAACTCCAAAAAGCAGACGATAGTCTTGTCAACGAGCCCTTGTACAGTCAACCGTTATCTACGGCTGTGCAAATCGCTCTTGTTGACCTGATCCGGTCATGGAACGTTCATCCCACTGCTGTTACTGGCCACTCGAGCGGCGAGATTGCTGCTGCGTATGCGGCTGGGGCTCTCACCCATGCGGCCGCCATGATTGCTGCTTATTACCGTGGTGTAGCCTCTTCTCATCTTGCTGCCGACTCTACTCTCGATGGAAGCATGGCGGCTGTTGGACTGTCCCCAGATGAGGCGCAAGGCTACCTTGGAAGGTTGACGAGGGGCAAACTGGTTATTGCCTGCTACAACAGTCCTTCCAACGTCACCGTCTCAGGTGACGTTCCCGCACTTGAGGAATTTGAGTCTTTGTTGCAAGACACGGGCGTCTTTTTCCGCCGTCTCAAGGTCCCTGTGGCCTATCACTCTCATCACATGCAGAAGATCGCTGATACCTACCGCAAGTCTCTCGAATCTCTTCCTCCTCCCAACCAGAGAGGGGAAGTGCAGTTATACTCTTCTGTAAACGGCGCGTTGACTCCTATCTCTGAACTTGACTCTGAGTACTGGGTCAAGAATATGACTTCTCCAGTCCAGTTCAACTCTTCCCTCAAGAACATGTGTCTTGGTCTCAAGCCCGACGGAAAACGTTTGACTCGTGGCAACAAGATGAACGTGCAGATGCTCGTCGAGGTTGGTCCTCACTCTGCTCTTGCTGGACCCATCAAGAGTATCCTCAAGGATCACGCGTTCAATGGCAAAGCCAAGTTACCTTACACATCGTGCCTTGTCCGCAAGGAGGAAGACGTAGCGGCCATTCAAAAGGCAGCTGGCGATCTCTACATGAACGGATACCCTGTCAACCTCGCACGAATCAATGAGCCGGTCGATGGACCTTGTCCTCGTGTTCTTCCCAATCTCCCTCCTTATCCCTGGAACCACACGCAACGCTACTGGCACGAATCGAGAATCAGCAAGGAATATCGTCTGAGGAAGCAGCCTCGCAAGGACCTTATCGGAGCCCCAGTTTCAGACTGGAATCCAAGTGAGCCTCGCTGGAGAGGCTTCATCCGTCTTTCTGAGCTTCCCTGGATTAAGGATCATAAGGTTGAAGGCAAGATTCTCTACCCGGCTGCTGGTATGATTGCTATGGCGATCGAGGCGATGAGACAGATGGTCGATGCTGATCAAGTCACCGAGTTTGAACTTCGCGATGTTCAGATCGGCAAGGCTATCATGATCAACGAGGGGGATGATGACCTGGAAACCATGTTCACTGCTCGACCTTGGGGCACATCTGCTGTTGAGTCTTCCAACCACTGGTGGGAGTTTAGACTCTTTACTGTTACTGAGACGGAAGACTGGAGTGAACATTGCCGTGGCTGTATCGCTGCTGTGAAGGGGTACTCTTCAGCTGAACTGGGCGGTGCGAAGGAGACCAAGCTTCGCGCTGAGATGTCTCACAAGACAGTCACTCATCATGAGGAAGTTTGCGAGGACGGAGTTAGTACACGACACATGTACGATGACCTTGAACATGTCGGACTCTACTACGGTCCATCATTCCAGAACATTTCCAATCTCCGCAGTGCGAAGAACCAACCACTCGTCTACGCCAACGTGTCTGTCCCAGATACAGCTCAACTTATGCCCCACAACTTCCAGTTCCCCCATCTTCTACACCCCGTCACCCTCGACTCTGTCTTGCAAACCATCTTCCCAGCTTTGGCATCTGGCGACAAGGATCTATCAAGTCCTCTTGTTCCTACCTTTATCAAGCGTATGATGGTAGCCAACCGAGCTTGCAGCGCGCCCGGACAAACTCTTAAGGTTGCCTCGTCGGCACTCTGGAAGGGCTTTCGTCACGCTGATGCTGATATCACTGCCTTGGATGACAGCGATGGCCTGGCCATGATTGAGATTCAGGGCTTGAGGTGTTCATCTATCGCACATATGGTTTCTGCCGAGACCAGCGCAGACGATCGCAAGCTTTGCTTCGATATGGTCTGGGATGATGACCTGAGTCTCCTCGAGGCTAAGAACATCAACAAGGTTCTTCCTCCAACGACTTCCACTCCTGAAATCTCGTCCGAGATTCGTGACATGGAGACGGCAGCTTTTCTCTATATGAAGCGCGCTGTTGAAACCCTCACGCCCGAGGACCGCGCCAAGATGTCTTCTCACCATCGTTTGTTCCACGATCAGATGGTCGATGCTTGCCAACGTGCAGCCAACAACGAATTTGCGCACCAATCTCCCCTGTGGACCTCTTGCTCCGAGGTCGATCAACAGTCTTTGGCCAAGAGGGTCTCTTCCTTCAGCGCTGAAGGTGAAATGATCTGTCGAATGGGAGAAAACCTCGTCCCCATCCTCCGCCAAGAATCGGACCCTCTGACTCTCATGTTGGAGAACGATCTTCTGTACGATCTCTACCGTACAGCTCTTGGAACCGATCGTTGTTACGAGCAAATGTCCAAGATCATCCAGAAACTGTCCCACAAGCAACCCGACCTCAAGATTCTTGAGATTGGAGCCGGTACAGGCGGTGCTACGAAGCCCATACTCGAGACACTCGGTGGTCATGATGGATCCTACCCTCGCTTCGCCCAGTATGACTTTACTGATATCTCGAGCGGCTTCTTCGAGAAGGCCCAGGAGAACTTCAAAGCTTGGGCTCCATTCGTCAACTTCAAGCGTCTCGACGTTGAGGGAGACCTACAGGACCAAGGTTTCACCCTCGGCTCCTACGACGTTATCATCGCAGCCAACGTCCTCCATGCAACTGGAACCATGAAGAAGACAATGGAAAACGTCCGCAAGCTTCTCAAGCCTGGCGGTAAGCTCATTCTCATGGAAGTCACTCATCTTCTCCTCCGCGGATCCGTCATCTTTGGGAACCTGCCTGGTTGGTGGCTTGGTGCTGCTGAGGGTCGTACCCATGGACCTACTCTGACTGAAGAGTCATGGTCTGAGCTCTTGCACAGGACCGGTTTTTCTGGATTGGATATCTGTCTGCGGGACTTTCCTGATGCTGAGGAGTGTATGTACAGCGTTATGATTACTACTGCTGCACGGGAGGAGCAGAGCACGTATCCACAAGCTGTTATCTTGGATTCATTCGGGTGCGATGTTGTTGCTATGAAGCAATTGAAAAAAGGTCTTGCCAACCTGACTGGCTTCCAGCCCGATGTTGTCTCTTTGGGTGACTACGACTCAACTCCCCACAAGGTATGCATCTGTCTTGACGAAGCCTCGCAGCCTGTACTTCACCAGATGAATGAAGACAAGTTCCTCAAGCTTCGAAGCATTGTTTCCTCAAGCAAGGGCCTTCTTTGGGTCTCGCGTCGATCCTCTCCTGAAGTCAGCCTTATGACTGGACTCTCCCGCTCTATCCGTTCTGAAGACCAGACAAAACGCCTCGTCACTCTCGATCTGGATGAGTCTAGCGGATCAGCTTCACCTTCAGATGCTGCAAGCTCTATTCTCAACGTCTTCCAGGGCCTGTTCCGCCAAGACGACGATATTTCCAAGAATGATTGGGAGTTTCGAGAACGAGACGGTCGACTTATGATCCCCCGAGTCATCGAGGATATTTCTGCCAACCAGTACATCGCCCATGAGACGCAAGAACCCGTTCCTGAGCTCCAACCATTCCACCAACCGGGTCGTCCTTTGAAGCTTGAGATTGGTATTCCTGGTCTTCTCGACACTCTTCGTTTCAAGGACGACCCGACCTTTGCATCACCCATTGGCCCTGACGAGGTTGATATTCGCGTCGCTGCTTCGGGTGTCAACTTCCGTGATATCATGGTTGCTATGGGCCAGCTTGTCGATAACTTCCTCGGCTGTGAATGCAGTGGAATCGTTACCCAAGTCGGTGATAACGTCACACATCTTCAGCCAGGTGATCGTGTATGTACTTGGACTCTCGGTTGTTACAGTACCTATGTTCGCAATCCGGCGACCTTGGTCCAGAAGATTCCTGATGAGATGACGTTTGAAGTTGCTGCTTCCCTTCCCATTGTTTACTGCACCGCTTATTTCGCCATCATCGACACGGCAAGGCTCCAGAAGGGTGAGAGTATTCTCATCCATGCTGCCGCTGGTGGTGTTGGCCAAGCTGCCATCATGTTGGCCAAGATGGTCGGTGCTGAGATTTACGCCACTGTTGGAACGGCGGACAAGCGTCGCTTCCTTATCGAGACTTATGGAATTCCTGATGACCACATCTTCTCCAGTCGGGATAGCTCCTTCGCTGATGGTATCCGCCGTATGACTAACGGCAAAGGTGTTGAAGTTGTCCTAAACTCCCTGGCTGGTGAGCTACTTCGCGAGACATGGCACTGTATCTCCATGTTTGGTCGATTCATTGAGATTGGAAAACGTGATATCGAGATCAACACCAAACTCGACATGACTCCTTTTATCCGCAACGTCACCTTCGCATCTGTCGATTTGACCGTCATCTTCCGCCATAGCAAGCCTCTTGGAGCCGCAGCCCTGAACTCTGTCATGGAACTTCTGCGACAGAACAAGGTTCATGAGATTAGTCCCATTACGACATACCCTGTGTCTCAGATCGAAGATGCCTTCCGAGTCATGCAGGCTGGTAAACACCTGGGTAAGCTCATCATCACAGCCAATGCCGATGATCTAGTCAAGGTTCTTCCCAAGAGTGAAGAGACACTTCAGCTTCCGGCTGATGCATCTTATCTGCTTGTTGGTGGTCTGGGAGGTCTGGGAAGGGCTACCTCTGCTTGGTTGGCTGAACATGGTGCTAAGAACCTGATCTTTGTTTCACGTTCTGGTACTTCGAAGCCTGAAGCTGCCGCTCTTGTTGAACGTCTGGAGAAGAAGGGAGTGAACGTTGCTGTTCTCCAATGCGATGTTTCGGATTACAACAAGCTTTCCACTGGTGTGAACGAGCTTCTCAAGACCATGCCTCCCCTCCGTGGTCTTATCCATGGCGGAATGGTTCTCCACGTAAGTTTGTTTTGAAGACCAAATGTATGCAGTGACTAACATATCCAGGATTCCATCTTTGAAGCTATGTCCTACGCACAGTATCAGGACGCCATCCGTCCCAAGGTTGCCGGAACCATCAACCTCCATAACCTTACCAAGGACATGCCTCTTGACTTCTTCATCATGCTTTCTTCAGCTGCCGGTGTTGTTGGAAACTCGAGCCAAGCCAACTACGCAGCTGGTGGTGCATTCCAAGACGCGTTTGCTCACTACCGCACTCAGCTGGGTCTTCCCGCCGTAGCCCTCGACCTTGGTGGTATCGATGACGTTGGATTTGTTGCTGAGAACGCAGACTATGTTGTAAACCTGGAGCGATGGGGTTACTTGACTATCTCCCAGGCGGAGTTCTTCTCCATGATCAAGCAAGCTATCCTTCAACCCAAACGATCAGAGACAAACTGTCAAGTCGTCACTGGTCTTGGAACGCAGGGTATGGCAGAGGGTAGCGATGCAAGTCCTGATGAGCTTCCCTTCTGGTTCCGTGACGCCAAGTTCTCACATCTCCTTCAAATGGGTAGAAAACAGGTCCATGAAACTGATTCAGAAAATGGTCTGCGACTTGCTGAGTCTGTCCCTGCTGCCAAGTCGCTTGGTGAGGCGACTAACCTCATCTGCGATGCTATCATCGACAAGATGTCCAAGATGTTGGGTATGCCTGCAGAGAGCATTGATGCATCGCAGTCAATGGCTGCTTATGGGTTGGATTCTCTTGTGGCGGTTGAGTTGAGGAATTGGTTGTTTAGGGAGGCTAAGGCGGACGTCGCGGTTTTTGAGGTGCTCGGAAAGGGGTCGTTGGTTGCGTTGGCTGGCGATATTGCTTTGAAGAGTAAGATTCTTCCTGCTGCGCTACGAAAGGAGGCTCATGACGGCGATGCTTGATGACTGTCCATCACTGGTATCTGATTTGCAGTTTCTTGGGTTTCTGGATAATATCTTATTCTTGCTTTTTTTACTTCGCGGTTTTGCTCTTGCCTTGCTTTATTCTACGGTGGAGTTCTTGGAAAGTTAGGAGATATGTTTTGTTCATTTTTGTAAGAAATACATCGCATCCCTTTGGCCCTAGGGACTATGCTGTTCGGCGAATGTGTTTTCGTTGGAGTTCTCGTAGTGATTGCAGTGTACTTTCCCCTTTGGAGCACTGGTTTGCCGGGAAGGTTTCAATCAATTGTCCATAGGATGGGGACGCTTGGAAGCCGACCCCACTGCAAAATGAACGAGTCCAGGCGAAGATCATTTTCACGTATTGGTGCTTCCGAACTTGGAATGGTGGGAAAGGTAAGTGACAGGGCAAGTGCAGATGGAGGTCATATTTTGTTCCCTAATATGTAGGATACTAAGATTATTAAATCGCAGTGTTTATCTCAGTCTGCGTGTGCTCTCTGGCTCTGTGCTGGTAGCTATTAATGGGGAGATTGGTCTAGAACATGACAGCCTGTTCTTTTGCCTGCCGGGCCGAGAAACATCTCCTGACTAAGAGTGGCAAGCGCAACGTGGGGGACTAATGCCAATATATTGCTACGGCTTAATTTGTTTAACTCGATCTAGTACCAGCACGGATATGACTAGCCTTTCGGTTCCGACAGTGCGGCTGCAGATTTGAAAAACTTGCAGCAAGGTAGATTCATACGTAACGGCGTGTCAGATATGGTACAGGGCTAGTGTTTTCTGACTCGAACAGTCGTATCCCAGCCAATGTGCAGGAGTCATACTAAGGATAGGCTTTTATCCACAGCTATAAAGCAAGACCTAATGAAATGAAACTAATTCTCCCAGTCAGCCTTTGCTCGAACAACCATGTTGTTCTAGATAAAATACGTAAGACATATTTGTACTGTTGAAGAATTAATACTCTATCTGGACCACCTCAGGACCTGCTGCAGGAGACGGGAGATCGACGTTTCTGAAGATCAATGTAGTCTAGAGTAGATCTGCAATCGGATACAGCGGAACTAGCCGTGAACTATTGAACCTTATCGTTTGCACCGGATTATCGGATAAGTATCTAGCCAGATCCGTTTTAGCTTGATCTCCTATCCCCCTGACTGTCCAGGCCCCTAGCGTGGTCTACGCTTGAGAATTAGAGAGTTAGATCACTCTTGGCTGGCCTAGATCGATTCATCTAAGCCACAACAGGCAAAGGCGCGCCAGGGACTAATGTCGGCTCCTACCCGCCTCTCGCGTTTTTACCAGTAGCGGTAAGAACATAAGTGCTATTGTTACGGGTTCATACAGAACTGCAGAAATTGAAGCAGCTAGTGGTTTGACGCGAGTAATTGCGCGCCTGAGGTGGTATATGTACATGAGCAGTGAAGCTAAACGCCCAGTTTGGCAAATCCTCATACCCGTCATTCTGACAACATGGATCACGCTTCTTTCTATTCGGAGGGCAACATTGCCGCAGTGATGATGGTGCCCCATTGCATCCTCAGTTTTGTTGCTACTCTTTTTGTCGGCATGCGTCTGTATACGTCTTCTTACATAACGAGGAGTAAGTGGACTGTTGACGAATACACTTCAATCGCCGCTCTGGTCAGTTAAATCGACCCAATTGACTTATGGTGCTAACGACTCCAAGACGGCAAATCATTTCGTTCTTATCGCTGAAGGTGTTGGTAAGCTTTTCACTGTCTATTGCGCTGAGGTATACTGACTTGAAAAGCTATACACTTCGGTTATGGAGACAACATCATCAAGGTGGGAAGAGATTATCCCAATGGAGTCTCAAATATGCTCAAGGTATGTTCTGCTTCCATTTCCACTACTGCAAGGTATCACTAACCCTTTCCTTTAGTGCGTCATTGGTCTCGAGACGACGTATTGCTTAGCAGCTCCCTTATCTAAGATGGCTGTTCTTGCAATGTATTACCGCATCTTCTCTCAATCGCGCTTCCTCCGTTATGGAACATGGATTCTAGTTACTCTGATAGCTAGCTGGGGATTTGCCTGTGAGATCGTTTGCAGTACGTCGCATTGCAATGCCTGAAGCTCAGTCTGCTAACAGATGGCCACAGTCTTTAGCTGCCGCCCAATAGCGGGATATTGGGACAAAACTATCCCTGCTAAGTGCATCGACTCGAATCGGTTCTATGTCGGTATCACGATTCCCAACATCATCTTCGATATTCTCACTGTAGCCCTTCCCGTCCGTGAGGTCTGGAATCTGCAGATGAACCGAGACAAGAAGTGGGCCGTTACTACCATCTTTCTTCTCGGTGGCAGGTACGTACACGTTGGGTCTGGCCATGCGACTGTATGCTAACAGGCTTATTACTCAGTGTTGTGCTCGCCTCGATTTCTCGCCTCGTCCTATTCTTGATCTTCCAGACGTCCGCAAATATCACTCAAACTCTCATCTGGGGCGACCTTGCGTCAACCACCGAAATTTGCCTCGCGATAATTGGAGCGTGCCTTCCACCATGTGCACCAATTCTGAAGCGAATGCTGGCACCCATTATAGGTTCCTCGAAACCAGACGCATCTTCTGGAAACAACACGAGAAGCAAGTTCTCTGCGATGCACGCAATTGGCCAGATTCCCACCAGGGGGAAGAATACCACAATCATAGAAACAGTCAACGAGCTGAATGGGTCATTCGAACGCTTGGATGATAGTCGAAGTTTGCAAGGATCAACGGACGGCTTGTATGTTGATGGACACGATGGCGTCGGAAGAAAGGATACCAAGCAAGGGAAATGGTCCCAAATACACGTCAGACGGGAAGTAGCCGTGGAGAGCAAGTCTGAGGACATTCCAATGGATACGTTTACTTTGAATAAGTAAGGAAACATTGGGGGTTAAGGCTTTCTGCAATGGAGTCGCACTTATGTTAAAATCTGGTGACAGACAGCTTTTCGTTGTAGAGCTGCTTATTGTTTTAATACCGCCATGCATTCTTGTTATACTTTCAATAAAGAGACTTTCAATTACCAATAAGAAGACCTATATTATACTCATAGTCTAGGGAGAACTGTGCTACTCTTTCCTAGCTGTGGTCGCTACAATCAAACTCAATTGTGTCTAAGCGCACACAGCGCAGGCAAAGTCCAAGCTTTGCATCAAAAGTGCTCAGTTCAGAAATCCGGCGTTGTCTGTATAGTGGGACCGCATGAAACCGGGACATAGAACACTTATTGCTTTGCCCCTAGGGGACTGGATCTGGCATCCCATCTACCTTCATTAATGCGCTTAAGATAGAGCTATAGGAAAGGTTTCTTAGCCAAAGGTACTCTCTTTCTAGTAACTATATATATAAAAATGTACAACTACTTAACTATCTACATCTGTAGTTACATAAATTAGCCCCTCTACCTACAATTAGAATATTTACTAGCTATAGCCTTGCTAATCCTCTCTGCTCTTCTAGTATAGCTATTTAGTTATTAGTTGGTTAAATATTAAAGTTAGTCCTTAAGTACTTACAGAATACCTTCTAGGGTAGAACGGACTAAACCTTATTATTTCTAACAATATAATAAGGATTAAAGCAGTTAAGGACTAATGCTTTTATAATGTCCCTAAAACCTTGTGCGTTTCCTAGGAGGTATACTACAGTAGCTAGAGTTATAAGAATATTAGGTTTACCTCTAGGTGCTTGCAGCTAGGTATTACTTGCAAACTTTATGGCATTTGCTAGGTAGTACTTATTGGCAGCAACAGTAAGTTTAAAGACCTCAATAGTAGAAAGGGTCTAGGGTATCTTATTATTTTAGTAGTAGATAATATAATAAATAACCCTTAAGGTATTAGCATTATCCTTAGATAGGGATAAATAGTATAGCTTATTGCAACTGCGCATACTGTTACCTTCTTTCCAGTTTTACCCTAGCATTGCAGAGAAGGGTTTTAAGGTAGCTATTAACAATGCTAAGGAGACTTGAAATTTCGTCTTGTCTAGACCGACCACAAGAATAAGGTCGCCATCTAGAGCGATATCCACATCTCCATTCTGTTTTTCGTCTGTTGTGTTCCCCATGCCGACTTCCACAACTTTTCTGTTACGACAGACAAGGCTGTTTTCAATTGACCTTATTTGGTGGATTCGGCATCACTGATAGCAACAGAGACTGGTTTGGAGGAAGCAAGTACAGTATTTATCGAAGTCATGATGTTTACATGTCAAGTTGTTGAGAAACCTCAACTATTATCATTCCTAAACTTTGCAAGTAGAACCATAGTTCCCATTCGCCCAAATACAAACCCCGCATTACACATGACATCATTAGATGACTTTGGGCTGAAAGTGGCTGGATCTTTGTTCATCGCCAAGAAGATACGCAGTAGCATTCTGGCATTGAGGCGAATTAGATCTTCGGAAGCTGTCTCAACGGTTTGGAGCCAAGACTTTCTGGCATCCTTTGAGGCCTCAAAGACATTGTACTTTTTTATTGGAATGGCCGATCCAAGGACCTCGACAGTGGTCTCAAGACTACGGTCGTCACGGTAACGATGGATGAAGTAAACAATTTCCATTCCGACAGCATCATCTCCTGGGAGAGTTAACTCAAAAGGCCTAACACTGGTCACTGTTGAAGAACTTCCAGGCGGCAAGGTTTACCTTAGATGAGAGAAGGACCTTTTGGGTTTCCGGTCCAACGACGAGGACGAGATCACCATCTGGTGTGATTTTACTGGTGTCTGGCTTCTCACATTTGGTGTTCTCATTTTGAAGGTTTTTTGTTGACCATGAGATCAATAGACATGGACAGGAAGTGAGCGAGTATACACTCTGTTGTGAAGAATATTTTCCTCCAACGCCATGGCATGCACACAGACTGAGACATTACACTGTGAGTAGCTGAAAACATCCTGATGTTTGCCATGACGCCCACCGACTCAAAAACGACAAAAAAAGCAATTCCAAGATTAATTTCTTTCTAACGCGTAAGCGCGTCAATACATCAAGTGTATAATCGGCAAGCACGGGTTGCGCATTTTTACTTAGGTTAGCTTATACAAATAGAGTTAAAAGATTACCTTTCTATATTAAGTACTATAATATCTATATGAATATCAAACAGAGCTATTTGTGGCAACGGCTCTCTTATCCTTGGGCCTTATTTAATTACGGCTTTCTCAGATTTAACCTCACGTCCAATTTAAACCCAGGCGTGTTCCCATCCCACTTTCCTGTGTCTCCCACATTGACAGGTTCGACCTATTCACTAAAGTCAGCCCCAATCTGTTCAGCTCGCTAGAACAACTTACCTCAAAAGCAGTGATGAAGATGGCAATCATCTTCTTCATCAAGACCCTCGCCAAATGTTGTCCCATGCAGACTCTTCGCCCCCAACTGAATCCCATCGCTGAGCGTTCCATATCGCGACGCTTCTGCTCGTCAACGTCGATCCATCGCTCGGGGTTGTATTCGCTAGCATCGGAGCCAAACATCCATGTGCAGTTTTTGATGTCATGAGATGATACCATGACATCGGTGCCTTCGGGGATAAGAGTGTTGCATATGGTGGCGCCTCCAGGGGTATTGACGGTTCTGGAGTTCATATTGGGGTTGATGGACCATCGACTGGAGGTTGTTAGCTTGAGGTCATCCATCGCTGCCATGACAGTGTCCACTCACAGTGTTTCCTTCACCACCGCATCCAGATACGGCAGATGCTCCACGTCTTTGAATGTGATTGCACCATTCTCACCTACCGGCAGCTCTGCATCCAAAATCTCCTTCTCCAACTTCCGGAAAAACTTGGAGTTTTTGCTTCCGAGCACCATGCTGAGCGCCATCGAAGCGATAACAGCTGTAGACTCCGATCCTGCATGAATAGTCGTAATAGTCAGAGCGACCACATCTTTCGGCCCAATCACATTGGGAGCCGCCTGACTTGCAGCCAGATATCTCGCCAGAAGATCTCTCCCTGTCGCATTCTTTTCCTCCGCAGTTCGATCGCGGATCCTCTCCATGGCCAATTGTGCGATCGGAGTCGAAGTCCCTTGCGCCTTCTGCATGAACCAATTCTTCATCAGGAGTGATTCCAATTGCGGCGCCAGCGCCCACGTTCTCCAATATCCGAAACGTCCAGATGCACTGGGAAAGACACTGTCAATATCCACGCCAGCTTCCAGGTAACCGCGGGATTCGCTAAATGCCAGAGAGGTCAAGGTATCAAACATCCAGAAGCTCAACCACTTGTTCAGCGGGATATCCATGCCTGCAGGCTTCATGCGAAGCTGGGTCAAGAATGCACTGATGGTTGCGTCCATCTGGTCTTCTTGCTTGAGCCACTGGCTCTGTGAGAAGCCTCCACCGACGTGCCGCTTGACATCTGTGACGCGTTTCTCATCACGAATGGTGATAATGCTCTGCACTGCGTCACCCTTGGCCAGCACCTCCATGGGACGGTAGGAGTCCGACTGCAGCATACGATCAGCATTACACTCAAGTCAGGTGTCATTGCAGGGATGAACTCACTTTCGGATAGGTCAGCGAAGTGCCATAGATATTTGGAATCGCAGACGGATCGGCGAATGAAACTCGGTTAGGACCTACTCGCACAACAGGACCGTATTTGGCGTGCCATTCGGTGACCATGTCATGATAGTATCTACCTCGCCACACCGCTATCGCTGCCCATAAATCGGTGCAAGATGCGAGGAAAGGTCCAGGAATATGCCGCAGTTTCCAGTACTGCCTGAACAGGGTTATAAAAAGCGACAGAAAGAACAAGGTGCTCAGAGCAATTGTAAGGTTCGCCGTGGATATGCTTGAAAGATATGACATATTAAATGTATTGAAATCTTTCTCTGGCTAGACACTTGGAAAAAAATACTTAGGGTAAGATTGTCCGTGGATAAGGAGTTGTAGAGCTGGGCAATGGGGTTTTATATATCTCGTCAGAGAGTGCATCGTTCATAGAATTTTATGCCGAGGCAAATAAATACCGTACTGCTATAGCGCCTACTAGGCCAATGATATATGGGGGATTGAAAAGTGTAATTCAAGATGGAAACCTTATTATCAGGGGATATATGGTGAAGGTCGGCGAATGTGTTGCCGAAATCCGATTGCCGCACTTAAACATAATATGGGATATTTTATTCGTAGCCCCTTTGGAAGCTAGTGCTCCCCGCACTCTCGAAAACGGAGATCCCTATCGCGTGGGGCCGAGGCAGCCGTGTTCAACCCCACAGAGTCATAAGACCGGGTCAAAAGGCTTAGTGTCCACTGCAATCCGACGAGTTGTCCGGCGGACATTTGAAATTAATGATGCGCTGGCGACTTGATGTGGGAGGGAGTAAGTACCCTTGCCATTTCGAATTCCGAAATCCACCAGGTTCTCCGATGGCGGATACTACCTACCCTATGGCTTCCACAATAGATATACACCAGTCAGTCAAGGGGGTGTATATTCTAACAGAGCTGCTTAAAAGAAGAGCACTCATGTCTTGACGCCCTACTTGACCCAAGCTGACCTTGACCATGAAGACACTCTGCACGGGTTCTCACGGTATGCACACGCAAATTGGTTTAGGCACACTATTTATTTTGACCCAGATAACAACAAAGCTACATGGAAACTAATGGGCAAGATTCTGTGTGGCAAAATTACTTATGCCCAACGTGTTCCCTGGCAAGATATATGGTGGATAAGGAGGCTCTATACCTTGTATTATGACAGGTTCTCCTTCTCTCTACACATGCACATACACTTGGAAATCTATGGCCCTTACACAGCCTTCCTCCACGCCGATCATCCTAACGACTGGGGACTCTGTTGTCGTGCCTTCAGGTCAATCGTCGAAGACTACCAACATTAGCAAGATGGATCCTTGAAGGCTATCCTACACATTCTAGCAGCTACAAAGAACCACAAGGCATGCCACAGGCGCTGTCTTTATGCTTTCAGACCTTACATCGACCACGGACTGTTTACACGTGGGCTTAGCGAAGGCATCGCAAAAGGCATCTCGGAGTTTCCTGGGCTTGGAGAACGTGAATCGGGCGCAGAAGAAACATGCAATTGCGCAGAGAATCCATTGCAGGAGGACATATATAACGTGCTTGCCAAGAGATATTCCCAGAAAGACTATCCTTTGCTGCAAGCATTAGCTCAAGCGACAAGGACACTTGATCGTGGTCGCTTAACCATTTCAGCCGTATCGCTATGCGAGGCTTCCAAAATCAAATTGCATGACTTCTTCAAGACCAGAACCCGATGCTCAAAATCGATATTTGACATCCTAGCAGAGGCTATACTGTGGAATACTCGTCATAATCGCATTGTTGTCCTCCCCATGCCACTGTTCTTCAAGAACTTTCAAGCACAACTCCAAGGTCTATACTCATGAGAAAGTCGAACAACGTATACTGTTAACGTTCTCGAGGATTTAGGGCGCATTCGTATCGCGAGGCCACATGCAGTTGTGGAAAAAGAGGGAAAGCAGGAAAAGGTCGAGTAATATGTTTCTGGGCTTTTCGATCATGAACGCATAGTGCCTTTGCATACAGTTACTAGAGAAAGGATATTCCTTGAGCTTATAATCCCTGTTTTGAGGCCGCGACAGGTGCTAGCACGACTGGTAAATTACTTCCTTGAGATCACTGTTTCAGTAGGCCTCGAGTATGTTCCGCTGGGCCTCGATGTTGTTCACGAGAAGGTTTACCCTCACGCAGTCTGGAACAACGGCTGGGACCTCGCAGCATGCCTGGCTCAGCTAAGTTCTTCAGTTGTGGACAAGTTCGGAAAGTTTGACTACATCAGGGCAGCACTCCGTTGGGAAGTTCGACTGGTTTATGGTATACCCCAGAATCCATTTCACTTGTGCTATGAACATTGGGTAATGCTGGAGTCAGTGTTGGCCAGCGATATTCTTTGCAGGGAGACACGCAGTATCATGTGTTTTGGTTCTCCCACAGTATCACTACCTGCTCTAGAATGACCTGCAAACCAGAAAGAAGGGGAGTTGGCAAAGCTTAGATCTTTCTGTCACTGATAATACTTTAGTAGACTTATCCTCGTAAGTCTTGTCTACGATACTAAGTATAGCTCGAATCTCAAACTCTGGTAGCTCAATAGATAAAACTCTACTATGATACATGAAAAGCCTTAAACTACAAGACCGAAATCTCTCTGTAGACTATCTAGCTTAGATTACAGCACGCTCGAGCAGAGGCTGATTGCGTGGAATGCGATCATAAGCAAGTGACGACAAGTCCAAAGTACGGAACTCCCCATAGGTAATAAGCTCAGCAACACCTCGTCCACAGGCGGGAGCTTGTTGGCTTCCATGTCCCGAAAAGCCAACACAAAACATCAGGTTGGTCACCTCTGTGTGGCGCCCGATAATGGCATTGTGATCAAATGTGTTGAACTCGTAGTGACCTATCCATGAATACGTGGCCTTGGCCGTAGAGAACTGAGGGACGCGTTTCTTGAGGACGGGAAGCATCTTCTCGTTCCAGACATCCTCAGGATAGCTAAAATCGTCTGGATCGACCGCCATGTCCGGGCCAATAGGAGGGCAGCCAACCAGATAATCCTTCTTCCCATAGGAACGCATGTGGACCCCTGTAGGATCGATGGTAAGAAGCAAGTCTTGGGGAAGGGGCTCATCCACCGAGAAGATGTATGTGTATCGGCGGCGAGCTTCGATGGGAAGATCCACTCCGGCGAGGCGTGAGACCTGAGCTGCACGGGTTCCTGCGGCATCGACTACCGTGCCGACAGTGATAGTCTCGCCTGTTTTGAGAGTAATCGAGTTGATCATGTTGTCGACGCGGGTCATACTGGTGACCTCGTTGTCAATATAGTCAACTCCAAGCTCCTGTGCCCTCTTGCGAAGACTCTGAACCATGCCCAGAGCATCGAAAGCACCTTCGTCAACAGTATTAAGGCTGCCCACTTGTATGTCTTGCAGTGCAAAGAAAGGATACTTGGCCGCTATCTCCTCTGCATTGATCATCTTGGTGCCAGCACCACACGCCGCCTGCAGCTTCTGGTCTTCTTCCAGAACAGCAGCAAACTCAGGCGTGTCTGCGAGGTAAAGATACCCAAAGTTGCGAATGGGAATATCGGGAATGCCGTCTCCTTCCTCGCACTTGAGATTCTTGCGGAAGTCCTTCACAAATTCAGCTGCATACTGAGCAATCTTAACATTGATCTCCGTAGCAAACTGTTGTCGCATGCAGTTGTTGCTGGCTTGGGTTGCTGAGTAGGCAAGCGTGGGGTCTTTCTCAATGACGAGAACTTTACCCTTAAAATCCGGGTTGGAAACAAGGAACCAAGCAATGGCTGATCCGCTTGTTGCACCTCCTACAATGGCCACATCGTAGGCGGAAGATGAAGGGTGCTTGGGAAAGGTCGTCATGGCTGTTGTTTCGCCGGGATTCAGTAATAAGATGTAGATAAAGACTCTTCAGTTGGAGGTAATGATTGATAAGTGGAAGTAGACAACCTCAAGACTGGGAAGAGTATGTTTTTAAATTTCAAGATGCTCTTGTCAACTTCACATCGAGATACGCTTAGTTACGGAACCTCATTTATAAGCATGGTAGAAACTTGAGAAGGCTCCAGTCAAAAGCGGTCTCTTCACCCTCCATATCCACATCTATGCTTTTCGAGGCAAGTATCCGCGTCGTTGAATTTGTAAACATACGGCAGGTTTGCATCGGGATCAATAATTGAGTTGTCCAGTTTTGCCCGTCCCAGAATTTGGTGTTAACCGGGTGGTAATGGCGTCCTGCGTACCCCATGGAACTCCGCGGGAAGCACTAACCTAAAGTGGATACAGTCAATGTTCTGTATGCCGCGACGGAGAGTCATGAGCCAAGCGCCACACGCTAGTTGAGCCGCCATGCGATTTGGGGACATTGAAGCCACAAGTTGACTTTTCTCTTTTAATCCCATCCCTCTACAAGACTCAGCTATGAATACTGCGATCAACGCGCGTAGGCGCAAAGGTATGAGAGCTTTAATATTCCATCTATGACGCTATGAACTGATACTGGAGTTGAAGCCTGTGACTTTTGCGTCTTGAGAAAGATCAAGTGTAACTCGGCAAAACCGACGTGCTCTAACTGCAAGCTCTACGGCGTCGACTGCCAGATCACTGACGTCACCAACGCGAGCAGGCAAAGAGTAACAGCAGCCCACCGAAGTCCAACCAACTCATCTCCGTCAGCATTGCAGTGGGTTTTAACAAAGAACTAACAGTAAATAAATAGGCTTAGCTAATCACAAGTAGGGACAGTCCGGTCGAGAGGCGTCTTGCAGCAATCGAGTCACGGCTGGATCAGATTCTTGCCAGCAAGACCACAGACCACAACGTACCTGAGCTGGACTTTAACAAGTTCCCTGAGATCAAGGTGTACAAGGCATCAGACATGTGGAATGAAGCTACGACACTGCCGTGTCTCGGTATCTCGCCTCAATTTCCTTCAGGGCCAACACTGGCAAATGCAGGCAAACTCCAGCTTGCCCCATTACATGAGGTACTGCCAGTCGTAGAGAAATACTTTGATCACCACAACACCTACATGCCTCTATTTGACAAAACCGACTTTATACGAATGACCATTGATTGGTACTCAGCACATGCTAGACAATCTCTAGTCCCATGGGCTGCGATTAACGTTGTTCTGGCAATTACCTATCGTGTGATAGACGGTCTTCCAACTGACGATCCAAGTCTGTCTCAGTGTATTCGTAACGTACAGTCTGTAACAACTGATCTGATGTCGTGGAGCAGCGATCTGCTGGGGCTTCAAGTTCTACTCGGTATGGTGATTCTTTTTCAGGGAACAACAAACCCACAGCTTGCGATCGTTCTGATTGGGAGCGCTATTCGATTAGCTCAGAGTATGGGGTTGCCCTCGAGCAAGAGCTCTGCTCATACAGCGGCACAGTTGCAGAGGAGCCGCATTTTCTGGATCGCTTACATCTTGGACAAGGTATGCATGTCAAGCACCGTTCTCTTTAAAATTAACATATGTAGGATCTGAGTCTACGTGCCAAAGCACCATACACCCAGTTCGATGCCGAAACAGATATTAGTCTGCCCGAGGACATTGAGGGAGATGCCCTGGGAATCATGGTATCAGACCTTGGAGATATTCGCTTCAACTACCTACGCGCTCGCGCTGAGCTTGCTGTTATTCAAGGCAGGGTTCACAACCTTCTCTACAGTCGGACTGCCCAGCGACTTAACCCAGAGCAGCGATCCGAGACGCGATTTCACATTGAGGTTTTACTATCAAACTGGCGAACCTCAATACCACAGGGGCTTATAGCTTCAGATGGTATATTCAGCCAGTTCTCTGATACCCCAATACATCTGATGATGAACATGTATAACAGGCACCTTGAGTGTCTGTATAGAATTCATGGTATCTTTGCATTTGACGAGACCTGGATAAACAGGGTTCGCTGCTACTTATCACCTTCTATTATCGCGATTGGCGATGATGGTATAGATGGTGAGATTAACCATCGGGAGATAAGCCCGTTGCCTGATGACTGGAGTGATTGTGTTCAGCAGTCCAGGCTAGGGATGGAGTTATCTGCCTTTGGTAGAGAGACTGAGTATTCTATCTGGTAAGTCATTTCCTCCCAGGTCTGCCATTCATTGGCTTACTGAATGTGCAGGTTGCATGCATGCTGCAATCTTTCTGGCCTTATCATCGTTCTAGTCAACATCATTGAGTTTCCAGATCATCTCTTGGTGGTGTCTGACTGGAGCCTGATTTCACGAGTGCGGAGCATGTTTGAGCAGATGAATGCAAAGGCCTCGAGGGAACCCTTCTATCTCCTCCAGGTTGTCAAAGAGTTAGATCGACGAGCTCGTGGACAAGTCAAGCGGGTGGCCCATTTGCATTCATTTGAACCCGAGGGAATTATCTTAGCCGACCTACAGCTATCCCATCGGTAAAGTTACAACTCAGATAGTGTCAATATTTTACGGATATCAGGCGGCTTCTATGGCTTAAAATTGAACAAACCTGTCGCTACTGAATTTTGAAGAATGAACGGATGAAAGCTTTACCACGTTCTTGATATTAATTATATGTATTGATCTGCTAGTGTTACAATTCATTTATTAGAACTAACGTCTACATTAACTCAAATGTATACCGGATAGTATCTACACTGCAAAGGTAATGCATAATTGGAACACTGAATATCACAGAAAAACTGCGTTGACAGCTTACAAGCTCACTTCTTGTAGGTTAGCTTAGATTCTCCACCAGTAAGGCTAGTAGCGGTCCGCGGTACTCCCCGGCCAGTACAGCAGAGGGGCCCGACAGAACCCGAAGCGACAACAGCCGGATATGTTAGCCCGGCCTGCATTACAGCGCCCCTGTCCCAATGCAGGACCTAGCGCGAGAGCGACTAAAATTGAGCCGAGAAACACCATCGCGGATTTGAAAGCAATTAATTCAGAGTTTGTGATTAATAATTGAACCGAGCATACGTTGTAAAAAGACTTATTAAGTGCGTCTATGTCCACGCAGATAAAGAAAAGGGCAGAACTACTTGCAACTTCTGATTTGACCCCACACCTATCATCAATCTTACTTAACTCGCATTATGGCTAAGATATTCCTGTTAGTGTTTGCGCACAAGTTCTGAAACTGCAACTAATGCGATTAGCACTGGCGCCTCTGGCTATATTGGCGGTGATGTACTTCACCTATTGACCAAGTCACACCCGCAATACAAAATCCGAGCTTTGATCCGCGATGCATCGAAGGGAAAAGCCGTCCAGAAGGCATACAATCAGGTGCAGATTGTACCTGGCGGTCTTGATGATACAGACCTTATTGCCCAGGAGGCAAGAGATGCTGATGTTGTTGTTCGTAAGTGAAACAACTCTCATCTTGGCTGGAGCAACTTATACTAATAAGACTTTGCCTGAAGACCTGGCAGCAACAGGTCACTTGAAGAGCGTTCAAACTATCTACCAAGCTCTGTCAGACAGACCAAAGGGTCCCAAGTCGCCGTACTATATCCAGATATCTGGAGCAAGCGCCCTAGCAGTCAACGAGCTTACAGACAAGTCCCGAGTACCGGGATCATCAAGCAGCATCACTTACAACGACCTCACTGACTTGGAGCCAATCAAGTCACTTATCAAACAATATCCGAACCGTGCTGTAGACAACTTCATGTTCTCAGCGGCAGAGAATTCCTCTGTGAAGACGGCCCTTGTTGTGCCTCCTATGATCTACGGCCTCGGCCGCGGTCCTGTTAACCAACGCAGTATTCAGATTCCTTCACTGGTCAATGCAACTTTGAAGCGCCAGAGAGGTCTACAGGTTGGCCCAGGTGAAAGCCGTTGGGGCAATATCCATGTCGCTGACTTGAGCCGTATCTTCCTGCGCTTGGTTGAGAAGGCTGTACAGGGTAATGAGGACAGCAGTACTTGGGGAGCGAAGGGCGTATACTTTACAGGCGTAGGAGAGCTGGTAAGTTGTCCTTCTGAAATCCAATGTTTATTTCTGTGTATGCTGACTCATTTGACCCAGTCCTTCGGGGAGATCTCGAGACGCGTTACTGCGGCTGCGCATGATCTGCACTTGATCCCAAGTCGAGAGGTTGACCAGATTGGTGGAGATGAGGCAGACGAGCTATTGCCTCATGGTTCCGTTTTGTTCGGCACAAACGCACGTAGTGGGGCACAGAGAGCAGAGAAAGTCTTAGGATGGCAGCCGGAAAACGATAGTCTTGAGTTAGAGATTCCTCGTGTTGTAGCCCGGGAGGCCCAGTCACTTGGTCTTCAGGCTGAGGGTCCCGTTTCCAAGCTGTAAGATTGTTCTGGCAGGTACATAGCTTATAGTGTTTTTGTCTTGATAAGAGAGATAAGAATGATTTTGGTGTGAGTGGAAATAGCTCGGGAATACAGGATATTTAGTAAGACGGCATCTTCCCCGCACCTTGGTTGCCCATCTACACAATCAATTCGGTACAACGACGCTAAGCATTACAATCCGCAACTACAATAACTGTACACCTATTGACTGATCCAATAATACACTGATATCTAGACATTGGATAAAAATTAGTGTGACGCCTTTATTACAAGCACAATTAAGGATGGACAACAGATCAACAATGGCAAATTTAGAGACTCAGGCAGGAGCACCCAGCTTAGTATAGTGACGATAATGCTAACTATCAAGAGTTACAGATTCTCTCACTGTATGGTAAATACAAGCAGAGTCTAGAGTTACAACACCTAGAAGCAGCTGTGGAAGCTACCCACAAGGCAGTGGAGATAGCAACTCGCGCCTCGGACCTTGCTTACTTCCTGGACCTTCTGGGAGAGTTGATGCTCGAGAGGTTTCGGCGCACTGGATCGGATGACGATCTGGAAGCTTCTGTTCAATTCGCAACGCAAGCTCTCGGGTCAATTCCAGAAAACGATCCCATGTGGCCAGGTATAGTCAACAATTTAGCCCTCAAGCTACGGCAGAGAAGCCACAAGACATCCAGCACCAATGATCTTGAAAAAGGAATTCAGCTTTGCAAAAGGGCGTTGAGTCTGCCAACTCAATATGTCCACTTTCGACAGCGCCTTCTATCCACACTTGGTATTTTGCTCGGTCTACTGTTTCGAAGACGAGGAGATATGGATGACCTTCAAGAGGCGATCCAAGTCTCGCGAGAGACTCTTACTCTTGCTGACCCGGAAACGGATAACAAAGCGATTGAGTACAACAACCTAGGCAACCGGCTTGAGAACCTATATGATTGGGCTGGGAACCCGGACCACCTGAACGAGGCGATCCAGTGCGCGAGAGAAGCCGTGCGATGTACTCTGAACGAGATCCTCCGGGCGTCGCGGCTGACTGGTTTGGGGAAAAAGCTGATATCCCGGTATAACCGGACTATGGAGCTCGACGATCTCGATCATGCTATTGAGTGTCTGAGAGATGCCGTTAAATCTCCCTTGAATAGCAACGATATCGACTGGCCTGGTTTTGCCAACCAATTGGCTCGCGGGCTAAAGCTTCGTTATGACAGAACAGGCGATGAGAGTGCTCTCAACGAATCTATCCACTTCCAGCGGCAAGCGATTGAGCACAAGACCCTCCACCACAGCCACCCTAGCCGACCCGGTTTCATAGGCAATCTTGGCGTACTCCTCATGGAGTCATACAAAGAGACAGGCCACATTAAAGACCTTGAAGCCGCAATCAAACTCTATCGCGAGGCCATAAAACTAGGAGAAGAGTCTGGAAACACTAACCATCCGGCACATCTAGAAAGAAGACACAATCTTGTTGTGGCTTGCTACACAATGCAATTTGTGTCCGGTTCTCAAAAGTACCCTTCGCTTGAAGAAGCTTCCTTAACTATGGAAGATGTTAATTCCAGGATGCCGGATGATCACCCAACCAAAGCTACATTCCTGATGATGTCAGGCATGATTTGTCATAGCCTCGGCGATATCGATAGAGCACTGGAGTACTATATACAATCTGCTGAAAACGCTTATGCTCTACCTGCAACTCGTGTCATATCGGCGCGCGATGCTCTTCGAATCTGTCAGAACAGAGAGGAATGGGATAAGGCCATCTTACTGGTTAGAAAAGCCTCAAAGTTGCTTCCTCTGGTATGCTCTCGCTACATCAGTCTTCGTGATCAGCAACACGCAATCACCAACATATCTGGCTTTGCAGCCGATGCCTGTTCTCTGTTTCTCATGAGCGGCCGTCCAGAAGAAGCTTTGCAGCAGCTGGAATTTGGTCGCGGTTTAATCCTCAGTTATCTCGTCGATGGAAAGAGCGATATCTCTATTATGAAAGAGGACCCCGAGGCCTGTGAGCTAGTTGAACACTATGAGAGTCTTCGAGATCAACTATCTCAAGCCTCTGAAACTGACAGACCCTCTGGAAGGCGGGACCAACTGGTTGACGAGATAGAAAAATGCACCCAGGACATCCGCACGCATACCAAATTCGAGAGATTCCTCCTGGGGCCTGCAATTGAGGAGATCAAGAGCACTGCACCAGGTTGTCCCATCGTCATTATCAACATCACTGACATTGCTTCTCATGCAATCATCGTTTGGAAGGGCGAGGTAACGAGTCTAGTCCTAGAACAGGTGTCAATCGAGGCAGCTCCTCCAGTAGTCCGAAAACGACTTGAACGACATGGGCTTGCTTCTCGTGGAGAAGTATTACCGTATATCGGTAGAGACATCATTGCCCTGGAAGAAGAGGACGATGACGATGACGAGTTCCTATCATGGCTATGGGCCAGTTGTGTAAGATTGGCGCTTGCCGAATTGGAGTCACTCGGTCTTCCCCTGAATGGAGAGTATCGCGTTTGGTGGATTGGAACAGGCGCGGCTGGCTCATTTCCCTTCCATGCGGCTGGTATGCACTCCAGTTGTCCAGCGGAATGTACGTTGATGAAGGTGATTTCATCCTACGCACCAAGCATCAAGACTCTCAAATTCTCTATGAGTCAAAGTACCGAGAGCATTCATGTTGAAGGACTAAAGAGTCTGCTCTTTGTGGGAATGCCAACAACGCCCGGTGGCTCGGGTCCACTACCGGGAGTCCTTGAAGAAGAGTCAGTCATAAGAAACGTATGTGCGGGCAAGTACAGATTTGAAGCTCGCAAACATCCAACTGCTGATGAGGTCCTCAAAGAAATGAAAAAGTCAAAGGTGGTTCATTTTGCATGCCATGGATCATCGGACCCGAAAGTCCCGTCAGATAGCCACCTACTACTTCAGAAAGACAACGAAATTGGCCTAGTTGTCGATCGGCTGAGTGTAGAGCGGCTCTCGAAAGTCAGAGGAAAAGATCGCAGTTTTCTCGCATTTCTCTCGGCTTGTTCCACTGCTGAAATAAAGGTGGCCAGTGAACTGGCTGATGAGGCCATTCATCTAGCCAGTATCTTCCAGGTCGTTGGCTTTGCGCATACTATTGGCGCTCTTTGGTCTGCCTCTGACAAGGCCTGCGTTCAGGTAGCTGGGGAGTTCTATAGGCACTTATTTGAGGATGGGGAGGCCGAATTGTCGAATGATATGGTGGCGAGAGCCTTGCACTCCGCTGTCCGGAAGGTGAAATTGACCGATGAGAGACCTGAAATATGGGCTCCGTTTGTTCATTATGGGGCATAGCTAGTTGTATCCCGGATAATCAGTCGGTTCTTGACAATTTAGCTCCCTGAATCTCCAACCAAATATCTCCATGAGCGTATAAATGGCAAGGGTATCTCTAAACAGTAAGGCTAGGATAAGTTTTCTCTTCAAAGTATTATTAATAGCAACCTCCAGTAGGTTAAATCTTAGTAAGGTTAGGTATATAAGTTGCATTAGCTACTAAACTCTAATAGTATATATATTACAGTAGCTACTAAGCTATATATAAAGTAACTTCTTTCTCCTTTAACTTTAAATAACCTAATATAATAAGCTACTTATTAGTTAGTTAGTTAGTTAAGACTTTATTATCTAATATATTAAGCTCTTAGTTAGTTAATTAACCTTAGTTTCCCTTTACTATATATTACTAACTGTTATAGCTTACCCTTCTAATATAATATTAGTAGTAAGAAGAAGCCTAACTAACCCTCTTTATTATATTAAATTTACTAATAATTTATTATATAATAATATAAAAGATACCCTTTAGAACTATAATAATATTAATAAGCTTAAGTACTTATAGACTAAAGCTAAAGACCTTAAAAAGACTTTCTTAAGCTAGAATTTTAAACTAATATTATAGTAGCTTTATCTTATATAGGATAATTATAGTTTTATTAAGCTAGTAGCCTTTAGTTATAAGCTTCTATTAATTTATACTAATAGGCTAATAAAGAATAAAGCTAAAGGATATATATAGTATATATAGTATATATAAAATACTATTAGGTAAAAGCTTTAGGTACTAAGGAACTTTAAAGAAAAGCTAATAGAAGTATTACTAATTACTTTAAAGAAGATTTCTTTTCTTAAGAAAATTAAAAAGGAATACTACTATAAGTACTAGCTTAACTACTTAGAAGATTAGGTTACTAATATAATTAAGGTCTTTAATAGTAATATCCTTAATAATAAGGTTTTTACTAGGTTAAATGTAAAATAGTTATAACCTTTGTATATAGTGTATAGTGTTTTAGGTAGAAGGGGAAAATTAGGAAGGTTTAATAGAAAGAATATATATATATTCTATGTGTTAAAGTTAGAGTTAAGGTAGGTTAAAGCTAGAGGCTTTAGTTAGTATGTTTAATTAAATTAGATTACGTAATGCAATCTTCCTCTTAATTACATGTACTGTAATACAACCCAATAGTATTATTAATAGTATTATCTACGGCTCCATGAGCGTATCCTCTCTTACATGGTGACTATCTCACTTATTTCTTGCGTGGAATCTAGTTGAAGCGTCTAGCTACCAGACAGTTATAAATTCAAGCGAACTAATGTTATATCTCTCGGGTATTCACGAAAGGGAACTGTCTTTGTCAATCTTAGTAGAGATACTCGACGTAATGGCATCCGTCAGTTTTTATCTTGTAAAAGACTATGCTCTCACTTAAACTCAAAGCACTCTATCTCATAGAAGTAATGCCTACCACTGTTTATGGAACTCTACCTCCTTCCTCGGGACCTTGAAACGAAATCATTGTCCTGCGTTATGTCCAGTACATGGAACATATGAGATGATCCTGCATTCTAGGTCTACGTTGCAGCGTGATCGGGAATTTTCGACACGCCGCTACAGGGACAGAGCGAATTGAAAGGAGAAGATAATTCACTGATTCTGTCCCTGAATTAAATTTGCAGATGTGAGGTAATTGGCAATGGTTTCGCTTGGTACCTTGGTCTAGAGTTTTGGCCTCAATCCTAGGTTTGGCCTAGACTGAGGAATTGTTACCACGAGCAGTAAGGAAGTGAATCAACCACTACCCAATGCGAGTCCACCTATAAGGTGCGGGAGCGTATTTTGTGAAGTCCAGTTATTGCACACGTCGTATCCCTGGCCCCTGTACCAGGCCGTCCTTTTCGCTACTTGATTTTAAATACATAAAATGCTTTTTACGAAAGTAGGACGGTAAGTTCAATGTCAACGTGTTGTCAAAGGCTACCTAGATCCGCAATAAGACAAATGAGTCAGGTTGCATTTTTCAGCTAGTGTCGATCACAGTGATCAGACACTTAGAGTAGACTCAAATGGGCTGTCATTGAACAATCTGTCCTATGCTAACCCTATCAGATAAGAAAACGTCGATCGTGTCTCAGAAACGCAAGCCACTGACGAAAACCCTAAGGCCCCCTTCGCCTTGTTGATGAAAGGCTGTTCGCCTTTCTCGGTTTTCAAATACTATCTTTTTTGATTGACTCTCATCAGCACACTTTCCAATCTCAAACTCAGCTATATACACCAGTTCATCCATCATGTCAACTATTGAGATTTCTGACCTCACGGTTTGTCAGCAGCACGTCCTAGAAGTGGTAGGTTATTTCTGATTAGCAGGTCTTACACGATACTAAACAGTAATAGTGCGACGATTGTCAGGTCGACGGACGTGAGGACAACGATGGCTTTTATGGGGTACGTATGGTATTCCCCCGCCTTCTGCACATTACTCACCCTAGTCCTTCCGTAGTTCGATGGCCTGGATCGCGATGCTGTTGAACTCCCGCCAGTCACCCTCAATGAGAATGGTGAATATCAGTGCGACAAGCATCAATCTGAATGTGAGATATGACTTTTTTTTTTCCTTCTAAAAGTCTTTGTTAACTGGATGTGCAGCTTGCTCGCAGTGCTTTTGCTGGAAGAAGAAAATCGGTCGAGCTCGTAAGGAAGCTAAGATGGCCAGCAGGGGATGAGTTAAATTTCCTTACCTTCATTCGTTTATTGTATGGAGGCTTCTTTTCAATTCACTTCAAGTCTCTGGACACGTTTCAAAATCCGACTTAAACTATCCTTACTTTCACTATATTCGCTTCAACCACCCTCTCTGGTAGTGGATTGCATTGTCGGAGCCAAATTAACTTTGCCTTTTTTGTTGTCTTTGTTACTCTGAGAAATCTCAATTTTTACTCGGGGAGCCACTTCTGCTATCAATTCGTCGTCGCTAACTCTCCTGACTGCATTTCAGACATAGAGCCACTTGTGCTTATAGGTAGAAGGTGCTTTCCAGACTAGGACGACGGTACTGACTATGCTCCAAACTGAACCTACTGAACACAACAGCTTCGTGCATTATTATTCTCTTTCTCACCTGTCATGGGCCACCCCGACGCTCTGAAGTATAAGGAACACATTGGTCCACCCCAAACAATCCTTGTATATGTATAGTCTGTCTCGCAAGCTTTGAAAACTGGTATAGGCGCCCCACTTTCAGGGTAAAAATAAACTTGGGTAATCATCCAATGTTGCCATGAAGCGCATTTCGTACTCAAGGTGTACAATGCTAACCCACTTGAAATCGGACAATTCTATTGACTTTAAATCTTCATCAAGGATCATGATCCTTCCATGGTTACATCGGTTGCTGCAGGGCTTGCTGAGATCCAGGGACTAGAGTTTGATCTTGAAGCACCGGATACAGAAGAGCAGCGCAGTTGTGTGACAATCGACGAATCTAATATGTGTCGACTCGCGAGATTCATCTTGACGTCCTTCTTCAGTCTCAATGAAATACAGAGTCGCGCTAAGACGCACTGTTTCTGGAGCCATGTGCCACACACGATTCATTCTTTCGCGTTTTGGACAAAAACGGAATGTCGCTCTCCATTTCAGTATCTCTGTCGTTGCTCGCTTTGAAGCTATCGTTCTTGGTCAAATTGCTACTACTTAAGGCCTCCCTCCCTCCTCATATATGTCCGTTTCTTCCGATTGGTCGTTTTCGTCGATAACATCGCTTCCGTGTTCGTTATTGCAACCAGATTTTCCATCGTTTCCGTCGGCTCCTTCCTTCACCTTCTGCGCTCTCATCTGAACTACCATTAATTATGGTGGCATTATCCTGATTAAAATTTAATCTTCTAACCCTAAGGGTTTCTGTTCCTCAACGTATCGTTACAACTTGTTGGATAGTCTAATGCTTTTTTGCGGTCTTGACTCTTGGATTCCTAAGATATTATCGGAAGCTATTTTGTCGCAAAGGGTAGCTTTACTTGTTTTTTTCAAAGAAAATTAATTAATCCAGTTAAACCCAGAGAGCTAGCACATCATCCCATCTAACTGACCTCCCCGCTACCGACCCTACCAGCTTTCATTGCCAGTCGTATGTTAACAATAAACCTAGGCAAGCACAAGCCGAGTCTTTGGGGGGGGATATTGCTACTACAATAATACTATAAGGAATGACGTGTTCTTGTTCAACGTACAACATCTCAGTTACAGACCGGCATATACATTGAGTCAATCTGGCCTCAGCTCACTTCTACGTTTTAATCACTGAATTTATCTGAACCCGAGCAAAGGGGCAATAAAAACAACTAACAACTCCATCAGTTTTAAATGAAAGCTCGGCAATATGTCGGAGAGTCTCGGAGGCTGCTTTGAAAACAGGCATGGATTTCATCATCAAAGGCTAATCAGATGGTATGGTCTCGGAGGCTCGGCCTTTCAGTTTTCCTGGTCTTTCGTTTCTCTGGTTCCGACAGTTACATGGGGAGCATTTCAGCCATTCCAAATAGTCGGGTCGCACTACTGCAAGTGTTCACACACCATCTTCACAGCTTTCTATACGGTTTCAAATCATTGCACTATTCAGGCAACTAGCTAGTTCAAGACAACAGTAACCACGAATGTACTGTACATGTTCATGCACATGCATGTGAGGATGGAGGCAAATGGGCAGGAAGGCACACACCACAAACTCCGCAGAGCTGACAGCAGTCAGAGATGAAATAATAACAATAAGCGACATGGGGCTAATGTAGAGCATTGCGTGAATAGTGCAAGAGATGCTGCACATAACGGACCTGCATGATATAACATTGAAGGCTGGGATACCGACAGGTGCCGATTTACCGATTGTATTGATTATAGAGTACTAAACTACTATACGACATTTGCAGGCCTTTATATTCCCGAGGCCAGCCCTTCTCTATCTCATGCAACGAGTTACCACTGCAACCGTACATCCTGGAAAGTGATAGGGACTACAGGTCGTGTAATGAACAAACTTCAATAAATGCAAGCCCTGTCTCCTATTGGGGGTGCGATACAGATATATCAGCTATTGTCAGCAAGCCTCCTTGCGGATTCACCATGTCGGGGCCGAGAGACTAGCTTTCCGGTATCGCAAGACAGTTATGTTCCCGATCGAAAGATACAGAGCTGAACATTTTATTAACGGTGCTAGTACCGCCACTCTGTCTTTGCTGTCTAGCTTTGCATGTTAGCTTTTAGCTGTCAGCACGTGGCATCTAATCTTGGCACAGTTGAAGTGTGCTGCAAATGCGTGGATCGATGCACTCGTAGTTGGAATCAAGCATCTGGTTTACAAAGCTATTTGCCACTTGAGAACCGATCAGGTAATTTTCATCAAATTTCTCGTGCCCGGATAACCCGGAAACAGCAAGCTGACATCCAACTCGGAGTATGGAGGAGTGCTCAGCATTTGGCCATAAGGTACTAGCGCTCATGCAAGAGAGCTCGTTTAACATAAGCTTAGATTGAGAGCAGTGTGATCTGATGTCGCAATCTTGTTGAGAGCACCTTTTGAAACCTGCGTTAGTCCTTTACGAGACTGTGCCGGTCCTCGGAAACTAAAGTTGGCTAAATGTACCGGCTGCTTGGTACATCGTTGATCTCGATCGAACTACTTGTCGGACCACAATCCAATCAAACATCATCGATCGACGCTGAAAGCACGTCAACATCAATGGAACAATACGAATGGCCTGGGTGTATGTGGGTCACGCACTGACAGTAGATTTTGAATGAATTACAAAGGTGGCTGCTGCGAATTGGTGAGGCCATTGGAGTTTCTTCTGTTCATCTACAGGCTTAGCCTTCAGCCGCCGGAACTTGGCACTAATCCTACGACAGTTCGCCGAACGTTTAAATGATGTTTCGGGATATATGTCTCCGGTTGATATTATCAAGGTTCAATAGTAACAATTTATGCATATTTCATGCATCATTACAGTTGGATGAGCCTCCAAGCGTTGTCCACTACATGAATGAGACTTAGCGGGTAGGGAATTATTGAAGCATAAAGCCACATGCACTCGGGCTCAACGTCTGGAGTTCTAGCCTCAACGGGCCAGCCGCACGTTTCTACCAGTCGCAGCTATTCTAGAGCGGAAAGGTGGACCTAGGTTATTGACGATTGAGTTCATCGTCGTTCAATAGTGCGGTCAGAAAGGGAAATTTCGTGGGGCGAGAAAAAAAGCTAAGTGCCACAACGGGGTAGCACGATGAGGAGAAAAAGTCTTAGTGCAAACCTAAACTCTTCATACGTAATGCATATCATCCGCTAATCAATTGCGTTAAGCTGTTGCAAGAAGGGGTGGCAGGAATTGAGCTGAAGTTTTGGGCCTTCTACCAGTCCAACCTCTATCCGTCTGCTAAAAGTCGAGATTGTAAGAGTCCTGCAAGTTACCATGCTCTGAGGGTGACAGAGGAAAGCCACCAAATGGTCTAGATCTCTACGTGTTTGCAGGAGATAACGTTTCTACTTGGTGTTGGATGGTAGATGCTGCTGGTAACCAATCAAGCAATTGATTCCTCCTTGCATAAGCGTTTGTAGAAACAGCGTCAAACCCTTTCAGCTGGAGAATGGATGTGCAGATGTGTCGCGATTAGTCCGCACAGTAGAAAGTTGAAGCTTTACATGCGGAGAAGTTGAAATGTTTCAAAGCATAAAAGGAAGTGCTCCCGCTCTCTCAAAAATGTTATTCTCAACAGCCCAACTCAAACAATTCAACATTCTTTACTACAACAATCATTCTTACTTACCAACAAGTCAAGTCAAGACCTAGCCTCTCAAAATGAAGTTGGCAGTCGTTGCCCTCCTTACTGCTGTGCCAGCCATTGTGGCAGCACCAGTCAACTCCAATACTCCAGCCAGGCGAGATGAAAATGTCGCCATCAGGCGATCCATTCCTATCTCTCGATATGGCAGAAGATGGTCTAACAATGGTCATCAGAGATTTGATGATGAGTCTGATGATGAGAGAGATATGAGTGGTGGTGGTCGTGGCGGTGGTCGTGGCGGTGGTCGTGGCGGTAGGGGAGGTTCATCAGGACGTGGTAGGGGAAGAGGAGGTAGCAGCGGTGGTAATCAAGGTCGTGGTGGTCACGGAAACTCTCCAGGAGGCTCTCGTGGAGATCGAGGTGGCTTTGGTGGAAACTACGGAAACAGACCCAGTAGTCCTCAGAGACAACCCTCACGAGGCAGACCTAGCAGCCCTGGAGGTCCGAAGGGTCCGGGTGGCCCATCTCGACCTGGAGGAAACCGACCAGGCAGTCCAGATGGAAGGGGTCCTGGTGGCCGTCCTAACCAAGGAGGGCCTGGACGACAACCTTCACGAGGTAGACCCAGCAGCCCTGGTGGTCATCCTGGTCAAGGAGGGCCTGGACGACAACCTTCACGAGGCAGGCCTGGCAGCCCTGCAGGAGGCAAGCCAGGTGGTCAACCTGGTGGTCGACCTGGCCAAGGAGGTAGACCCAGCAGTCCTGGTGGTCATCCTGGTCAAGGAGGTCCTGGACGTCAGCCTTCACGAGGCAGGCCTGGCAGCCCTGCAGGAGGCAAGCCAGGTGGTCAACCTGGTGGTCGACCTGGCCAAGGAGGTAGACCCAGCAGTCCTGGTGGTCATCCTGGTCAAGGAGGTCCTGGACGACAACCTTCACGAGGCAGACCTGGCAGCCCTGCAGGAGGTAAGCCAGGTGGCCAACCTGGTGGTCGACCTGGCCAAGGAGGTCCTGGACGTCAGCCTTCACGAGGCAGACCTGGCAGCCCTGTCGGAGGTAAGCCAGGTGGTCAACCTGGTGGTCGACCTGGCCAAGGAGGTCCTGGACGTCAGCCCTCTCGAGGCAGACCCAGTAGCCCTGTCGGAGGTAAGCCAGGTGGTCAACCTGGTGGTCATCCTGGCCAAGGAGGTAGACCCAGCAGTCCTGGTGGTCATCCTGGTCAAGGAGGTCCTGGACGACAACCTTCACGAGGTAGACCCGGTAGCCCTGTCGGAGGTAAGCCGGGTGGTCAGACGGGAGGTCCTGGAGGCAACAACGGAGGCAACAATGGTGGTAGCAACGGAGGTAACGCCGGAGGCAACAACGGAGGCAACAATGGTGGTCCAGGAGGTAATAACGGCGGTCCTGGAGGCAATAATGGTGGTGGTAACAACGGAGGCAACAACGGAGGTAACGCCGGAGGTAACAATGGTGGTCCAGGAGGCAACAACGGAGGTGGTAACAACGGAGGCAACAACGGAGGTGGTAACAACGGTGGTAACAACGGAGGTAACGCCGGAGGCAACAATGGTGGTCCAGGAGGCAACAACGGCGGTCCAGGAGGCAACAACGGCGGTCCAGGAGGCAACAACGGAGGTGGTAACAACGGAGGCAACAACGGAGGTAACGCCGGAGGCAACAATGGTGGTCCAGGAGGCAACAACGGCGGTCCAGGAGGCAACAACGGCGGTCCAGGAGGCAACAACGGCGGTCCAGGAGGCAACAACGGAGGTGGTAACAACGGAGGCAACAACGGAGGTGGTAACAACGGTGGTAACAACGGAGGTAACGCTGGAGGCAACAATGGTGGTCCAGGAGGTAACAATAGCGGTCCTGGAGGCAACAACGGAGGCAACGCCGGAGGTAACAATGGTGGTCCAGGAGGTAACAATAGCGGTCCTGGAGGCAACAACGGCGGTAACGCCGGAGGCAATAACGGAGGTAACAATGGCGGTCCTGGAGGTAACAACGGAGGTAACGCTGGAGGCAACAATGGTGGTCCAGGAGGTAACAATGGTGGTCCAGGAGGTAACAATAGCGGTCCTGGAGGCAACAACGGCGGTAACGCCGGAGGCAATAACGGAGGTAACAATGGCGGTCCTGGAGGTAACAACGGCGGTAACGCTGGAGGCAACAACGGCGGTCCTGGAGGCAACAACGGCGGTAACGCCGGAGGTAACAATGGTGGTCCAGGAGGCAACAATGGCGGTCCTGGAGGCAACAACGGCGGTAACGCCGGAGGCAATAACGGAGGCAACAACGGCGGTCCTGGCAACAACGGCGGTCCTGGAGGTAACAAAGGAGGCAATACTGGTGGTGGAAAGCGAGATGGCAAACTGTAAAGCAATATATATTTCTCCTTTATCTATGTTATATCTTTTACGGATCAGCCTCTTACTTATTGAAAGTCTTCTACAGCTATGACCAAGTTGATATTTAACTTGTCTTGTGTTAAAATAGTAGTGTAAGTACATATTATATGAGAGTAGATTTGTAAATCTGTTCCGAAGCACCTTTCCTTTGGACTTTTCTTGATAAGATAACTGCTACCAGTTGTATCCGCTCTATGGCCAGCCCATTCACTTAACCACAGTTCAGCCAAATATCATGGGATCTTACTTCAGCCTCTGACTACGCAATTATCTGACCGTTATACTTCTTCCATCTTAGGGAACTTATCAGTATTCATGACCGGAAACCATATTCTCACGATTGATGATCCCAAATTTGTCCGTTTAAAATAAATCTGTCTCTTTGTATCCCATCGGATCTTCAAAGAGGCTACGTTTCTATACATCTAAAAGAAAATGGCACTAAAAGAAAAGAAACTACTGAAAGTGGGGAAAGCATATCCTATTATTCCTGTTGAAGACAAGCAGAAATCTGTAGGAACCTAAATAAGTGCGGTGTCTATGCAGACAAGCCCGGCCGATTGGACCCAAGGTATATTTCAGAGACATACACACCCTGGAGCTTATTTGTATGGAGAATGTAACCAAAGATGCTTGGAAGAAGGCGAACGCTTCTAAATTAGACTAGGGAGGAAAGGGTACTAAGAGCCCAGGATAGGTTTGTATAGACACAAATATGCCAGAGTTGTGCGCTCCCTTCCCTACCCTAAACAGCTGTCACCCATCCATATATCAACCAATCCTTTTCTTCATTCCTCCACTCTTTCACCTTCTCGAATCCAGCCTTCTCCAAAACACGATGGCTGCCTGCATTGTCGCTGATCGCCTCCGCTGCGCATCGTTCTGTAATCAGAGCCTCCGGACTGGCTGCCATCTCTTCCTCGCTGAGTGTGGTCCTGTCAACCTCAATCAAGCTTTCAATTCGTGGCAACTTCCACCAAGCCTGCATATACGCCTTTAAAAACTCAGTTGCATAGCCCTTTCCCCAAGCCTCTTTGCGAAATGCATATCCGATCCCTGGCCATCCAAGCTCGCACTCTCGTCGATAAGTGCCACCTGCACCAATGACCTCACCAGTTTCGCGAAGGCTGATGACAAAGCTGAAATCAGTCTCATGGTGCGGCGGAAGTCTTGGTAGAGTCCACTGTCTGGTTTCCTCAATGCTCTTGTCTGGGGCGCCTTGTGATGTCCACTTCATGACCTCTTGCTGAGCTCGCATGGGGTGAAGGTCTTCAGCAGCGCCCTCATAGAATGGCTTGAGAATCAATCGTTCTGTGATTATAGTTGGGCGGTCCTCCAATGGTGGGTATGGTAGTTGTGTAAGAGTCGTTCTGATCTGGACGAAGCCTGGACTGTGCAGCTGACTTTCAGCCATGGTGTTGATGATACCGGCTTATTGTGGAGCTTGAGTGATGTGGTTGATTGAAAGTGAAGCTGGGGCTTTGGAATGACAGAATCTTCTGGTTGCAATCTTCAGCAGAAAGGCAGAGTACCTGTTATTCTATCTTTCCTCAACTCTTTTATTTACTCTGACTCACAACATTGTCACTGAAAGAGACCCAGAGGACAATTCCGACATCGGCACCTTCTCGCTAACCCTTGTAGAGCCTAGTCTCCAAGCACCAACAGGACAATAATTTCCAACGTCTGGGTCGGACAATAAGCATTGGCTTTGGGGCTACAAGCTGCGCTTCAATTTATTATAACTCACGCTTTTCAACCGATCTTGACACCACAAGATCATTATCGTTAGCTTGGTAGGATTGTATAGAATGATCGTTATTGCACTGCCACTTACGGTTAGCCACAACCCGGCTCCGCCACTAATTCCGCTTCAGTTAGGCGATTAATTCCTAGGTAACTTGCACTTGCTGCTTGAAAGACATGATTCGTAGTAGGACCCTTATGCTAATGTGACTTAAAAAGCCTAAGATAATTCAAGATTATCTGCTAAAATTGGAGAATGTCATTAGCAGATGTGTAAGACGTGTCGCGCAATAGCCAAAGGTGCAACTCTGCTCGACTGACTCCATACCAACATAACCTACCAGAGGGTTACATTCGCATCCTTCACCTCCAGCCGAATCGGGACGATTAACCACCATTGCAATGTCAGCTGATTGATCTCGCTTTGCAAGAATCCAAACGGCCATGCCTCTATGAGGCACTTTACTATGTCTGGGGCTCCCCAGATGACCCCATTCAATCACCACTAATGGTAAGAGCTTATGCTTATTCTTTAGCTTGGAAGAGAAGTAGATGAAAGCCAAGATATTTGAATCAGGTTGCTATACACCAGGCTAGTCACTCATTGAAGGATACGACCACATTGCACGCAGAAATCCCTCGTCACTCTTTTGTTCGCTTCTCTGTTCTATAACTTCCTCCCGTTGAAAACCTTTTCTTGTGGTTGTCCCTTATTGGTAGTGCTCGCTCCATTCAAATATGTCTTTCTGTCTTTCAATTCTGACCGCACCAGCGGCGGAATTCTGCGTTGATTCGCTGAATACACTCCAGGTTACAGGCAATTGTACTGCATGTGCCCGGAAACCCACAGAAAACTTGTTGACCCGTAACACAGGCGAAGTAGCCATGGTCGCAGTTGCCACGTTTCTCGATAATGGCAGCCTCAGTATCAACAGGCAAGGCCGCGGCGCTAACAGCAACAGCAAAGAAGGCAGTCAACTGAAGGGACTCGAGTCAGTCTCATTGTTTGGGTAAGTTCGTGTTAGGGTTGGGGAGCTTACAATGGTAGTAGCGCGCATTTTGTTACTAAGTTGAGTAGTCGTGACAAACTTTAGAGTTGGATGTTTGTAATGGAAAGGGATAGCAGAAGGAAAGGCAAGTAAGGGGGAAACCTCCAGTTTATATAATCGAAAGGGGATCATCTTTGGACTGTCTCTAACTACAAGCCAAGGCGTACAGGAGGGGTCTGAGCCCCTCTTCAATCACTGGCTTTGGCTGGGGCCGCGACTACCCCAAGCTGTAAAAAGAAGGTTGACCAGATACATCGTAAGACTTGACATAATTCCAACTTCTACCCTGAAAAAAAAAACACTCAAGTTCTTCGTCTCCGCCACCCTTGTCAGGCGTTTCGATTGGCCCTTCCTTGCAACTTGGATTGTACGTTACAACAAGACCCGTATTTCTAGAATCCTTCAGGATCAGAAAAGCAAACATCTTCCTGCGACATAGATGTATTGCCTTTTTGGGATGCAGCCCATGTCAGGCGGAGCGGGAGATTTGCCCGACGGCCCTACTGTAGCTGATTTTCATGCTTGTGGAAGGTAAGGATGGGTTTCTTATCTTATCTAAGCGCATCTTATCTGATCTTCATTTCATTTAAGATCAAGCTGCTTTTTTACAGGATCTGCTTCCCTGCAATCTTAGCAGGTAATAATAACTAAGCTGCTTTTTTTTTAAGCTATACCTTTCATAACTTCCAATGCATGAACTAACTTAAGTCTACCGATTGGCCTCTTGATTAAGAAAGCAATAAGTTGCAATCATGAATTCATTCAGGCCCACTTCTAGACTTTAGAGAGGCAAAGCTTGTTCGAGTCTTATCTTATCAGCCTAGTTCCACCATTCCCCTGACGTCCCAGCCACAGGTGGCTCGTGGCGCAACCATCAGGTTCCACAGCTTCTGACCCCATCTCACCAGAATAAATCTTGCAGACCTTTACCCGTCTGAACATAACTGACGCTGTCCTTAACAGCCAAGTACACTGGGTCCAGCATAAAAAAGATAACTTAAATAGCCTTGGCTTTTCAGTCATTTAAGTGAAAAACGCGTCTTTTTCTTGATCAGTCGGAAGATGAGTCAAGTCGGGTTTTGCATCTTACTGCAGATTACCTCATGCCAAAAACATAAAATGGGTGGTTATCATATAGTGCTTCGGCGCTGAGGGCTTTTGAAGATTGATTAATATAAAGAAGTAGATCTAAGGCTCCGCAATCTGTTCTTTGTGTCGCAAAATCATACTTGAAGACGTAGGCCTGACTCTTTTCTCTCTCTTGTTTTCCGATCTTGCGAATATCAAAAGGGAGCAAAAAGCAATTGGGTACACCACTATAGTAGATTTCAGTGGTGTCATGTATGGCAAGAAGCCAAGACAGGCCTTGCGCCAACATTATCGTCTTCTATAACCTCGACAATATTCTTCGTACAGATCCACAATCGCTTGATGTCAAACATGTGTTGTTTGGACAAGTGACACATGCTGCTAACCCTTCACGAGGGAAGTTGAATCCGCCAGAACAACAGTTCGGACATCCCTCGGTACCTATATCTATATGCTTGTAATTATAAAATCGGGACATCTTCGTCCTGTCAGCATAATAATCAGCCTTTCCAACTCCAAGCAACACCTTCAAAGAAGGAATCTGGCTCTCACTGATATCCTCGCCCATCGAGATAACGCGCCAGTGGAGGTTATCCTTGAGGAACGGGATAACCTTGTCTGACTCCATGCCGCGAAGCACAGTTTCACCACCAGGGAGATGTGGGGTGTGCTTGATCTGGTACTTCAATCGTGTAATAAGAGCGTTTGTGAGAACGACACGGCCGGTTGAGATTATTTTCTCGCCTTGTTGTTTGCGGCAGTTTTGGCAACCCCGAATATCTGATGATGGAACCTCTGATGAAAAGTTGATAACCTGACCCACAAGAGAATCGACTTGGCCCATGCTGTACGGTGGGTGCTTAGGCACTCTGCCGATGAAAATGCTGACGGTGAACCCTCTCCCATTGAGAGCGAATCTGTTAATGTCAGTTCGGTGTTTGAGCTGAATCTCAGTGCTGCCAGGACCTACTTGTCGTATTCCACATCGATCACGTAATCCTCGACCCCAAGCAAATCCACAACATTCTCTTTGTACTCTCCAAAGCTCAACACAGGCAAACCATTCTGGTCCTGACTAGCTTGAGAGAAGTGAGACGCCTGTACAGCCTCCCATGAAGCATTGTAATTCTCCGACAGTGTCCCACGTAGAGCGTCCAGGTGACCTTCCTTATTGTAAGATCCATCTGGTTTCAGGTAAAGCCACTTCTCGAGACCCGGATAGGTGTAACCCAACCTGGTCACTTCCCGCACGGCATTGGAGGAGTAATACTCTCCATTTCCATCGCGAAAGGGACGCAGCTCATCGGTGGATTTGAATGTGTGGCCAGCCCTGATCCAGAAGTTACCCTCGTCCTTATTACGGATATCAGCGTCACTAAACCACTGATCCTCATGTAACATCTGCCACATAGCGAAAATACGATCGATGTTACTGTTGCGTGTCAGAAGGTATGTTTCGACACAGGTTTAAGAATGACATACCAGTGGTGAAGCCAGAAGAGAGGGTCGAAAGCAGCGACTGTAACATCAGACATGTGTCCCAACAGGGCGATACCATCACTAATAGTCGTCACGTCTCCACCACACCATCCATGCAGGCTATCGTGGATATTCTCAATTGAATCGAAAGCGTAGTCCTTCTGATTATAGCCAGGACCCGACTTGGCCTCAGGCTCCATATCTGGCATCCGCTTCGTCGCAAAATCCTCGAACCTTTCGATCGTAAGAACGCGGTAAAATGCTTCGCGTAAACTGGCTGTCAGTTTACCTCGTTGCCTATCCCAGGTCTTCTTATCTTCGTTGTCGGTGTTAGACACTGGGTCCCACTCGTAGCCGCGCATAGCCTGTTCAATCATCCTGTTGTTTTGTTTTCCATTCGTCCAGTTATGGTCGATGGATCTGTGACCTTCAGCGTATCGGCTGGTGCCGGAACACTTGTCGTACTATTTTATGTCAGTATGTACAGGTTGGCCGTTTGTTGAAACACTCACAGGAAGGGTGTACTTCTGTCCACTGTATGTCTTTCCGGTATTTGAGGTAATTCTCAAATCTTTGAGTGGGTCCTCGGGGTCATTGGGGTTCTTTAGGCTTTCATCCCCCATAGTAACGCCTCCAGGCATGGTGTACTGGTAAAAAGCGTTCTTAACAGTAGTGAAGCCAGTGGGACTTCTAATATAAATTTTCTCGACCTGGACCACCAGTGGGATGTGGTAGTCATGTTTACCACCCTTGCCTGGGCTTCGCTTCTTTAGTGCCCAGTCCCAAAAGGGAAATCGCCAGGACTTGGCTGCTTCAAGAAGTTCCTCTCGGTCCTGCTCGTCGAACCTTTCAGCCTCCTTCTTCATCATCTCATAGATAACTTGCTACAGAGGTCAGACAAATATAGTTAATCATCAACAGGACAGTGTCTTACCTCCCAGAGCAGCATGTATGGTCGATGCCATGTAGTAAAGAGGATACTGTTGTGAGTGCAGTATCCGCTCTCTGTTTTGCCCTCCTGCGTATCCTCATCCCAAGCAACAAAAGGCTTACCGTGGATTCCTAGATGATATTAGCTGTATGTAGTATCAGGCAGTACTTGTAGTACATACCAGCAATCTGGAACCAGGACAACCTCTCATGGGGATTCGTTTGAGAGAAAGCCCAGAAGGCAGGGAAAAACAGGGCGCGCTGGTTAATATGGATAAGATCCTGAGAGAGGAACCACTCATCCACATCCATACGAACAGGAACCTCGCGAAGAGAGTTGTCTCTGTTGGGATCCAGATCATCCTGTATTCCTGTGATGCAATAATGGCCATCACTTGAAGCCATTGTTAGATGATTCCCAAGTCAATGGATTGCTTCACTTGAGGTTGTTTTGTTTTTATCTTTATTAGTAAATCCCCCGTCGTGATTAGCTGAGCGGGAATGACGTAGAGATTGCAGTCTAAAGGTTGCTGGAGAACTTGCCGCCCCGTCTTAGTTTACGCTCGGGCTGGTGCTAATGCAAGCCGCAAGCCACCGTTCAGTCTATCGATACCTCAACAAGCTAGGTCTACCTATTAGCTTCTCGGGGTTTCCCGCTTTAATGAAAGCTGAAGAAGTGCTAAAAGAAATTAAGAGAACCTGCCTTTGCACATCTCCTCCGAAGTACCTTCATTCTAACTGTAGATCCCTTCTTCGGTAACTCTCGGATTCCAATGGAGGAACATTGTCTCACTAGTCAGCAATGTCTCACGCAAAGACCCATTAAAGTGGATGGGTACGGAGGAATCAGTCCTTAGCGGTGCAAGGGAGAACTCTGGACAGTTCAGCTAGCCAGCCACGATCCAGCCCTGCTTATTTCCGTTAGTTTATTGGATACAGTATGAGGTGGGTTAAAGAAAAAATCGGGACTTAGCTAAGGGTATCATAAATATTAGGATAGTCAACCCTGAGCTTTAGCGCCTAAGTATGCCTCGATGATTTTGTCAACAGGCTTCTGTGTCCTGTTTTTTTTCTGGACTGCCTGAGTATCTGAGCATTTCTATTGTCTGCGCATTCTCCTCACTCCATCCGCATACTCTAACGCAGCCACTGAGTCTCCCTCAGCTAAGGAGAAACCGCCACCAACGGTTGAAGGGAGGAACAATGAATGTGTTCACTGCTTCCTGTATAAGTTCAGGTCCTTCCCTTTTCTACTTGAGAGTATACGAGCTTCTCATTTAACCTTTCAGGGCAAGACATTCGTTCAAGCAAGGTCATTTTCGACAACGCATCTTAACCTCGAACATGGATCTCCCATTATCAAGGATATTCTCTACTATTCTGGCTGTGCTTTTTATAGCTGGGATTTCTTTCAAGTCCTTCTTACCCAATGACGACCCTTACCGATGCCGTGTGGTCCAGAATACCGGTCGCTGGATCGACCCACCAGACGAAAAGGGCCATCGATATCCGTTTCACCTATGGCAACCGGATGGATGCGTTTTCCATCAATACGATTCCAGTGACATCCGTCAATGCACAGAAGGTCGCCGAATTGTCGTTGTGGGTGACTCGACGTCTCGACACGTAGCCTATGCCTTCAGCCGTTTAGTAAGTCCAAATCAGACTGCGTCAAAGAAGGAGTGCTGACATTGGTGGTTCTAGATCAACAGGAAGCAACACGAACAAGATACGGAACTTAACGCCTTCCCGAAACTGCGAGACAGTGTGAACTTGACATATGATGGTCAGTTGATCCAGCGTCTCTCAAATGTCTACCTCAACAGCCACGGCAATGCGCAACAAGAACAAGAAGGAGGATTTGTTCAGAACCTCGATTTATATGCCGAAGAGAAGACAAACCCGCCAGCCATCGAGGATCAGGAAGGCCCTGCTCTGATCTACATGGCTGCGGGTCTTTGGTTTACAAACGACAAAAATGGATCAAGAAATGTCCCATGGGAGCCACGTTTTCAAAATTACCAAAACCGATTTAACGATATATCCAAGTTCATCATTGACAAAACGCCCGACATCGACCCGTTCACAGCACCTATGGATCCATATGACGGTATCGGCAATCAGATCTTCTATGGTCCCGCCTCAGGACCTTGCTACCAAGGAAACGTATCAGGATTAATCAAGCACAATAGTCGCAAAGCATCAGAAGTGATTGAGATGCACAATTGGCTACACGAAACCGAACAAAACCATAGGATCCCCATCTTATGGTCCATCGTTGGAGTTACTACAAATCAGAACAAGACTTGGATCGATCCGCTTGAGAAGGCAGCTCATGTTATTGACTCAGTTTCTGAGGCTCGTGCTAATATCGTCCTCAATCTCCGTTGCAATGCAAAGCTCAATCGAATGAAGCGATATCATACTGGAACTTGTTGTACCGATTATGGTGGCAACCAGTTTAGTATTATCGTTCTTCTCAGCATTGCATACCTGGTTGCTTGTGTCATTTGCGAGCTCCTGGATCTTCTGAACTTGAAGGAGTCTACATGGACCTTACTCAACATGCAACCAGGTTCTTTTGTGTTGGTCTTGCTCATGTGTCATTTCGCCGACCGCACGCAGATGATGGCTAAAGGAAGCAGACTTTGGGAGGCAGAAGGGTTCGCCCTTTTGTGCGCTGTCTGTCTTGCTGTATCGCTTTTTACAATTCGCCGTTACAGTTCCAAGTGCCCGACTAGCCGATCTTCAGTAGACGAAACCTCAGAATCGCTACTCCCAGAAAGCAACCCATCGCCACCATCAGAGAAGCTCGCACATCACGATCAAGATGAACCCTTTCTCTCTCGCAGCCAGACAGAAGAGTGGAAGGGTTGGATGCAATGCTTCATTATGGTCTACCACTGGACTGAAGCCAGCAAAGGTAGTATTTCCATCTACATCCTGTTTCGCATATGCGTCGCTGCATATCTGTTTCAGACCGGGTATGGCCATACTCGCTACTTCATCCGGACCGATGACTTCTCCTTCGCTCGCGTAGCAGCTATTCTACTACGGTTGAACACTTTAGCTTGCGCACTGGCCTACTTCGTGAACACAGACTATATGTTCTATCACGCTGCACCATGCGCGTCATTCTGGTTCCTTGTCGTCTATGCAACGATGGCAATTAGAAGACAGTACAACAGCGAATTACAGCTCTTAGTCACAAAGGTACTCGTCTCCGGTATCGTGGTTTCTTTAGTCTTGTCATCGCTCTTCATGGAGTGGACATTCAGCTTCCTTCGACTTATCTTCAACATCCACTGGAGCCCTAATGAGTGGACTTACCACATCACACTCGACTTATACATTGTCTACCTCGGTATCATCACCGCTATCATCCAGGACAGGATCGGCAGCACTTCCATTAGCCTGGCTCTCCGCTCAGTTCTGGCCTTGGCTAGCACAGTTGCCATCTTCTCCTACTTCAACAAGACCACAGGTTTAGACACCAGCTCCTATGATTCTTTCCATCCTTTCACTTCCTGGATCCCGATCTTGGGGTTTATTACACTCCGCAATATTTCAACTTATACTCGAAACTATCACTCAAGGACAATGGTCTGGATGGGCCGTCACTCACTGGAGATATCTATCCTTCAGTCTCACCTTCTCCTCGCGGCTGACAGAGACGGAGTACTCATCATTGACGGTCTCTTTGGGGACGGATCAATCCTAGGTGATCGATGGAGGACTTTACTGGTATTGCTACCTATCTTCATCTGGACCTGCGATGCTGCAAAGTCTGCGACGGCTTCCGTCGTTGATTTGTTGTTTCATAAATCACCAGATAATGATGATCTTGAGGAACCTCCTTTCGCTTGGTTGAAGGCCCTGGGAATGTCACATATACCATACTTGGAGATCAGGTTGGCCTTTTTTGTATTAGTCATGTGGCTTATGAATCTGTTGAGTCCTAGGGAGGAGCTTACAGCCCCTCCACCAGGCGGGCATAAGTTGAGCATTTACTAGAGTAAATAGATCGGAACCTCAATCGAAGAAGACCAAGGCACTATCACATGCTTACTTACAAGTTCAACAGATAGCGATGCTTTTGATAAATCCAATCTCCTTAAGTGGAGTAGTAATAAGGGCTTGTTACTTTACTTTCGTAGACACTCCACTTGTTGGTTGAAGTTCCTTACCAGCGGATAACGCTCCACACCTTGGGTTCAAGAAGCTCAGCCCTATTCAAATGCCAGAGAAAGAGATAACTGTATATCTAAAATAAACTCGCACAAGCTCGTTACAAATAAACGGTTATCACATTGCAGCATTAGCAGTACAATCTTCCCTCTAACTGTTATATTGTTGCTGGGACCCTTTAGAGCTGAACTGTAACGTCGGAACGCTAAGGTCTTGGCTCATTTAATTACGGCTCATGTTTCCGAACAGCTCGTTCCATTTTTTCTACCCCCAGCATACATACAAAACTCCTTAACAGCCACTCCAATCAACAAGTAGACCTCTCATCCAGAATCTACCTACAGCCTGCCATGGCTCTCAACACAACAACAGCCCTCCTCCTCCCCGACATCACAGGCCACTTCGTCGCCTCCATCAAAAGCGCAAATCCGACAGCAACAACCTACATTCTCGATTGTGACTGGTCCAAATACCCATGGCAAAGTAAAGGCCCCGCTCAAGGACCAGACGACTGCTACGTGGAATCCTCAACAGTCATTCTCGGCCCATGGGCAGACAAAACACCAGCCCCAGGCAAGCCTACCACTGGTACATACAAAGACTCCTATGTCCATGTCGGCAATGAAGACGAACACGATGCGGGCTTTTCCTTTGCTGCAGAATGTCAGATGAGCGGGACGTGGGCTGAGAAGTGTACTACGACACTCATTGGCGGTTATAATGACGGGACTCCCAACCCCGGGACTGCAACAGGGACCTTTACGAGGCAGACAGGAACAGAGCCTGTAGCAGACTTTTTCTACTGGTGGGAGTATGGCACTTTCACCTATGTTGATGTTACTGTTACAGCTGGGTTGGAGTATCTTACAGTAACAGGAGCCGCTGCTGTTGCTGAGACCGGGGTGGTAACGACAAAGGATGTCAAGGACACAAGTACTGTAGGTGAAGCTACTAGTAATGTCAATGTGGATGCAGTTAGTACCGATGAACCTGCATCGGCTGTAACAACAAGCAATAATGCGGGTAACAGACGCAGGTTCAGTCTCTGGGGTGTGATAGGATTGGTTGCAGCTGTCTCTTTATTGTAGAGGATTATGTTTAATGAACTTCTCATCAACACTTCTTGAGTTGGAGAAACCAAGTCAATACCATCGGAGGATTTGGTTAGAGAAGTGTTAGGTTGGTCTGATGCCTGTAGCGTTGGTCCGGAGCCCGGCTTGAACAAAGTCGACCCAATAGGATAGACCAACAAGAATACCGCCACAATTGTCCTTAAATGAGCGTTTCTGAGATGAAGAGTACCGGCTTATGAGCGAGATGGAAGTTTGTTTAGAGACTCATTATTCCTTGACAGATTTAGTGTACCACTATCCCGTTGGCCGAAACTGAAGTGAGCAACAGCCGCCTGGTTCTACTGGCAAGCGACTGAAGACTGGTGCACAAAGCGCAGCGTTCATGGTTTCTGTAGCAGATAGAGAAAGGGGTTGATTGTAACACGTAATAGTGTCACAAGATAAAGGGAGCTCAAATCCCAGGGTACAGATGCAGGGCCATGGCGGTTCACTCATGACGGAGTCTGCAAGAAAGTGGGCAGTAGCACATGTGCTGTCAAGGGTCGACAAACTGTATGTTGATCGGGTTAACCATTTGGAAATCAATCCAAACCCATTCCAATCGCATCTTTTGTTTGTCTGTTTGAGAGATATATTGCCAAGCCCCACCAGCATTTCAAAGCCGGGCAGCACTGAGGTGACAGTACTCGGACACCGCCTGCATTGACCAAAATAGTCCATTGCTTCGCAAAAAGCACTGTGATGGCGACAACGAATATAAAATCCACAAAGATGTGTTCAATAGAATGGATCAAAAGCGACTGGGGAGAACTGTCCAGTCGGTGGGGTCCATGGAGGATGTTCAGTCATCGTACCCCAAGCTGCCTAATACAAAATGAAAGCTGTCAGTACGGCAGTGGTCAAGTCAAGGCGGAGGACGATGTCTACGGATAATGTGGTGATGTGTGCTGGCTTAAGTTATGGCAGCGTGCATTGCCTGTTCAAGTGGCGGGATGGGGCCCTCGACAACGACATGACTTGGCAGGGACTGGGTGGTGAGGATGAATCGCCTGAACAATGCTCGTGTTCAGCCATTGGGGATACGCCCAACCCTGAACCACTCAAAAACATCGCATTTGGCAATTTGCACAAGGTCAGCTGGTACAATCGTCGCAGCCTTGATAACCAACTCATTGACATCATGCCTCAGTTGGACGGCATCTTCGTCAAGCATCACCAACTCAGTAGTGTTCCTAAAGGTCTTATCCTCGACGCGATCATGTATGGGACTGACTCTCCAGCCGAGACTTCAACTTCTCTACACTCTTTTCGTTCTCGCTTTCGAGGTTCTGAACGCGCTCTTCATCTCTGCCGTGGGCGCTTGGATGCATTTTCTGTCTATCGCCTTGAGACGTTCGTCTATCTTGGCGACGACAAAGGTCTCGCTCTTCCATCTTCCCAAGTATAATATGTAAATCGTGGTTGGAGGAGGTTTCGGAGTCTTAACGAGACGGTTCAGCGTGTGAGGGGGGACGTTTTTGTCGTAGGAAGAATAGCACGGGTGCGAGGTGACCAAACTCTGCGCCTTTGCCGCCGTCGATACCTGATTGAACAGCGTCTTCCTTCTGGCGCCCCGACTTAACGCGTCGCTGATGGACTGCCATTGCGTGTCAAACAGCGCATCCTCTTGGCTGAGAGGGACAGGGTACTCGAGATCTGGCACAAGGCATCCGTCACGATGTTGATCGGCAGCACGGGGGAATGAGAGATTCTTCCGCGATTTCCGATTCATATTGTCGAAAACTGTCGAGGCGTGTCGTGAAGGAAATGTGCCCGTATTTGGGATCGGGATCGATTAGGACGCGTCGTATTACCCCACGTCCATCCGATGACGGCGGAGGTCGTGATGTCGGACATATCTACGTTAATAAGAGACACAATTACTTATCCAGAGGCGGGAATCCAGAGCTCAGCTTCGTCGAGGGGCGGCGCGTTGATCTCCAAAACATGGCGGGGAGACTAAATCATCAAACCTCCAGAACGTGGCAGGACTTGAACAGCGGGTCCCTTCTACAGATCCAGACTATTCCTTTGAGCAGAATCTTTCATAATTTCAAAGGGTGTATGTAAGCCGGAGTTTTATGGACTGTAGCGACGATTTACCGGCTCGGGTCTTGGTTGATGGTGTCGAGTCGTGATGATGGAAGGGAGAGATTGCTGACCATAGAAACGAAGAGGTGGGGGTGACGCGATCAAGTCGGTCGTGATTGGTTGGACAGTGGGTTTGTCAGCAACTGAGAATATTACCTAGCCTAGAGCAGACAATACTACACCTAAGTAAGCTGAAGAATAAGATCAATGAATGGCATTGATAGCAAGATTGAATCTCCCATGACCCTTCCATGTTATTGGGTACATTTACGTTTGTCATCTCGGTCACAGCTCTTATGGCCATGTCTTACTTACTCTTTTCTCTTCAGAAATTGTGATGAGGTTCGAAATCAGAACCTTGTGATCTGCCTGCATCTAGAACCGAGGTTCTCGATGAGTAACGAGGAAACCTTGGAAAAATTCCGATTTGTACGTTCTCGAAGGTCAACATTCACAAATAACAAGCCATCCCTTCTCAAGTTGTAATTTAAGGCTGCAAGGTATTACAACCTCCACCTCGACTTAGATTAATCAGCGGGTCTATACTGCTACCTGCATTTAAATACAGTAGTAGCTCTTCTTTGCTTGCGTTACCCTATAGTTAGTCGCTTAACTACTTCTGACGTCAACAATCACTTATGAAAATACAAATCAGACTGAGTCAAAGATTGCAACAATCGCCAGCAATTGTTTTCTATCTTACTAAGTAAACCCTCCCTTACCTTAAACTAAAGCTAGGTGCAAAGGTAGAAAAGAAGTACCTGAATGTTGACTTCACTGAGATTCTAATTCACACTCAGCTTATTTGTCCGTACTTTCGCGTCTCGTCCTTCATCCTGCGCGCTCTTCGACTTCGTCGATCAATCCAAATCCGCGATCACACGCTGTCTCCTCCTGTTGTTCCTCAGCCTGGATCTAGTAACCATATCTGCCATGACAATGTCGAAGCAGCACCCTGGCCGTTCCGAGAGCCGGTAGTCAATTGTATAGACTTCAAGAGAGATGATTCTTTTGTTCTCATTCCTCCGAGCTTTTCACCTTCTTCGATGTAGTCGCAACCGTGGAGGCCTTGTGGTCGACGCCTTCCTGTGAAGTCGCGAGGATTGCCTTGGAAGCATCGGTAATTTCGGTTATCTCTCCTGCCTGGTCAGAGAAGAAAATTTCTCGTTTTCTGACAATGTTTCGCGAAATCTCTAGCTGTCTCTTTTCTTTAGCGAGTTCTGACTTCAGAGACACAATCTCCTTATCCCTCTCGGCAGTCGTACGACACTGGGACTCCCAAGAGTCTCTGTAATCATCTGATCTTTTTGTTTCTTTGGCGAGATTGGTTTCCAAACCGTCGACCTTCTTGCGCAAAGCTCCAATCTTGTTGTCAGAAAATACCCTGCAAGAGATTGCCCGTTCTTGCTGACGAGAGAGAGCAGCCTCCATATCCTTGACCTTCTTCTGCAAATCTGAAATGTTGCCGTTCTTCTCCGCAGAAGCAGACTTTGCGTGGTCATCACGGTTGTTTGCCTCCTCTAGCGCAGCTTCCAGAATGGGAATTTGGGCCAGCTTGGCGTTTAGCGCTGCGGCTTCGTGATCCACTTCAGCCAGAAAGTCAGAGTATTTCTCCATGAATACTCCCACTGCTTCCTTACCGGCTGGACTGCCCAGCTCTTGGAACAAGGCGAGGATGTCCATGACTGAAGTCCAGGTGTCGCGGCCGAGATCCTTGATGTTGAACATGGTGGGTGACATGGGTGATGAAGACATTGTGGACTGTTGAGGTAGTAGATGTTGTGAAATCGTCGATAAAATGCTCGGGTGAATGATGTTGATGGCGTAGCTGCGGAATGGTTGTGTGTGACTGTTCTGCTGTCGGGTAGTAGATGAAATTCCTAGTAAGAACTTTGTGTGTTGTGTAGTTGTTGTGTAGATGAGTTGATTGAGGTTGGGAAAATGTGTAGCGGCTGGAAAACATTTATACTCATGCTCCTCTACTTCACTCGAGGAACAACCTCGTGTTCGATGTACAATCAACGCGCTCGAGCCCTTATGTTCTATTGCACAAATATAGAACTTTTCGTGACAGTAGTACTTGTTCAGTACCTCATTGCCTTATTTAAACTTTCCTTTCTTTGTACTTACGTACAGTAGGTTTCATACAGACTGAGTGTTAGGACAGTAGACTGCTTATTTGTTTTATTAGGTTGTCTTCATAATGGGCTCAGACAATGTAAAGTTAACCTGCAATCCATCCATTCAATGAACACTCCCTTAGTACTTTTCACTTAGTCTGTCATCAGATAAGGCTTCTGAAGATAGTTGCAGTTTAGATAAGGCATCATTACCCCTCTGCCTACATTGAAACCACTTAGTTTGCACTCCAATTAATAGCTCGGCTGGTCTCTCGATTACAGCTGCAACTCACTGCGAACTACTTGGGCAAATTATGAGCTGGCACAAGAATATCGCATCTAATGTCTGTTCAATGCTTGAGGCCAGGAAATTCACATGCACAAGGGACAATATCTTAGCTTGAAGTCCTCGTCATTCAACTAAATTCGTAGACTAATATAAATATGTACAAGAAGTAATGTCATGCTCAATTAACCAGTGTATCGGAGAGAGAAGAGTCCTCGCTCAATAGAGCTAACAACAATGTTTCCACTCTGGAAGTAAGGGTAGACAGACCAAGCACCGTAGAACTCAGCCTCACCACCGACCTCATCATCCTCGGGGTGAACATCGAAGAAACCGATCTCCTTAAAGCCAGCACCAGTGTCATCCTGGTTGATGGAGGACACATTGACCATGCGCAGACCAGAGCCGTAGTTGGCTTGGTAGGAAACTCCACCAACGATGTACTGGTTGTGGTCGATGGACCGCTGAGGGGACTTGTAAACACCACGGAAGACAGGGTACTGGAGGTCCTGGATATCGACGATGTAAGTGGTGGTGTGCTGGTCAGCTGCAGGACCAGTCTTCTCTTGCTCGTCGAGCTCATCGTCAAGGAGAAGGTACTTGTGGTCCTCGGTGATCCAGCCCTGATGGGTGTATGTAGCGCCGTTGTATGTAGTGCGCGACAATTGACGGGGCATGGTGCGTCGAGAGATGTCGACGATAGTAAGAGCATCTTCGTTGTAGTTGAAGCAGATCTCCTTACCCTGGTAACCTTTCTGGGGTCCACGGTAGATGATACACTGGGCATCGTGAACATATCCATCGTTGCTCACACAGCCAGCATCCTGGGGTCGGCTAGGGTTGGACACATCGATCATCCACAGACCAGCACGGCACTTGAGGCTGTATTCGGTACCAACAGCAGCGATAAGGTTGGTGGCTTCATTGGCGACAATGTTGTGGCTGCTGCCGAAGCCAGTGAAGTGGGCGGTCAAGTCTCGGCTGACGCTGTAGGTGGGAGGGTTCTTGGGGTCAGCCTTGATGAGCTTGGTAAGGTCAAAGATCTGAAGACCGTGATCGGCTGCTTCGGATCCAATGTAGGCGTAGTTGCCAATGACCTTGATGTCGCGCCAAGATGAAGCGACGGTCTGGGTGGGGAGACGGCCGACGTAAGTCAAGCTTCCGTCCTTGTGGACTTCGGCAAAGGCAGTTCCGTCAGACTGACCAACGAGGGCAAACTCTCGTCCGGAGGAGTGAGTCCAACCTGAACAGTTAGCATTTTTCACTTCAAATTACAAGAAGAGTACATACCCCAAACATCGTTACCAACACGGGTTCGGCTGCCCATGTCTTGGTGACGAAGGAACCCCTTCATATCGACATTGTTGCAAGAGTAACCCCCGGCCTTTCCATCGACACAAGCTGTAGAGGAGGCAACCTTGTAACGGTCCTTGTCGAAGACACCAGAGGCAGCCTGCTTCTCGAAGAGAGCAGTCTTGCGCTGGCGCAGGACACCCATGCCAATGGCATTGGGGGCGGAGTTAGCACGGAGGTAACCCTCATCGAACTTGGCCGTGTTGATCTTGTCCTGAGCAACGGCAGAGCCGGCCAGGGTGGCAAGGAGGAGGGAGGTGAGAGAGGCCTTCATTTTGATGATGCTACAACGAATGTGGATGAGAAGTAAAGAGCAAGATTGAGCAGAATTCAATCGACTCTTTATAGTCAATGTCGCAATACCAAGATTTCGGTACCAAGATCTCTCTATCTATAAAGGTTCGGCGATCTCTCCTGGAGAGGAAGCTGGTTCTTGCTCTTGGCCCTTGTGCCTGGTTCTTTTGTTCTTGGCATCTTGGTCGGCGAAGGCAAACACGATAAGGTCCTCAGCCTTATCCAGATCAAGCGAACCGATATCTGCCCAGTTGAGGGGAAATGAAACCCAAGATTCGATGTGCCCAATGATGTCGTTGTTGAGATAAAAGAGGTTGGTGATTGGTTGCCCAAAGTAATTACGATCTTCGGAGTTAAAACAGGGGTTGAGAAGCATAAATACGGCACATAAGCCGTTAGTCTGCATAGAGATAAGTGCAGGATAAATAAAACCACCAGTTATACAGACCGCCAAGCTAAAATGCCGATCATCTACCACTTTAAATTCATGCATATCTCATCGATGCAACGCCATTGGCAATAGAGACCCGCTGACCAATTGACCAGTTGCCTATTTGGGAGAGTGATCCGCGAAGACGCCATGTGACCTACTGGAATAAGGTAACAAAGCGCTCTGGGCAGTCTTGTTCGTTGGCTGGGTCTTTTGTAGGGAGGACAAAGGGACCGAGGTGGAGGGCTTTTTGTAAGTTTGCCATGACTCGGTCGTATGGAAGATGGGGATTCTTGGAGTTGTGGCGAGACAGCGGTGAGTTGGCCCGACCGGCTACAACACGGGATTGCCGAATATCTTAGCAGAAAGAATATAATAAATCCAGCAGCAACTGATAACCGGCCCCGGGTTAAAATAGTATCTAATGCGGCTCCTTAATTGTTCCATGGCAGACGTTTTCAAAGGCGAGACTATCAATAGTAGCTTGCACAAGACCCAAAAGCCCGGAACATCTCAAGGAAAACCGGACTACTATCTCCGAGATGGTCTCACCCTTGCTGGACCAGTTGAGTGTTCCAGACTGCAAGTGATCAACGTTGTGGTTGCCATCGGTACGCATAGGCGTCCCTCCAACTTTCAGCTCGACATGACAAGTACCGAATTCCGAGGGACCAGTGTAGCCAAAGATCCGGTAGTTGTATGTGAACTCGTAGTCACCGTTTGAATTCGTTAGAGTCTGCTCAATCCAGAAGCCATTGCTGTTGGAGCCGAAGAAGCCGTAGCTCCTGGTATATAGGTCGTACGAGGAAAATATAGTAGGATACCTCGGAACGTACAGGGCATTCGGTTCAGAGCGAGGGTTCTACTGTTTTATTGCGCCGCTACCATACCAAGGTGTCTTGCTAACAGGGCTATCATCGAATCCTAGATTAAGAAGCAGTTGAGTTTGAACGCAACCTGGCATTGCAGTAGTTGCTGCAGGTACGTTCTGACTCTCCGTGGTAGTATCGGTAACGGTAGCTACTGTAGTGTCGGTCGAATTTGCAATGGTCACGGTTGTACCATCTCTACTGGTTGTGGTTTCAGTCGCTGTGTCAGGCAAGCTTGTCACAGCTGATGCACTGATATCGAGCGGGAGAGTTGTAATTTCAGTAGTAACCGTAGCTGAAGAGTCAGCGGTAACACGGTACGGTAGCTCATCGACTCCCGTAAGTGATGTGTTAGCGAGAGTTGTGTCGGTTGTCGTAGCGGTATCGAGCGAGAACGTCTCCGTATCAGTAGACCCTGAAGAAAAGGTCCAGGCAGTGTCTGCCGAGCTCTCAATAGTAACCGTGTAGAATGTCTCAGAAGCAACGATGGAAGGGGAGCCGGTAGTAAATGTAGACAAGCTCCCGACTGATAAAGTTTCTATGGAGCTGATCACGGATAATGACGTCGGTCGACAAGGGCTGGCTTCCACCCCAAGCAGAGCAACAGCCAGCACATTGAGAATCAAAGCACGAATCATAGTAACGACTGGATGATGAACGAGTGCGGCCAAAGACGCAAAATCTAAGCAGGATGTCTCCTTTTTGAATCCATTTCAAGCTTTGACTTTGTTTTTAGTGGCGCGAATTAGAGGCTTGACAGATGGTTATTGCCAGTAGTCTGGTAAACTATCGAGGTCGAGACTACGGATAATGCCCGGATGAAAGGACAGTGCAGGAACCAATCAATCGAGAGAACAGCTAACCGAGCATCAATTCAGCCAGGGCCCAGGATAGCGATTCCCCAAGCTTTACAACGCTCCCAATAACTTGGTATAAGCTCACTGACCTTTTAACTTAGCGCAACCTCTTTCTTCATAGTTGGCTTGTTAACTTCGGATTATATTCCAGACCAGGCCTTTCCATCATTTTCAAGATTAGAGGAACTGTTGCCAGCCAATTGATGCCTTTAGTAGCACTACCTTCTCACTGCCATATTGTCCAAGTCGCAATGCATTGTAACATGGAAGTAAAGTACTCTGTTGAAGCTATGCTCAGTGGACCAGGCTTACATGTCGTCAATTGGGAAAGGGTTGCCGCACCAGGCAGCGTTGCTCCTTTACCGGTGGTCCTTTCGGTTGGTAGCGGTACTCCCGGTTATTTCAGGTGCACTGCTCAAGGAAGCCGCGACAACAAGCTTGGTCATGTCGATGGCGTGGTGTATGATGATACATATAGCTTTACCGGCAGCCAGGACACTCCACTGCCTACGCAGACTCCTTCTTGAAGCGTAACGCAAGCGGCATTGTACTGAGTTTATCGTCGCTACCGAGGCATCAGAGGGAACCATCATCTTGAGATGAGACGGCTAGCTTGCGTTATCCGCTGGCGAGGCTGATGCCATTGGCATCTGGGCTTTCTCTCGGGATATGGAATAACGAGCAATGGTCAATGGATAACCGATCAACCCTTAATCTCATATCGTAACCTCACCGGATGCTGTATTACCACCAGAAAGCGCCGCTGGTTGCTCGCGTTCAACACATCCTCAGCCTCTTATAGTAACAGTACTGGCGAATATCAAATCGCAGGTGAAAGTCAAATTGACTGTATGCAATTCCAACGGCCGTAATTCGAATGGGTCCAGCCTTACCTGTCAAGGGCTATACTTAAACCGACTGTGAGCTAACGCCGAACGGACCAGAGATTAACCACGCCAAGCAGTGACATTCAACTGGGCAGGGCAGACTTAAACTCAAAACATTCCTGCTTCTGGAACGACTTCCGGGACGACAATCTACTTCGTCACAATAGTTGAGGCGATTACCAGCGTGGCTGGCAAAACGAAAACAGTGAGGCTATGATTACGACGGATGCACTGATGGATACAACCAACAACTGGTGCTGAGAGCACTATGACAAGTGAGAACATCGTCACAACTGCAGCTTCAGACCATTCAGCGACATATACTGCTGCTGGTGATGCCTCTCGAGTTGATAAGGCCCATGTCCGATAGCTGTACTTGATGTTACATTTGTTGAAAGCGACGGTGTCCCGCTGATAATAACTGACCTGTCTGTACTGGTGGATAGTAAGGTTTCTGAGGTTGCAATATCCGACTGGTGGATGTCTTCCACTGCAATGTACCGACTGCAGTCATTCATCAGCTGTGATTCAATTGGATTAGACAAACCAGACCCCAGAGCTCAACTAGCGCATACTCTTAAAATAAACCTTGAAGCTCTTGAGGAATGCTAATATTGACTATGCATATAGGTTCCAAAATAAACAAGATTATGCATGTCTTTACTCTTGTGTATGTATATTGCACTTGAAAACATGCATACGCATTAGCAGTCATTCTATCATATGTCTTTAAGCTTCGACACATGGCCGGGATCGACAGAATGATTTGCCGAAGATCAGCAGGGAGCTTCAGCCGCGCTGAGAATAGTAATAGATCGGCAGTTAGCTGCAGCTGTGCTAAGACATGTCAGCCTCTGCCTCGTTAGTAAGCCAATTATAGTGGTTTTACTCTAGAAAACCAAGTTAAAATCCAGCTATGCATTCGAAAGCAGTATAGTCTGAGTGATCTACATATCAAGGAGTGGCCAGTGAACAAGTCAGATCGTCATTATGCTTCTTGCTATCTGACTGATGATGACCTGGCTGAGACATTGTATCAGCGCAGCGATTATATTCTCTTATTGGTTCATCTCGCTCTGCTGTATTAGTTATAATATGACGTAGGAGAAAGAGCAAGGAAGCCAATGCCTTACTTGCGTGAAAGAACTATAAAGTGTTTAGTTCCTCCTCTCAGCTCTCTCTCCACTGTCTACAACAATTATCAATTCTGAATTCCATCTATCCTACATCCTGCATCTTCCGGTCTTACTGAACTCATTGTCGTCATGTCTTCCAAAGTATACGTTGGGCAAGTTTTGGCCTAGAATCATTGTCAGAATGTTCTACTAACAACATACAGCAATCTGGGCTGGAACACAAGCGATGAGACCCTCCGACAGGCCTTTTCAGAATATGGTCAAGTTCTAGACTCAGTAAGTCATATACCTTGGCGATACTTGGGAAATACTAATCTCAAGTAACAGATTGTGATGCGCGACCGCGACACTGGACGATCAAGAGGCTTCGGTTTCGTTACATTGAGTAACGGGTCAGAAGCTGAGTCTGCAATCAACGGTCTGCATGAGCAGGAGTAAGTACCCATTAGAGCTACGATGTTATTTGTTACTTATCTATTGCTTCCTAGACTCGATGGCCGCCGTATCAAGGTAAATCTGGCAAATGCCCGTGGGGGAGGTTCTGGTGGTTCTGGTGGTGCGGGTGGTGGCGGGTTTCCAGGTGGCTATCAGCAAGGGTATGGAGGTGGCTATTAACAAGACAGCGATTGTCGGGCTTCTGAATAATTGTCTGTGCAGAGTATCAAGTCTATCAAAGACGGATCTGGTATTCTGAATAATAAACAGATAACTTGATACCTTGTTCAACTCGTACTAATGTAGACTGCCCCTTTAGCATTACTGGCTGAAATGAGCTTTCTAGGGGCACAAGGTCTCTGCCTCGAGTGTGTTGCAAACGGCTGTAGTAATGTTACTGTTTATAATCGCTAACACCAGCTTGGGGCAATCTGCATGAATGTACGACAGGAGAGAACAGATGCAATATTGGGGGAGAACATAATGGATCATGCGATAAGATGAAACATCTGTAAATTGGTAGATCATCCCATGCTGCAAAGGCGTGTCTTTACCGGTGGTCCCTCGAAACATATAGCTACGAGGCAAGACATTTAATTTATTTTTGCATTCTTTGCGGCTCATTGTATATCACTAGGAAATAGGAGACATTCTCATTGGTGCTCTAATTTGAAAAAGTAAAATTGCTTTTTCTGGCGATATCTATGAGAACAAAGGAAATATGCAGATGGCCGACACTGTGAAGGGTTGCTTACCTAGAGTAACTGTAGAATGAATCGCCGTTTTCCAATCGAGTCCTCCTTAAGCTCGAACCGGCGATACTGCGAAAAAGAATAAGAACAAAGACAATAGACGGATGGGCAGTAGAGTAGATCCTGGCTCACCTCAGCTGTGGGGTTGAAAGAGGTAACTGAAGTTTAGAACAAAGGGAATATGCCGGCGGGCAACAGGTGAACCGTAGGGTTTATATTGGGCGACTGCACTTATACCATCCTCTGCCTGGCGCAGAAAACAATAAACGCTAGTATGTTAGCGACGAGGAAACACTGGATGGCAATCCACATGCCCCGGAGGGCAATGCCAAGTAAGGCGCTCAAAGTCTTGTAAACAACGGTAATGATAATTCCGATGAAAGTAAAGACTGCAACATAGGTCCAATAATGCCAGGGCTCGCAAAAGAATCTCATGGCATTATTGATCCATTCGAGAACTGCGTAAAGGAACTTTACAACAGTGAAGAATTGACCGAAGGGAGGCATGATGGATGATTGATTGCTGGTCAGAGTGTTGGGTAGTTGTTAAGAAGCGCTTCGTTGTTGGTTGGGAGTTGGTAAAATACCGGTTTGGTATGGGTAGGTTTGGTGAAGTTGCATATTGACAAGAGTAGAGGGGTATTTAAACGGCCAGAACTTAGGATGTTCATACCTTGAGATTTGTTTGTTCTCAAGTGAACAAGTTTTACAAAGAGACTTTATTAGTTTTTCATTTTATTGTGTGTATTCAACAAAACAAGTAGTTGTTCTGTCTCAATATACAGTAACAGCATACATAACAACTTTCCCCTTTACTGTTTTACTTAAAAGCAAAAACATCAATCAAGCCAGATAAGCTACTGACAGACCTGCAATGAAAGCTACAACAGCCAGGAGATTGTTACAACAACAACAACTGTCTTGAGACCCAGTGAAATAGCAATTGCCACAGCAGTTACACAAGTCGACCAAGTAAACACTTTAAAATCTAGATAGCCATTCTGTATTCCATTAGGTTTAAGCAGTCGGGTGTGATCAAAGGGAATTCGGATAGGACAACAGTACAACAGGAGGCTTTGACGGATCTGGAAATGGTAGGAGGTCTGCAGCTCGCTGCAGCTGTGCTGAGACATACCTACCCTTTACTCAAAGGTAGGCCAATCATTATAGCAAAACGCTTACTACTTGAGTTAAAGATCAGCTTACAAGATGCAAACAGTGTAGGTGGTACAATCAACCTGCCCAGGATTGGCTAGCGATAGGTACAGCTCATCATTGTACTCCAACCTAGCAGTAGCTCGGCTGAGATCTGAAGTTAATGCAGTGAGGTTGCCTTGTCATTGGTCCAGCAAGCCGCTAAGTCTTGCTTTACTGTAGCTGTATTGTATGGAAGGCATGATGACGTAGGGAAAGGCTATAAGGTTCAATACGTTGCTTACTGAAAGGAGGGGATATAAATAATCTAAGCTCCTCCTCCTCGTACTCCCTTACCTTTCAGCACTTACTATCCATCTACTCTGTATCTTACAATTATAATTAAATCCTTGCCAGCATGTCTACTAAAGTATTTATTGGGTAAGTAAACACTGGTTTGAAGATTGTCTTAAGAGGTTTATCTAACATTAACTAGGGGTCTAGCTTGGTCTACCACTACTGAGTCGCTCCGAAGAAAATTCGAAGAATTCGGGAAGGTTGAAGATGCTGTATGTTGCCCTTGTTTGATATATATCAGTGTACTGACTTAAGACAAAAGATAGTAATGACAGACCACGAAACTGGCCGGTCAAGAGGTTTTGGCTTTGTTACATTTAGTAGTTCTGATGATGCTATAGCTGCCTGTAACGCATTGAATGAGCAAGAGTAAGTCCTTATCTTGCTTTTATTTTATTTGTTTCAAAATGTTACTAACCTTTATGTTTATCAGGTTTGAGGACAGGCAAATTAGGGTAAGCCTTGCAACTGGACGGCTCGGAGGGAACACAGGAAGGCAGTAAGAGCTGTATATTTCAAGCAGTAACTATACTTTACAGAGTAGTCCGTTCGTTCTCGAACATAGCGTAGTATACATGTATCTATGATTCTGTTCGGTGTCATGCTAGAGTTGTCCCCAAGAGTGCGGTCTAGACTCCTTGGCGTTAGCTCAAGCGAAATGATTCCCGTCTCGCTTAGCATCTCAGCCTCTTCACTAACCCAATCCATCCAATACACCCAGAAATAGCACAGAAGGATCAGAATGAAACCACTTTACATTCCTAAGAAGCAATCAAAATCCACCTGCAAGCTCGCAATCGACCCACAGTGTCCCAAATCCTACTTGACTCCGAGGTATAAAACAACATTCAGTAAGCCTCTTCAATCATCGTCACTCAACGCTCATTACTGTATTTCTGCAAAACACTACACTCGTTACAACTCAAAATGGCTCGATCAATCGCCCTTACCGCACTTCTCTTCGCTCTGCCTATCGCAGCTGAGATCAACAACACACCTGTCAATTCTGCCACTCCCACCAACGACATGCAAGATGCGAGCTCGTCGGTCGAATCCTCAATCACCTCCCTTGGACACACTATCCCTATGACGACTGCTGCCCCCGAAGAAACCCTGAACTCGGACGATGTTACCATGATTGTCTACTCCACCCAAACTTCAGGTCATGTGGTTAATTATCTGGCATCGGCATACACTCGGGTGAATGGGACTTGGCCTGCAGCTGCTCAACCGACCGAAGTTGTCGACAATGCTGGATCTGGATTGATTGTTAAGTCTGCCGGACTTGTTGGTGGACTTGCTTGTGCTCTTGCCGCATTGCTCTAAACATATTCTGTTGGAAATGCACAAGGACATAGTTATTGCCGCTTCAGCGTATAGTTAGCCCGCTGCTTTTAAAGCTGTATTGGTCCCTTGCTGTAGTAAGGGTTGCGTATACTTTCTCTTCTTACTAAGCTTCTTACTACAACCCATTTATGAGCATCTTGCAAGATTCTTATCGTCAATGCTTCAATCTAGACAGAAACCTCAATTACTGGGTACGCCCGGATCACTTTGTGCTTTCGAATGCGATAAGAGATAAGGGATAAGGGATAAAGTTGAAGATACAAGATAAGATAATTGTAATCGATTATCGATAAATGATAAGCAAATAAATACTACATCTATTTTCCAGCAGGACTCTTCTGCACGCCAACACCCAGTCATTGACTTTGTTAATGAGCGCAGTGTTTGCGTTCAGCGAGAAGCCCCAAGAAGGTAATCAGTATGGACAAATTATTACGAAATTACATAGCAGACACATCAAGTGACCAAAACCCATTCTTAATTCAATGCTGTTCTTCTTTAAGACTCACCAGAAATTGTTACGGTATCTACCCTACAAGTTCAACTTACTGTAACAGCACAGCACGATTTCCCAGTCCGGTACAAACAGTGGAGTGTCTAAGCGCTCAGGCACATCAGTGGAGTCCACAAGTGTGTCCGGCAAGACAGACAACCATGGAGCGCAATTCCGCGTCTGGGCCGAGAGGCTAGCAGGGGCATCATGATTCATGCTCCATACTAGCTCCCGTGCATTTGTACCGGCACAGGTCTGCGCTCTGGAAAATGTTAGTGAAGGTGAAGACTGGAGATTGGCCCCTGCAGTATCCGTAGAACACGCGATCAAAGCGCGCTGTCCCAGCCTCTCTCCGTTCATTGCCTGGTCGGCAATTGGACACAGATGCGATGAAAGGATCGCGCGCTTGTGTGATTCGCAATTCATATTACGCACAACTTTGCTTAACCTTATTACACACAATATGGCAATCACTTTTCCAAAGTGACATTACTCTCAATTTGTGAGACCAGGCTAACAGGCCACCAGATAGACAGCGTCAACACACAACTCCTTTTTGCTCCAGTGTGACCTCAATCGTACCAACTGTAAATGCTTCAACTTAGCATCAGATATTGTCCTACGCGTTATTAGTGTATTAGAGCTCAAAAGGTATAATTGTAATATTAATGGTAGGTAGTACTTGTTGGCCACATTAAAGATATAAGATCAGTTGCACAATTTACACTAGAGGTTTTAACACAGACGTAATGCTGCAGATTGTAATAGCGTTAACCGTACAGACTCCCATTGGCCAACTATAACTTTACAATCTTTCCCCGGAGTATGGACCAGACGAGCCGCTCCGATGTTTCCTCCACTTAGTGAAACGCAGCTGTAGATCCACCTTTTACACTTGTATCTACTTCTACTCCATAGTGTAATTGCAAGGAGGCACTATCTGTGTCTGCAGCTGTACTAACAGAATTTAGCTTGAGTTTACTCGTCGAGTAGTTTATCAGTTACTGCCAAGTGTAGAGCTCAACAAGAAGAAAACTCAATTCACAGTCTAAGCGAGGATCACAGTGTCTCAGTATGTCACTCAATACACGGAGTAAAACAACGTAGTCTGGGATATAAGACTTAAGCGTGAAAAATATATCACAGCACAGATATTTCATCTCAAATTAATGACGCAGGGATTGACCCACGTGTTCATGTGATCGCCGGACGTTTCAACTGTTCTTCTGATAAGGCTGCAAAACAAAGCATAGACCACATACTAGTCTGCACACCTTTGAGCTCAACTCAAGATGATTGTTCCCGGTGCCTGAGCGCAGCACTGCGGAGATTTTCTCAATCAAGGTAAAACACCAGACTTTAAATCTTGCAATAGTATAATCTACATCAGCTACGCTTACCATAGCGCGACAGATATCGCTATGATGTTTGTTTCAAACAAAGGACCAGCCTTATGCGAAAGCGTGCTTTCCTTCCTGTGGTCCGAAATACAACGGATGAGATCGTCGCGCTAGCCCAAGGCTCAATTGACAATCTGGAAACATAAATACTCAGTTCTCTGCCGCCATTCATCAATTATTCTCACAGCAATCCATTCATTCAATCAGTCAATCATTCCATTACATTCTTTTCACCTCTTCAACAACAAACTTTTGTCACTCCTTGACTCTGTCTACTTCTTTCTTCTTTACTTTCGATACCCTCACCTTTTCTCAAAATGAAGTTCTTCACTGTCTTCTCCGCTATCCTTGCCTCTGGCACCGCCCTGGCTGCCTCTGTTCCCAACAGTATGTTCATCTCTCTGGTGTTGAAGCCCATTCTAACATCATCCAGCACGCAGTGTCTCTTCCAACCTTGCCACCCGAAACGTTGAGGTCCAAGCTAGCCCTGAGACCAGGGACGTCAAGGTAATTCTCTTGATCCAAGACACTGAGGAAGCTACTGACTGACTTAACAGGATGACATCACCTCTTTCTTCGACTCTATCGTCCCTGCCTCTGACGAGAAGAGCCAGACTCCCGAGGAAGTTGAGAAGCGTGATGTTCTTGGAAACATTGTCGGCGGCGTCAAGAGCCTTGTCCCAGGCGCTGTAAGCACATATCCCGCCTTTCTCATAGAGTGTTCACTAACCCATCTCAGGAAAGCACAGACTACAACCAGCTCATCAGCCACGGCTTCAACGTCACTGCTGAGTATGTCGCCTCCATCGATCTCAACGCCAAGCTTACTGCCGGCATCGAGGCAGTTGCCGGCAAGGTCACCTCCGTAAGTCATTCCCACCAAGTACATAAGACACATACTAATGCATTCACAGAGCATTCCCGGAGCTTCTATCATTACATCTCTTCTCAGCGGCATCAAGCTCGCAGTTGGCAAGGTTGACTTGAACGCTTGGGCTTCAAGCGGTCTGGCTGTCGTTGGCAAGTTCGTTGCTTCCACCGACTTCAATGCTGCTGTTACTACTGCTATCAAGTTCTGCAAGAGCATTGCGGCTCAGGTCTCTGCTGGTTCGGCTTCGGCTTAAGCTGAAATGATTGGATGATTGAATGATACCTGGGCGGGTACTAGGTAGTTAGATTGCAATACAGCACTATTGACTAGTGGATGCTTTGAGTACCTTTTGATTCGAACCTTGAGTGATGCAGTTGTGGGTGAGAAGACGGAGCTCAGGCAATTCAAGAAGATATGAATAGTCAAATTGGGTTTGCTGAGGGTCTTGTCTAACATCGTTCAGGGTGGTGAAGAAAGACGGCATTGAATAAATAAATGCACCAGTGAAGATTCGCGACCTGCATAAATAACTTTTCGCCCGTCTCTCCGTTCTATTGGTTAGTACGACCAACTGCTGACTACCCAAGTCAAGAATCTTGGACACCAGCCAATGTTGTTTGGGCTGTGCTGATAGCAGGGGTCTATCCCGGTAGCTTTATGGCCTGATTAAGTTAACTTCCCCGCACCAGTCAACACTGAGGCTTTATCTGTCTCGGTAGCAACCTTCATTGATTATAATCTTACCTTCAAGTAAGCCTTTCCTCCTCCATTGCTGTCCTATTATAATGGAGAGGGGAGCCTTGACCCACAGTGACTATACTGTAGGGTGGATCTGTGCTCTACCAAAAGAGCTCGCTGCGGCGACAGCAATGCTCGATGAACATCACACTGATTTGCCCAAACCAGCAAGTGACATCAATGCATACACTCTCGGATCCATTGGAGGTCACAACGTGGTCTTGTGTTGCCTACCAAAGGGCATGATCGGAAATATTCCTGCCGCAACAGTCGCCAGCCATCTTGTAACGACTTTCCCCTTTATCAAGCTGGGTCTCTTGGTCGGCATTGGAGGCGGTGTTCCGTCAAACAAGGTCCGATTAGGCGACGTTGTTGTTAGTACAGCCTCTGGTACTTTTCCAGGTGTTGTCAAGTGGGACTCGGGTAAGGCTTTTGAAAATGGGAAGTTCGAGAGAACTGGGTCTCTCAATAACCCTCCCCAGGCATTACTTTCAGCTCTGTCTAAGCTGATCACTCGACACGATCTGGTGGGAAGTGAAATCCCACGCTATCTTGAACAGGTGAAAGAGAAATGGCCAAAACTTGCTGCCAAGTCTCTGCGCACAGATTCGCTCAAAGACGAATTGTTCAAAGCAAGTTACAGTCACCTGGTTAGACCCAAGGATGAGGAGGACGAGGATGAAGAGGAGGAAAGTTGCCATCTCTGCGACAAGTCTATGACAGTGAAGAGGAAGCCAAGGGAGATGGTCATCCATTATGGCCTAATTGCCTCAGGCGATAAGCTTGTAAAAGACGCCAAGACACGGAACCAGCTTAATGAGGACCTCGGTGGTCATGTTCTTTGCATCGAGATGGAAGCAGCAGGCATCATGAACAATTTCTCATGCCTTGTTGTCCGAGGCATCTGCGATTATGCAGACACGCATAAGAATAAGGATTGGCAAGAACATGCAGCTATTGTCGCAGCGGCGTTTGCGAAAGAACTATTGCATTATGTCCAAGCAAGTGATATTGAGACAGAGCGTCCAATGAAGGAGTTAGTCGAAATCGGTTAGTCTCTATCAGTCTCAGTATATCGATCATCAATCGCTGACTTCAAGGGAGTTCATTCAATCAAGTCCACGGTATCTAAAACGCACGAGGATGTGAGCCAGGTCAAGTCAGAGCAAGTAAAAATCCGTGATGAACGCATTCTTGATTGGCTCTCGACACTTGAGTATGGCCTTCAGCAAAGTCAGATTCTCAAGCTTCGAGAAAGTGGAACTGGGAACTGGTTCCTCAGCACAGAACAATTCAAGACCTGGAATTCCACGAGTAAAAAGGCTCTGTTCTGTGAAGGTATCCCAGGTGCTGGGAAAACTATCCTCACCTCAATTGTCATTGATCACTTGACGTCCAAGTACCAAAAGGACCCCAGTATTGGCATAGCATATATCTACTGCAACTATCAGCGGCAGAATGAACAAACTGTTGATCAACTTCTTGCGAGTCTTCTCAAACAGCTTGCAGGCAAGTGGCCATCATTACCACAACATGTTATTGATCTTCACGATACACATGCAAAGCGCCGAACCAGACCAGGAGTTGAAGATATCGTTACTAGCCTTGATAGGGCTATTTTGGGCCACTCGCAGATTTTCATCCTCATCGATGCACTAGACGAATGTGATGCTACTGGAAACTCAAGGATGCGCTTCCTCCAACAAATCGGTCGACTCCAACAGCAATTTAAATTGAATGTCTTTATGACATCGCGTTTCGACAGCTCTGTCACCTCGCAGATTGAGAAGCTTTTCGAGGGCGTGATAAGAATCGAAATTCGAGCAGACCGAGAAGACATACAAACATACGTCAGATGCAAACTAGATATTCTGCCTCCCACAGTGTTCGAAAGGTCAGATCTACAGAACGATATCATAGATGGGATTACCGATTCTGTCGATGGAATGTATGTCTTCAATTCTGATTGAACAACGTCAGGCGCTAAATAAGTAATAGGTTCCTTCTAGCTCAATTGTATGTGAATCTATTGAGCTATCAGGATTCAAAAACACAGATAAGTCTTCAACTCGACGCTTTTGCCAGTCGTAAGGGCCGTGGCGAAGATGATAGAATCGCCGCATTGTCAATTGCCTACAAAGAGACGATGGACAGAATCAATCAGCAGCACTCGAAACATGTTGCCCTTGCTAAACAGGTGCTATTGTGGCTTACACATGCCAGAAGAGAACTTCGAGTTGAAGAACTTCGACATGCCCTAGCCGCCAGCTCAGTACAGCGCCAAGTCTCCGATGCGGATTTGCCGTATCACGAGAGGTTTGTGGCTGTATGTACTGGACTTGTGATTATTGACGAAAGAAGGCAGACCATCGGTTTGGCTCACTACACCGTCCGAGAATACTTCAGCAAGAACCCAGATGAGCTCTACCCTCTGGGTGAGAAGGATATTGTGATGTCTTGCCTCGGATATATTTCTTACATACCAGTTTCCGAGGATCTCGAGGGGAAGGAGTACGACAGACTTCGAAGGTCCTTCCCATTCTATCGCTATGCGGTTAAGCACTGGGGAGATCATGTTCTTCAATCCTCAGTTCCAAACGACGAACTCATCAGCCTTTCCAGTAAGAGCGTCTATGTCGCCCGATCGTTTTGGTGTACAATGAAGGAGCATGGATTCTCACTGGCGTCTGGACCAGTAAATATGCTATATCCCGCGGCATTGTTCGGGCTCACAAGCTTTGTTTCTAAACTTCTTGAGATAGGAGTTGAGGTTGATGGGTACAGTGGCTCAATGAAGACCCCTTTAGCCTACGCAGCAGAGTATGGAAACGCAGCTGCTGTTAAGTTATTAATGAAGGCTGGAGCAAATCCAAACTTTTTGTCCACGGTCACGGAAGCATACATTTGCGATCGAAGAACCCCTTTATCATACGCTGCTGAACGCGGCCATACAATTATCACCCGCATTTTACTCGAGGGAAAAGCCGCTCCAGACTTGCATGAAACAGAGGATCCTTATTTTAGCTTTAAGCCAATGTCATGTGCCCTTCATGAAGGGCACGAAGATATTGTTCGGTTGCTGCTTGATTGGGGAGCGGAGGATATACAATTCGATTTCCTACAAGCAGCTGAATCAGGCGATGAGGCTCTCATCCGCCTATTTCTAGAGGCGGGTGCAGGCGTAAACTACCAGTCCCCGCCAGATAGCGGCGAATGTGTCGGAGATGGTGGAATGATAGCGATTTCATTTGCAGCAAGAAATGGTCACCAGGCTGTCATTCGACTTTTATTAGAAGAGGGGGCAGATGTCACTCTCAAAGATGAGCTAGGGCGCATTCCGCTTTCAATTGCTGCTTGCAATAATGACCTGCTCAGCTTTGATCTTTTACTTGAGGCAAGTGGAGATGGACTTGATTCTGCAGACTATGAAGGAGTTACCGCACTATGCTACGCATCAATGTCAGGAAATGAATCTTTTGTGAGCCTTCTTCTCGATAGAGGGTCCGATCCAAATCCGAAGCTTGAAAGCGAAGGGGAACCCCTGGAGGGATGTACACCCCTATGGTACGCCGCGGAGGGCGGGTATGCATCTATTGTTCAACTTCTATTGGCTAAAGGGGCGGATCCGGACGCTCGAAGTCAAAGAACTACTTGGCATCAAGGAAGAACACATATAGCAGTCGCAGCACAAAAAGGCTATAGAGATATCGTTGGCCTATTATTGGATCAAGGTGCCCGCTTAGACTGTGAAATCATAACTGGAGATGACGTTGGGAAAACAGCTCTATCATTTGCTATTTCCAGTAATAACCAGGCTATTGCAGAGCTATTGTTACAAGGAGGAGCAAACCCGGAACCCGCAGGGTCTATTGGAAACCCAGACGCCGCGCCATTTTCGTGGGCAGCGAGAAGAGGATCAGAAAGAATTGAGAGATTGTTGCTTGAAGCTGGCGTAACCCAGATTGACTTGCCGGATGATAAGGGGCGCACACCATTGTCTTACATGGCAGCAAATGGCCACGAAGAAAATATTCGAATACTGCTCCAGAGAGGAGCGAACACGCATTCTGAAAGCAATGGCGGAGTTTATGGAGGGAGAACTCCATTATCCTTTGCTGCAGAATATGGTCATAAGTCCGTTGTACAGCTCCTCCTTGAGCACGGAGCTAATGCTGGACCTACGTGCACCGATAATTATGGCCAAGGAAGAACATCCATGCCTTTTCCATTGGAAGAAGGACTGAATGGGTCTCGCAGGTTCTTCCGATTGTTGCTTGAACATACTGATCCAGATGCTGAGGCTCCCGTAAATCACCAAGGTCTCACGCCACTTCATTTCGCTGCTGAAAATGGACATCAAACCATTGTTCAGTTACTTCTTGGAAGAGGATCCGAATTCAAGTCCATGTCTGTGTAGGTGTAGGGCGAATGAAACACCACTTGCACTAGCGGCTAAAAGCGGCCATGACGCTGTTATTTGCCTGTTATTTGAGAGTGGCGCCCATATTGATCCCGTAGATCACAAAGGGCGAACACCCTTATCGACCGTGGCAGAGCGAAATGACTATGAAGACACCGTTCGTTTGTTGATTGAGAGCGGGGCAAATATTCACTCTAGAGACTTTAGAGGAACGACGCCATTAGCTTATGCGGTCCAAAAACAACAAGAAGAGAACACTCGGTTGTTAGTACAGGGTGGGGCCGATATTCATGCTGAGTATAATAAAGGAGAGACGCCCTTGTCGTTGTCAAAGGCTTTTCCGTCGATAGAGAAGATCCTGTTGAACGAGGCGCAGAGGCTATCACAGTTCAAGAGACGTAAAGTGAATGGGTAGTGCTCGCGCAAGGAAAATAGTAAATGGACTCAAGATGGCAGTGTTCAGTTTAAATTTAGCCTATATACGAACTGAGACCAATTGCAAAGAACCGATCATCTCTAATCCCCGACAAAGTTATCTACCTAGCAGTTCTTAAAATGGCCGACCAGCCTCCAACCCCAGCTTCAATCAGCATTTGTTACACGCCTACCTCTTGAATTGTACAACAAAGTTTACATGAACCTTTTGCACTCTTACGTTGTTCTTCAATTCATTATTTGGCATCATAAAAAGAGTGGCGTAACCCAGTTTCACTTCTGTCGATGGCGAGCTACTCCAGTTGACACCCTAACCGAGGATGTTTCACTTACAGTTCACCACGAGGTAAACCCACCATCTCTTGCATTCTCACCAATATGAAGCTGACACAGCATAGATATTCTAACTCAGCGCCTTTGGTACCTTTAAGGATCGCCCATCAATAGATCCGCGAGCCTACGGCTAGATGAATAATGTCGAACGGAGGAACAAGGATAACTCAGACGCCATGAAAATCCTAGCACTAATCTTTGATTTGAAGCTGAGTAGAAAGATCGCTGATGATAAGGCTGGGGGATGAAGAAGTAATATTTGTAGATATATTGGGTAGAGATGGAAGTAAGAGGTTTTCTATATGAGGCGACTACATTGGCAGTGCAGTCTGGATATAGGTAGACTGCCCTACGGTTATTCCGTTAACCTGGTATCTCTAGTGCTTTCGGCTCCTCTTCAGCCATTTTCCTTTAGACCAAATTGATTCCATCAATCGAGATACAAGCCCACGATCTGACGAAACTGTACCGACATCGAGCCCAGTATGATAACGAACATGAGTCACCGAACCTGGGTTATACGCCACCTTTACCGTTCTAGACCATTGTCAGTGTCAATGTCAGTATACAAAAAGAGCTCCAACATACCTGTCTTCGGTCGAATGGACATTGCTGCTGAAGCGGTCCACATCAAAGACTGGTAATAGAGCTGGATGAAACCGATCGCCTGAACCCCGGCGCCATATTCTTAGATGCGCGGTATCAACTATATAGCCGTCTTCCGGATCGGAAACTGAAGCAAGAGGCATGCTTAGAGTGATATTCTTGACCTGGTCCAGGGGGGCCAACGCCTCTTTGATGGACTCAATTTCTGATTGCGTGATGTTATATGGGCTTTGGTCGATGTTATCAGCGTTCTCGTCAAGTATCAATACAGTTGACCGAGCGGCTATCCAGATATTGAGGGTTGTGAGATTCTGTAAAAGATCCAGTCGTAATGCGTGAAAGTCTGAGGAACTATGTCGCTCTTCCGATAGCGGGGAGAGAATTGGAGACGAGCAGGGTAACAGAATGGGAAATGTTGGTTCTAACGATAGCTCAACATGTCTGCCATACGTGCGAAACGCGGGTGGTGGAATGGCCTGTACACAATCTTCGATCCAGCGATCGGGGATTTTGCAGAAGCCTACAAACATGTTCAGAGCAGCGATGTCTGTGAAGATAAAGGTCGTCGATTCATAGATGGACTGGGTGCATTCTGAAGACCTGTAAATGAATAAGCGACAAGTCTGTAGTTTCGGTTGGTGGTCTCACAGGATGCTGCATGTTAAGAGCATAGCTAGATAAGGGCTCCATGTCGCTGACCCTTCTGAAGCTGGACTCCAGCAAGTTGTAAGAGAAGAGCACATGGTGACGCCTGGGCCTGCATGATCACCATATACCTCTCCGATGCGTTCTCCGCAAGAATAATGATTCTTCCAAGTAGAGAATAGCTGTAGAGCTTGGGTCTTATTGCTGAAACTCCCGCCCAACGGAGCACCAAGCTCAAACCTGGTGTTATTGATAGCCTCTTGAAGGCCATCTTCTACTTCGAACGGCCTCGTACATTGCCATCGGCAGAAGTGAGATTTCGTTACGTCATCCTTGTCATGGTGCCAAATGATGTGTTGGCGAAGGCCGCAAGAACGCTATAGCTCGAGATAGGTCTTATCGCGTAGCTCACGAGGGAGGCGCTGGAGAAATGAAGACTGAAGCTGTGGATTAAATGACTGTTCAGCCATTTTCGATGAGTATCAAGCATAACGAGGTTGTGTTGAAGCGGGGGATGCGGCGCTTTTGAATCGCAGAGAATACTTCCCCCACCTTTCGCTTATGCAGATCTTCGACGAGGCACGGCCTCTCGCCCCCAAATGCAATGGACTGCCAAGGGTAAGCATAGCACTTGATCTGCAGGACAATGTAGGTACATGACTCCGCTCTGCTTATACTGGGACGGGTAGGTTGAGGATCATACGAAATGTAACACAAGCCGATTGCAAAAGTACACATTGCGGGCATATTATCATCAGATGTGTCAAAAAGAAAAGAAAAACACCATGAGGAGAAACACTGTTATGTGTACTATCCTGCCCCCCGAAGATGGATACGAGGATTCCTGGGATGCAGGAAAAATGCAACGGCTTGAATCAGAAGAACTGGTATCATTCGGACCAGAAGGGAAATCACTATGAGATTTGACGCGGGAATGGCGTGTTCAGATTCAAAGACGGCAGGCAACTCAGGACAGTCGATCTATTTGAGTTTTTTGAAGGTCAGTTATCAAGTCATACAGTTCAAACCAACACAATTAAACAACCACATATATGAACTTGTCGCTAATAAAGGTGCAGGTCCAAGATGGTCGATAGGAGGTGGCGGAGGAGGAGATGGCGGTGATGACATAGAAAGAGGAAAAGGGATTGTCCACGTTGGAGACATCGAACCGGGAGAAGGAACCTCAAAGGACCCGTCTGAAGCGACCACGCAGTCCAATATAGGCGCAAAGGATCCTGTTTCAGAACTACCGCTGCTGATTTCATGCGATTCCATGCTTGTGGTTGAAAGACCCTGACAGGTGATATGGAGACATGACAACCAACGCGCCTCAACAAAGAACTGAAACCCGTCATTTCCTGACTAGTCATTCCTTGTCAAAATGAGGCTATCAATGGATACTATCTGATAGAAACGCTGAGCCCGGTATGGAAGACAGGCAGAGGCAGAGTGTGAAAGAATGAGATGGAGGGCATTGTTCGTTCTTTACTGTGGCTGTTGTTGCGCTTCGCAATAAGCTTGGCACCAACGCGATGTAAAAAGACCAGACGTTGACTAATTTTGGGTCGAACCGACAGGGGCAGGTAGACAAAGACTTTCAGTCAGCCACACTTGTGTCAGTAGGAATGTCATATTCAGCCCTGCTAACCTTTTGACAGCTCATGCATGACAGAACCTGTCTTTCTAAGCATTGATGGGGCGGTTGAGTGCAATGAACTAGTGTATATAGTAACGGACCCCGTTGTCGAAATCCATCTTTTGCAGCTATACTTCGTTACAACCACAAAAAGGCATCATCACCTTGAGTAAGAGTATCATCATTAGTACCGTAATATCAACACCACATCAACCATGTGCGAAACCAACTCAGCCACGTTAATCTGTAACGTCCCCGTCGACATCTACCTCGCTCGCAAGAAATCTGGCATCTGCCCAAGACTTCACTTCTGCGCTCACATTCACGGCTTCATCATCTACCACCTCCTTCAACAGCTGCGTGATAACAACCCAGCTAACGTCATTACCAACGACAAATTCATCATGGGACTACTTGTTGGGGTTTGCAACCTTGACTTCAAACCGATCGCCTGCCTTATCATTCCCGCTCTCAAGAGCAGCATCAAATACATTTGGCGAAAAGTTGTCCAGTCCAAGATGGTCAATAAGATTCGCGGGGAATGGGCTTTTGACAGCAAGTACCACTTTGCATCCATTGAGGCACTCGGGATTTGGTTCAAGACTACATTGGGTGAACCCACCGCCTCTAAGAATGGACAACAGAAGTTAAACCCCAAGGTATGTTGTATGCGAGTTCGGGGAATGAACGCTGACTTTGATTAGCAGAACAACAATCAATGGACAGTGAAGAGACTCCAAGACAAAGGGCCAAAGAGGGTCTTTGTGCAGCCAGGAAAGAAAGGGTACGTACCTGGAAGAGATGGAGGATCTAGAATTTCGTAGAAGTCTTACAGCGCATGATAATTGGAAGTGGAGGAAAGGGTGAAGTGGTCTGCGTAGGGTATTTAGATATCATTGTCCATGGTTGTGTTGTATCTTCAGATGCCACGATTATCGTCATCGACAAGCAGAACTTTCCATTTGTATCCTTTCCCTTTCGCACTTCCTCATTTCTCGCTCATCAAGTCTCATTAGGTTTTATTAAGTCTTATCAAATGTCGTTAAGTTTTGTTAAGTCTTGTTAATCTGTCTGATTGCTTTCTTTTGTTCTGTTGTTTTGTCTTATTATTTTGTTAAAGCGTACAGCGAAAGCAAAAATATGCAAGAACATGAAAGATTAAACACCTACAAGGGACACGAATGACAGCGAAGAGATGGAATGTTCTACATCACGTATTGCAGAGTAGAAGCGAAAGTCTGCACAACAAATTAAGTCGCGTCTCGAGCAGAAACAAAAAGTACTACCCATCTTTGACTAGTGATTGGATGCGGCCGACAGATTTGACAGATGATGCGAAGTTTTGTGAGCTGACGCGATGCGTTTGAAGAAGGGTCTTTGGTGTTGGCGTTGAAGCTCGGGTATAGGAAATGTGATTCCGCTAGCCCCATAACTAATTTGCCGCTGGAAAGTAGCTACTGCCACTGCCATTGTAATCGTGTCCTCGTAAGGATAAGAGCCGTGGAGGCACGGAAGAGAACAGAGTGAGGGTACTCAAAAAGACCCCGAGGTGAAATCTTTCTACAAGGGAGTTACGAGAGCGTTGACGCAGCCAACGCTAACTAGTAAGTAGTTCAAACGTGATAACCGAGAACCATTCCGTGCACTCAACCCGAGCATTGTTTCCAGTATCCGAAATGACAACTTGCAGGTTCGTCGCATCTCAATCTGAAGGGAATCGCTGTGATAGCAATGTTTGATAGACCAAGTCTGAGTTCCCGAAGGCCAATGGCTGTACCCCTCGATCGCCTCTCAATGCTGATTGATGGTGTTGAATCCGAGCTTCTAGAGAGTTGACTAATTGTCCACTAGAAATCAGCTCACGGAGAGATTTGTCCGCGCATGTCTCAAAGCTGCATCGGTCTCTCGACACCCCGAGCCTGATGTCTCAGTTCCAGCCACATAATCTGTTAGCCTACCCCACTCACAACGTTCCAGCCTGTACGGATACTGCCACCTCCAAACCGACTCAAAATACGTTTCTCTTTCCACCTTTCAGCCTCCTCGACAGAGGTGTCCTTTAGCATACATGAACTGGCTTTTGGGTACATGTGGCTTGATGTATGTCTTGCTGGTTGGAGGTGGCCTTGGGCTGGACATGAGCCGAAACGGATCGGAGCATTATTTTTCTCCTATCAACATGCGGTCGGTTATCAGGGTAACTGGTGGTCGAGAGCATCAGAGACGGAACAGTTCGGTCACCTTGTGGGAGCACAGAAGAGCATTCAGCTCCTTTACTTTGGCACCTTTAGGCTTAGAGCACAATTATTGTGTTACCCATATTTCTGCTCCTCGAGTTACTCAATTGACCAAAACAAACACCCTGTCCACATGCCATGGAAAGAAAGCTGTTAGACAGACGGTAGTGCGTCATCGAGCAGAGTGTTCACGACTTGAAATCTATGTTCTGCAATAACCGCTGAGGCCAAGAAACGCCCTTGTCTAAGCGACGTAGTGCAGAAGGCCTCAAAATCAAGCCACATCTCGTATTCCCATTTGTGGAACAGACCGATTGATCCTGACTTCCCCACTTCAGGTGCCCTACAACGGGCAATTGCAACAGCCTGCACATCAACTGTTTATGCATCTAGATAAAAGCGGACCATTGAGTTTGCAGATCGTCTGGATCATGTCTCGGTTCATACCTCGCGCCCGTTCCTTTCGCAATCATCAACTAATCCGTCTTGAGTTCGGGTCTTTTCTTGCCTCTCCGGCTGGTATGTGGCACTTGCTACTGTACAGTCCAAAGAGCCTAGACTATTGCCCAAATGAATACCCAGTTCAATCTTCTTCGCGTGTGGCACACCAATGAAGCCCTGCCAGGGTACGTGATACAGAGCTAACGGCCCTGTAATCGGCGTGAACACACTGGAGAGGCTCTCAACGCTACGGCATTGCAGTGCTCAATGCTACTTTTTGCACCCTTCAAGGCATTCAGAACAGCAGAGCATTACCCATCAACCTCTCGAATAGAATACAATTCCATCGAGCTAGACCAGGACAGTAGAGTCAAATGCAATCATGTCCCATTTCATCAATCTAATTTCTTTTTCGCGCTGCAAACTGCGGCCTGCACGAGGCCACCTACTACTGCACGATCAATCAAACTTGATGAACAGGGCTTGTTCGCCGTTCGCAAGGGATGGTCATGTTGCTGCAACCTCCCGTCACACGAAAGCCTTGAATCTTGGTCAAGATGAATTATAAGTACGCCTTCAATATTCCGTAGAGATGAATCCGACACATCAATCTATACGATGGATTTTATCATGTCTGACGTTTCACCTGCATTGCCCTATCTTGAGCGTAAGGACTGTTTTGCCAATCCTGACGTGTTTTCTCAGCCACTCTCTCCAGTCGACTCCGTCACTTCTACAATGAAGTCTGGTAGTTTCTACTCGTTGGATTCCTCTTACTCGCCGCTTCCTCTTGCCGATACCTGTATACCCAGCAAGCGGAAGCTATCGGAGCTTTACCCGATTGAGCAACCTTGCACCCTCTCGCCTCCTGCAAAACGTGTCAGAATCGATGATGATCCCAGTCTGCCACGCGTGCAGATGACCTGTATGAAACTGTTTCTGCTTGCGGTGTAAGTCCATGATGATCCATCACAACTCGTGCTAACCGTTCAGCTTGAAATTGTACCACACAGCCCCAGCTTCCAAAAGAAAGCCTGTGCAGAGCAAGATGAGCCACGCGACGATAACCCACGTACTTCAGCGGCTGGATTGCCTTGGCATGGTTTCCCAGAACGTCAACAATGCGCTTGACCAAATTGAAAGGAATGTACATGTCCTTGCATCCTATATGGGGGATGAAGCCGGCAAGATCCCTTCTAGTTTCAAGCTGGCCAAGTTTGGTTGTAGGAAGTTACTTGGGGCATATAATGAGAGGCTTAAGTATCTGGATGAGCTGAGTTGAGGGGTGTAAGCAAACAAGGTTTAGTTAGAAGAGACTAGCAACGGGCCGCTCCGGGTTAAGAAGGTGTGTCTTTGGGATGCGCCATTTGATGAGTGAGAAGTTAGTCCCAGCTATATCCAGGGCTGTGGCAGGTCGATACCAGAGGAATTATCGTTGGTGGCTGAGGCTGTCAAAATAAAGTTACCTAAACTCTGATAAAATGGCTAGATCATTCCATCTCTTATGATTCAATAAGCCAATGCTTCTGACACCCTGACGTTGGGGTCCTGATATAACGACACCAGAATTTCAAGTGATCGGGCGAAGAGAGATCCCTTCATTTGGCTGGGCGCTAGCGAAACATGCCATGAATGTGCGACGGTATCCAAGATACTTCTATGCCGCCCACTCTAAAGTGACAAAGTCAGTACCTTTGTTACTGCCCCTCGTAGTCTTACTCGCCCCGCTGGACAATCCGGACAACGCCCCTGTTGGATGTGATTGGAGCACTGCAAATCCCGAAACACGCAGAAGAAGAGCTTCGTTTGGGTGTCATTACTACAACCTTGAGCAATAATCTATGTCAACGTATTGTCGCATTGCAAACTACCATTCATTGTCTTGATATCACCCAACGCTCTGCATCATGAACGTTCCATTCTCAATCCGGACCTCCACAACATCGTCACACTCCAGCATCAAAGGCGGAATCATCGTCTGAAAAACATCTTGAGGTACACAACCATCCTCGCATCTTCTCTTAAACTCTTCAAAGTCGCCAAGACACCACCACATACCCCTAGGCTCCATTTCCAAACTATACCGCCCATCCGGAAGCCCAGAAACCAAAGTACTTACCCCAACATCCCTCACAAGCGGCGCACCAGGTCTCAAGGTCGTTAGGACATCCAACTTTGGTCTTCATCGGTCAAGTTACACGTTGCATTATTTTTGAATTGTCAGAATGAGGCGCTATCAATTCCCAGCTTCTATTAGAGTAATACAGGATAAGTAAAGAAGAAACACTTTTTCTAATGGGAAGAATCCTTAGTAGAAAAGCGCTTACCAGGTATTTAATATTGCCAGCAAATCGGTGCATCAATATCTATTCACCTGTCGTTCTACTCAAGTTTCTTAAACGTCAATGTCCAAATTATACAGGTTGAACCGCACTGTCCAGTTACTCGGGCTTAGATGGGTTTGGTTTTTCATAAGATCGAATTGTTGATGTACATGGACTATAGTCCATGATCACGCATCCCATATGGAGGGAAATGGGATTCTCGCTACATCTTCCAACCTGGGACGTATCTCCCCAGATGCTTTACTGTAGCTTGTAATGGATTTCAATTAATTGATGGCTCTGGTAATTCAGGAATGTTTGCAGTAGCTGTTACTACTCGGGGTCTGATGGTGACACATCTGGTGACAAGATGCCCGCAATGGGTACTTAATAGACTAACACTTTTTACAATAGCTGTAAAATAGACAATCGAGATTGCTTCCGTTGGACGCCGCCAGTCTAGGTAGTAGTAGTAGGTGTGGCTGCTGGCTTTACGGTCGTTCATCAGCTTCAGCGTAGATATTGATCTTTATTAATGGAACCTTGGCGTTACGCTCTCTATGTCTATCATCATTGTATTCTACGACCTAGATGTTCATGCTCCGCTTAGTATCGACACGAACCCCACCGTAAGCTATGGTATACGCAGGATTCAGAAAATTTACCACTCACCGCTGTCTAGCAAGATCCTTGTATAAACCCACCACGTTTACTTTCTGGACATGGAGCAATTCGCAGTGAGCGTATAGCAAGACCTCATACTACAGGTCGGTATTTCCATGCAGGTTAATGAATGTTCTGCGTTCCATGATTCTCTGCGGAAAGCCCAAACACCGGTAAAGCTTGCCTGATGGCTTTGCGTTGTATCGGGCTTTGCCAACATTTTAAATACAATGATGCTTTTGAATTTGTTGGAGGGGATATGGGAAGTAGTAACGCTCAATATGTGGGTTAACGTTTTAGCCAAGAAACTCCCGCCTGACCTGCGAATCTACGCTAGCTCTATTCGAGTTTTTGAAGGTTAGGTATTAAGCTGTACAGTTCAAATCAACACATTAACGCTGGCTCTACACGACGAGACTAAGATAAGAACATCTCCTCCCATTGATTCTCTTTGCTTATCTCGATTGTAGGTAGCATAGAGTAGGGTAGTCTTTTCTTCAGCGCGGACCAAGCGCCAAGGCGGCTGGACATCGCCGAGCCGCGTCACCACTGAAGATCATGGTCGTGATAATCTGAGCTATCCGTCTTTCAGCAATTCCCTCCTGGCGGGTCTCTGACAGCTGATCGGTCCTTTTGACTAGATGGCTGTCTGAATATTGTGTGTGAAACCCTTGTCTCTTTACTCAAGCCTCAGGGTGTCATAAGAATTGGCCCCCGAGAGCATAAGAGACGCCATAATTTAATTATCTTATGCCAGCTTAGGCTAGCATTTAGACTACATTAATTATGTAGCCTAAGTCTTGGAGGACCACTTCTTCTGACACCCACCGGTCGTGGTACGCAGTCCGCGTCAGTGCATCTTCGGTGGAGCTGACTCGCTTGGAAAAGAAAATGCAACGTCCAGAAAATATGATCGACTAGCCAAGAGAATTAGCAACAACTGATCCAGAATTGTCAGAATTGATTTCGGCCTTTCTGAAATGCTGACATGTCGGGCGACAGGCATATTCGCTACAGCAGTGGGTGTCGCATTTTACTGGTCCACTACGCGATCAGGATTGCGATCTTAACAGATGGATCTGCAAAAGTGTCAAAACAGCATACCCTGCCGGGACCTTGGTCGATCATACGTGCAAGTTCTTCCAACAGATAAGAAGGCCACCAAAAAGAAGAGGTTAGAACCAAAACATACAACAGCAGGGATTCGCTGGTCGTCACCGACCCAACTACTGATCCGCCGGTTAGTGGCTTGACTATGGGAGAGCGGACGGGATCCCGTATTTTCCACTACCTGTGGTCGTATGTATAAGCTGTGATACTTTCGGGACCTATGTAGATTTGGTACCAGTTAATGTGAATTAATGCTAAAATCTGCCGCAAGTATGAGAGAAGAAATGTAGTGCGAATAGCCTCCCTTTTTACGTAGCAGCCGTTCATGACGCAAGACGAAGTAACACTTACGCTGCTTGTCTCTATTTCCCCCACAACGCCCAAGATACGATCGAGACAACGTAGCTCTGGGTTAAAATGAAGGCATATGAAACGACCCTAAGTCGAAAACGTGGCTGATGCCCGCCTAATAGTCCAAAAGAATGCACCAAGAACATACCGACCACACTGTCCACGAACGAAATACCGTGTTAGGAATGTGGTGTGTCCCCTCGACTCCATCTACACTGTCCTACATCAGGTTTATCAGTTTAGCCTGGTGGTGATACCGTCGTCGGTTTGATTTGGGCTTCTCTCAATTCAACTTCCTCATCCGACGCCTCACTACTGAGACTCTTACGTACTGTCAACTCTGTTGTGTTTTGGAGCACCCTTTTGCGAGCATCCTTTTTGAGTATGTTATGGTCAAAAGGCACTGTGGCTATGTGATGGAGCAAAAGAGCGGTCAAAATTCTCACAACGATAGGGACTTATGTGGTTCGCTGGAGTGCCCTTTTGACAAAACTAAGTTGTATGAAGAATTAAATCCAGGTCACCTATCTGTACGAAATCTGAAATCTAGTTTATTTAGTGGGGAAAACCTCGAGGCAGCAAAAAACCCCTCTATGCCTCGGGTACCATATAAGTAGTATCTCTCCGAATTGAACGCATTACACTGGCTATCAAAGAGTGAAGCCAACACCAGCACAACATTACGCTGGAACCTTCCAACCCCTATTCGTACTCTCAGTAGTCATAGTCGTAGCAGAGGAATCCGCCTTGGATGTCCATGACATCCCTGACAGTAACGTTCGGGCGAATGCCGTAGGTGGTCAAGACGTGGTCTAGAGTGGTCTCTTCACTTCCTCCCTGCTTGACAGGGCCGCCCAGTTGGTAGAGACGATTGGCGGGGTCTTCAGATTGCCACTTCCACCAGAGACGATCCACAAAAGCGTGGTGGATATAGAAGAGCGGGTCTGAAGTAGTCAGCTCCTGATCGACGCAGTAGGGCAACAGGGGTCGGAGTTTTAAACTTACCACCGGGGCTTGCATCGATATCCTCCATAACTCCACCGATCTAGATGACCCGTCAGTCAAATGTTTCACGTATCTCATCTCGGTGCACTTACTCCGCTGTGACCAGCACCATGGGTTGTCATACCACCAGTCTCCCAGAAGTCTTTGAAGTTGGTGGTTTGATGACATTCCTGAACATAGGTTTCGTTGCCGAGGGTGCTGTTGAACTCGTTGACGTTGCGGGACAAGCAATGCTCCGTCAAAGTTTGACCGGGACCGATGTGAAGAGTCGTGTTCGCGAAAGGACCATCAGTAACACAACCATCGGGGCCAGTGCCGTTTCCACCAAATCCTGTGTCGGGATCAAGGAGAGGCGAGGCCATGAAGTTGCCTGCGTCACGGGTTTCGTCCCACCAACTGTGTTGTCAGTAAGAGAAGCAGGAGGTCATGGTTGCAGTGGTAGGACTCACGGTGTCGGTCCATGATAGCCACACTCGTCTCGCAAGAGCTCCTCGTAGATATGCATGTAGAGGCGGTGGAATGGCAGGAACTGGGCCTATGTTGATGAGAAACCTGGTCAATGGAGAATTCAGCACCGAAGCCAGAAATACTTACCACAATATGGATATCCTTCGCCTGGACCTGATGCATCGCGTTCATATCGTCAAATCGAGTGACTGTACCATTGATACCGGTCTGAGCAGGCGAGTCCATAAGACATTTGACAGCCTTGAGGTAGGCGTGCTTGTCCTCAGTCGCCATGTTTGTCCATTCGGGGCGCGTCCTGATCTTGTCGGGAGTGCATGTCCTGTTGGTGGTAGGCACAGCAGCTGCTGGTAGTACCAGAGCCAGTGATGCAAAGAACGTAAACAACATCTTTAGAAGATCGGTCAATCTTGATTGGTTAACAAAAATGATTATGATGAGATCTGGTACATTTTCTGCCGACTAGTCAATCTATATAAGTCGGCGGAAAAAGAACTAGGTAGGAGCCAGAATAGTAGGGTCAACGGCATAGAACCGCCGGTGCCCAGCCCCTATCTTTTGCAATTCTTTACAAATGCTGAACAATTCAACATTTACTGTCTGCCGCGCGTCGTCTTGGCAGTATTTTCCTCGTTTTCATGAAAATGATATCCACTTTTTAAGTTTCAGCCGGCCTGTTCATCGGGATGTGGGAGACCTTAAAACTGAAATAGAGGTCCCAGCTCCACCTACAGGGCTGTCGCTTAGCTAGTAAAGGAATCTCCACGGTGGACAGATACTACCTTAACGGCTATATTCGTATACTGCGACATGTTGCCTCATCTTGCATGCATTAGCCGCTAACAATAGACTATTCCAGATCTCTTGAGATCACATTCCTGAACACGGACATGATACAGCATCAAGACAAGAAACCTTGACTTATCTCTACCCGTGCCTTGCCAAGATTGGTCAAAGACATGTCAACGGGCATGTCGTCAAATTCATTGTAGCCACGCCGGCATTTGACAATCCACGATGATCGATTAAAGTCGCCGGCCGTAATTGCATTCTCTCCGAGGGGTGATGTTGGCATCTTGGTATAGTACTAGGTAGCGCTATTTCGATAGACGCCAAGAGGAATAGATACGGATATGTCGGCGTGGAAGTGATGTTGAGAATACAACACTGGCAAGGATAAAGGTCTTGGCAAACCCAGGTACCGAGCGATAAGTTGTGAGTCGAAGATCCGGTTTCCTATGAACTGACTGCTCAGTAACAGTGCTACTGGTTATAGTGGAAACAACAATTGCTTGAGAGTCTGGTGGTTTACTTACCAGGCAAAAGACCAATATATTTAAAAGGCTTGTCTTGCATGTAGTTTCCACAGTACTCTATAGAGCTCTCAATCTCATGGTCGCTGCTGAGCTGGCCTATTTGAGTTCAACTACTGAATGCATGGACCTACAAGGATCTCCAGCTGCTTGGTGGGGCTCCTTAGTGTGCAGTATGTTGGTTACGTGGCCCTAGGTTTTAAACCCGGCTCCCTGGCAGCTGCTGATTCATGCCCAGAGCCGTAATTACTAGCCAAGGGGCCTGGTCCAATTGATCGCCGTGTTATTTGAGAGAAAGCATTGTCTGTCCAAACGGCGTCAAGTGGTGCATGATACTCACATGTTAATTTTGTCTCGGATGCGAAGACTAATCCTCCAAACCGTGAGAAAAAAGAGCCTCCCGGTTTTGAAGTCAAGAGACTTGCGATCTGCTGGAGCCTCGCGAGTTGCTCAGTACCAGAGAAGGCGCTGATACTGCCGAGCCTCTGGCAAGAACAGGACATGAAAGTACTGATCGAGGGCAGTGGGCTGGAAGCGCTGCCGTACCAATATGCTGAGATCGTATCGTTAAATGGAGGGTTTTGCGTCGGAAAAACCTTAGGGCTGTGCGAGAAGCCTGCAGACGGCTGAGTAACCATGAATTTCGATTTCCGTACACGGTAGTGTGTCATAAAAAACAAATATAGATATAGACTGCCACTGATCAAACTAAACACAGGGAATAAACCTTTACTCCTGCATCTCTACAGCATGTGATAGGTTTCCCGAAGAAGACTGTTGACCTCTGGCTATAGAAGAATTGTGCAATGAAGGTAAGGAGAGGACAGCACATCAGGTGGGGAAGCTTGGGTGACAAAAACGTTCCATTCTAAAACAAGATCATATTGTATGAAATGTTTACAGCCCTTTGTCAAAATAACCATAAGCTTTCTATTTACTCCACATGTGAGAATTCTGCCAAGCAATACATGATTGGTCTTCCATCGAAAGCTGAAAGAAACAAACGCCATGTTTTGTAACAATTGGTCTTGGCAAATACTGTTTGCACCAGTGCGTGTCCAGTGGTTAAGGTGTTGTCAAAGCTAAACGCCACACGAAACAGATGCCGCCAGAGTTACATGAAATGACATTCCAGAGTCTGGCCAAGTGCCCATATTATTACGATCGAACATCAACTGTATACATATTTCCTGGTCCTGATTTCTCGCAATCACTTAACAACCCTGAAACGCGACTTGCACCAAGAATTCGAAGTCTGCAACAATCGCCACGGTGCAGAGGTTATCTACTTAGACTATGGCGGTAGGTCGAAGCATCTAAGTCTAAGTCGCGAGAGATACACCATGAGGATACACCAACTCTGATGTATAGAGGCAAATAAATGTACAAAACATCACAACATTCTTTGAACGGGATCGCAAGAGAGAAGACGCCAAGAGATGGCTGAATTTAGGGTGGTTCAGCTGAGGCAGACAGAGCTGGATAAAGCCAAAAGAGGTTAGTTCCACAGACTGTCACCTTGGCGCATACTACTTGGAGGAGTTTCTTGTTGCAACTTACCAACATAAGTGACTCCGTTTGGCTAGCACGTAAGCTTTGTGTTTGGCACGCCAAGTATAGATGGCATTTACCCCTCCCTCCGAAATATTTTATACAAGCAGGGATACAGAACTCAGCTCTTTAACTGCGTCCATGCATCGGTCTCTATAAACATTCTCTCATCTTCATTCGAAACCTTAAGAATGTCATATTTCGAATCGCAGAATGCTGCGAAACCTTCACAGCGACAGTCGACAACAGAGAAAACGCAGTTTTCCATAATCCCTGCTTCATTCGATCAATCAGACGTTAAAAAGGCCCGCATGGAGGAGCAACAGCCTCTGGAAACACGACAAAATCCTGACACGAGCACCGGCTTGCGGGTCTCCTCTAGGCACGACCATTCACAGGATCCCGAGTGTCATGAAGTACCATGGATGACAATTCAAAAAGCATTCCCCATCTCCAAGTCTCAACATTATCACACAGATGCTAGACCAGCAGCGAAGATTCATGGGAAAGAAGATATGTTCGAGATATGGAAGTGGGAGCTAGCAATGCTCCTCCTTGCCGCTGGTCTCTTTATCGCTATTTGTCTCATCCTCCACAGATATAATGGTAGGGAGTTACCCGACTGGAACAACATGGGAATTACCCTAAACACAATTATTTCAATCATTGCCACCTTTTTGCGAGCGATAGTTACGCTCATCGCTTTTGAGATTCTTGCCCAACTCAAATGGGATTGGATATCTCGCGAAAGCTTTCGTCCAATGCAGGATGTCCAGTTATTCGACCACGCGTCTAGAAGTATAGTCGGAGGGTTTCGTCTGTTGCCAGTGGTTTTCGCCCGTCAACCTATAGCACTGGGTGCTATCGCTGTTACAGCCCTGTCTCTCGGTATCGGGTCCTTCACCCAGCAATCCATCCAAACATACCAGTGTATTCAAAACGCACATTCTCCGGGTCGTTTGGCGACTATAGATATTGCGAACAAGGTCAATGAATCTGAACTCTTGCGTCGATGGAGCAGGACCATATCTGAGCTTCGTCCCAATATACAGATCGCAATAAAGGACGCGATAATTTCATCTCGCGAACCATACTCCCACTTCAGTTGTCCTTCTGGAAACTGCACCTTTCCGACTTATTCTGATGGATCAGAATCATCCAATCGGGCATCACATGCGAGCCTTGGCCTTTGCAGCCGTTGTACCGATATATATGACCTTGTCAATGGGCCGACGAAATATGGGAATGAGAATGTCAGTTGGATTTCCTATGTATTACCAATTAAGACAGGCATATCCATTTTGAATTCCTCGTTAGTACGGAGCATGCCTTTGACAGCCGTCACATATGGCGACCTGATATGGACACGTCAGGTATCCTCCACTGACTTCCTGAACCGTTCTCGATGGGCTGTTGCAAATATCACTTTTCTTGGTATGTCTCAGGACCGTTGCAAGCGCCATCCTAGCGGCAACGTCACTTGTCCACATTCTTGCAGTGCAGACGAGAAGTCAAAGAATACTTGCGATCTGGATTCAAGTTTTGAAGGTCAGCCTGTGGATTATGCCGCCGCAGCATGTACTCTGTATCCTTGCGTTAAATACTATACAGCCAGGGTTGAAGATCTCAAGTTGTCAGAGAAAGTAGTATGGGATGTACCACTACGGCAACAAAGTCCGGATCCAATCTCTTCCATCACTGATTCCGTATTTCTGCCTGAGGTTGGATGGAAAGGTGTTATGCAGCCATGTTTAGTGAACGGGACACTATACACGTCATCAAACGCATCCTATCCACACAGCGCAGCGAATCGAACAACTGTTCTGTTTCATGAGGATGGGTGGGAATACGAAAACATTGATATGTCTGCCAAAGGTGTCAACATAACGGTGCCTGCTGAATGCGTCGCCGAAGTCTCTCCAGAGCTTGCGTATGCATTAACGACAGAATTCCGGTCACTGTTCAACGTCGACTGCGATACTTTCCTGCTTACGACATGCAAGACAAACCGGGGGGATGACGACTCCCTCTTGACATCCCTTATAACTAACAACTTTACCTCAATACATTATATCACCAAGGCTGTGGACTCTATAGCTAACCGAGTTACAAGTGAGATGCGTGCGGCAGGCTTAGGGGCGTTCTCGAATGCCAGACCTCAAGTACAAGGGGACGTGTGGGAGATTCGTGTTTGCGTTTATATTTCGTGGAAATGGCTTATTCTCCCAGGCGCTGTGTTGACATTGTGCGGGGTGTTGCTATTAGGGATCATTATAACGAACGGAAAGCAAACCATTGGCTGGAAGAGCTCTATTCTACCACTGTTGCTGAAGGATTACCCTGGATTGACAAGATTGGGGTTGAACGACATCGAACAAGTCGCGAGTTCGTTGGAGGTCAGAGTAGAGAGAAAGGTTAATTAGCTCTAAATTTGAAGATTTCACAGCACTAAGCCTTAAATATTTGCTTTTCGAGTCCCTGACCCTCTATCCTCAGTTATTGAATCCCCTTTAACGCCGCAATCGTAACTTGGCAAACTTTATCGCGTTTGTTCCCCGCTAGCATCTTAGAGTTAACGTCTTATAGTTGGCAACATTCAATCTTGTATTACACCTGGAGCGTAATTGAGAAATGAGAAATTCCATTGATACTAAGGTAGAGAGGTATTGAGAGAACCTTTACTAATCTGAGAAACGAATAGTTGAGTAGTTAAATATCGTCTGCCGCTACATCCGTCTTCCAACCAGCGTGCAGGAACATAGTCACCTAGAGAAACGGACTGGAGCTAAGCAAAACACCTTATTTGCTTGCCGCCGGCCTCGCGCGGAGAATGAAAATTTCAAAGTCTCGGAAGTCAATGACAACACATGAGCCGTCTGCCTTTTCCGCTGACAACCAAGGAACATCGTCTAGTTTTATTTCCCTCTTCCCCCGAAAGTAAACATTCTGTTGTGCCGAGAAGATGCCAAGCATGACTACGTTGGTTTCGGTTACAGAAGTGGATGGATGATAGCCCGATAGACTCAACTTTGCACCTCCACAGCTGTCCGCGGCACTGGGCATTCTGTCATTGATTTCAACGTACAGATCTTGTAGCACACTCATACCACTGTACATGAGAAAATATACCTTCTACAACGATATAAATATCTTAGGTTGATTGCAAGTCGTGAACCCACGAATATGTGCAGCGAAGCCACTGGGAAGACCTCACTGTAATTACAGTGGATATTCCACTATAAGCCCAGTGAACTCCAGCGGAATGGTTCCCCGTCTTGGCGAAAGTTAGGACCCGCCTCCGAAGAGGCGCTGTAAATTACTGCTAATTCACTGTAAACTTCCACCAATTTAGGGTCTGTTGGCAACTCTGGTTCATGCCCGAAGACGAAGAGAATCGTGATCGCACTGCCCAAACCTCTTATTGTCCAAGTTGTATTGCGAAAGCCAGGAGATCACAAGTTGAACAGAGAGAAACTAAATCTATTGATATTGCCTCGGAATCAGAGGGCTTCTATGTATAGGAGGATGGCTATTCGAATTTGCAGTTGGAGGGACCCAAGAAATGCGTCTTATGTTCTCAAACCTTGGGGATTATCCCTTCTTTTCTTGCACCTTTGATAATAATTAGTACAGTATAACATTCAAAAAAGAGGAGGAGTATACTGACGCATCTGAAAGACCCGATTTGATTAGCGGTCCAGTCGCCGCCCGTATTTGTTGACATGCACGAGTGATCAGCCGAGAGACCAAAATGACGTGAGCATGAATCGTCGAAGAAAAAGACACAGTTGTAACCTTCGTCCGGAACTCGGACACTCTGTGGCGGTAAGCGTCCATTACATGCTCCCTGCTCTTTCGAACCAAGGTATTCCCGACAATCCGTGTCAGGCATTTCCGAGAAGTTGTAGCATCTGTCCAGCTCAAAACCCCAGACCTTTCTATGCTTCTTGTCATCCTTGACAGAGCAGTCCGCTTTGGCTAGATCTGTTGACTGGAGTCCATAAATTTCCACTATTGTATGTTAGCTCGTATGGAGTACGCAGAATAGCTGTATCACTTACTAGACCACTTCTTGGTTTTGACAGGATTGTCTTTTGGTGGTTCCTCTGGCTCTCTGAATCCTGTCGTTAGTGAAGAAGACGAGAGTGGGTTGATGGTACTTACATGGGACAATACGAGTTTTCGTTATCGGAAGTCCAGACAGCATAACCCCTCCGAGCCTCATGCTCAACCATTATCTGGTGAACAACGACGTTTGCCATCAGCCGATGCAGAGGGATTTGGGGATGGAACACTCTTGCATAGCCGGCTGGGACCAAGTAGTCCGGAATTTCGGCACGTGGGACAAGATCTCTCTTGGACTTGCCATTATCGTGGTGGAGCTCAGCATTGGGGTCCATGAGACGCGTGATCTTAGCAAGAGTGAGCATATCACCGTAAAAGGTACCGCTGAGCTCGCCGCTATGACTGTCGCGTTTCCAAGGGGTTGTGCCAGACGGATCCCAGGTGTTGAGCTCGTAGAACATGAGGCCCGTTCTGGTGTTCGATTCGCTGGTCGATTCATCGACGCCTGACTCGCAGTATCTGCCTCGGTACTTGCCAACAAGAAGATCGTAGTCGATGAAACGTACAGAATCTCCGGCTCGTTCGACTGCAGCTCGCTGGATCAACTTGTCAGTATAGTTCATGATGAAAAGAAAGGTTAACATACAAGCTGATCATTGACAGTGTCGACCAGGACGTTAAACGAGGCACGTCGAGCTCTAGTCAAGTACTCGGCCGGTTGACCCAAGTTTGCCAACTTGTAGACCCACGTCGTCCAAGTAACCTTGTCACAATCCGTGGTCATGTCTTCAGAGAAGAATTTGGCATACCCAGTAACATATACCTTGGCCCTTCAACATTGTTAGCTAGTTCTCACTCACTGAGGTTGAGAGCGGCACATACCCATTCTTCAGCTTCTTCTTGGCGGCTGATAGTACGCCATCCAGGCTCTTGCCAAAGGCATCCCCGCTAGCCAGCTTCTTGCTGTACTCAATCTGGCCCTCGCAGCCTCGAGAGAGACTGTCCCAGTCGAAGTCCTTGGCCCACGCATAGTCCTTGTCCACTTCAGCGATGACCTTAGCGGCTAAAGCTTGCTCCTTGTTGAAGACGCCCATTTGGAAAATGCATGAGTTCAGGAGACTCACAAGGCCCACATCGTTACCACCTGAAAAGAGCCATTAGTAATACTTCAATTGCTGTAGCTTGAAAGTACGAACCGATAGACAGGGTAATTGCGTCCTGATTGCTGTCGATGTTGGGAATTTGCTTGTCGACTACATCCTTGATGACAGCACCAGAACATGAAAGGAACTGGAATTTGCGCTTCGACGGATCTCCTATTCGATCATCCTGGTTGACGAGATAAGGGTAAGCATGATCGTATCGAGCACAGGCAAAGTCTGTTCATGGTTAGCAGAGTAGCCAACAATGGTAACAGGTTTAAAGCTTACCACTTCCTGTCTTGAAAGCGTCGTAAATGCTTCCAAGTCTGTCTCCAGCACCAATTCCAGCCGAGTAGGAATCTCCAATGGCAGCAAGCTTGTGGATGTCAAGAACGTCATGAGCGACACCAGCGTCTCGAGGTTCCATATCCCATTCTGTTCCGTCATTCTTACACTTCACCTCCTTGTCCGTAGCCACGTTCCAGCAGATGTCCTTGCAGGTAGCAGGAAGAGCTGGAACACCGCCTCCACTGCCTGGCTTCTCATCGTTACCAGGGGATGGAAGGGGTCCGAATCCTGGATCCTGACCGGGTGCCCAACCAGCGTCATCACCGGTGTTATCGGTCAGACCACATCGGTTGAAGAAGGTTTCTCCACGGTTATCAAAGGAGTTCATGATAGAGTGCAAGTCTGCTCTACCATCCCCATCCAGGTCGGGGAAGTATTGGCATGTTCCTGCCCAAGAGCCTGCATATTGCTTTCCACTCTTCAGGAACCACCAGTTACTACCGCCCGTATCCATCTTGCCCCGATTGATGTACACGGTAGCATCTCCAGTGTACTTGTCGACCCAGATCATGTCTTCACCACCACGGCCGTTGACGTTGCCAAAACGGATGTTAGCACGGTCGATGCCTTCAGCCTTCTTGAACTGGGCGATCCTCGTCCAGGAGCCATCAGTGTTGTGAGTCCATCCGTGGAAGCGACCGTCAGGCTGAATGCAGATATAATCGGATAGTTTGTTGTCGGAAACATCGGCAAATCGGACAGCGAGGTCATGAATACCAACACCCCTCTGCTCAGGACAGTTGAGTTGAGGCGCAGGGTCGGCGAGATACGTCCAGGTGAAAGCTCCCGTCTTCTTGTAATTGTTCAACCATACAGAGACCTTGTTGTTGTTGTTTGGATCAACCCATGCGATATCACAAGCGCCATCGTTGTTCCAGTCAACCAGATGAAGATCCCGTCGATCATAATTCTTATCTGGGTTCCACATATCCTTGGGTGTCCCCCAGAAAACATCGTTGTCTCCGCTAACTGACTTCTTGCCCAAGTTAGGCCAGACCTTCATCTTACCCGTTGACAGTGCCCAAACGTAGTCTTGTCGTCCATCATCGTGGCCAAGCATATTGCAGTACTTGTTGCCATCAGACTTGAGCTTGGTAGAGCCACTGCCGGTGTTCTTCCAAACTTTCATGTCGAACTTGAACTTTCCGTCAGGCTGCTTGGTAGATTGCAGATAGACATAGTCTGCCTTGGGTAGAAGTCCAAACTGAGTCTCACCATAGATCCTGGCGAAATGGATCCTGTTTCGGCCGGTGGCACCGACACCTGCATGTGTTGGCCCAGAGGATGCTCCTTTCCAGAATCCTTGACGCCAGGCGACGTTCAGGCCATCACCTGGTTTCCCCTTCTTACAGCTTCGAGAGTTGATCCAGGTTGTTGTAGCTCCCTTTTCATCAACCCAAAGCCAGTCATCTCGCCCGTCACCGTTGATGTCTTCAAAGCGAACACCTCGTTGATCGCCCATGCCCTTGGCGGTGAATCGTAGTCCGAGAGGTTGCCAGGAGGGAGTATCAGAGGTACCAGAGTTCCTCCAAGCATGCACGTTTCCGTTGTCGTCGATGATCATGTAGTCAGCCCGGCCATCGCCGTCAATATCGCCCCACCTGACACGGTCTTGCTTGTAGCCGACATTGCCCTTGATCATACCGATGCTGTGGAAGGTGGGTGGGCTGGTGGCAGTTCCGTCTCGGTTGTTGATAGAGGCCAATGTATCTCCATTGGGGGAAACGCAAAGGAAGTCATCGTATCCGTCGTTGTTGATATCGGCCCACCAAATACCGCGCACATTGCAGAAGAGCTTGGTATCCAGATCAGACACCTTGGAGAATTTGCCGCCTCCATTGTTCTTCCAGGTGGCAAAGGACAACTTCTCATTGGCATACCACCAACCGACAATGTCATCGTACTTGGTACCATACAGCCGGGCAAAGAACCACTGATCACGATCGAACTCGGAAGTATACGACCAGATAGTGCCCATCTCCTGGCTGCTGTGGTAGTAGAGGCCGTCGGAGTCGCCTGAACCCTTCTGGGTGACACCTCCGTATTGAGCTTGACCAGGCTGCTTGTCACACGTGTTGCCTGTTGCTTGGGACATTGGAGGAGCGTTGGCAATGAGGCCTGCCTGATATCCCCATTCGATGCCATACCAGAACTTGACTGCCATCTTCTTGTGACCAGCATCACTGTCATTGTTAGTCAGGACCTCAACAGTAGGATCTGGACTCACTTGGGGTGGATTCCATCGGAGTTCAGATCACTCAGTGGGATATCGATGTCGACGTAGGTGATTGGCTTTCCAGTAGCCTTAAGGCGGCTGATCAGCTTCCTAGTGGTTGTGTTAGGTGATAGCCTTCCGAGGGCGGACACACAGCATGCACTCACTTGTACTGCTCGTTGATTTGTTTTCGATTGCTCTCTGCCTTGGCATCATTTCGTCGAATGACGGATGAAACAACGACGAATGTCTTGGACATGCCATCTGCGTTCCACAGATCATTGAGCAGTCCTTCCAGGCGGTTGCTAGCCCCGTCCACCTGAACAACGTTAACAACTAGGCAATAGTAGTTCAAACGTACATACCTTGTTCTGATTGGCGTCGTTGGTGCCCAAGTTCATCTGGAATTGTCAGCTAGAATCTCATAGAGTGCAATAAGTAAAACCTACTACAACAACGTTAGGCTTGTAGCCATACGAGTTACGTGCCGCATTTCGGGCTTCGTCAATGGTAAAACCGCTGGTGGCCTCGTGGTCCTGTAAAGCACATGATAAGCGCCCAAATTTATATAATTAGGAGTAAGCTTACCCTGTCCTTCATGTCTCCATTCTGTTTACTGCCAACCATATTCACTTCCCACTGGAAGAATTAGCAACACAACAATAGACTCAGTAATGAAAGTATACATACGCCCTTGTATCTCAGCTGATCTCTCAGTGGCTTACGAAACCTATACAAAGCATATGTCAGTCTTGCTCGGAGGTAGCCGTCACTGAAAACTTGACATACCCATTCATAGTACTCGATCCAACACCGCTGACAATAGATGCGCCCAACGGCAGGATTCTCAAGGCAGGTTTCGCATTTTGACGAGTCGTGAGACCGGCATGATTGGATGCGAAATGGTTCTCCCGGAATTCTAGTTCATAGTCAGAGTATTGCCCGGAAGGCAGGCCTGCTGCTCCGCCTAAGAAGACAAGAGCCGGCACGATCAAGTTGAAGACGTGCATAACGACAGGATCTGTGCAAAATAACAAAAGAGTGTATGATGTTGAAAGATTATCAAGATCAGAGGTAGGAAGATACTCAAAATGAAATATAGCCCAACCGCTAAGATTAGTTATTGGGCTAAACGGCCCGGTACTCCATGCACTTTGGTCAAGTCCCACTGAGGAGATGACAAGTAAATCCTGAAGACAAGCAAACAGTCTAGACTTTCGAAGTTTTCTGAATAAGGTGCACCGATAGGTCACAGTGCGATCTGCTGGCTTGGCGCTAATTTCAACAAGTAATGGTCCTGATCCTTTGCCACGTTTTGTGGAGTAGCTGTCGGCCGATTAACCAACCTCGGACCCTAAATCTCGGAGTTTAAAATAGGAGATCAGGGTCAACCCGATCTGAACTTCGTTCAAACGGTCGGTACGGATACAGTACTCCTACGTGCTTGAAGGTCCATTCGACGTATGATATTACACGGTCATTACCCATTATCGCATGGTCAATGGCTAGGTCTGCATTCCAGCGCCTCGGAAATTGCAGCCAGCGGAAGCACTAAGTTTACAGGAGTTATAGAAAATCTCAGGTGGGTTACTCTGACACCGTTCAGGCTTTTAAAGACACAGGTAGATTAGAGAATATTACTGTTTACTAGAGTACTAACATGAGTTATTATTCGCTATCCTGTATTTCATGCAGACTATAAATGAAAATGATTTATCTTGTACCGCTTTTCCGTCTACTATACATAAAGACAGATGAGACATATCTATAATCCCTGCAGCCAAGCCTGCCAAGCCACGAAAAAAAGAAATAGCTCCACCACGTGTTTGATCCTTCGGAGGATAGGGGTACTCCTGCAGAAAATCTTACAAAATTACAGCGGATACCCGTAAACAGCGCTACTCAGCAAGGCTCCAGTGAACGGTTTCCTTGGCTAATATAACAAATCCCACTTACAAATCTTTCTCAAATGTCCATCTAGTTCCCTGCCTCATGTTGAGTTGACCTTTCGCTCTACACCGACACAGCACTCACTCACAATCTCTAAAGTTTTCACCTACTCACTCTTTGGGAGTGCGTTGTCAACTATGCGGTCCTTTTTGATAGCCGCGTTCTTGGGTGCAGCAACTGCTATTCCCTGCTACGAGCTCACGGCTGGCGATGTACCAGATGGCAGGCAAGCTGCCCTAGGTGGTCGTGATCCATTCGATCCGCGAGGTGATTGGGACGTTGTGGAAGCCAACGATGCCTGGGTTCGCTTTCAAGCCATCTGGCCAGGTCAGCTTCCCAGGGATGCCAGGGTCACTAAGACGGTGTTTCACGCGTCTCCTAGCCAAGTTCGTGATACGATCAACAACTACTTTGGTGGACCAGAAAATATCCAGCTCTGGCTCCCATTGAGAACGAAGAGCCTTCAGTATGTATGTATACATTACCTTCCTAAGATGGCATTGAAAAGCTTCCATGTAATGCAATGACTCTAATCTACTATAGGCCCATATGTTACCTGGAAATATGGGACGGGACCATGAAGTTGTCGATCCTCAATCATCTATCAGTAATTTTCAGCGCGTTATCGTATCAATCAGTAAGTCTTGCATCCGCCTTCTATGTCTAGCGTTGTACTAAATCTGTAACCAGTCCTCCCTAGCGCTAAAGGGAAGCTCGAAGAAGTGAGCGCGGAGCCTCCTGCGCAAGACGAAAGTAAAGAGAACATCAAAATAGCGGACGCTGTGGGAATCACCGGGCTCAAGGGTGAGATTGCCTCCAGTGACTGGGCGTATACTACAGGACTAGAGTTTCGCATGGCCATGTATAACATCCGAAATGAACAACAGAAGGCCTACAAGGCGGGGAGGCCTTGGAAGAAGGAAGGGTATGCTTGGATGCTAGCTGAAAAGGCAAACGGCGACTGTGTGGTTATTGACTTCAGGAACTTTGAAGAATTTGTCATTCGTATGCGGCCTGGCGCACGTCGGTAGAAGATGCTCTTTTACTGGGAGGTTCAAGGTAGGATTGGCGGCGCGGAGAAACATATTGTAACGGAAGCGTACCCTCTCTGATTTTCCTTCAATTTCTTCTATCCACAATTCAAGTACCTCAGTGTACAAGACCTGAAAGTTTTTCAATCTGATTATTTTGCAAACTGGCAAACCAACTGAGCTTTAGCTGTCCCACTCAATTGTTGAAATGTATGTAGCGCGTGACTCTTCTTCTTTAACTATTCGCCTCAGAGTTTACTGACTAGGGCAGTGTAATTGATAAGGCGGTGACAACTCTAGCAGGTTGAATTCCTATCTCTTGCAGCAAGGATTCTAACAATTCCGACCCTTGAAAGTGTTTTATAGGGTAGGATAATTGAAGTAAGTCGTTAATGTCGTATTGCCAGCCTGAAAGCATACAGTCTGTGATGATGTGTGCTGTAACTACAGTTAAAATCTTGTGCATGGACTGCAGCAGGACAAGACTCAAGCTGTCCCGGTGTTCCTAAATTGTGGGCGTGGATGGACTAGTCCCAGCAGGCATAGTCGAGACGTCATAAGACCCTACGACAACTGTACTCTATGCCTCATTAAGCAGCAGAAGAACGACATGGACGCGTTCAAGGGGTGGCAAAACGAGTTGAACAAGGGGGAGGGAACGCATACTGGTGGTACCATGGGCATATAATTTCATATATTGAAGCTGGTAAGAGCAGCATGTTCCTAGATAGTTCGATGTCATGGAAAATAGCTAGGAATCGAAAACTCGAGAAGTGCATGTATCCCCTGTCTGGGAAACTGATAAATCGTCTTCACTCGGTCAATGTGTTAGATGAAAATGAGTAGGGGAGCTCAAAGTCTTTACACACTCTAAAAGCACTCTTTCTTCTGTATTAAAAGGCGATAGCATCGTTCACTTGGTCTTGTGAATCGTCCCAGTAGTGTATGGTTACTAATTGCCCTGTTGCTGATTTCCCAGGAGTGGAAGGTCAGGAGTACAGCAATGTACGTATACATTCCAGGACAACTCAATGCATTGCAGTACAAGGGACTTTGAACTAAGTCCCTCGCTAAGTCAGGAGACGGAATTCTTGACTGGCGTTCCTACGCAGCAAGATTATCAGAAACCTGTTCTCTCTCAATCCAATGTCGTCAGATGGTCGACGTCCGCTTATTGTTCACCTTTCAGCACTGTGCGAAAGATCGATGGTAATGGTCCTTTCAATTCATTGTAGTCATTAGATAATGGAAGTGTATTCTAACTATTACTTCTTTACGGCGCTAGAATTATATGCAATTAAGAGTAACTCTTAAATGGTATTGCAGATGTTGCTTGTATACTAGATACGAAGATTTGTATTTCACGAAAAGAAAGTTAAGCGTGTAGAAACTTAAAAATATCTTTATAAAAAAGAGGGAAGGTAATAAAAGCTATTTTATTAATACATAATGTTTCAGATGGTCATTACTTGAATAATAGGGATCTTGTAGCCTGTGTAAGCGTTGCCATCCATGGCACAGCGCGTTAAATCATACCCCGGATAGACGAACACCAAACGCTGTTTACAAGTCCAGAAATCGGTAAGTTGATTGGTACCAAATTTACACTGCAGATACTGGTATCCCGATCCATCTACCACCTTGCAGTCTAGGGCAGGCGCACCCGAGCTCGGTATCGTCACGGCACCGTATGGGCTTCCGCTTCCAGGGAAAAAGTTGTAGGAAGCCGACTTCCCAACTGCGTCACTCGGCCCATTGAGGGCTTTCACTTCGCCAGTATCCTTGTTTATGGTAAACAGCTGATTGATTGAGGCATCGGATTGGAAGGTCGTGTAAAATTGCTGATTGTTGAATGGGTTGGCTTCAAGAGAAGAAAATCCCAACGAGCCTGAGGTTGCGAGCGAGGGATCATTGCTACCAATTGCCATCAACTTGACTGTCTGGAGTGGATTGGCAGGTTCGGCTTGAGTGGTAGTCTCGGCAACAGTCGAGGTAGCGATAGTAGAGAAAGTGGTCTCGGTCGAGAAATCCGTCGAGATACCAGTTGTATCGATGGAAGCGATAGTTGTTGTCTCGACAGCAGAAGTTTCGGTAGACGACAAGGAGATGTCAATAGTGGTATCAGAAGGAACAAAAGTCGTGGTCTCTTCCTCTGTCAAAGTAGCTGTGCTGGTAGCCGAAGCTGACAAGCCCTCAGTGGTGGAGGTTGTGGCTGCGTAAGAGACACTGCTTTCAGTGGTAGAGCTTCCAGGTTTGCAAGGTCCGGCCAGAGCCAGACCAGCCATAGCGAAAATGAGCAGCCGAGACATAGTGGCAACAGTGACAACGAATGACTAGATTTAAGAGTGAGAAGAGTGCAGAAGGTGGCTGGGCAATCACTTATTTATTAATGTAGACTCCTGGTCTTCAGCTGAAGCTGTCTAGGTTGTGTTTTATTGTTTATTCTCAAAGGAGGGTAGCGCTGAAGACCTCTGTGGCGCTACGTGTAATGGCGCGATTTGGGTGGATTACGAGTGGCTGTAAAGCCAATCTAGATCCTCAAAATCCAGCACATCATTCACTAAGTCAATCAATAGCTTTGAAAATTGCATCTAAGCGACAGCCACTACGTGCATGGGAAATTGCAGCTGAGTCAATGCCCCTTTTTCTTCAGAGCTCTTGGTAGTTACTCACAACGTAAACGCAGGCAAGACGTACCGATCACAAACTACTTCACTTCTTATACCATTTTGGGTTTCCTTGAGTAGGCACTTCAAAGCATACAGACAAAATATGACTTTTTATACATCCCAATTGAGTTGTCTCAAGTTGAATAAAATATTGGAATTAATTGACCAAACGCCAGATGATGATGCTATATACCTTTGTCCTACTGCTTTCCCTTAGAGATCTTAGAATCATGACTTAAAATACCCACCAATCTGTCCCTCTTAATACACTTCTCAAACGAAAAGCTACTCGCCAGTTCCTCGAGCTCATCCTTACTCTTATCCCTAAACAGCTCAGCTAGCTCCCAACCCACATACTCACTCATGAGACATTCCCGGATGACACGCTCAAACTGACGCTCGAAAGTCCAGATCTTGGGGTACTTGGTATCTCTGTACTTCTCCAGCACCTCATCCTTCAAGCCCTGGATGAATGGCTCGTAGAGATGCTTGACGCCGTCTTTGTTGACGACGCCCCAGAAGTCAAGACCCAGACGCTGCTTCTTCGCCACGAAAGGAGCAATGAGACGCATGTAGGGCGATTCTGGGTCAAGGTACACCATTCCTTGGTAACCAATATCCTTGTACAGCCAGATGGACCAGCTCACGTCTGTCTCTCTGTAGATAGCAAGTTGTTCTTGCAAAAGGTTGAAGCGCTTCTCGTTTGTCTTGACACCTTCTTGTCCCTCCTTATGCTCATTCTGGTATACGGGACCAAACTCTCCGTTCCAGATAGGCACGTTCTTCTCTCTCATGAACTGAACCTTGCGCTCAAAGCTGCTGCGCAACTTCTCGTTCTGGTCGCCTGTGCCTTCATATTGCTCTCCGATAGGGAAGCCGAGGAAGCTGTAGTCATGGCAGGCATACACGGCGTTGGGCAGAGGCTTCTCGGGGAAGGCCCGGAAGTCCATGGCGTAGGTGTTACCGTCGATAAAGATCATGTGGTCGGGGTCAACAGCTCTGACCTCCTTCTCAACGCGTTCGTACCACTTGATCAGTCTGTCGCCGTAGTGGCCCGAAGCAGTCTTGGACTCATCGGCGGGTTCGTTGAGGAGGTTGTAGCCAGCGATGAAGGGGTTGCCCTTGTAATGTTTGGCCAGAGCTACCCAAAGTTGAATAGCCCGGTCTTGATGGTCCTTGAAATCCCAAAATGCCGCACGGGAAAGACCAGAGTCGCTGTGCCAATCCTGGTTTTGACCGCCAGGAACAGCATGCAGATCAAGAACAGCATAAAGGTTATATCTAGCACAGATATTCACACATCGATCCAACCAGTCAAAGCCCGATTGCTTAAGCTTATCAGGCTCCATATCATCAATAAAATGACGATAGTTGAACGGGATGCGGATGCAGTTGAGACCCAATGAAGCAAAGTAAGCAGCATCAGAATCTGTGAAGAAATGGTGCAGAAGTCTATCGAAGAAGTAATTGGCCTTCTCTTCACCAAGAACTTCTGCCATTTGCTGGCGATGTTGGAATTCGTGGCCTGCAAAGCCTGTGATGAAGTTCTCCATGTTGAGCATACCGCCTATGGCTGTGCCCTTCAGGATGACTTGGTTACCTGAGGGGTCGACGATCTTGCTTCCTTCTGTGTGCAGCATCTTGCAGGTTGTGGACTGAGGTCGGGCCTCGTAAGAGCCGGAGGGATCTGCTGTTGCGACCATGATGAAGATGGTTGACTGAATGAACAAAGGATGGAAATGAAACGGGTTTCGTGAAATGTTTGATGGTTCAAAGCCAGTGTTGGTCTTGACCTAAATACTTTGAACATTGTAATGTGGGGTCACCAGAGGATTCGTTACGGGCGACACTCCCCGATGGTCTTCGCCTCGACACCAACTTGAATCATGACCCCGCACGTAGTGGACCAACTGCATAACATGCCAAGAGTCGGGGAAGTGAAACAAGAATTCTACGGCTAGCATAAGACAAAATCATTCAAACACTCTGTAGCGTTATTATTACTCAGCTATTCTTACATCAAGGTTTCCCCAGTCTCAAGCACTACCCCGCAAGCCATGCAACACCTCCTCCAAGAAATTCCGATGATTCGCCAACCCCGGAACATCATCCTCCCAAGCTCTCAAAACCTGCATTATCCTCTCACACGCATCATGCCACCCACCCGGCATTCCCGAGCCCAATAGCCGAGCGGCAAGCAAAACCGTCGCGGAGCGCACGAGCGCCCGAATCATAAGCCAAGTCCCGTGATGACGATGTAAGAAACCAGCTTCATTGATCTCCACGTTTAACACGTGATACTCTAGTCCCTTGTCTACGAATTGTCGGCCTGGGATTGGTGTTGTGATTCCTTGTTCTAGTGCTGCGAGATGGGCCATTACGAATGGCCAGTAGAGACGTTCGTAGAAGTTTACAAGATGACCGCGTAGGACGAAGCAACAGACGTTGTCTTCAATTGGTGCTGCTGAGATGGATAATTCTGGTGGAAGGCTTTCGGACCATTCGTTCGCTTGTGTCTCGTATGCTGGGATGAGAAGAGCGAGTTGCTTGAGAAAGTCCATATTGCAGCTTGAGGCACGATGTAATTCCATAATCTCATTACACGTCCGACTAGAAAGTCTCCTCAGTGAAATCTCAGAAAGGTAAAACAACCAAGCTGTATGTTGTCTGCTAGACGCTGTAGTCTTGGTGGACTCAAGAGGGTGAGGCGGCGTGGGGAAGAACGGAGGATATAGCACACTCGACGCATAAGGCATACTGAAATCTGGAAGAGATAATTCCCCTCTAAGTTCCCGTTCAGACTTCCAAGCCGACCAGTAGACAGCCTCTTGCTGCGTTTCACCCAATTGTGGATCTGGTTCTGAGATACTTGCTTTTTGGAGAAAAGGCAGTGTTTGACATGTCGCCAAGGCCTGAGAGAAATACCGCCAAGCTTCGAAGGGTCGAAAGGTGCTCATAAGGAACACTCCAGAGAGGAAGAAACATTGCGCGGATATAATATCCGATCTGGCCATGAGTGTCCCGATTCTTTTCTGGGCAGCTTGAAACAGAGCTTGCGCCTCCAAATATGGGGTCGAGTCAGGTCGAAGATGGTAAGTGGCATCAAGAGGCGTGGCGATTTTACCCAGAGCACAGATGAGTAACGTCAAGCATGAACCCGGTGACCAGTCGATTCCTTCAATAACAACATTGAGGACTACCCTTCTTGCGGCTGCTTCTTCGAGAATGGGATTCTTGCAGTGGATATGATCGAAGAAGTTATCCAAAAGCACTTTAACGCCCTGGGTATCGATGTCTGATAGAGATGTACAACCCGGGGAATAAGACGGGGATGGTTGGGGAGGGTCGTTTTGCAGGGTTGCATGGGCTGACATGTCGCGAGAGAGGACAGACCAGAGGAGTAGAGACTCCATTTTTTCTGGCAAGATACTCCTCAGGGGGATGTCAGACAGTTCCTCCTCTTCAGGAACATCTTCAGGTGTCAATTCCCGAACTGTCGGGACTCCATTTCTGGTCTCCCTCAAGACCTTCTCCAAATCGTCCAAGCGCTCCAGAATCTTCAGACTTGCTGGGTCAAACGAGGAGAGGTCAACCGGGGACTGGATACAGTTCGCCCCGACGCGGAGACAATAGGAGCATGACGGCTTAAGGTTATCGCACTTTGTCTTTCGGCTTCGGCAGACTTGACAGGCTGTGTTGGCGCGTTTGCGGGGGTAAAACGCTGTTCCGCGTGGAGCTGGTCTCTTTCGACGTGCCGGTTCTTGGGGATCGGTCGATGCTTGCGGAGTCATTTTGTTACCACAGATCACAATAGTAGGAAGTGGATGAAGTGTAAAAGCAAGTGAGGGATTTCGCGGAGTATCGCTCTCTTTTACTTTCGGAGCGTGCCACCGCTACTCATCGGGGAATGTCGCTCGTATCGTACAAAGCGGGACTAGTCTTTCCCCACGATCCCCAGGTTGGGCCAACAGACGATCTCTCCACTACCCCAGACTGGTCTAGACCAAGCTAAACACCTTGTTTTTTTCTTCAGCTGGGACTTGAATCTTCCTGCCATGCCATCTAACGCGATACAACATCAACATGGAACGCTATATATAAGAAGGAGATGACCCTCTTATCTCATCTCTATCCAGCATCCAATCCACAAAACATCAATTCAACATGGAGTCTTCCGGCAAATCAGATCTCGAGCTCCAGGCCAAGGTTTCTGGAACCGAATTCGTCGACGACAAGTCCAATGCTCTTCAGGCAGACCGTCAAGCTGAGCATGAACTCACTCTCAAGCAATGCTTTCGCCAACATCCCAAGATTATTCTCTGGTGTTTCTACTGGTCCATCGCCGCTATCGGATGGTAAGAACACGCTACTCTCTTCACACACAATGACTAACAGTTTCAGGGGCTTCGATGCTCAGATTAACGGTGCCATGATCTCCGTCGCCTCCTTCCGCCGCGACTTCGGCTACGTCGAAGACGGCCAAGCGATCCTCCCCGCCGACTGGCAAACAGCCTTCAACACCATCACATCAGTCGGCGGTTTCTTCGCCGGCTTCATCTGCTCCTACATCTGCGATAAGGTAGGTCGAAAGAAAGCGCTGGCAATGGCTCTCCTCTTGGCGACCGGCGGTACAATCGGAGAATGCATGTCCCACACCAACGTTGCTTTCCTCATGTCCAAGCTCGTCCTCGGTCTTGCGCTGGGTTTCTTCCTTACTCTTGCTCCGCTGGCTACCTCTGAGATTTCACCGGTTGTGCTTCGCGGTATCGCTACTGCGGGTGTTAACCTCGGCATCGCGATCGGTCAACTTGTTTCCAACAGTGTTATCAAGGCTTTTGGAGAACGAACGGATCAGTGGGCTTGGAGAGGTGCTCTCGCTACTCAGGGTATCTTCATCGTCCTTCTCGCAGCTGGATTACCTTTCGTGCCCGAGACACCGTGGTATCTCGTTCGCAAGGGTAAGATCGAAGAGGCCAAGAAGTCCCTCATCAAGCTGTACGGTCCATCTGTCGACGTCGATGCCAAGTTGGCTACTATCCAAGAGACTATCGCCGAGGAACAAGCTGCTTCTGTTGAACAGCCATCGTGGGCGCAATGTTTCAAGGGAACAGACCTCATTCGAACCATGATCAGCATGGGAGTGTTCGTCTGCCAGCACTTTGTCGGAATCATCTTTGTCCTCGGTTACTCGACCTACTTCTTCCAACTTGCCGGCCTTGAGGAGTCTCGCAGTTTCGACCTCGGTGTTGGCGTCACAGCATGTGGTGTCCTTGGTAACATCTGCAGTTGGTTCGTTGTCAACTCTTTCGGTCGACGTAAGATCTTCCTCTCTGGAATGGGCGGTCTGACTGTCCTCCTGTTCCTCATTGGTATCATGGATGTGGTTCCTACCGCGGCTGCCAAGTGGGTTCAGGCAGCTTGCACTGTCATCTACGCCTACGTTTACTTTGCTACCGTTGGTGCCATGGCCTTTGCAGTTCTGGGCGAGACCGCTTCTTTGGCTTTGAAGGCTAAGACCATGGCATTGGCGACTGCTACTCAGTCTGTCATGGGTGTCGCTATGAACTTTGCTATCCCATACATGGTGAACCCTGATCAGGGCAACCTCAAGGGCAAGGTTGGCTTTATTTTTGGTGGACTTGGTCTTCTTGGTTTCGCTTGGGGCTGGATGTTTGTCCCCGAACTCAAGGGTCGACGATACGATGAGATCGATCACATGTTCCATAACAAGGTTAGCCCTCGTAAGATGGGAGATCACAAGCTGTAACCTTCCACTACTCCTGCTGGAATGAGAGTACTATACCATGTAATCTTTCATATAATTTTATTTGTGGAGGTAATGTTCGCTTTGGTAGCATTTAGTTCAATTGGATTTACTATTTTATACTTCTACCACTTCTCGGAGCACTCGTAGAATCCGCTGCCAAGAGCATAACAGATAAAAGAATTTGGCTACCCTATCCTAAATTAGACAAGCATTTAGGCGACCTTGTTTTACGTCTCTAAGTCTTACAGAATCATTACTCTTTACCCGCCTGTCATACAAGGGCAAGTGGAACTTCGAAGTTCAGATCAGTCTCTGGTCATAAATGTACTTCCTTCATTGATCTAAATGAACTGGCCTCCCTGTTACTGGTTAACCACCCTTAGCACTTATTGCCATTCTGAGCGACGCCAGCGTTCCCAAAGTTGCCACCTTGCTGGAAGTTGCCACCAAAGTTACCTCCAGCGTTTCCGTTGTTGCCGGTGTTGGCTCCAGGGAAACCGTTGTTAGCACCGCCATTTCCAGCGTTTCCTCCAGGGAAGCCAGTGTTTCCGCCAGCATCACCACCGGCATTTCCTCCCGCGTTACCACCAGTGTTTCCACCTGCGTTACCGCCTGCATTCCCTCCAGTGTTCCCTGCATTGCCACCATTGTTGCCGGCATCTCCGCCGTTTCCAGCACCAGTGTCAGTACCATTACCAGCATTTCCACCAGCCCCAGTACCCGAGAGCTTAGAGTTGACAAACTCCAAAGCTTCTTTGCCATAGAGCTCAACATATTGCTGGTGATGAGCTGAATCGTTACCGTTGCAGCAGAAGGGATCTTCGGCGTCACAGTAGATCTTGACTTTGTCGGCGTTGGGGCAAGTGAAGCCTTCGGGTCGAGCATCGAACTGGGATCTGTTAGCTCATGTCATATGTGGCAATGCCTGGATAACTTACGCCGCCTGCATCGCAAGTACCCACTCCATAAGCAAGACCGTTGATGTAACGGGGGTTGCCCAACATGACGACAGCCTTGACTTGGTTGACTGCGGTGGCTGAGAGAGGAACAGTAGAGTCGGAGATGGAAGCTCCATTATCTGGTCCTCCACAGATGTTGTTATCCATGATTTGGCCACCCTATTGCACTGTCGTTAGTCTCAACTAGGTAAGAGAGCATGAGAAACATACCTGAGAGTAACCAATCATGACAATCTTCGTATCGGGGCACCTCTCACTAAGAGCGTTGACAGCCTTGGTGACAGCCTCAGTACCCTGCTTCGCAGAAGCACCATACTCAACATTCCCACACGATGCCTGACCACCACAAGCAGGATAGTCAATGGCTTCTGAAGTCGCACCAGCATGATCAGCCACGATCATGTCAATCAACTTACCAGCCGAGCCAAGACCTGGCGCGACCGATGTCTCACGGGCACCAAAGATGTGAATCTCGGGACATGACTGGCCCTGCGCCTTGGCTGCCAGAGCGTTGGCGAGGATGAGAAGGCTGGAGTTGAGAGAGGCGCGCATCTTGTCTATACAGATCAACTGTTTGAGATTGAGAAGAAACCTGCCAAGAGGATTTCACTGGTCTTTTATCTAAATACTAAAGGGCAGTTGTTGCAACGTGCGCATGAATCATCCACCTTGAATCGACCCACGATAACCCGTTTCCCAGTCCCACATATCCGGCTGTTTCAGCCGTAAAGGAGAAGAGTTCTACAAGAGACTAAGTGGATTGGCGGATTTATCGAGATTAGCCATGTTTGAAACGACTTGTGTTTCGGGATCAGCAATGTTTATGCGTTTTGGATCCACCTGACGCGACTGGACTATGGAATTAGTTGCCGACGGGCCGAACATGCCAATTTCAGGTGTTGCAGATAAATATAATTAAATGACCTGGGATGATGTGACGTTTGAACTTTTGAATCTTATGGTTTGGTAGTTCTCAGCTGAAATTCGACTCTCGCTTAATGTGATGGAGCCCCACTGCAAGACGCGCTTGAACGATTAAAGCAATTATCGCGAACTCCATTTAATCCAGATTCCTCTGATACGTTCACTAAGTTTCTTTAACCCACTCTATCACCAGTTATAGCTGATGAGATCATATACCGGCATGAGTTTAGTCTTTAGACGGGAAACAACCCGGCTGAGTTCTGTATGGAGACGATTCTTGACGTATTCAATTACAAGTCAATAGTTGGTGGGAGCTACACACGGACTTGCCTGGAAGTGATTGACTAGTATCCCTCTTAAAATCTCTCAACACGGGAGCGTAAGTTCTTCTGCAATTATAGTCAGCAATAAGATCCGGTAGAACACAGCCCTGATCCCCAATGTTGGTGCCGCGATCACCATCGCGTTTCTTGGCATCTTACCCTACACTAAGGGTCGTGAGATTATTCAAACCGTGATCTACCGTACTTGAGGCGCCTCCACCAGAGAGTCAGAAATTTAAATGAGCATTTATATTTGTCATGGTCTTCCATTCCAAATCGACAATTCCATTCGTGGAATCTAGGGTCGCGAAAAGACACTAAATCCATTTACGCCCTATCGCACGTTAAAATATATGAACGGCGTGTCGAGACAAAAGCATGAAGCCAGTATTGCGAAACGTCATAACATTCGGTGATACAAGTTTGAGCCAAGTCAAAGTTGCTGCCGGTAGAAAGAATGAACTGCACTTTCAATCATCCCTAATTTGCAATTGAGCTGAATGATCCTCCTTTTTGATGACCAGGGCAAGTTAAAACCCCACTTTCCCACTTGTTGCCAGGCTACCACTCACCACTCAACCGATAGGCCAGCATCTCAACCTCAATAGTCCAACAAGATCGTTCCATGCGTTGTCCTGCTATGAGGCTTTCTTCAATGTACAGAATGACTTGCGCCCTTCCGCCGCGTCCAAGCTTTTCAAACAGACATCAGCAACAGCGGCTATACCTCTTCGAAGATTAAGTCGTACTTCGAAAAGACCAAAAGAAGATGGTGAGTTCAAGTGGAATATGTATAATGATTTTCACCTCCCGATCCGCACAATGTTTCTTCGCAGTACACTTTACGGCACGTCTATCACGTGTAAGGCAGTTAAAGTCAAGGCTTTCTCAAACATAGCTACACTTTCATGGCATGATACCGCCGGTGCTTGCAGAAAGCTTTGTTTTTTCCCTCGCCTAAAGATAAGGTTAATGTTCACACAGGGTAGAAGGAATTACAAAGATGTTGGAGGTTACAAGCTCAGACACCGTAACTGAGGAGAGACTGCCAGCTGTGCAGATTGGTGTAGCAAAACATTGCAAGTGTAAGGGATGTGTTCCACCACAGATCAAACGAGGTGCAAAGGTAAGACGGAGGATCACACAAAATTCGTAGGACTGCCTTCAATTCAACGTCTTGAAAGCGATATTCCATTCCCAAAGTTCCACCAAAGGCACGTTATATCTCATTCAGACGTCAACCTGTCCAGGCACCACTCTCCTTTGTAGTGTAGTCGATGAGAGTTTCAGTAGACAGTTCTGAACAAGTGACAGATGCCTCAATTTAATAAGCGATTGGTTTTCTTCCTGTGCAGTCGGTTAAGCTATTTTCCAAATATCCTGCAGCACCAACAACCATTCCAACAGATTTGCAGGGTCTATCTAGGCAACAACCAGTTGGTGCAAGCCTTGCCCCACCAAAAGGCGCGAACCGAGCGAACCAGGCAACCTGAGCTATAAATATCGTTGTCTTCCCCAATTCCACACCTCTCTTCACATCCTAATACTCTCTACGACGATATTATCTCGAAAATGTTCCGTGACGGGGACTTACCGTCGCCTCCCCCCTCAGACGATGGATCTTATAACTCAAGCGATTCCGAAGGTTCCAATAAGCCAAGACTATCACCTCAAGAAATTGGGTCTTTGTTTCTGGATTTCTGTTCGTTCATAACAACCCTCAATTACCACAAGTCCAACCTCAAGATCCCTCCACCTACTGGATGGCCCGAGATCACATCCAAGTCCTGTGGCCATCTAAAGTCCGACTTAGCTGTTAAAGTTATGCGCCATCTGCCCATCTTATATTGTATTATATTGTATTGTTTACTTTTTAATAAGGAGAAGAAAGTTTTTAACTACTAATAGCATAAAAGAAGGGTAGCTTTTTTATATATTATATTATTATTTTAAATAACTTATAATAACCTTAGTTTAAACCTTATTAAGGATAAGGTTTATTAAAAAAGATTACTATTAAATAATAGTTTATATAATTAAAAGTATTATTTTATTAATTATATAATACAGGTATCTTTATTACTAGATAAGTTATTAGTAGACCCTGAGTAGCGCTATCTGCCGTACTTTAAACCCACAATATCTTAAATCTATTACAGATCTAAAATCTTAGACTTTACTATTTGGACCCCAAACGACTACAAGAATCACTCTGAAACCTATGAATTTATGGAGTTCTGGTCGTCAGAGGATAAACAGGATCCAAGTAATGTTATCTGTATCACTAAAGGCTATAGGACCAGCAGCCGCAATCTATAGCTCCTTGTTAAAGATGGCGAGATAATCGAGGAGCAGTTCAAAGCTAGTAATGCATCTGAGATTCCAGTCAAAGACTTTCTTTCCAATCTCAAGTAACAGTATGAAACCTTGAAGCTTATTCCAGGAGGGTCCAGGATTACGATTGAGGCGGAGAACGTGCCTAAGCGCGAAGGAAAAGAACGAATCACTTTGGAAGAGGTGAACAGTCAAGCTCAAGAATGGAGAACAGACCTAGATGTACAATATGTGAGACAGATTTATCGTGACCATGGCTGGCCACATTCATTCAATCTAGAGGCTGCTTCTAGAGCTATTGACAATTGGTTGGAACCTGCAGGCGCAGATTGGACGAAAGGGTCAAGGGGCTACGGTTGGGAGCAAAGTCCACATGATTGGCTTTAATTTCTATGAATACATGCATGTATATATATATTTGAAATTCATTTCCACGTCCCATCATTGCCTTGCTGACGAAACCTATACGAATCTGATATAATGTCTTCAGAAATATATCAACTAGATACACTGGGTGCGTCCCTGAGCAGTAATGAAGCTGATTCCAAATCCTTTGCCGCCAGCATCGCACCTTTGACTTCGCTGGGTCAATGCTCCGCCATCCCAGGGCAGGGGCTTAGCTGCATCGGCGCACTTGTCTTCGCAGTTTCCAGATCCCTATTATGGCGAAGGTGCCCAGGTTAGCATGGTCTCTTCTCTTCCTCTCAAATGGACCACAAGGTAGGATGTATCGATCATAGACTTACGATCTGAACACAGCAGTGAGATGCATCGGGGAAGAGGCACTGGCAGTATAGAGCGGCCTGGGCAGTGGTGGCGGCGAGAATAGTTGCGAAAATTGTGAGACGGACCATTTTGGCGACGATAGAGGTGCTGAAGGTAGACTAAAGAATGGGTGATAGAGTGTAAACTGAGTGGTACTGAGGTTTGTGCTGTTCGCAATGGAGATGCTATACTCAGACTTATATACAACTCTCCCAAGGCATTGAGTGTAGTAGTCCTGTCAATCGGCTAAAATCCGGTCTCGTACATTAACAACACCAAGGATAGTGTGCTGAAACCCGGGAAGCTCGTGTTAGTCTCAACGGTCTCCGGGTTTACCCCAGCAAACGGAAATCTGTAGGGCCGAAAGTTTGAATCCCACGAATCGGCAGATGTATCAATACACTATCAATTTTTCCGGCTTTCTTGGCACTTGCAGATCTTTGCAGCTTTGCAGATGGATATTTCCGTCATCCATGCTAATCCCATATTAAGGTCCCACATGGGTATTTTAAAAAAGCATGTACTTCGCAGACCACTTGAAGGTGGACATTGAGTCAGACATGCTACGAATGGATGAATGTTCAAATAGTAGATATAGATTGGTCACTGACACTTATGAACAATCATTCGATGTTTCAAGAAGGTGTTCCGTCTTGACTATACCACTGAGAGACAGCTGCTACGAGAATCAACTTTGCAAACGAATACTCGACTGTGGCGCCCTGTCGGTAGTTGCAACAGTTAGATTGAGGTGGAACTTGATCAAAGGCTATTCTGTGGGTTGATGTCGGTGAGATAGTGGCTTGTTCGGCTAAGATGCCGGGCTGACACTGACATATGCGGAGAATGGCATCGACAAGGTGCAGGGTTGGCAATTAAGTTGCCCGATATCGTCCAGGACATCTTAGTAACTACCATTGTTTCTTGGTGATAAGCACAAGATCAACCAAGATCTCGTGCACGTGTAGGTACTGAACAGAACGTAAATCCGCCTAATTTCAACATCCTTATTAGTAAAACTCTACTAATTGACCAATAATTTCTTCTACAAATATTTCTCACAAGTGTCTGTAGCCTGCACGTGGAGAAATAACGGGCCCCAAGCATCAGTTCATATCATAGTATGTTATGATTAGAACGGCTTGGCACTCCGCTGACATGCTCCACTGCGGAACTCGGCCTGAACTTTAATGGTGTATTGAGTCAATATCCTTGTCCCGTCTCTTCCAACTTCTTGATACCTGATTGAGAACCCGGTTGATACGACTAGAACATGTTGTCAACAGGTCCATCACAAGACCTCTGTCTCCATGATATGGTAACACGATCAATGGCTACTTAAGCATGTGTCAACCCAGGCGTAATTTACCTCTGTATCCTTCTTTCTCTATACCCAAGACACAAACAATATCCAAACTAGCACAAAACCACCAAGATGGTCCGCCTCTCTATCCTCGCTGTCATCGTTACTGCTGTCAGCAGCGCTGCTGCTATCAACCTTACAAAGGTTTGCCAGTGCCTGTATGCAGACGGCTCTCACTGCTGTGTTCTGGTAAGTCATATAACCGAAGTCTTCATGTCATGGTAGACTGACTCGTGTGATGGGTATAGCTCCCTCAGGGGTCCTGCCAGGATGAATGCCGTTACGCTGGTAAGGGCGACAACAAGTGTAACGCGGATGGCAAGTACTCCAACTTGAGCTGGTTCACCGGTGTTGGTCGCCGCCAGTGCGGTCCCGAATAATGTACGGCAAGAATAACTAGTGGAAATGGGGGAACTCCAAGATGAAATGGAGGACGACGGCTAGCAAGGGGTTGTAGCAGCCATAGGGTCTATAATAAGATACAAACATGTAATTGAGATTTCATACTCAGCCCGCGCGTTGCCACAAATGCTCAACTACACATCCGAAACTGACTATACTCGGACATCAGCGACGTCAAAAACCATAAAGCCCAAGATCACATCCAAAGCTGCCTGCTATCCTGACTGACCCTGGTTGGTGGAAGGAAGACTTGAAGACAAAGTATTTCCATGAGCCGCCACTTCAACCAAACACAGTTGACTTGGTTTGAACTACTTCTGTCGATTGACTGGCAAATTTGAACATTGACATCCCTATTTGGGTTTGCGATAGCTACAAGTACCAGTGAGTACGGCTGATCCTTTCCGTCCATGCGCCCACAACACTGGTCTGGTCAACAGACTTCTATCAATCTATACAGCTAGTCGTCCATAGACCGAGGTCATTGGACGGATACTCATCTGGACAGATACAGCTCTACTCATGAGGCGCGACAACCGCCAGGAAGGAGGTGGGGTCTACTGCTGGTGACCACGGGGAAAGAGGCGGGGAGCACTGGAAGTTTGACACCGGTGCTCACCCGTAGTCGTCCCCGGCTCCTTCCATAATTGCTGCCTTCCGTTTTCTCCTAACCTCCTACCACCAACATCAACATCAACCATTGGGCCAGTTGAACGCCAAATGAGAATACTATCTATTGGCACCGTGTCTGTACCCTTGTTGTGCAAATCAATGCCGTTTCAGTTGGCGCTCGTCCGGCGCAAACACTTGTAGGACTTGTAGTGGAAGGGCTAGACCCCATCAAGCTGCAGAGACATGCCACCCTATTGTTACTGGCGAGTGGGCACTCAGCCTGGAGGTGGGCTGGTTGGTGGAATTTCTTCAAGTGTGCTTGTTATGGCTAAGCAAGGACAGCACAGGGTCACGGCGCGCTGGAAGAGATGCGGTGCACACGTTGGAGATGCATAGATGAACCATCAGTGGAGGATAAACAGGGTCACCACGTGACGAGCCAGCAAAGGCAATGGGGTATTGAGAGAATCTTCTGAGGTGATCGATCACCACTATTTTGAAGAGGATTAGTTGGAAATCTGCCTTCCGATGAAGCAGAACATCTCCTCCAGTCATTCAATACTCCTTTCATCTTCATGTCGTACAAGAGCTACTTCACCAAAGGGGGAGTACCCAAACGTGCCACCAGAGAATAATATCATTACTACTTCTTTGTACGAGAATAGTAGGTTACACAGCAGCATCCGTGAAAATCTTCACACACCTCAAAGTTGCAGAGTTGTATTTCACGTGTCTACTCTTGTTCTTACACACATTCACCTTTAGTCTTCTGTGTTCTTTCAATCCCACGTTCACCGTCTGAAGTCATGGAAAGTCTTCATCGGCGCGCCCCACCATTTCTTGTTAGAAATTCTTCCCTTCGCAACACCAGCTTCACGACTTGCTAGCCTCACCTTTTTGTTAATTATGTCTTCTCAGCAAGATATCCAGCAGCCCAAGGCTTGAGATCCCTCTTCACCCCGTTTCTCAGAACCGGACAAATTGGTTCTCCCCATGTAAGGAGCAGCCTCGCGGAGTCCTACGAGTAAGGAGATAAGAACCAGATTAGATGGGTTATGGGGCAAAGAAGTTTAAATTCCGCCTTTCGCATATAAATTGACTGGTACCAATCTGTTACAGTTAGGATACTAACATCGAGCTCCATCAATAATATTATTCTGTTGATCCACAAGCGAAGGGGGCAGGGGCACAGCCAGAGCGTCGGATGCAATGCATATCCATACAAGTGCCTAGACAGCCTGTTCCTGCCGCTTCGTGGTTCAGCGGTTTGGCGATGGACTGATGTCCACAGCTCGCTTTGGTCCATATCAAAGTTCGGGAAAAAGAATGTGATTCCTTCCTTTTCAGGGATGCCGGTATCGATTGAGGTCAATACACGTTTGCCACGGTTTGGGCGATGCTTGCTTGCATCCATGCTCTTCGTCAGCGGTGGCAGTCGAGGAATTATGTTCTTGTACGCGGGGTTCGGTGGTGTTTATCGGTGTCTCGATTCGTACTTTACATTTAACCTAAGATTGGGCACTGCTTTTTCGATCTGGCGATCGATGATATAAGCTTGGCAGGACGGTGCAAGTCCTGCTTACTTACGTTTGGTGTCCTGCCTTGTTTGGTTTGCGCCTGGGCCGTCATCCACTGACTCTATACGGCGAGGTTCGTACGCCCTCAGTCGCTGGGCAGATGCTGGGTGATGCGGAGCACTTGCCGTGTTCTTATAAGACACGGGCCCAGAAGATAGCGAGGGACAATGGATGATGGTTGATGTTGCTAGCAGACAGATTCGATATCAGCCATTACCCCGATCATATGATACTGTGAGAAGCCATCTGAGTGTGATCGACATGGGAATTGAATTGTGTCGTTATCTAACACAGTGCCTAATGTATCTAGCACATACTTCTTCTCCGGTTTTTTGCGGAGAGGTAAAAGACTGTCTAATACATCAATAGAGAGGATACGTGTCACTCAAACACGCAACAATACCCGCGATAGCAGCTAACGTCCCATCTGGATTCTTCACACGCACTGTATGCAGTCCTAACTCCTTAGCAGGATAATCGTTTCCACCAGGAAAGATAGCATCACCAATAAACATAATCTGCTCCAGCGGAATACCGCTTGCAGCTGAAAGCTTCTTCAGTCCATAACCCTTATCAACACCCTTTTGCGTAATATCAATCGAAGTTGCTCCGCCCATATTGATAGACAGATCTGGAAGACGTTTATATAGATCAGCTTGGATGATCTTTCGCTTCGCAAAGTCAGGATCCCAGATTTCCTTAGCAGATACAGGAGCTTGTTGACCAAGGGCGGAAAAGGTAATTTGACTTCCTCGGTCTTCGATACGTTCGCCCCATGTTTGCTCTGGCTGAAAACCTGTTGCATTGAGTGATGCATTGAATGCTTCAATGATATTCTTCCTCTGCTCCTCACTGAACAACTCAGCGTATTCGACTTTCCATTCATCGCCTTTGTGAGTGTAGAGTTTTGTACCGGTAGTTGGCATTAGCCAAAGCTTGGAGAGATCAGCGCGAGGAGGAAGACGGCTGGCGACTTGTTTCTGAAACTGCGGCCAGTCACCGCCTGAAATAACCGCGACGTCTGCAACGCTCAGAAGATCTGCGAGAGCTTCACCCATAGAATCGAGAAGAGGCTGCTTGCTCTCTGCGAGCGTGCCATCGAGATCGAACGCAACAAGTTTAATCATTGTTAATACTGAGGGTGAAGATGTGCAGAGCTAGGTGTTATTTAATTGCTTGGTAAGTGAGGGGTTTAATGGTAAGATCCCCGCGGTTACGTTACGTGTACCCTAGGATTTCCACCAATTAAACCTTACTAGCACTTATGACCCTGTAACTAACTGTTAAAATTTAGTAACCCTAGAATACACCTCGTTTCCATAAAACGCACTAAGTTAGTTATTTCTGCAAAGTTATCTAATTAAATAAATCCCGATTAAATATAGCTTAAATTTAGCCTTAAAAAAGAGAAAGCTAGCTATAGATAATATTAAAAAATATATGATATATAATATCTATAATTTAATAGTAACTATAAGCTACTGAACTCTATTACTTATAGCTTATAATTAAAACTTATAACTAAACTTATAACTAAGCTTATAACTAAACTTATAACTAATATTATAAGCTTAGTATAAATATATAAACTTAATAGTATATATTTAATATTAAAGAAAATACTTTAATTACTAGTTATTAATAGAATTTCTTTACTTAAATAAACTTAATATTATAATCTAATAAGTAAATTAGTTGCCCTATATATACCTATATATTTTTTACTTATTATAGTATAAGAATAGTTAATAACAATTAGTACTAAGATATTCTTACTAATTACCTATAATTACCTAAGTATATATATTTATTTAGTATTAATATACTTAGCTAAATAGCTATTAATAAAACCTCTTTACCTTAATATACTTAACTAGCTTTATTTACTACTAAGAAATATAATACTTTATAACTTACTTAGTATAATACTCTATAACTCTACTAATATAAACTTAAAATAGACTAGTTTATCCCCTTATAAAACCTAACTATTACATAGTAGATAATTTAAATAGTAGCTATACTCTTATATATAGATTATATATATAACGGGTTAGGTTCTAAACAGGTAAACTAGTCTATATTAGTTTAATATTTACAGAGTTACAGGGTATTATACTAAGTAAGGTAAAGTATTATATCTCTTAATAGTAAATAAAGTAAGTTAGGTATATTTAGGTAAAGAAGTCTTATTAATAGCTATTAAGCTAAGTATACTAACTAATATTAAATAAATATATATATACTAAGAGTTAGTTACATTGCAGTATTAGGATTACTTAGTAATTCTAATAGTTACTGGTGATTCTTAAGGATTACTAGTAATTACTTATTTCTAGTAGTAATCTAATCTTAATGTTTATTAGTTAGATTATATAGTATATAGTAACTTTTATTTAATTAGTAAAAAATATAGGGGGTATATAAGGTAATAACTAGGATTATAATATAATCTTTTCTTTCTTTAGGTCTTATCCTTAAGACCTTACTTATTTACTGTTGTTAGTTTCTATTGTATATATATGCTAACTTAAACCTATAAAACTCTTACTATGCTAACTATATTATCTTTAGTTTTTTAACGTTATACTACTAAAGCTAGAATTGTTACTTCTAAAGGTTATAAAATTATACCTTATACTATTTGTACTAAGAATTGTTTTTAGTATATAATAAAGGAGGGGTAGAAAAACTATATAGAGTATACTTATTGTAGTTATACTTATAATAGTAAGGGTATTTCTTTATCTAAAGGTAAGTGTTTTTTATTTTCTTTTTATAATATCTTTACTAACCTATATAGTAGATTATTTAGTTTAAGTAAAAAATTATATTAAGGTTAATAAAGAAGCTACTAAGGAGAAGCTTATTTAGCTATAGTATTAATTAAATAAGTATTTATTAAAATTAATATATTTCTATTGTTAGAAATAATAGATTTAGAATAAGAGTCTAAAGTTATTAGATAAAGATACTATGTAAATATCTAAGTAGGAAAAGGTAAATAATTTAGTTTCCCTTAAGTCTAGTGTAATAGTAGAGTTTATTAAGGTAAGTATAGTAAACTTAATTAACTAGAACTTTATTTTTATTAGTACTTCTTCTAAGTAAGTTAATTCTATTATTAGTAAAAGTTCTTTAGAAGTTACTAGGTATTAGTAAGGTATTTTAGTAGTTTTTATATATTTTTATTTTCTAAGTAGTTTTTCTATTTTACTATATATATTATTTATTTATTAATTTTTTATATATTTTTAATTTCTTTTACCTTATAAAGTTTAGGTTTATTAATTTCTTTAGGTTTATTACCTATTTTAACTTAGATAGTATTAGTAGTTAACTTAAGAAGTAAAATATAAAAGATTAGATAGAGCCTAACTTTTTTAAGTAAGTCTAGTTTATAGTTATTTTTAGATATCTTTCTAATAATCTTATAAGGTTTAATATATTTAAAGTTTAGTTTATAATTTAGTTGTTTTATTTAAATGTTTTTTATAGATAGGTAAACTATATCTTTTTCTAAAAAGGTAGATCCTTTTAACCTTTTAGGGTTATAGTATTATTATATCTATTTTCTAATAAATTTAAGCTTATCTTAAAGTTTATTATATAGGTTTTTTAGCTTATTACTTTTAAGTATAGCTATAAGGTTAATATCCTTAGGTTCTTATAGTTTATAAAATATATTTAAAGTAAATCTAAAGTTAGTGTAGGCTAGTGTAAGCTTTATTCTTTTATTATATATAGTATTATAAGCTAATTGTACTATTAGTAGCTTTTTAATTTAATTATTTTATTTATAGTTAATATAGTAATAAAGGTATACTTTTAAAACTTAATTTATACGTTCTATTTATCTATTAACTTAAGGTTTAAAGGCTATTGTAAGTTAGTAGTTAAGTTTTAAATGTAATATAAGTATTTGCTAAAACTTAGCTATAAAGGTAGATTTTTTATCTAAAAGGATTTCTAATAGTAATCTATATATATTAACTATATATCTAAAGAATATATATAATAGTTCTTTAGCGTTTATTGCTTCTCTATAGGATAAGTAGTATAAAAATTTTATTAATTAATTAATAATAACTATAATACTATTATAAAAGATTCTAGTTAAGGGTTCTTTTAATAGAAGTAGCTTAGTTATAAAGTTTATTATAATTAAATCCTATAGTTATTATACTACTGGAAGTAATTGCAATATTTTATATAGTTTATATTATTATACCTTGGTTTTCTTATATAGGTTATATTACTTAATTATTATTTTAACTTTCTTTCTTAGTATATAGTACTTTTATTCTTAGAGTTACTTAAGAGTCTTTATTACTCTTTAGTATCTATATAGGGGGTATAAGTAAAATATCCTAAGGAACTTATATAGTTCTTTTACTAAAGATTCTTATATTAGAGTTAGGTATATTAGTTCTAGTAACTAGGCTTATTATGTAAATTGTAATTTTCCTTTATTATTTTTTATTAATAGCTATTCTTTTAACTTAGTTATATTAGTATTATAGTCTAGTTATTTACTAATTGTATTTACTTTACTATTATCTAATCCTTTACAGTAAATAATTATAAAATTAAACTTATATAGATATTTAGTATATTATAGCTATTATTAGTTAAGTTCTTATATAGTAGAAAAGTATATAATATTCTAGTAGTTAGTATAGAACTTAATCTAGTATATACTTTCTATTAAGTAGTATTTAAATTCCTTAAAGTAATTAAAGATAGCTAAGAACTTCTTATTATAGATAAAGTAATTAAGTTTCACTTTATATAACTTATAAGAATAGAATACTATAGGGTATAGTTTCCCTTAGTTATTATATTATTTAATTTATTCCTTTAATATAAAATCTAATAAGTTAGTCTTTAGTTTAATTTCCTTATTAGGGTTAAATATAACTAGTATAGGTTTACTAAGGATTACTTTCCTTAGTTTCTTAAAAGCCTTCTAGGTATCTAATATCTAGGTAAATTATTATTTCTTCTTAGTTAACTCTATAAGGGAATTAGCTATTTTACTAAAGTCCTTAATAAATTATTAGTAGTAGTTAGTAAAACCTAAGAAGCTTTATATTTCCTTAATAGTTATAGGGGTTAGCTAATCTGCAATTACTAAGATTTTCTTTTAATTTATTTTAATTTCTCTAGGTAAAATAGTATATTTAAGAAAGTCTACCTCTTTTATATAGAAGTAACTTTTCTTTAGTTTAACTAGTAGGTTAATATCTTATAGGGCTTTTAGTACCTTATAGATATATTCCTTATATTCTTCTTTATTATCTAAGAAGATTAGGATATTATCTAGGTAGTAAACTATAAAGATATTTAAGTACTATTAAAGTATATTAGTAATTATCTACTAAAATATTATAGGTATATTAGTAAGTTTAAATAGTATTACTAAGTATTTAAAGAGTTTAAATTTAGTTTTAAATACTATTTTCTATTTATTTCCTTCCTTAATATAGATTAAGTTATAAGCTCCCTTAAGGTCTAGAGTAGTAAAGATCTATTTACCTTATAGGTAGTCCTTAAGTTCTATAATAAGTAAAAGTAGGGTCCTATCTTTAATTGTAAGGGTATTTAACTTCCTATAGTCTATAATAAGTTATAGTTTTTTATTTTTCTTAGGGATAAATATTACTAAAAATCTTACTAATAAAGTAAATATCCTAATATTTTCTTTTACTAGCTCTATTTCTAAGTACTCCCTCAGAGTATTTAATTCTTTTTTATTAAGGTTATAAATCTTCTAGAATAGTAGGTTATCTATTTTAAGCTATATTTTATAGTCCTAGTAACTATACTATAGTACCTTTATTTTAAGTTCTTCCTTAAAGAGTTTCTTATAGATATAGTATTCCTTAGGTATATTCTTAAGTCTATTATATTACTTCTTTTCCTTAAGTTCTTTCTATATTTTTAGTTATTAGTCTAGGTTATATAGTTAGTATCTAAGGAGTCCTAAGACTTATTAGTTTTATTATTTTCTGCCTTTTATATACTTATACTTAATTCTTTTTAGAGGTAATAAATACTTTTTTTTTATATATACCTATGCTATTCTCTTTAGTTAGGGTTTAAAATCTCTTATTATTTATTGTAATTATTTTATTATTACTATCTAAGTTACTAGGAATAGTAACTTAGCTAGTTAGCTAGTTAATATTTAGGTTTACTTATCTAAGCTATAGTATTCCTAGGAGAATATTTACCTTTCCTAAAGGTATAATATTAAAATCTAGTCTTTAATTTTTTCCTTATATAAAGACCTTAAGGTAATTAATCTCTTAGTCTATAATACTATTATTGTAATTAAAGAGTTATCCTTTTATATTAGTTAGTAAGTAAAGTAGTTATTTTCTTTTCTATAGTAGTTCTAGCTTTATAGCTATTTTTAGGTTAATAAAGTTTCTTTTAGCTCTATAATTAATTTAAGTATTTAACTATTTCCCTTTAATCTAAACTTTTAGTACTAGGTAGTTAGGCTTACTATCTTATATAGCTTTTAGAGCACTTAGTAGTCTATATTATTAACCTTATACTTTACTTATCTATAGCTCTATTATAGATAGTATTTATTTTTTCCTAATTCTTTGTTATTATAGATACTAGTAAGGTAAAGTCTATCTACTTCCTATATATATTCTAGTTTATTAGTATCTTCTAATTCTTTAAGTATATTATCTTTTTTTATTAGGTATTTATATTTCCTTTATATAAGTTCCTTAAACTCTTAATTAGCTTCTTTAATTATTTTTAGCTACTACTAAATACTTCTTAGGGTTTCTTATTACCTTACTTTTTATTAGTAGTAGGCTAGGTTAAATTATAACTCTACTACTTTAATACCTTTATACTAAGTATATACTAGGTATCTCTTTATTTCTTTAGGTATATAAAGTCTATTGTTTAGTGTTCTTAGAATTGTAACTAAAAAACAGTTATTATCTTTTTTAGCTTTAAAGTAAGTCTTATACTAATAGTACTTATATAATACCTATAAGATTTCCTTATATTTTTTGTTTATAGGTAATATTTAAATATTATCCTTAGTATTAAACTTTAGTTCTTAGTGTAAAGGGTTTATTGCTTTTGCTATATAGTATACTTAAATATAGAGGTTTTCTACTATAGAAGTATTATAGTATTCCTTAGAGTTTTAGATATACTTATCCTTAAGGCTATTAAATATTTTCCTTTTTCCCTTATTATATAGAGGTTAATAGGGCTTCTTCTATTTATTCTTAGTTATTTTGTCTTATTTGCAGAGGCTTTATGCTATTGCTTATATAGCTCTTTCTCTGTATCCTATACTTTAGGTATACTATTATTACCTAAGTTAGCTTTAGTATACTATATCTTATTCTGCTAGTACTAATTCTTCTTTCTATTAAAGCTTGGTTTATATAGGGATATTATTAATTTCCTATATAGTTCTTATAGCTAGGCTTTATGCTAATAGTTATAGTTAAATAAGGGTTCTTAGTAGGGGTTATTCTATAGTTATATTATATCCCTTTAGTACTTCTTTGTAAGTAATAACTCTTTATTCTTCTTTATTTTTAGGGTCTTCTTTTAAATTATAATACCTATTGTAGATTAGTATTAGTTTAGTTTTTACAGATATATATATTATTTCTAGTATTTAGGTTTCTCTAAGTTTTTTCTATTTACTTCTTTTCTTAGTTTACTTATATTATTCCTTAAATTCTAGGTTATACTTCTTTTATTCTTTTATATAGTTATTATATAACTTCTTTTTTTTTTCTTATTCTACTATATACTTAGGATTCTTTAATACATTATATCTTAAGTTTGGCTTCTTTCTGTTAGGGTAGTATTTATATATTACTTTCTAGTAACTTTTAAAGGGATCTTTGGGTTTATTTGTAGAGCTATCTGGATAAGTGGCTTATTTAGTCTAGGTTCCTAAGTCTAATTATATGCCTATTATAGTAGCTATATTGTAGCCTATATAGTATATTCCTAATATCTATGTACATTAGGCTATCTATAGGTTAGTTATACCTAGTGCTTAGGGCTTACCTTAGTTCTAGTTTCTAGGCCTTTATAGTTATAGATATTACCTTACTATATATTTAAACTAGTTATAATTATAGTACTTATATTTAAATATATCTTATAGTTATTGTAGTACTTGCTGTATAGCTCTTAGTACTATAGGGCCTAGTTATATACTATATAAGGTATTTCCCTATTAATTACCTTATTAGTTTCCTTAGTGTTAAGAGTTACTTTAATTGCTATTCCTTTATTAGCTAAGGTAATATAGATTAAAGTTACTTCCTTTATAAACGAAATTAGCTTTCTTTTATTTACGTTTATACTATCTTTTATTAATTTTAACTACTATTATAATATATATAGTAAGGTTATTAGGTTTATCTATAAGGTAAAGTTTATTCTTAACTTCTTCCTTAAGACCTTAGTAATAGATTTCTATAAGGGTCTTATTATTTTATTTAGTCTTAGATGTAAGTTATTAGAACTATATAAAGTAAATAGCATAGGCTTTATTTTATTTTAGTATAAGTAGTTTAGCTACTGCCTGTTATTCTTTATTAACTACTTTAAAATTATCTTTAAGAGCTTATTTAAAGTTATTCTAGTTAAAGAAGATATTTTATATCTTTTAGTCTTAAAGATTCTTATTATCCTTATATTTAAGGTAATCTCTAAGGATTAGTTTAAACTAATCCTTAGTATTTCCCTAAATTAATACTGTAATATAGATAATCTTTTTCTAGCTAGTATTAAGCTAGTTTTTATATATTTAGAAATATCCTTTTATTTAAGTAAGGAATAGTATAATATCTACTACCTTACCTATAAAGGGTTTTAGCTTAGGGGGTTTAAGTACTTTACCTAAGTCCCTTTTAGGTTATAGTATAGGTAGAGCTTATAGGGTAACTATAGGCTATTTATTAATATAAGCGCAGAGAGTATTAATAGTACTATATATTTACTATATCTTAGCTATAAGTTTAGCTATACTAGGTATAGCTTTAGTATAAGGGGGTATAGGTCTAGTATTACTAGTTATCTTAATAGTATAATATTACTTAGTTATTAATATAGTATAGTTTAAATAAGAGCTATTAATGTATAATAGGTTAGGTTCTAAATAGGTAAACTAATCTATATTAGTTTAATATTTATAGAGTTATAGGGTATTATACTAAGTAAAGTAAAGTATTATATCTCTTAATAGTAAATAAAGTAGGTTAAGTATATTTAGGTAAAGAAGTCTTATTAATAGCTATTAAGCTAAGTATACTAACTAATATTAAATAAATATATATATACTAAGAGTTAATTATATTATAGTATTAGGATTACTTAGTAATTCTAATGGTTACTGGTGATTCTTAAGGATTACTGGTAATTGCTTATTCCTAGCAGTAATCTAATCTTAACGTTTATTATTTAGATTATGTAGTGCATGGTGACTCTTATTTAATTGGTGAAAAATATGGGGGGTACGTGAGGTAATAACTAGGATCGTAATAATATAGCTATAACTTAGAAAGTTTATTAAAAAGAAAAAAGGTATTATATAGTTAAAGAGAACTAATAGCCTATAAATTCTTATATATTTTTTAATCTTTCTATGACTGTTATAGGTACTTATATTAATTTCAGTTAATTATGTAGTGCATAGGATATAAGCTGTTGCCGGACCTTTACGAAAGACCGAGCCGACGCATGATAACAGATTAGATAAGACTTATCGCCGGACCTTAGCAAAAGACCGAGCACTCCCCTAGTACGTAAATGAATATCGGTATGTCTCACGTCGTGGAAGATCCAGACTCCCAAATAACTACGTAATAAAGGCTCCCTCGAGAGCCTGTGAGAGTAACTAGGGCAACCGCCCCAGCCGCATCCACCTGCCCTGAAGGTCCCTCCCTGACTGGGGGATATGTACCAACTTCGGTCGATTCGGGGCTCTCTTTGGCGAGTCCTTGCTTCGGACCAGCTGATGCATCATTCCCAGGGTTCCAAGTCCTGGCTTTGGCAGCTTAAGACGGATTCTCGCGCAATCGGTTCTCTAGTCAACGTCTTGACTGGTGAGGAGGAACAAAGCTCTGTTGAGAGTGTTCAGAGTGAAAAAAAAGTCTTTGTAGATCTAACCGCTTTCCTACCAGGCTTGAGTAATTTGTCTTTCGAAGTCTGGAACCACTTGAAGAGGGGTTGGGGGTGAATGAATCGAAGCTGCGTTAGCTGATCCACTTGCTCGAGATGTGTTCGATTCTTTCTCATTCTCGCGGAACCGGTCGATAGGAACCTTCAACCCAACTGGTTTATCTTTCATCTCCGGAGTGACCCTTTCAGCCATATTGTACTGGGTTCAAAAGGTTGAAAAAGTAGGAGCATGATACTGGATAGCTTGCAGAAATGCCTTCAAAGCGACAGCCTCGTTAATAGTCTCAACTTTCCGTCGTTAGGCTTGCTTATAGGCCCATTCAAACGGAGTGGCCCAAGAATCCCAATCTAGAATCGTGCGTTGTTGAGAGATATCCAGGAACTTGTCATGAGCATTCTTACGGTCCTGGTGCGGCAACGGCATAGCTCGCTTCTCTAGGGCAATGATCCTAGCCCTGGGGCCATCGATATTGAAGATATACTCCCTGTACGTCCCAGAGATCGATGTTACAATAGCTTCTGATAGTTTGATGAGGGAAACATGCTTTTGACGATAGTCATTGACTTTCCTTCTGTCAGCGACTTCCTGATCACTCTAAATCTGGCAATGAGTTTTCGAAAGCTCGATCGCCGCAGCCTCGGCCGGCGCCTGTAGGTCTTCCTATACTGCAGCAGGGACTGGGGCAGCAGAGAGTGCCGGCGGAGGCATCAAACTATCGGTTTTCTCAGGATCAACTTAATCCCAAACGTTCCGTGTCTTAGCGATGCGGGCAATATCGTCGTACCAAAGGGTCTAGTCTGTGCGAGCAGGGCTCTTCTGACCACAGGTAGGTTGTTGGCAGTGTGCTCGGTGACAGCTCGCAAGGCAACACCACAGTTCTCTTATTAGTTTCTTAACTGGGAGGCGTAATGGCGTCACAGTCGTTGTCATGGGCTAATATGAATAAACACATAATTAGGTCGCGGAAGCCGGCAGACCGGCCTCGTAACTCTCATAAGTTAAGAGTACAACAGAGGGATTGGGCAGAAGAGCTAGTTATGTTGAGTTGCTTGATTCTATCCAAGGGGCTAATAAAGACCGGTCTCTTATACCTATATTTAAATTGCTAATGTTATCGGCAGAAGCGTACTACCTAATAGTAGTTGTAGTTATTTATTGTCATTGTGACCCTTGCCTTATTCTAACAGGCACACCTAGACAGGGATTGTAATAGTAATATATAGTAGTCTGTGAGTAAAGAATTAGGTATTTTTTTTAAAAAATACAGTTATAAGGGAAATTCTTATAAACCTAGGTTAAGGGCTATTAAACTATTATGTGTTTTTCTAAATTATATAGTTTCTATAGTTTTAGGATAAAATAATATTATAATTAAATAATATTTCTTAGGTTATAGATAGTACTATAGCTAACCTTATATATATTTACAGTATATTATATACTTAGCTTTAAGTTACTTTAACGTGCTAAAAGTATAAGAAGTATTCTAGCTTTAGGGTATGATAATATAATATTTAGTAGTTTTAAAATATTTAATTAAATTAAAATATAGTTAGATTACTTATTAGCTACGTTTTTTCTCTATTTTATATTAAATACTTAACTTATAATTATTCTAAAGAGTTTAAAGAAAAGATAAGGTTCTTACCTTATTTAAAGATTATAAGATATTAGATAGTTTAAAACTAAGTATGTAAGTAAAAAGTAAGATATAAAAAGAAAAGTATAATAGTTATTTATCTATAATACTTAGTTATTAAGTACATTAAGTAGCTTATTAAATGTAATAAGCTGCTAAGAATTGATAATATAGTATGTAGAAAAGCTGTTGCTGTTTCTCTGTCATATAGATATTTAGTCTAATTTAATATAATACCTAAACCTCCCTTAACATCCTTTCCTATTTCAACTTGCGCGTCCCTGATTAATGCACCTAGGCGCGCATTAGCCGTAGCGTCAACGAACTCAATGCTCTCCTTAATAAGTACCCTATTAGGGTCCCCCTCTACCTCTCCCTGCTTTGTAAACTTGAGCGTCCAGATCAGATCGTTTTCTACCACTTCATCCGAGATCAAGGTTGAAAGATAATAGCTCATCCTGATTGTTGCCATGCGCTGGTATTCGTCGACGGTAATCTCATGGATCTTGGAATTGAAACCGGCTAATAGGCGTCCAGTTGTTTTGAGGTGGGCGGCGAATGCTTCATTGTCCATAACATTTTGCAAAGTCGGATTCAGAGAAACGAGGCGGTTGTGGCCCCAGGCATGCTTGGCGTCTGGGCTCCTGAGGCTTAATATGTCGTCGCCTTCACCGTGTCTCCTTGCCAGTTCATACAGCTGAGAATAAAGCTGGGACGGCGCCATGTTGAAATAAAAGTAACGGTTTCGAAGCAGATTTGATGACGAAAGTTTTGGAATAACCTCCTGCCCTCTATTTCTCTTTGTGGTTTATCGGTGCATGCGGTGGTGGTAGGGTGTGTTTGTGTCGCGAAGCTACTGACACTGGAAGAATAGCATCAATAACTAAGGGGAGGGCTCCCGATTAAGTACTTACCACATCCACTATGCCACAGTGGGGAGCTAGTATATGATTCGAGATGAGTCATATATGATGCCAGATAAATCATGTTATGTGGGTCTCATGTGACTAAGCACAGGCGGCTTGCTGCCTAGGTAGCCAAATAGATACTAAAGACATCGATATGCGGCTAGACTACATTCAGCCAGCTGGCAACCTTACAGCGAGCATATATATCCCTTTAACTGGTATAAGCTTCCACTTAAGTCACTCGCAAGGATGGAGCTAACAAAATACCAATATATTAAAGGTATATTGATTTATACCTAATTAGTTCGACTTATCTTATGTGTTTCAAATGGCTCCCTATGGTCCCATGTTAATTTACGTCGTTTCGACTCGTTGGGTGCGCCTGGAAGCAGGAGCGCCCGCTGCGAGCCCACACTCATGTTACCGGCCGCTGCGTTGAGCAACCGTGACTTGCCTGCATCCGAGGGATCGCGAATGCTCCTGACGAGGTCAAAGACCTCGACCGCCACTCTAAGGTTATTTGTGGACCAAAATGGTAAACCTGGGGATAATGAGTCCCGAAAGGAAAGGCACACTATACGATGACAAGCTAACTCCTCAGAGCTATACCTTGAGAATATCGTGCTGGATTTGCAGGTGTAGAAGTTGCAGACTTACCGTGGCCTGCCAGAGACTGCTCTTGTCTAATGGTAGTTGCGTTATCAGACTAAATATATTTCTGCAACCTTTGCTATGAAAGCTTTTAAATAATTAAGTTTAGCAACCAGGCTATTGTGTGGAGTCGTGATGCAAAACGAAGCGATGAAATGGCTGTACAAGGGGTCGAATGCATATTCCCTAATGTCTAGTCTATCTAACAGAACGAGGCGGAATTGCGCTCATAGATATAGAAGCCAGATAGTATGGACGCTCGAACGTAGAACCGAAATAAGACAACTGTAGGTAGTTCAATGCTTCTTACAAACGTAAAGCCGCACCCAGATGTGAAATCAGTTTTGTCTCAATACGGTCTGATCCTTGACGGTCAGTGGTTATTTAGCAGCTAGGGAGTCGGTCAAAATGGCTAACAGTGTGTCCTTTGTGCCTCTATTATCTGGTACAAGCTCTGATGTAATCTTGTATCGTATTTGAATGAGATCAATGGGCGAAGTGAGACTACTTCCGTCATGCCAAGTTGGGCACATTCTCGCATGAGCTGCAGATCCTCCGAAATAGCTCTATGTAGTCCAGAAGCAGGTCCTGGTCGGTATGCAGATCGCGTTGAACCCACACCACCTCGAGCCCCCGCCGGAGGCAATCCTGTTGCCGGCACATTTTGTCCTTCTCGGTCCTTTGCAGCAGGTCGAGAATGATGCACCTCTGTTCCTCGGTAGATGCCTCGGTGCCAATGACGAAAATGGGGAACTGCTTTTCGCAAGATGGCATAGCGGCCAACAGCGCGAAGGCGCGGTCGTGCAGGTGTGTAATGTTCAGAATCTGGCCAAGCGTGGTCTCGCGCGCGCGGGCGATGTATATAAGTGCGCAGAGGCGATATAACTCGAGCAGGGCTGCTGCGCGGTCGCGTGTGTGCTCGTGCTGTCCTCCTTCCCCTTGCTCTACATAGCTAATTGCTGGTTCAGGCGAAAGCATATCATCCGTTGCTAGGGGTGGAATCTTGCTGGCTGCGTCTTCGAGAAGGTCGAATCGCTCAGCGAGGTGGCTGGCGTCGGGCGGCGTCACCGCAAGGCCCATACTGAGCATCACGGTGTCCATCGTGGCGGAGAGGATCCCTAATATCTTGTCATACGGGCCAGAGGCAAGGGACATCTGTGCATACGGCGACCACTCCACTGCGTGAAGGGGCATGTTCGTGTTTATAGATTGCCGGCTCGGTATTATGGCACTAGGCCTCTGGTTCCATGACTTAATGTATGAACTGACTGAGTTATTCCCGAGCCCCCTCTTGCCTATGATACCTATACTGAAGCGCGCGAGCATGTCGTAATATGAAACCCAGGCAAGCAGCTGCGATAAGTCATCGTTCCTGATATTATCGGAGCTATCTGCAAGCGTAGCTATATTGACGATATTCAGTGCTCCAGCGAGATACGAGAGCCACTCGTTGCCTGAGACGGAGAGCATTTGGATCTTTAAATTATGGGAGTTTTAGCTCTACAACACAGCGTAGGTGGCTCAAGCGTTGCCTGGCAGCAATTACATACCTCAGAAGAGGACAATAACATGCTCGCAGCGACCTGCGCCGCAGCCTCGGACCTGCCCCAAGACATGTCTCTAGTCGAGGCGGCAAGGGCGCTGATAGAGGCAATCTTATACCGCACCGCCTGTGACTGGATGCCGTCTCGGTGAAGGGAGGATACCGCGAGCATGGCGTATAAAATGGCTCGGGACGTGGGTGTGTTGTTGGATAGCGCCATACGCATCAGTAGGTTTCTCATACTTGTCGGATCGACACTGAACGTGCCGACTGATGTAAAGCCGACGAGGCTAACTATGGCCCATGAGTGCTCTAGGTCGGAAACGAACTTTTGGAAGGGTACGGTAGCAACGACTCACAGTACTCGAAGAGGTGCGATATCCCGTTTCCCATGTCGTGGGGCCGCCAGGACAGGGGAATGATGGATAGGAACGACTTAGATGGACCCTTGAAGCCATCATGATGCGCTAGGGGATAATTAGTGCCGGCTCCCGTCAGCGCTTTTATTTGTGAAGCCTCCGGGGCTGGAACACACTCACTCGATTTGTCTCTGTGAAAGTGGCACGCCTGCAGGTCATGGTACAAGTGCATGTCAAACTCGGATGCGCGCACAAACCGAGCACGTCTGTCATTGCTAGGCTTTCTGCTGCTGACTAAAGCAACAAGTGTCCGCTTGGGGTCGTTTCCCTTTGGCCAGGAGAGACGCATGTCATAGCCTTGGCACTCGCGGCCTCGAGAGGTACAGTTGCGGCACTTTGGCCGGCGTCGATCGCAGTTGATCTTGCGGTCTATACCAAGTGATAGAATCCTTAGCAGCAATGCAATTCCCATAGATAAGGGCCCACATACCTCTGCATGTACCGCAGCTTCGACCAGACATGGCGGCCGCTGTACCGTCTTTGAAGGCTCTATCAAGGCAGCTGACCAACTACTGTGTGCAGGTGAACAATACGGATCGATTCTGTTGGGACGTAGCGTTAAAGCAGGTAACCACGTGGCACGGCGTGAATATCTAGGTTGGTGGCTAAAACGAATGGCACCAGGCGATTTAGGATTTTCGGAGATAGTTGTCTGTGATGGGTCTGGTAAGGCTTTATTTGAGGAAAAACAGAAAAGCAACGAAGATGATGGATAGCATGCGATGCGCTGAGATTCTGGGGACGCAAGGATAAAGATGCCATAAGCATTAAAACTAGCGCCAGGGGACCCTTACAGCTAGACTAGCCCGTGATGACATAGCGACTCTAGAACGGCGAGTCATGATGCGCCTTGGCTGTCCCTTGACCCACCAGAGGCAGGATTCTCCGAACGCACCTGCAAGTTGTGGTAATATATTACTAATGCCGCCAGGGTACGCGGGGGTTGATGTGGGGTCTGGGCCACAACCGAGTGGACTGCTGCTGATTCGGCCCTAGATCAGTCTCGCTCATGTAGGCATCTACTAAGTGAGTCTGGCTGCACCTAGCATGCATCTCTTTTGGCGAGCAGGCGGCCCTCAGACTCTGCAGCTCGCCCGTATTGTGGGCCTGTAGTTCCACATAGGTCAAGTATTACCGAATATAGGTATCCTCATACTGGTGGCAGCCTACACCTGGATGTCCATGATTTATCAGCCTGGACTTTCTCGCCTTAGCACTACTGTGTATAAAGCCAACCTAAATCCACTTCACCATAGGTAGAATATTAATCTAAGCCTTACTTCTCAATAAAGATCATCACAGCGGTTATTCTACTCTCGAACTCCCGACTTTCTCATTCCAAGATGGCGACATATCTCATTACCGGCGCATCGCGCAACCTAGGCGTGTGTAGTCATTCTGCCGCTTGGAGAAGGGCTAAATTCGAATACCTACTAACATCACTATCTGTAGTTCGAGTTCATGCGCCTAGTTTCCAAGAACCCAGACAATGTTGTTGTTGGAATCGTCAGAAACAAGGCAGTGGCGGAAGACAAGGTGGCCAAGGAGCTTCCCGGCCGGACCAACATCCACCTCCTCGAGGCAGACATGACCAACTATGAGTCTCTCGCGGTTAGTATACCCGAACGTGTGAGGATGTCTTGGAGACTCAATTATCTCACAATGGTGCTAGAATACCGTTCCACTGGTCACCAAGCTCGTCAATGGTGCCCTGGACTATGTCATCGCCAACGCTGGGCTTATCCCGGACTGGTCTGAATTCAAGAGCTTTGAGAAGATGTAAGTACCGAGAGCCCACTACCTTGATGCTGCTCGCGGCGTGCCACAAGAGAACCAACCCAAGGGAACTAATGTGTACACTCAACTGCAGGGCCAAGCAGCCGGCACTCTTGGAACAGGACCTTGACGATTGCTGGAAAACAAACGTCGTTGGCAACGTTCACCTGCTCAACCTTTACGTGCCACTACTCAAGGCTGGCCGCGTCAAGAAGGTCGCCGTCATCTCAACGGGCCTAGCCGACCCTGGCCTTACCAGAGACCACAATATATACGAAGCCATGCCGTACTCCATAAGCAAAGCGGCCGCCAACATGCTCATAGCCAAGTACTCTGCGGCCTACGCCAAGGACGGTCTCGTCTTCTTGGCCATCTGCCCTGGCTCTGTCAAGAACGATCGTTACCAAGACCGTGAGTAAAATAATCCCCCCATATATTTAGAGTGATCAATTTCTAGTCTGCATAAAAAGGACTTTAGTAACAATGAGCTAATAATGTTGGTTCGTGTTTGCCTTATAGTAAGCGAAGAAGACATGAACGGTCTGAGCCAGATGGGCGACAAGTTTATAGAATATGCGCCTCACTTTTCTGGGGCCAAGGAGGCTTCTGAATCTGCGGTGATGATTCTCGACGTTATTAATCAGGCCAGTCTAGAGGCTGGGTATGCCGGAAAATTCCTTTCCCACCATGGAGGCGACAAGTACTTTGGTGAGCCACCAGTTGCTGCCGCTTAAAGAGCATATAAGTAGTTATAAATACTAAGATATAGAAACGCACAAATAATATAGCAACTGAAGCGAATACTTGCTATTGTTCTTACAATGCCAATTGGACCTGATTGGCAGCAATATCTCGAGATACTTGGTAGTTTGGATATGAACGTGTGGATTGTAGGCCGAAAGTCCCCGCCCCTTTATATCTGGGCGAATTATTGCCGCAATAACCAAGGTATTGAAGAACTGACTGGTCTGCCTCGATCTCTGCTGGATCCCATCTCTTTAGTCTCACAGGGTAAGGGTGTGTCGCGTGACCTACAGCAATATGCCGACATGCTACACCAGATGCAAGACACAATGACGGACACCTGCTGGGCCCTTATTCTATCTGCACAGATCTACCTCCAGGAAGGACCCTTGTTCTCGCTTTCGAATGAGCTCTTCACTCTTGTTACACGTCTAAAATAACAGATGCTCACTTCAGACTTGGGAATATTAGCGTGGCCTGCTTATACGCTAGGCTCAAGAGGGACTTCGCAGGAATGTCGCTTTCTAGCAGAGGATATCTCTTCTGCGGTTTCTGCATCTTGCCTACCGGATAGTGTAACCGCATTGCGTGGATCGCCATTGAGCGCCATGCGTAGCTACTGGGCCTCGGTAGGCATATTACATGCTTGGCTTACCCGAGATTGCGAATGGCACCGAGATCGGGCTATGGTAACTTCGGCGAACTGGTAAAAGGTGGAGGGGTGGCGGGGTGCTAGCCCATAAATCATATCCTTATCGAATTTCCTAATGAAGAAAAGCGCCGCTTCTCTCTTTGAACAGCCCTGAACTTGTCAAGACTTAAGAAGACTTCACGCAATCAATCTTGCACAACCTTAAACCAGATTAACACAAACAACTCAATCCTCTTCTCAAATCATCAAATCATGTTATCAGGCCCAGGACAAGACGAAATCCGGACTGTTCGTCCTCCTACCGAGGCTGACTACGCCTGGTCTCGTCCCCATGGTCTTATCGAGAAGCCTGGCATGTACCCAGGCGAATCAGAAGCCTGGCTGTACTGTGACAAGTTCACTTATCTGGAGGGAGAGACCGTCTCTATCAAGACATATACGACAGCTCAAGAGTATGATATCGAGGTGATCTGTGATGGTTACAAGCCCAAGACTGTGTTTCACAAGACTGGACTCAAGGGCCAGACCTTTGACACCCCAGCTGATGCCTACGCTGTTGGCTGCAACTGGCCCGAGGCTCTCAGTATTCATCTCGAAGAGGGAAAGTGGCCGTCAGCCTTCTACCTCATCATCATTCGCATCAAAGACTTGCATGGACGGGTGTATGAACGCGAGGGGTTCTTCATAGTCAAGGAGAAGAAGGAGAACAAAACGAAGGCTGACTTCGTTCTCATCCACGTTACTTCCACCATGCTCGCTTACAACGACTGGGGCGGCGCGAATCACTACCGGGGCATTGCCGATGGGTACCAAAACGACGAGCCGACGCCCCTGTCAAGCACCCAGCGTCCCATCGCCCGAGGTATGCTGCGTATCCCCAAGAACGCGCCTCGGGAGGCGAATGGTTCCATGCAGGTTGGACACGGCGCTACCCCGCGGTATCCTTCGCTTGAGTACTCTTGGTACTTCCGCTATTCGCGTCACTACGCTGATGCTGGGTGGGCAACCTATGAGCGACCGTTTACGATCTGGGCAGAGTCTGAGGGTTATGTGATTCATCACCTTACCCAGTCAGATTTGCATAAAGACCCGGAGTGTTTAACAGGATACGCCTGTGCCGTATCTATGGGCCATGATGAATATTGGTCCTGGGAGCAGCGAGACACGCTTGATAATTTCGTTGACAATGGTGGCCGTTTCGCTCGTTTTGGAGGCAACTTTATCTGGCAAGTTCGGTTTGATGAAGATATGCAGACTCAGTACTGTTATCGAGTCCCACAAGCCGACCCAATGACCGCCAATGATCCAACAAGGGTCACAACAATGTGGGATTGGCCACCTATCGGCCGTCCAGGCGCCAGGTCCGTGGGTCTGACAGGCGTCATGGGTTGCTACACCAGATACGGGATGGCCACACCTCGATCCTCGGGAGGATTTCAGGTCTATCGCCCCCACCATTGGGCATTAGAGGGTTCAGAACTGCGCTACGGCGACTCATTTGGCAAGGATCCTATCAATATCGCCGCGTTTGAGGTCGATGGGTGTGATTATTCATTCAGCAAGGGCCTCCCTTATCCTACGTGCGAAGATGGCGCGCCAGAGAATCTAGAGATTATCGCTATGTGTCCCGCTGTATTTGGCGAAGTTGACGTTTCTGAAGGAAGGGAACCTATCGGAGGCCCTGTGACCGATGTGTAAGTGCCCTGATCATTCATATAGTGACCGTACTGACAAAGCACAGGTTCGGAGTCCTCCAGCTTTGCTATGAAGGTAAAGAGCTACCAGAGTACCTCAAAGACCGCGAGTACGGATCCGGTATGGTGGCAAGTTTTACGAGGAAGAAGGGAGAGGTCTTTTGTGCTGGGTCATGTGAATGGGTGTCGGGTTTGATCCACAAAGACATCTTCACTATGATCATTACACGGAATGTGCTGGCCAAGTTTACGGGGCGCAAGCGCGAGTAAATAGAAACGTAGATAGAGAAGAGCCTTTCCGAATTCGTGACACAAGCCTCGACCGCTTGATTGCCGTTGTTGTACTCCGTAATCCGTATCAATTAAACAAAACGCCAACAGTCTGATTCCTGACAGCTTGTTTGAATGCGGAGATGATAGACAACTTAACCCAAAACATGCATGATATGCGACACCCTTCTTATCTGGATCTAAGCTCGAATAGGACATCCTATAAGGACAGGAGGTTTATCACAGTCTCGACTCCACACTCTATCTCGATAATGGCTCACTAGACCTAAAACATGCATCCTAAGCGACATGCTCTTGTCTCAAGTCTAGGCCGAAATTGGAGTTTCTATAAGGACAGCAGCAGCAGTGTCTGGGGTAATTGCGGGGAAACCGGCATTCGAGATACCGAGTCAGAACAACGGGATAACAAACCGAGTCACTGTTAGGAGCTGATACCAGGAGGCGTTGATCACATATAATACATGGACTGTCGTCTTCTTCTATCCAAATATGACCAATTGCCTACGACTCGTTACTTGTAGACAAGATGGTAACACCCAGTTCCCCAATCGACGGGAAGCCTTCGGCCATCGACGGTCAGCACTTCGGCGTCCCTGGCACCGTCCGCCTTTTCGACAGTATGCTGTTCCCTTAATTACAACATTACAGCAGACTAATATTACTGCTCCAGATAATATCTACCCCGAAGGATTGCAGGACCAACAAGGCGCCATTGTCTTGATTCCCGCTCCAACCTCCAGCGTCAATGATCCACTGGTACGCACCTACCACTGATTCAATTCGATGACTATTAACTGTCTCTAGAACTGGTCGAAGCCATTGAAAGCTTGGGTGGCCTGTACTCTATTACTCTGGACTTTCCTTGCAAATGCCTGGTATGTCTTGTTCCAATCTCCAACGCTACCTGCTGATTTCTCCAGCATCGCATGGTGCTCCGTTGCCTGGGCCATCTGGGTCGTCGACCTCAAGACCGATTTCGTTCAACTCAACTACGGACAAGCCCTCCTCGTTATAATGTGTGGTGTAGGCGTCATGTTCCTGCAGCCCGTCGCGATCAAATACGGACGAAGACTATCATACCTGATCGGATCCCTTTTCATCATCGCCGGTCTCGCCTGTGGATTATCGATGACGAGCATTGGACTTTACTTTCTCTATATGGCACTCGCTGGCTTTGGGTCAGCACCCTCTTACTCGACTATCGTCACTTCGCTACTGGATATCTCGTTCCTCCATCAGAAAGGAAAGGCGCTCAGTACCTATGGGTTTGTTCTACTGTTGGGCAACTTTTTGCCACCCCTTGCAGCAGGTTACATTGTTGATAGCCAGGGTTGGGCTTGGGTCTTTCGATATCTTCTCATCCTCTTCGGCGCCTCGACACTTCTCGTCTTACTGACGGCCGAGGAAACCTCCTTTGCTCGATCGTCGCATCTGGTCCACGAGGCAGTTCATGTCCCGAGTGAGAATACCGCCCAGGCTGTACCATCCAAGTTGAAGGATGCGATACACCAAACTCCAGTCCCAACGATATCCAGGCCAACTCAACCTGCGCAAGAGGATCAGCGCCTTCCATATCTCCAAAAGATGACGGTATATCGCAAGAACCCCGAGGTCAAGTCAGGCTATTGGAAGCTTGTTGTGTCCATAGTCAAGGTCACTGTCCTTCCAGCTCCCCTCTGGGCAAGCTTCCAACTAGCCTTTACAACTCTCGTTGTCGGCGTCGTTATGACAACTCAGGCGAGCTTCTTTGCGATTCCACCATACAACTTCACGGCTGCCCAGATGGGCCTCATGTATATCCCCATCATGATTGGAAGCCTCATTGGTGTTTTCCTCGGTGGTACACTGACCGACTGGCTTCTTGTTCGTCTGGCCCGCCGGAACGACGGTATCCACGAGCCTGAGAACAGACTGTGGATGTTCCTCCTGGTTCCATTTCTCGAAGCTGCAGGTTGCCTTCTCTATGGTGTCGGTGGCAGTACTGGTGCCCACTGGATTGTTCCATGCATTGGACTTTTCCTCATAGGCATCTATATGAACCTTGGCCTACCCATCGCTCTGGGATATGCTCTTGACTCTTACCCTGAGCTTGAGGACGAGATTGTACAGTTGTCTAACTTTATACGCAACGTTGTCGGCGGCGCCCTTAGCTTCTGTGTCCAACCGTGGATCAACGTCAGCGGCCCACGAAACGCTATCATCTATATTGTTGTGATTATATTCGTGGTGCATTTGACTTCGATCCTCTTCCAGATTTGGGGCAAGACTCTGCGTAGGAAGAGTGCATCAGCATACTACAAAATCTGTGAGCAGTGTCTTGTACGATAAGAGCGAATATCGCTAGTCAGTATTAATAATGTACCTTTTCCCTTCTCAAGCCATGAATTGAGTAACCTCAAACGCAAGAGTTGGTGTCGTGAGACCGACCGGAGCTTTTGCAATAGAGCCTTGTTCAAAAAAGACATCATGCTAAAAGTCGCCAAAGTACTGCCGTCGTATCTTTCCATCTCCAATTCATGCGGGAAAGGTGACAGAAAACGATCAACCGCATCCTGCCAGAAATCATTATGCGGATTTACATGCCAGGCTGATGTGTACTCCCAGTAGGGAGGCATCCAACCAGCTGTTTCCCAATCCACAATGCCAGTCACATTATCGTCCACTGCCATGATGTTGAAGCTACTAAGGTCACTGTGGGTGAAAACAATTTTTTGCCATGGTCCGTTGTGAAAGTTGATAAGCTCACGTAATCCAGGAAAAGCTTCCACATTTTCCCCAAGTTCGAGTCCATGGCGCAAGTCTCGATGAAAGTCCTGGATTGCTTCAAAAGGACCCCATAAGGATTTGTCGGGAAGACGTTGGTCAAATACAGGGCTTCCGTCTACATTGGCAACGCCGATACCATCTGGAGGAGGAATACTGCGCAGCTCGGTTGTTATTTGTTGTAATTGTGTGAGAATGCGCGCCTCGGATTCTTCCGATCTGCGTGCCCATGTCTGTGACAGGTCTTGGCCTGGAATTCTTTTCATAAGTATATACACGCGTCCTTTATGTTTGAAGCTGCAGTATACTCTCGGGACTGGTATAGATGTGTTTCTTGCTACAAACAACATTGTGTTTGCTTCTGCCAGTATTGTGAATGCTGTTGCCTTGATGCAGAGCTTAGATGACACTATGATAATGCGCCCCGGATGTTTTCGTATGCGACGTAAGCATGATAACTTATTGAACTTGTAGAAACACAGAGTGATGACACGCATAAGTAGGCCGGAGTTGAATTATTGGGATTCAATGCCTATCAGTGCAATATAGTTATTATTATGACTTACGCGTTTACTACGGATGTTCAATCGGAGATTGAGTTTACGCGTTCTGAGGGAAAATGCCTACGGGCTAAGGTTTGCCCGATGTCACTTCCTGCCCATCTCAAACGGCGGTAGGGTGGGGTCCTGAACCAATGAGAACTACTGAATGGTGCTCCAGGTTAGCTGGACACAAAGGCCGTAATGAATTTATTGAAGGGATAATTGCAAACGCAAATGGTAGATACAGCTACTGAATACTCAGTCAAAGTCAACCATTACAAAGGTACGAGGATGAAAAAATGAATGGAGTGACGACCCCTGACTCTGTGCGTGGCGTTCCAAGAAATTTCAACGTTTGACAGCAGCGGTCACATATTGTCACAACGGGGCTCAACTGTCTGCGGACTTTTCGCTACGAATATGAACTCTTCGCCGCTTCCTACTTTGATCAAGTATGGGGATGGTTTTCAATTTTATTGGTTTCAATCTCTCTTTTGATTCCATGACAAATTTCCCATCAGCGACTGGTCATGCATGATTGACGTGTCAAAATTGGCTGACAGCGTCCCTCCATGGGACCCATTAGCCAGCTACGTTTACAAACATGGCACGTGATATCTCAATATGACGCTCGGGGCTGTGGAATAAGTTCGGCTCGGTTCGATAAGTGTTTGTCACTGCTCTTGGACCTCGATTGTCGTTAGTATGGATACTGGGTGTGAATGTCACCAGCCACATTGATATGAGGTTCAGACACAAAGAAAAAAAAAGTCACTAGCCACATCAAAAAAACTTCAGACGAAGAAAGAAAAAGTCACTAGCCACACCACTCACCATGAGAAGTCGACTCGACCTTCCCCCAGGTGACTTTGCTGCAGACGGGAGGCTAGCAGACCTGCGCTAGTCTCGGTAGCCGGGATTCGCGATTCGCTCTGTACCTCCAACTCTTTGCGGCGCGCGCCAAAACCTGTCACCAAACCTCATCCTTTCTGTTGACCAAGAAGGCCTTCTTCCCTATTCCTGGTCGTCACTCCATTCTCGAGATCGGTTCTAGCCTGTACCTTTATTTCAGCATCTTGTCTCATCCGGCGCGCATGCTTCGTGAGCTCTACAGCAGCGCGGACTCGCCCCAGTGTTGGAAGTGGGTGCCTCAGCACACTCCATGCTCTTCTCACATGTGCCGCTCAAGACCATGACAATCGAGCAGGCACATCCTGTGTGCTGACTCATCGCCATTTAAATTCTTCCTCCCACTACCATCATCACAAGGGAGTCACCTTTGGCCGACGATTACTTCCATCGGATATCACTACTGCTTGAATCGAGAGTAGTCGCCAGGTAAGTACCACATCGTGATCGGGTCCAGCAGTGAGTCGACTCTTCTGACCGCCTTCAAATGTAGATGAATACCGAATACCTTCGCCGAGTCCCACTGCCGTTTGCAGTGTGGCGTCCTCTACTTCATCGTCTCGTTTGCCCAACTTCCTCTCGCCCCTCTGTCCACTCCAGCCGGTCTCGTCTTTACTTCTCCGCTTCCGCAGCGCGAACTGTACCCCCAAGCCATCCTTTGCGCTCGCCAACAGCGTTTTGCGTCTTCCCCGTCATGCAAGAGGATCGGAATCGACTGGAACCGAACTCACCTCTTCGCATGCTATGTTACTGTCATTAAACTCGGCGTCCAATTGCTCCCTGTCTACAGACACGCCAAGGTCAAAAAGTCTGAACATGATGATGAGAAGCTTCAGTCGTTTATCGATGGTCCACAGGAACCTTTCAATCGACTACAGCATCAATGGACCAAGGAGAATGGAGCCTACTTGGGACCAATTTGGAAAGCCTTGGCCAGAGTGACAACTCCAGGATCCTCTCCTCAGCCAACGACCTCAACGCCACCAAGCCTCGCCGCCAATGGCACTCGACAAACCGGTACACCTCGTTTCAACTACGCACCAGTGGCTGAGCCCTCCGACCAAGGAGCCATCTCTGCCACCCGACCATCTCTTCCAACAGAGGAAGAATCCTTCGAGCAACCCGTGGATGAGAAAGAACTGCAACGTGAGAACCATGTGGTTACACTGGCGAGAGCAGTGATCGATCAGATTTTGGCATACTCGCAGGCGCTTGTTGCCAACAAGGGTCTCGAGTTCCGAGAAGAAGAGACTAGGCAGGTTGGAAAACCTTGACAAGTAGGTAACAGAAGACTTATCTTCTCAGATTTAGGGCGCCCGAATAAAGTAGCCTAAGTGCTAGTCTAAGCTAACATAAAGTAGATAGATTATTTCGTCTCTTATGGTCAGAGCATCCAATTCTTCTGACATTCTCGGCGAAAGGGCATGTGATTCCAGCACCAAAGCAACTGGAGGCAGGAGTTTGACCCGAGCATCAGAGACATTTGGACAGCCTTGGTCAACACGAGGCCAGAACGGCCAACTCACCCTCGGCCCAGAGCGCAACCATCTACCCGAAACCTTCGCAAGAGGACACACTCGCAATTCGATGGAATGAATCTCAGTAACATTACATTTTACTAGGGCCTGTACATATCTCATAAACCGCTTCCTGTTCTCGAGCCTCAGGGCCAGGCATCTCATGAGTTGAGGTAGAAATGTGAAATGGGGGAGGAGGGGATGGGTGTTGATTCCATGCCGTTGGTGGACTTGCTCCAGACATAGATACTGGCCCACTTATCATTGATAGATGAGGATTTGGTGGTGCAGGAGACGACACCATGTTAGAGTCGGGGAAGGATGATGTAACTGGCGGATAAGGCTGTTGTTGTGGGTAATGAATTTGGTTCATTGGAGGGGCAGGAGGCGGCTGTTGAACCATGACTGGTTGAGCGGGTGTTGGATCAGCAGCAGGTGTGGGTTTACGACGCCACAGCAGGAAGAAAATACCAAGGCCGCTAAAGATAATAATAGCAACACCACCGACTACACCTCCCACGATGGCACCCACAGGCATTGACTTAGCCTTATTAGTAGCAGCAGGAGTATCCGATGTCGTTGTGTGTGTATCCGTCTCAACTGGCCATCGGGTTGTCGTGGTATCAAAATCGGTGACTGTTGGTATAGGCTGTGATGATTTACCTCCTATAGTTGAAGTATGGAAACTAGGATTCTCCTCTCCCTCATAGGTAAATTTGACTGATTGGACTGATTGGACCTCGGTAGATGCGCATCGATAGTCGCGGATACCCTTTGGATAGCCGTATGTGCGACAAAATGGCTCATCAGAGTCGGTGCTAGAAGTTCATATTGGCATTAGATAGCAGGTGAGAGGCAGTGAGACTTACCAACGAAGATAGAAGGTATTACTCTGACAAAGATCATCACATACCAGTGGATCCACTGCCTTGGAGGACTCGACGCAGGTGACGTATATCTGCTCTTCACCACAACCGACAAGGCCTGTACTAGTACCTAACGTACTGATAGTTGCCCATGAACAACGACTACGATTCTCACAAGTAATGGCCACGCCTGGCATACCAGATATGTATCCGCATGTGTTACTGGGAGCTATAGTAACTACAAGGCTCGAACTCGTAATAGATTCCTGTCGGATTTGTAATCCATTATGGCCCGCAAAGAGGTTGATTTCATCGATGAAGGCCAGTGGCGCTGGTGTCGCTGTTGTTCTCGGTACGTCGCGTGCGTGATTTTGTCGAGCTAGATGGGCAAGATCCATTGCTGTGACGCTTTGGATACAGAGTCCAAGAAGGATAGTATGTAAAGACGAAGGCATGGCGAGATTAGCCGGCGGAAATAAAAAGTGCAGCGAAAGATGCGAAGAAGCTGTAGAGAAAGATTAAGAATCGCAAGCGTGGAGACCAACAATCATAAAAAGGCCTGGAATAAGAACTTCAGAGCAGATAAGCAGCGCAGCTGATTTCTATTTGAGGAGATAACGACGCCATAGAAGGGCGAGAACCAATATTATGTGGTGTGGCTTGCAGAAGCTGAAGCCTCTATACCAGGGTTCACTCAGCCGTAGACTGGGTACAGTAGTTGTGAACAATTCTTGCAAGCTCCACTGAGGGGGAAGTAACTACACTGAGGAGAGGAAAGAGGTTAGATTATGAAAACAAACGAAGGAACTGAACTAGAACAAGATGCTCCTATCAGATTATCTTCTAGTGAGAGCAACGGTACATGTCTTTATAATACTGGTTCTGTGCTTTCAGTTTAGTGGCTTTAGGCGCTGGAGCAAGGGAATCATCAGTAGAGCAAACAGCGCATCAGTACTTACTAAAGTGCTAGACACTAAGACACGCTGTGTGTATGTACATGTTTTTACGTAATAAGTAGAGAATGTCTCTTGGTAGGTAGTTGCCCTGTAACGGAGTATTTGCTCCGTACACTTCAAACCGTTTTAGAAAGGACAGCATGCTTCAGCGTGCCCTGTGGCTTACTATGATCTAACTCAGCTAAAAATATATACCTGACAGATCATATTATCTCTCGCACTGGCGTGGGTAGGTAAATGGCTTTGGGAATCCTTTCCACCAGTAAGAGCGAGCAAATAAGCGGTGCGGCTGAAATGCGAACAGGGTGCTTTTCCCCCCCTCACCTATCAGATGCCAGCTGTTTCATTCCGCCCTACAAACCGGGCGAATAGCGTATGCAGGTTTCAATATTGTGGCGTAGTGTATGTTATATCGCCATCACGACTACAGAATGCCTTGATCTAGGCTGAATTGCACTTATAGAGATGAGCATGCGACCCTAGGTAGTCTAGACCAGAACAACTTAGCTGACCTAGTGATTACCTTTACATTGTCACTACTCTGGAGGCGCTGTGGGAGGATAGCGAGAAAATGGAAATGGTAGTTCGTCAGGATGTAGCATATAAGGTAGCTGATGGATTGGAAGAGGTCTGGCTAAAGAAAGAAACTTTTACTGGGGTTTGAACAGATCTTTAGAACCAAGTTAGTATAATGCATTGAATAGGTTCCATTTCTAGAGGTGACAGCTGTGTAGCAGGGTACGAGCTATGTTCATTGAATCGAGCATACAGAAGAGGCTTTCAAGAGCCTTATTTTTCTACGTAAATGAGGGGAAATGGCGCGCCGTTTTGATTAAAAGAGCGGTCTTCACACGTGACTAAGCTCAACCAATCAGACCGCCGAATTTGCTGACATCATTTTACACGTCTCTATACATTTTCACCAGTCAGCTTATTCCTAGAACTACACTCTTAAGCGTTACTTATCTTCAGGTCTTCAAACTTACAATGGACCTCGCTACCATTACAGAAGATTGGATCAACCAAACCAACATGGACAACACCATTAAATTCATGCGTCAAACAGGGTTTCACCAGTGGGGCTTTGTTATCTATCGTGCTGCTTATGCGAATGACAACCTCTGGGATCGCTACCTTGCTGCCCTTAAAGACAATGTTCGCCAGAATCTGCAGCGCAATAAATGCGACGAACTACTGGAACAATACATGCAATGGACCGTCTTCAACACAGAAGTCGATAAATCTACTAAGAACGACGCACGGCGTCACTTCGCTTCCTGGTGTAACGAGAACAGCGTTGAGCACGACGTACGCTCTCCTCTCCCTCGTTTCAACTATTGTCACTATGTAGACCAAAGGTGCCTGGAGACCCTGGAAGCGCACGCTCAAGGGAAGTTAAATCGAAATGGGGCAGGACTTGAGCCGCTACTTCCACCTTTAGTAGCCGCCATTATCGACGTTAAATACTCGCCACCCCGCATGATATTGACCTTCGGCTGCCATTTATCTTTTGTACCTATCGAAGGAAGCACAGGCAAATACGTTGGTTGGGAGTACTACGACACCGTATATCTACCTCTGCTGTATGACAAGCTGCACGTGGAGCCACTTAATGAGGCAGATACGTATTTCAGACCACCTGGTATCGCTCCTGGCGGGAACCTGGCATTGGAGTACTTGGAATAGTATTGCATCTACGAATCTCGACTAGCAATAATTATCAATTTTACCAAGAGATCTTGTCTCTGTTATTAAAAAGATACATCTTAATCTTTAGGCTCCCTCTAGCGCCGTGTCTACCATGTCATCGAGCCGACTAAGAAGATACTTTATGTCGGGAATAAACTGTTGAGCACCAGGGATTCTATTACCTATACGTATTTCGTTGTTGATCTTGTCTTGAGTCCGATTCAGTCCCCCCCTCAACCAGTTGCGCCTCAAGCGAGCAGCATGTTGATACCATGCTGGTACAAACTAATCGAACAAGGTGACTGCTGAATCCAGTTGGGGAACGGCTCCTCTGGTATTTACCAGGGCAGATCACATGTCCCGGATGTTCTGGTTGATGATGGTCAAGGCAGCAGGGTGATTGATGTAGTTGAAGACACCATCAACCATTCGCATTCAGACTAAGATGTTAATTTATCCAATACTGCTTACCATCGCGTGGTCTAGATCTGGTTGAAATCCGTCCTCAGCGATGGGAGCCACTGCGCTATCTATCGCCATCTGCACATTGAAGACACGGCCCTTGACGTTGTTAAGATTGCGCTCGCAGACAGCCAATAGAGGCCGATAGCTTTACGATCCGATGGTTCACCCCGCACTTCCTACCCCGCGTGCGTTTCAGAGCATTTTTGGGTACATTCGACCGAACATCGGGATCTCGGATTAGAGCTTCACGTGCCGGAAGGGCCACACAGCGACGGAGGGCATTGTTTGATCGGAATTAATTAACTGGAAGCAATTGCGCTCTTTTAGACACCGGATAGAGTATCAAGAACTGGTCCGGTTTTCCCGTCTTCGGATCGGAAGAGCTGAGATACTGGCTGGGCAGATTCCGGTCTACCCCAGTACGAAGGATGCCACACAGTATGGGTGTTCCTGAAAGACAGCGTGGATCTCTGCATAAGTTCCATTCGCTGGAACTCTGGGTCGGCTAAATCGCGATATTATCAACCGATCAATAGTTAAATCTTTCCCAAGTATCAAAAGCATCCAATTAGCTACGATAATAGCTGGGCACGCGTTAGTCATCAATGGTAGTTGAACTGTGCAAATATCTCACACGATGTTCAAGGAATATGATGGATGATGTCATCATCTCAGCTGTAAGTTGCACATTCTGCGATCAACACTTGACGTTTAGGAGGAACTAACTTTGACTTAACAAACGGTAACAGAACCAATACTCCGTTCCTCGCTACGTCTACTGGTCTCTCAAGGAGCAGCCGTGCAACAGCCGTTTATCCAGCATGTTCGGAGTCGACTCCTTGAGACTCCTGCCTCTGCACCCACGCCAGAGACTATCATAGACTCAGGCTTTACTAGCTTATAAGTTCTTATAGATATTTAATTGCTTTTTGCAGCTAACATAGAGTTTATTGGTTACGCTATGTTATGCTAGCGCCATTGCTTTTCTCACTATTGATAATTCGTTGGTTAATTCGTTGGTTACCAAACGACGCGGGGCATAACGTCAGGCCGCTTACGCTGGTGTCAGTGAGCTTGTTGTTAATTGGTGAGAATGGTGGGTCGTATTGGCCTGTGCGAAAATGGTTTGAGCAGACATAAGCTGACATACCCCTCAACCCTGCGAAACTTGAATCAACTCTCCGGTTTTCTTTTAACACCAACGCTATCTTCTTACTACTTTCCCGACTATGGTGTCTTTGACAGAACGCTTGAAGGCCAAGCTGGGTAGAAAGGCTCCGCTAAAGCCCTCGGATGCCCAAGCACGGCCTGCCTCTAATACCACCAAGTCCCAGCCACCGGCTCGCCCTGATTCCAACAAGTCTCCAACGAGCTTACCGGAGCGACTGTGGGATCAGGCCTATGACCAGGCGAAGGCAAGCAATTTAAGCACCGTTAGTGTCTACGAGAAAATATTATCTGCCCGGCTCCACGAACAAGATGCAAACATTTCAGAGTACCCAGGCTCGGCAGAACTCGAGTCGCAGAAGAATGAGATTGCGCAAACTGCGGATGAACGGCGAGGGCAAATGCAGCGGCTCGTGAATCATGGACTGCGTAGAACGGAGAGGGATGCGGAGTTGAAGCAGGGTATGGAAGACGGCATACAAGCTGCCTTGGCTGTCAAAGAAGTGGTAGACAAGGCAGTCCAGGCATCGCCCGAGGCGGCTATCGCCTGGGTAGGTGTATGCTTTGCACTCGAGGTGGGTACTATTGTGATGAGCAGGCAATATATGGCACTAACTTGCGCTGTTTCAGATCATGATGAACCCGCTCACTCAGGGAAGTTCTAACCGTCGAGGCATTGCCTACGTTTTGTCGAGGATGGACTGGTACTGGAACTTGTCGAGCCTTCTCCTGGACGAGAACATCACCGAAGCACAGTCACAACCCTTGCGAGGTGAACTAGAGAAGGTCGTCACCGACCTGTACTCGAGGTTACTGCTTTTCCAGATGAAGAGCGTGTGCTACTATCATCGAGGCCGGCTTTCGGTGTTTGCACGGGACCTGATCAAGCTAAACGATTGGGACGGCGAGCTGAGCGCTATAAAAGCGGCAGAGGCGGCTTTACAGGCAGACTCGGCGCAGTACAATACGCTCTCAATACGGAATCGGCTGGGCGAGATTGCTGAAACAGCTAGGTCACAGAACGTCAAGCTGGACAGCATCAGCTATGCCATTCGAGAGCAAACCAGGCAGCAGGAAAGAATTCACGAGACCAGCGCGGACAACACGTGCCTGGCCGAACTCCGCCTCACCGATCCTCGTGACGATAGGAGGCGCATCCAAGAGACTAAGGGCGGCCTCTTGAAGGATTCGTACTGGTGGGTCCTCGAGAACACAGGTTTCCAACGGTGGCGCAATGACCCGCAGAACCCGCTGCTATGGATCAAGGCCGATCCCGGCAAAGGCAAGACGATGTTACTGTGCGGCGTTATCAACGAGCTGGAGCAATCGATGGGCGCGACAGACCTTCTGTCATACTTCTTCTGCCAAGCGTCAGACTCACGCATCAACAACGCCAACGCCGTTCTAAGGGGCCTAATGTACGTGCTTATATGTCAGCAGCCATCGCTCATCTCGCACGTCCGCAAGAAGTACGACCACGCAGGCAAAACATTGTTTGAAGACGCGAATGCTTGGATTGCCCTGTCAGACATGTTCAAGGCGATGGTGCAAGACCTGGAGAAGAGAAATACGGTTCTCGTTGTCGACGCTCTTGACGAATGCATTGCCGACCTACCAAAGCTCCTAGACTTGGTAGTCTCAATATCATCCTCATCAACTCCTATCAAGTGGCTGCTGTCAAGCCGTAACGAGCCACATATCGAACAGAAGCTAAGAGCGATAGACGCACAGGGAAAGCTGAGTCTCGAGCTGAAGGAAAATGCCGAGCATGTATCACACGCCGTCAACATGTACATCGACACAAAACTATCCCAGCTTGAATCTATGGAAGATGAAGATCTGATGATTCAAGTTCGGGAAGTCCTGCGGCAGAAGGCGAATGGCACATTCCTTTGGGTAGCTCTCGTGATCCGGGAACTGGAGAAACCTGAGTGCTGGGATCCCCTGCAGGTAGTACAAGAAGCGCCCGAGGACTTGTACCAGTTCTATGACCGAATGATGACTCAAATCGAAAACCTCGCTGCGAGAAACTCAGAAATGTGCCGGCGCATGCTTGCCATCACCACCCTTGCGTATCGCCCCCTTTCCTTGACGGAGTTGGGGAGTTTGTGTGCATTGACAACGAGCCAGGGCTCGGCGCTAGCCAAGATCTCGAGAAAACTTGTGGCTATGTGTGGTTCGTTTCTCACCGTCCGAGATGACCAGGTCTACTTGGTCCATCAGTCGGCGAAGGATTATCTGAGTAGCAAAATGGGGGATACAATCTTACCGTCTGAAAGCGAGATACATCACACTCTGTTCGCTCGGTCGCTCGAACTTATGTCTGGAACACTGAAACGCGATATCTACGACTTGATCGAGCCAGGATTTCTAATGGACCAGTTTCAAGCGCCGGTGAACGATCCATTGGCACATGTGCACTACTCGTGCGTCTATTGGGTCGATCACCTACACGACTCGATTCTTGGTAAAAGCTCAACGGACGACAGCTCTGTACAAAAACTGCTACAGGAGAGGATTACCAACGATTTCCTCATGAAAAAGTTCCTGTACTGGCTGGAGGCTTTAAGCTTGTGTAACAGCATGTCGAAAGGAATTGAATCGATGGCCAAATTAGAGGATTTATTTCATGTAACATCCAAATGAACCAAGCTGTTTTGCGAAAAAATGGAAGCTAACGTTATCTAGAGGAGACCAGACGCCTCATCCTTGCTCGAATTAGTCCGAGATGCGCGTCGGTTCATCTTGTCTCACAAGGGGGCAATAGAGAAAGCGCCTTTGCAGGCCTACGTGTCAGCACTTGTATTCAGCCCCACAGGCAGTTCGACGCGACAAAACTTTAACCATGATGCGCCCCTCTGGCTGACGATAAATCCACGCATGGAGGATAGATGGGGTGCATGTCTGCAGACGTTTGAGGGCCATAGGAACTATGTTAACTCAGTGGCCTTCTCTCACGACTCAACACGACTAGCATCGGCATCAAACGATAATACGATCAAGACCTGGGACACTAACAGTGGAACGAACTTTCAGACATTTAAGGGCCACACCAGTTCGATCAGTTCAGTTGTGTTCTCCCATGACTCAGCCCAGATAGCATCTGCATCTGATGATGAAACAGTTAAAGTCTGGGATGCTAGCAGTGGTATATGTTTGAAAACGCTTGAGGGTCACGACGGCTGTGTAAAATCAGTTGTATTCTCATATGACTCAGCCCGGTTGGCATCAGCATCCGATGACACAATGGCCAGAATCTGGGATGCTAGTAGTGGCATATGTTTACAGATACTCAAGGGCCATAGCGACTCTATTTACTCGGTGGCCTTTACTTATGATGCAACTCAAATAGCAACTGCATCCAGGGATAGAACGATCAAGGTCTGGGACGCTAATAGCGGCGAGTGTTTACAGACTCTTGAAGGCCATGCCGGTCAGGTCAATTCAGTGGCCTTCTCTCACAACTCTGTCCTACTGGTGTCTGCTTCTGATGATGGGACAGTGAAGATATGGGACGCTACGAGCGGCACCATTTTGCAAACGCTCGAGGGCCATGGTGGTTATGTCCAATCAGTAGTGTTCTCAGACGACTCAACCCGGCTAGCGTCCGCATCTGACGATAACACGGCTAAAGTCTGGGACGTTAGTAGCGGCGCTTGTTTACACACACTCAAAGGCCATAGCAAATACGTCCGGTCAGTGGCATTCTCTCACGATTCGACCCGGCTAGCTTCGACATCCAAGGACGGTACTGTTAAGATTTGGGACGTCAGCAGCAACAGCGGTGGCACATTTCCAACAACACCTATGGGCCATAGCGATTTAGTTAACTCGGTAACATTTTCGCACAACTCGGCCTATCTCGCATCTGCATCAGATGATCGGACGGTTAAGACCTGGGATGTAAGTAGCGGTGCATGCTTACAGACATTTGAAGGTCATAACAGCTATGTCCGTTCAATAGCATTCTCGCATAACTCCACCCGGCTAGCGTCCACATCAAGGGATAGGACGGTTAAGATCTGGGATATTAGCACTGGTACGTGCTTGCAGACTCTTGAGGGGCATGGCAATTGTACCAACGCAGTAGCCTTCTCCCATGACTCGATCTGGTTAGCATCCTCATCAGACGACTGTACGGTCAGGATCTGGGATTTGAGTAGCGGCGAATGCTTACAGACGCTGGAGGAACATAAGAGCTGTACCCGGGCTGTAGCCTTCTCTCATGACTCTACCCTGCTGGCGTCCGCATCAGACGACAAAACGGTCAAGATCTGGAACACCGGAAGTGGCACTTGCCTGAAGACGGTTGACGTTCTCGAACCACTTTATCAAATATCATTCAATGCCACCGGCTCTTACCTCCACAATGAGAACGGCGCTATTAAGATCGATGCCCCATTCATTTCAGACGACAAAATAGTTGTAACAGAGTCACAACAATCTCAGCGCCAATCCGTGGCGCTAAGCTCAGATAAAGCTTGGCTGGCATTCAACTCCAAAAGGCTAGTGTGGCTACCATCAGAGTTTCGTCCGTCTTCTATAGCAATATCAGGGAGGACGGTCGGTATAGGCGGAGGGTCTGGAAAGGTGTGGTTTTGCCATATTAAGCCTAGCAACTTTGAGATCTAGAAATGATAGTAGTATTAGAAAAAGAACTAATCAAAGCCGAGAAACACTGAAGCCGTTAGCCCCTACCTGTCAGGTGGACCTGTTGAGGATAAGTCTAGCACCGATGAAGTATGTTGTTACGGTTCGGGTATCTCGAAACTTATCCGGGCGCTCGTAGCGTCGAGCTGTGGTCGATGGGGAGGAGATTCGATCGCTTGTCTGTATTTGTGATGAAGTTAGCCGAGGGTTTTGGTAAAGGAAGGAAATGGCGGCAAACTCAGCTCGATGATTTTCCACGGCGTCCTCATATCGGAGGCGGCGCATCGATGCCCAGCGCTGGTAACGGTTTGTTTGAGACCGTCGCTGTCTGGCGATAGGTAAGTCGATTGCAGGGTCGTTCTGGACGCAGGTGATGAGACAGACCAAAAGCGCGTGGTATTTGGAGCGACGCGAAGGAAATATTGACGTGTTGAATTTTTCGAAAGTTGAGTCTGGCTAATTGAGCTGAGAATTGGATGACGTCGGCATCTTAATCGACGAGAACAAAAATCCATTGCAGAGCCGCTCGAATGCTGTCAAATGTCAAAAAGGAAGTGAGTGATTGGCGGAGATGACTCCAGCGAATGACAAATAAGCAGTCTGTCTAAAGAAGCAATTCAAGTATTAAGCTTCTAATAGCGCAGATCAATTATGGGTAGATGCCGTAAACTAGACAGGCAAAGTTGACCCCGCATGGATCTGACTAGATCTCTGTGTCGCTTTAGGCCCCCAAAGGCATAAGAGATGAAATAATTTGGTAATTTTATGTTACCTTGAGAGATAACACTTATACCACTTTATTATAGTAGCCTAAGCCTTAGAGTGGTAATGATCCCACGTTGGTTTGTGGCGGCGTACCAGCAAGTTTCATTAAGCTCAACCTTTTAATCACCGAGGCCACAAACCTAAATTCATTGCCAAGGTTTATAAATATGACCTCAAATTCTACATTTATTGAAGGATCCCCACCTGTTTCCTTTTTCTTGGTTCTGTCCTAGACCGACAGCAGTGTTTTTCTCCCCCGATCAATCTCCAGTCAACAGGCGCGCATTTCTGCTTCCTTTCAACATCCTCACGAGAAACACGAACAGCCGCCTGTCAGCGAAAAGCAGTGTCTCAACACACGATGAACAATAAACCCGCGACTAATTTGTCCCTCCGGGATCTGGTAATTCGAAACCCCGGGTTCGCTGTCCATCCTCTTGAATGGATCGCGCGCCATCTTGAGCTCGTCGACTGCAAATTCCAGGAAACCGATGCACCCCCGGAAACCAGAACACCCGTGCATCAGGAGGATACCGTCAAGGACGTGGAAAAATTACTCCGGACTTATAACTGGAGATCAGAAGCATTTATTGACTTTTTTGTCAATGAGAGAAGTCCTTTTGAACATATGGAGTTTGTTCTACCCACTCCCTTGCCCATTGTTCCTTGCCACTACTAACGCTTTATCCTTATGTAGGGGAAATCCTGGCTTTTCGTTCGATGGACGCAGGGTACTTCTAGCAGATTGCGAAGTCTTCGTCCTCAAGTCATCGGCTTCAGAGGAAACCGTCATCCCGACCGCGCCACTTGTTGTCGCGTTTCTCGATTACCATACTGTTATACGGGCGCGTGAGCAGCGATTCGCTCCAGATCACTCATGGCCTTATAATGCACCACTCAATAATCGGAACAAACGCAAACTTCGACTGTGCACTCCTGAGGTTTGGGATCGAGACCCGTACCTCCTCTGCGTCATGCTAGCTTTGGCACAGTATAATTGGGAACTCTTCGAAAGCAAACGCTATCCTGTATGTTTCAACCATTCTATCGAGATTCATGCTAATTCTACCTTAGGTTCGTCTTGTTGCCTACAAATCGGATGACAAGAAAGATGCCCATGTGTTTCAAGCCGACTTTCCCATGGGTATCCGGGACCAAACGGTCACTCCTTCGACTCAAACGGACGATACCTGGCCTATTATCTACCATACCAAGATCAACTTCGACCCATATGGCACCTTTGCCGAACGCTTGACCACGCACCTCCTGGATGTCAATTTTGGGACGGGAGCTAAAGAAAATGAGACCGACCACGGGACGGTTGGGCCGGATGTTGGCACTTGTACGGCTGCGATGGCATGAGATTGGAATCACTGTCTATTTTCTTATGTATGCTGCCTCAAATTTCTGTTAGGAGAGGTCTCGAGGGTTTATGTTCGGGGTCTGGCGTATTAATTCTTCTTGTGCGAACTATCCAGAGTCATGTCTTCTACGATAATGGTAAAGCATAATCTGTCTCTGACCTTGGCGCGATAGACTGGATGCTCGGAATGAACCTTCTGTTGGGACAGGGCAAAACGAGGTCTCGTGCGAGCATTTGAGTCATTGTGCTTAAATTGTAATTCGTTGAGAAAACCTTGTATCTGCCCGAATGCTACTGGATAGAAGCGACGCATCTGAACCTGGTTCTTCTTGTTGGGAGTGTGAGGATTTTCGAATCTCAAGTCTGGCATTCATTACTGCTTTGCCGCGCGTGAGTGGGAAATCCAAGTGTCATGTTGATGTCAGAAGAATAGAGTCGCCACCTTCATCTATCCACGGAAGCCAGCCGCGAGCAAGGAACAATATTCTTTGCCCCAGCCTGTCCAATCTGTTGAGTAGAAAGAAAAAGATTTCTTGCAAGCATGGGAGTCATATTGCTTTAAAACTGTCTATGTCTCGAGCGAAATTCGAACTGTCATTCACCTGAGCACGAGTTGGACACGTCGGAGTCTTTCAAAGAGACTGGTAGTTACATATCAATAGGGCTGATATTGTTAGAATCTTATCGTTTATCACTACATCAAACAATGTGATCCTGCCTGAAATTTCGTCATGATGGCAGTTTAGGATTTCGACCGCCTTGTCGCTATCCATTTGGCTCCACGGTCCTGGCAATATTCGATCCACGCTTGCAGCGTCAGCTTTTACTGTTTGTGTGTCATGAACCGCAGGCTGGGATGATTGCCGAACTCACGTTGATTGTCTGCGTTGGCGATTGGGCATTTGTTTTCGGGAAGGATAACGTGTTCGTTGTTTGGTCGTATCCTGGGGAATATACCAAGGAATCGTTAGCTGTGTTGGAAAGCAATTTAAGAGACGAAACAATTTGCTCATCCTATGCAAGCTTAGGCCATTAATTAGACTAATTTATCTTTCTAACCCAACTCTTAGAGGATGATTCTTATGGCGGCCCTAATCATGTCAAAGAAGGCCACAGTCGCTTTCAGCTTGTGCGGTTTCATCCTGCGAACACCTCTCCGAACAATCACCGCAGCCTTTTATCCGCTGTCGATTCATCACCTTCAAGGCCGAGTATGAACACTGCTCTCTGGATGTTTTTCAACTTTACTCTCGGTTGCCACCAGCGACTGCGCCACTCCTAACGACATTCCTCGATCTTTACGCGACCTTCTTCGACAAGATCAATTGTTTCGCTCCTCCAAGTTCTAGTTGATCTTTCTGACCTGCTGTCGCCGCCCAAAGAAGCAGGCCACTGATACTCGATAGGACCAGTCACTTCACCGCCTTCCGTGGGGATTAACAGGTGTCTTCCAGAAGGTTTATGCAAGCACTTTGCTCTCCCAAATAACAACCCGCTTCGTCCTCGCCGGCCGCTTTCCCTCTGATCCTGCTGCACAACGATGAAACTGCAGCTGTCGAGGACATTTACAATCGCAACCTGTGCTACCGATACGACTTGTAGCTCTTCTTCCAGCATATTCATAATAGAATTACAAATGACCACATCAACTCCTGCTCTAGCCCGAATATAGCTGCATCTGCTCGACGTTCGACCGACGCCGTCCAATCAAGCATGACAACCCGGTGCTCAGTATAGTTTCTCAACAGCACCATTCTTTTTCTCCCGTTCTTTTCTCAGATCAGTTGACACACGCCATGAAAGGAGAATCATGAGCTTGCTGCTCTACCTTTGTGGCGCCTGACCATCTTCAGAAGTCAACACATACTTCTGCGAGTTATTGGGGAATCTCAGTCTTTTGCCTTGTACAACTCATCTATGAATTATTCTGTTCACAATCCACTGAAATAATTCGCAGTTCTTACGTTACTTACCTACTTGAGTCAAGACCCATCTGTCATATCATCTTGGCTTCGGGAATATCGCGGTCGTGGGCACAATCCAACCCGATTCGGTCTACAGCAATGTCCATTGTCAAGCAGATTCTCCACCAACAGTGTACTTACTGGCTGGCAGACAGCAGAGGATGTCTACAATTAATTGAACAGTATTATTGGTATCAGAAGAATTAGCCGCGGAAAGCATAACAGACGAAATAGTTCGGTCATCTTAGACCAGCACTTAGGTTATTCTATCCTGGCACCCCCGGCCTCAGAGTACAGTTCCTCTGTTGCCCATCTTCTGATAATCACTCCTCCAAAGAGCAACATTAATCGCTCTTGGGAAGCGAATACCCCATGCATCTATTCTTCCACTCATTGGGCTGCGCCCTTACCCTGCATGCTGCACCTCGTAAGGATGACTGGTCATCTCGGCCCTGCATGCTGGATCCGCACTTCGGACCCTGGTCGCTGTTGGATATTGGTGGCTTTCAAGATGACCGCGGGGTAACACTACCGATACAGGTTGCTCCGACTTGGCGGGTCCGGGGGCCAAGGTCTTATTGCTGACAGCAGATATAATTTTCAATCTAGTAGAATATTTATGCTGACCTCTTTGTTTTCTTCTCCACCTCCCACTTCGTTCTTTTTCATTCTTTCTTCCTGTTACTCTTATTGAGCCCTTCGAGAACTGTTTAATCATGCACATCTCGTCTGCAATTCTCGCCGTCGTGCTGGGCGCCTCAAGTCTTGTCGCCTCAGCACCCACCGACCAATCATCTCCAAACGATCTGTTCCTGTCTCTCAAAGAGAAGGCGACGTCCGCGCTGGAGAAGGCAGATGTGAATCCCAACGGACGGTCTGGATCTAAGAAATGCACCATCTTCAACGCTGCTGTTCGGCGTGATTGGTGAGTAACCCAACGGGCTGTTCCGCATGGCAATTCGCTAATCTTCTACAGGAAAACTCTTTCCAAGAAAGACAAGAAGGCATACATTGACGCTGTGCTCTGTCTGCGAAAGAAGCCTTCCAAGGCCGATCCTGCTTTTGCGCCCGGTGCTCGAACCAGATATGATGACTTTGTTGCCGTCCATATCAACCAAACTCTGAGTATTCATGGCACAGTCAGTAACCCCTTCCCTGAGACATCACCCGGCTAACAGATAAAGGGCAACTTTCTCACCTGGCATCGTTACTACACTTGGGCTTACGAGAAGGCCCTCCAGGATGAGTGCGGCTACAAGGGAACCCAGCCTGTAAGTAGATCCTACCATTCCATAGCAACAACGCTTACGGACTTTACAGTACTGGAATTGGTTCGAGACTGGTGACTTTGCCACGAACCCTCTCTTCGATGGTTCTGACACGAGCATGAGCGGCGACGGCAAGTTCTTCAAGCACAACGGTTCCGTCTCTGGCGGAGGAAACATCTTTCTTCCCAGTGGCAATGGCGGGGGTTGCATTGAGAAGGGCCCCTTTGCTGGTGCAGTCGCCAATCTAGGCCCTCCCTCTCCAGGCATGGACGGCATGGAAGCCACCAAGACGCCTCTGAACTACAACCCGCGTTGTCTCCGCCGTGACCTTACCTCCTACGCCGTCGAGCAGTGGATGACCCTACCAAATCTTTACAACGTTACCCTCGGTAAAGCGTCACAATCCATTAAAGCCATGCAAGACGAATTCCAAGGTCGGTTTGGAGACAGATTCTTGGGTATGCACGCTGCTGGCCATTTCGTTATGGGAGGCGATGCATCGGATCTCTACTCTTCTCCCAATGATCCCGTGTTCTTTTTACATCATGCCATGGTTGACTACGTGTACTGGATCTGGCAAGCGTTGCATCCCAAGCAAGCGAAGGATATCGCGGGGACAATTACTATCTCCAACAGACCTCCCAGCAGAGACGCTCTCAAGTCTGATCCCCTGAATATGGGAGTCAATGCACCTTTGATCACTCTTGGCGACGCCCTTGATACCCTCAGCGGTTCGCCTTTTTGCTATATCTATCTTTAGTAGCCGCGAGATTGGTTATAAATGCAGCGGTTGAAGGGTTGGTGAAGGGTTAGATGTATACTGAAGAACCAAATCAATATACTCTCGACAATCGTGTAATGAGATGAGTTTGGGTTCTCCTCCAGACGGGACGTCAATTTGTCGCGCTGTGGATACAGTTTGCTTAAATCTTAGCCTATAATTGGTCTACATTAGGATAAAGATTTGATAAGAGTGCTAAAAACGCCCTTTTAAACTAAAGATGTATCCGTAGGGTGTTCCTAATCTCATGAGTTTCTACGGTATTTTATGTTTAAGACACCAGCTAAAGAGATAATCACAGGCGCATTTTACGTAGAGGTTGTTGATGCGGTTTAAAATCTCAGTTCTCAATTATAAGAATCAGCTGGTGGAAAATAGCACACTTGAGGGAAGACTGTACCATTCGATTTATCCATGGTTGGGACTTTTCAATTGTTAATGTTGACACAAACTTATGTTGTACTGTGAGCCAATTAGAGCGTGATTCCTGTCATCATGGTCACCTTATCCACTTATCGCCTTATCATTTATCGATCGTTCTGCACCACGCTATTACAGGCCAGGCTCCGTGACATTAAAAGGTGCTTCATTCTAGATCCATTCCCCAAATGGACATGTCGTTTATTTTCAATACATTCAAGACGATTCCCTTACGCTATAGAAGCTAGAATTATCCTTATGGAAGTGAGATAGGGGGAGGCTTCGATCCCGCACTGAATGCGCTAAAGAAAGCTCTATACATGATATCTGCGCAGCATGAAAGATCTCACCCAGCACTACAGGTAGCTTGTACCCAGCCAGCATTCATACAACATCCCTGGTTCAGGTTCTTTAAAGTACTGTGTTTTTTACACTTCTCAAAGGTACATCCAAAGAAATAGCGCGTGGAAAATCTAATTCAGCACTATCAGCAGTTTCTAACTTCTTTTCAGCACGAAAACATCCTGCCCAACACAGGCGATCACATCTATTTTTACGTTGAATATATCTATGGCAGACCGAGACTTGGCGACCGAGTCATTCAAGCATGGGTATTATCGTGTTGGTTGTGTCTGCCCCGCCTACTAACCTGAGTAAGCAGGCTCAAGGTGCAGGGGAGTTGAAACTCGGGTTATTACTGCACAGATTCCCCCGTGAATCCACTCTCAGAAAATCACAAGTCTTCCTCACTGCCGTTCTTTGGGTTTCCCAAAAAAAAGCCACCTCATAAACGCCTGACAACGATCAGGTCAGTGACGCCCCTATATTCACGCACGTCATGGCTGAAGTAGCTGGATTGGCTCTGGGTATCGCTGGCATCGCTGGTACGATTGATGTTTGCATTAAGTGAGTCTGATCTGCCGCCAGTTAGACGTTTTATTACGTACCTTTACTCATCGTCTCAGATGCGGCAAATATCTGGTCCAGGCCTGCAAAGATTATGACCAGACTGATGTTATAGTCAACGAACTATGCGTGAGGATTGAGATCTGCTGGTCGCGAATTGCGAGCCAGCTAGAAGTTGTCAAAAAGCTCGAGCACAGTTTGTATGACGAAGATGAGGAGCTCCAGACACGAGTCCTGCATATACTGCGCTCGAAACTTGAAGCTGCCATCGCAGCTATCTCAAAGCCCGAGAAGTATGGGTCGTCAAAACGCGTCAAAGCCTTGCATTTTCTCAGTCTCCGGGAAACTCTCGAAAGCACCGTAGCTGGTCTTGAATGGTGGCAGCAGCGGTTTGAACCTTCATGGTTCCAAGTTATCAAAATAGCTCCTCCAGCTGTCGATCAAGTCCTGCAAAGCTGCCCAAAAGTCGGAGGCCGACATCGCGAAGAACCAGCTTATGAGGGTTTAAAATTCCGTCAAGCTTTCAGTGAGAACCGGTCGGATCTTCTCGCAGAAAAGGTACTTGCGACTCTAGAAACAGCATCTATACCACACTGCAACGCCGTCTTCGCTACTAGGAAGGAAGACGGAAAACCCTTCATCCTTGACTCTGTCTCCTCAACCAGCGTCACATTGAGAGATGCTCGACAACTTGCATCACGTCTCAGAGATTCAAACCCCATCACTTTCGGAACATTGAAATGCAGAGGAATTGTGCGACTTCCCAAGAAAGAATCGCTCGTATTTGTGTTCAGACTTCCAGACGGCTACAACAAAGTACAAAGCTGTAGACAGCTCCTTCTTTCAGGTTTTATGCCTCACTCGCTCACTATGCGCCTTAAGATTGCTCGCCAGCTGGTGACAGCAGTATACTACATTCACCTTTACGAATTTGTTCATAAAGGCATTACACCTGAGACTATACTGCTTTTGGGGAATTCCGAACAGACGAATGATGATTTATTGGTGTGCTTGGTTGGATTTCAGCTGCTTCGCCACGTGGAGACACCAACGAACACTTCTAAAACAAACCGGAAGGATTCTGTCTATCAGCATCCATCTCGAGCAAGTGGTACCAAGGCTGCGTTTATCATGCAGCACGACATCTACAGTCTTGGTGTTTGCCTCCTTGAGATTGGCTTGTGGCAGTCGGCTGTCCAATACGATTCAGGCAATGCACAGGTATCAAGTAATCTACAGGATCTTGACCCGGAAGCTACTAAAGAAAGACTGATCTCTTTGAGCCGAAGCGAACTTAGAGTTACTATGGGCGACATATACAGCAAGGTGGTCGAGACATGCTTAACTTGTCTGGATGAGGATAACACGGAATTTGGTGATCCTCGTGATTTTGAGGATGATTGTGGGGTTGAAGTCGGTTCGCGATATGTCAAAAAGATTATGGAAGTGATGAGTTTCATTAACTACTAGGATTCGGAGTTGAAGATAGACCAGTGGAACTGTAAAAAGATCTTTAGTGTCAAGGTTGTATGCATCACATCAATTACACGTGGCCACTATGCAGCGAGTAATACATTCTAGCAAAATATTGCAGGATTGAGTTTCAGTAAGCTTGCTCCAATTGTTCTGCCACAGAAGGACTGAAGAAGGAAGAAGAAGAACAACGGCGTAGGAATTCGAACATGATACCGACTGGCAATCAGAAAGACAACAAGAAGGAAATAAGTTATTATGAAATTATCTTCGTTTCAACTGGCCCCTCAAGTGTGCCTTGCCCCACTTTCATGTCATGCAAACAAAAGGGGCGACCTAGAATCAACAGACATAACAATAGCATAGCTGCAGGCATGCAACGGAAAATAAATGACGCGTAGCAGCTGATCCTGTACCAGTCAAAAACCAGGTGACCCAGGACAACCATTTCCAACCCTCGACACCTTCTCCGCGTCGCGTAGCTCCCTGTTGGCCCACCTCACCAGTCGACTCAAGACGTGGTGACAGCTATATCTCGAAATGAAGTATCCAATAGACGAAAACCTATCCGAAATTGTTCGAGACTACAAACTAAAAACAGATTACGAAGGCAATAATATCACTGTCCACCTGCACAATGATCCTGACACGCCTCCATCAGCTCCTCAACGACGCGAGCGTTGGATGAAGATTCGCACAATAGGCCAAGGTGGCCAGAGCGAAGTTATTCTCGAGACTTGCGTCGATGGCGGTCGACATTATACTGAACGCGCCGTGAAGAAGATCCGATTGCAAAGAGGTGACTCAAAGCGACGCTACGAGAGCGAGCTCGGAGCTATCGTGAAGTTCTCCCACGATAGGGTATGTTAGCCATTGCCTAGTCTAATTTTGTCTCTATATTTTTGAAACTGATAATGGCAGTATTCGAAACACTTTGTGAAACTGCTAGGATGGTTCACATCATCGACCAAGCTATACATTGCTATGGAATATTTTCCAGCAGGAGATTTATACAACTACGTTCGCAAACATGAGGGCTTACCTGAAGAAGATTGTCGTCAGATCACCTGCCAGCTTCTGTTAGCTATCGCAGCCATGCATACAGAAGGATTTGCCCACCGAGACATCAAACCTCAAGTACGAACAACGAACGTGGTTTTAAGAGAAGATGGCTAACTTATTCCACAGAATATTTTGATCCACAGCCACCCACAACCGGATGGGCAAGGTTCATGGTGGGTTAAGCTAGGTGATTTCGGCATTAGCAAAAAGATCAGTGGTGGTCCTAACATCACCACTTCATCAGTCGGCACCATGCTCTACATGGCGCCTGAGCTTTTCAATCTGAACTGTTCCGACATACCCTCTAGCGACTACCGAGAGGCAGATTTATGGTCCTTGGGGATTACTGTCTTTTTCATACTGACAAACGCGGTTCCATTCCAAACCCCTGCCTCTACGATACAGTTTGCTCAAAACTCGGGGGAGCCTTTCCCTCATGCTCTTTTGGGTCATTATGGGGTAACCGAAGACGGTCAAGCTTTCATTCGCGAGACCTTGAGGCCCGTGCCGGGGACGAGATTGAACTTCGCCATGGCGATGGATCATGCTTGGATCCAGCCTTTATTTCCAGATGCTGCAGCATCTGGCACACAAAGTCGGTATGTATGAAGATTTCTCAATTCAGAAGAAGTAGCTAATGACCATAGACCCTCGACAATATCTTCCAGAAGAAGCTCCATAGGTGACGATGGCGTTGCACAAAGTCTCACGACGGAGATTTCCACACTTTCTTCCCAGCCAGCTTCTCAAGTGCAGTTTGACGAGGGATACCGTGCATCCATTCCACCAAGACAACGGGCTCCACCACAGAGAAGTGTTGAGACTGCCACTGTGGATGAGGCAACTGCAGATGCCTATAATAGGAAACACAACGGCCTGTTTACGAGCTACACGTTTAGAAGGTCGTTGGACGCCAACCAACTATTTAACACAATCAGGCAAGGAAATGCCAGGGAGGTCAAAATGCTTCTGGATCGAGGGGTCAGTCCTACTTCGTTATATAAGGGTGAAACACTATTACATGTGTCAGCTTATCAGGGTAATGCAAAAGTAACAGGGCTTTTGTGCGGTAGAGGGATCGATATCGAAGCAAAAAGTAAAATTAGCAACAGGACAGCACTGATGGTAGCTACAAATTGGGGAAGTTGTGAAGTTATTGAGCTGTTGCTTGATAAGGGTGCCAACATCGAAGCAAAAGATAATAACGGTCAGACAGCACTCTTCGGAGCCGCAGTTCGTGTAAGGCTTACCGTTATCAAGCTTTTGCTTGAGAAGGGTGCTGATATTGAAGCAAAAGATAAACGCGGCCAGACAGCACTCTTCGGAGCTGTACAATCTGGAGAACCTGTCGTTATCAAGCTATTGCTTGAGAAGGGTGCTGATATTGAAGCAAAAGATAAATACGACCAGACAGCACTCTTCGGAGCTGTACAATCTGGAAAGTCTGCTGTTATTGAGCTATTGCTTGAGAAGGGTGCTAATATTGAAGCAAAAGATAAACGCGGCCAGACAGCACTCTTCGGAGCTGTACAATCTGGAAAGTCTGCCGTTATTGAGCTATTGCTTGAGAAGGGTGCCAATGCCAATGCAAGAAGCACACATGGCACGACATTGCTCACCATAGCTCAGGTCTGGGGAGGAAAGCCTTTGGAATATCTTTTGCTACAATATGGGGCTACGCGTTAGCACTGGTGTACTATACTGTAGGGAGCTTGACTTATATCAGTTGCCTTCGTTAATATCTCAGAAGTTGATACTGATAGCAATATGTAGCTTATCTGCTAAGTTAAATTATTGTATTACTACGACTAACTATGAGTAGTAAAATACGCTGAGTTCCATTCTTTATATAATCATAACTATTATCAAAATATTCCTTGTGAGCTAACTTAAGATACATAAGTGGAAATTCTATCCAACAGAATCAAATACATTTCGGTACCAAAAACGCTTGTTAATCCCCGTTGACCGCTCTATAGGCAATCTATCAGCAGAGCTAAGACATAGACTAGCTTAATAGACCAGCCAGGTCCATAGTTTTGGCAGGGCGAGGCATTTCTAAGGCCTCGCATTCTAAGAATTCTCACTCCAGAGCTTGCTGATATTGTGAGTCGAGGGAGTTTGTAGTAGTAGTATGCTATTGGGGTGACATCTTGATCTACCTGGCTGAAGTCTTCTCTGGGAGGAGAGCAGCGACCAGAGATATTCACCAGTCCGTCACGCCAGTTCCTCACATCGTCTGGCGTTTATTTCTAAGTCCTTTCAGAAAATATCTTGATCAGAGGAAGTTTTGAAGCCTCGACGTCGGAACAGAAGCATTCCTGACGCCGTTTAGATTACCAGTTCAACAAGTATCTCGCCCGCTTTTTGTTTGAGTTCCACTCTGACCTCCATGTCTGAGCTCAAAGTTTCCACATGATCCTTACCAATCTCTCTTCATGAATGGCAAATTGATCGCAAATGTGAAACCTGCGAACTGAATACATGAGGGTAAATGGGGCTTGATCTTGAGCATCTCTGACATGACTTTCTTCTGAGCAGTGCGACAGGCGAAATATCATCGCAGCCAGTCCGGTCAACTGTGTTACAACGCCCAATGAATCAGATACTTCCCAGCCACGGTTCCAACCTCTTCCGTCTTACGGCACAAGTGATCTTCTTTACGAAATGTGCAGCCCTCGTCGTGGAGAGCCGAGTTGAGCGAGTCCAACCTAATTTCTCTTGTGCTACGAGGAATTTCCACCGCGGGAGGAACCTTCGGCATTGTGTCGAGTCGAATTCACGACAATCGGTCATTGTTCCACATTAATTGAATCCAGGCCCTGTATCTTGGTATTTATTTTAGAAAGAGTATCTTTCTTGGGCTTCATTGCCGTCTATCGACCTTGATGATGTTCTTGAGATGGCTTGATGTCACCGGTTTGATTGTGACTTTTGTTTGTTACTCGATTTTCACAAACCGTTTGTCGATGAAATCTCATCCACCGAGACTTACGTTGTTATAAAGCGCAAGGGCGAGAACAAAGGCTTGAAAGTTTTGATATGGACAACTGAGAATCGGTCAAGTCCCTGTATGTTGTCATTCTCCTTCTGCACCAATCTTAATCTACTTGTCTTCAACTGTGACGGATCGAACTTTACCCACGCCACCCACTTGGTCGTCGAAAATTGCCTCGAGCACGGTGAACATCAAGCCAATGAGAATATTTCGCTGTAATATATATTAGGGTATAGTTTTAATTTTCTTCCACTCCGCGGCATGGATTGTACGTAGGTAATGGCAGCTCAGGTGAGCCGACATATCAATTCATTTTCTAAAAAGCACAAAAAAGAAGATGTTTGCCTCGACACGGGATCGAACCGTGGACCTTGTCATTACTAGTGACACGCTCTACCACTGAGCCATCGAGGCAATCTTATTGGTTGTTTAGTTGAGCTGGAAAAGTCGTATAGAGAGGAATTTTATTTTCAATTGATGAAGGGAAGGTAGGTAGTTTATATAAAATAGTAGAGAAAGTCTAAAACTGCAATGCTTCATATTTCTACTCTCATTAGACCTTGTGTATTTGTAGTTTGTGTAATTACAGGTTACATAATTGTTTTACTGCTGCGCAGGACGAGGCAAGAGGAGGGCGCCCAATCGTTATCTGTTTATGCATACCCTGCATCACCTGTCAAGGTACGAGGAGACCTGAAACAGGATGACTGGCATGCAATGTGTGGAATCACCCAACCAAGCGAGGGACCATTCACACGGCTTGAAATGTAAAGCCTAGTTGGTGCATGCCCAGACGTTTTAATGCCGGAACAGGTAATCAGGCCAATGTTATTCAATTTTGGAGCATTCGGCATTTATGTTCTTCAGGTGTCATTCGATATAATACCCGTGGATTGGTGAACCGTGCTCACCAAACTCCCTTCTAAGCGGCCGGTAGTACACACAAAAGACTGGGGAGGTCCGGCGGAACCATTTTTAGATGAAGATATCATCGGGGGTGATGGAAACGCTGATGAGTGGGCATGCTCACTGAAGCTTGTTGCGGTGGGGGTATTTGCATTGCTCGAAAGAGTTGGTTGAAAGTTAAACGTTGCCTCGACAGTAACCTCATTGGCCAGAAGACTTCACTGCGAATACATCCGTAAAAACCGGCGTTACGCCCAATGTCAAAGCAAGCGTCGCCAATCGATCCAAAATTAAAAGAAACGTAATTTGAGGGCACAAATCAGAGCCAGATCACAGGTGAATGCCGACTCATATTGGAAAAGCTCATCTCCACCTATGTATAGGGTAGCCTCTAACAAACAGACTGAAGAAGATAATAAAGTATTGGGTGCTATACCAAGACCTGCCCAACGATCAAGCACCTATCTATCAGCATCACATTCATCTGACAGCAATCTAGATGAAATAGTTGCTGCGTACGCGAACTTCATAGCGATAGAAGGATCTGGGTGTTTTTAAATTTTTGAAAGGCACAGAGGACGTATCCTTGATCATATTGATAAAGGGATACCTAGGTGTAGCTCAACATGCTGATGGGCACTGATGGAAATTCATGTCTTGTTGGAGCAGCCATTGATCTCTTCGCTTTCAGAACAGTGTTCAGTTGGAATGATCCCACTGAAATATGTGTGGCTGAGATTTGTATGACGTCGGTGTATCGTCAACGGCCGTGTCGCACAATTGATCGTGGGGACGCGGACAGCCAGTCTCGGCGTCAACCGGAAATAAATTTCCCACAGTCTCAGCGCCAGGTGCAGCTCAACTTTTGTTCTTGCATATGTGATCGGTGCAGAGACTTTCCACCGCCGCAGCTCCTGTACAGTTTTCTAAGCTGTGGAAATTGGTGGCGGTCTCAACTTTTACTTTTCCGGATGAAGGAGGATGGAAGCGTGTTGCGACATCGACATTTCTCACGCTAGTTTCGGCTGCCGGACTCCGATGGCGTCAGGGTACCCTTGCAACAATCAGTCACATATCCGGACTCCGATGGATATTTTGCTCCGGTTGATTTTTATTGGGTCACTGATGTGGCTGGAACACGACTCTTCTGCGCGACGGAGCATTTCGCCAACTTGAGTGCAGATCTCAGGTCAAGAAGCCCCATCTCTGTTGATTCTGCGATACCAGAGGTCCACCAATAATTTCCCCATCCTCCAGCTTCAGCATTCCCCGTCAACTGGACGCATTACTCTTGTTCCCTCAACGCATCTAATATGACGGTGCACCTAGCGTGAACTCTCTGTTGCCATTCAGCTCCGGTATACATAATCACTTCCATAAGCAGAACAATTTGAATGCATTTGGAAACCCTGCAGACCTAGTTATCTAACCTTACCGCTGATACCGCAGCTTCGGGATATTACGATCCCGCTAGGTCCAGAACTATGCAACTTCTAGTCGAGAAGCCACTCACTACCCATGTAATGCAATTCGTCGGCTCAAACCTCGACTAGTGGATATAGACGGAGATATGCAAAGATGTTGTCCCTGCTGTGTTGCTCCTCCACACCACCATGAACCCATTTCTTATCCCCAAACGCGTTAAACCGAGATCCAGCGCTGCCCGTCGCTTGAATCTTAATTTTTGGCCCTCAATGAGGTTCAAATTACGTACTAAGCGGGCTTACCTCAAGGACGCCAAGGTAGTCCTGACTACATGTCAAGAATTCTCCGCGCAAGAGACAGTGTCTCAGACACCCCATACCCGTACTAAGACCGGCCATAAGAAGCAGATAAATTTGGGCGTGTCAAAGTCAAACCAACCAGAGCATCACAGTGAAGTCGGTAAATGCTCATACTGGATTGCGGGGTAGCTATTCGAGTGACAACCATTCTGACGAGATGGGAATATATAACTTGAACTTGAACCTTCTATCATCTCATTTTTTCTTCTCTCGATATCTTCGGTTCACTCTTCGCCGCGATTCCTCCTTAAAGCATCCGCTGTTTAGTTCTATTTCAGAAGCTAAACAGCGGATGTCGACCGACAGGACTTCTCTCGTCTCTACTCCGCAACCTGTATCACTGCGCCCCTGAACAACCAGCCAACCGTACTAGCCATCGTTTACTTGGTGTTGGAAACATCTACAGCCAGATTTTCAATCCCTTCTCTGGTTTGCATTTCTACAATGTAAACATATCGAATGTCATTTATCGTGGGCTGCCTCATTTCGCAGTTTATGAGCTCAGTGGGACTGGCGAACAAGAAGAGGACGCTTGATCAACCCTTCCTAAAGTGGGGTGGCAGCTGCATGGGCTGATCAAGGTGCGATTGCCCGTTCATTATTTTGAAGCACTTTACTGAAATGCCGTCTAGACTTTGCTTGGTTACCAAATAAGCAACTGCCTAGCGAGGGTCCTCATATCTCTCCTTATCCTGCCCTGTCACGCCCTGTCTTGTATTGGTCCAACGAATCTGAGTTTAGTGGCCACACCCACCTCAACCGCCACCAACACGGTTGAATGGGTTTCTGGATGGTGTGGGTCATGAAGGTTCAAGTCCCTGAAAGGTCCCATCCATGAGAGAGTGTATGGGTTTCAACTGCTCGATCATCACCCCGCTTCTCTTGATCCATCTTCTGAAGCGACTCCGGAGTGTCAGACACTTCGTGCTGCCTTCGAAGCAACCGACGAAGCAACTGAATCTTGCTGAGGCTGTGGCGCCTCGATGGTGCAAATCACATAATGTCGTCAATGGTGACCGTAGGTGCTTGCTTAGATTATTGAGATGTCATTTGGCTTCTCAGAAACCTAAACCTGCCCACACGCCACCATTGACCTTCATACTCTTGCAACCATATTATCAAGATCCCAAGCAACCCTTATGTAGTAGGGTTAACGTTCTCTGCTTGCCATCGACGTTGAATTCGCCGCAATGCAGTTAACAGTGTCATGTAGGTGGTTGTTCAGGTTATCAAGATTGCGGTTGTCTTTTCAAAAAACCTCAATCAGCCTATATGCTACCGTTAACGTCTATTCCGATGTAAATGGAGTCGATGGGCAAGTAGTTAACTGTAATACTACTACATAAGGGTTGTTCGGGCTCTTGAAATGTAGAAATGCAAGGTTATGTAGAGGATACTTGATCTTATTAATTCGAAGGAGGCAGGAAAAGAGAACGCTGGTCTAAGGAGTAGAGGAGTCGCATGGCTGTCAATTCCCGGCCTATTGTCGCAGTCAGCGTCAAAGGGATGGAGTTTGGTTGATCGAAGGTGGAATTAGTTTGTTGACGATACGTTGTGACTTCTTCCGATAGTTCGCGTACAACGAAGCGTTAAATTTCTGCGGAGTGGAAACAATTTAACAGGTCTTTGTTCACGGATCATAGTGATAATAAAAGCTTAAGAAAAATTAAAAAAAGAGTCTTCGATTGTTTCTTCCAGTCTAGACCTGCTGACTCTCAATGCCAGCATTTTGACACCCGAAGCCTGATCAACGATCATTGGCCCAGGTTACCGTAATAGTGTTGTGCAGGTAGTTACATATATCTTTATCCCACTCTTCTCTTAAAAGATTCCAAGACACACCCTCACGCTAGCACTCACTACATCTTCAAGAAAGAGCCAATCATAAGTTACCATTTCCGCTCTATCAAGAACTATTACTGATGTATAGTTTCCCATGGGAATTAAACAAATAAGCAACTGCCAGCTCCTCCAACATAAGTCGAGAACGACATACATGCACTCGTCTAACATCATCGCCATCAACGCCTGGCCTAACTCGAGGCACTCAATAACCGCACTGCATCTCCACCAAGATACAAAGCCAGCCATAAAGCTTAACGCATGATTACGGTCTATCGCCCCGGACCTGTATTGACATTTCCCCCGTAGGCTTACACGATAGCTGCGGACATTTAGCGAAACCATAAAATCTCCTTGACGGATTGCCGACCCAGAGGTCCATAACTCGAGGGCAGGTGGCTGATCGAGGCTTACAGGCAGGGCTGACATCCGTCGAGCGTGTAACGATTGTTAAGGGGAGAGAAACCTGCGATTATTGAACTCTAGAAGCCAAGTGGTGGGGAAGCGTGATTGTCATTGGTGTTGTTTTGTCTATATCTTGAAGGACCTGTTCCTAAAAAAAAGATACCATTGGGTCTCAAATTTTAGACTGTAAGGAGAGGATTGTTTCAGGATTGTAATAGAGGAAACGCATCGTCCAGAGCTTGACAAGACTGTACTTGGACGAGGGCTCGCAGTTGGATGTTGATGAAGCATTACTGATGCCCACGTGGACGTCGGTTTCGAGATTGCAAAGCAGTGGGAGAATACCCGAAGTATTACTATCGGCGCTCGCTCTGGAACTATCAGACCTCATGGCTATGAGCGAATCGTGACCATCTTTGGTCATACCAGGAACGCTGACTTTACCAAGACGAAGAAGAACTGGCGAGGAGAACGCTCGTTCAGCTGGCAGGGGTCAGGCGTTGTCACCCTCAAAGTGGAATCTTTTGCTGACGAGGCTGCAAACTAGTCACAGACTTTCTCGTTCCTGAGTCACGGAGTGCTGCTGTTGATACATCTCTTGGGTTCGGAAAGCCAGTCTGCGGTGGCTCTCAGGGAACAAAACATTTATCATGTATGCGTAGCGCGTTACCAAAGCTCTAGAGACTAATGATCTGCTCTCGGATTAGTAGTCGGCTTTTATATAGAGAAAGGAGACCTCCGTACTCTCCAACACTTCATGCTTACCCTATGTTATTTGTCAAGGCAAAGGTAGACATGGACCAGACTGGCTGGAATGCAGGGTTGAAATCATTCAACCAGTCACAGGGCTTAAGAGCCCGAATGCTGATCGGAGCCTTCAAGATGAGACAAGCAATCAGGCAGGAGGGGCACGTCAATAAGGTGTGACTAGACCTGTGTCGAGAACAGTTGGGCCGGTCTTTTTGCGATAGTCTTATCGTTTAACCTCCCGTGAGGTTTTGTGTTAAGCAGCATCCACGTAACCGCGCAGGAAAAAAGTCATCTCATCAACAGACTTAAATAACCTGTCGCAATCATTCAGAACAACGTTGAGAAAGTTCTTGGTGATAGACTATTACAATCTCATACCGATACCAGCAGCTGTGATAGCCGGGCTCTCTGTTGGACGAAGTAAAAAAAAGAAAGATCCAAATCTACAGTCTGTATTAGAGCGGTTCATATGCGGGGCATGGAATAACCAAGCAGCTCCTTACCCTGGAAGTGCAGCAAGAATCAAAGCTCAGATTTGTCAGCGGCTATGTTACGCCTATACAACCTGTATAGGAAGATGATTAAACCACTCAAAATTCCAATACCTTAACATAACTTAGTATCAATTTCTAGTTAAACCTAAAGATGATTCCAAAATGACTGGTTATTGACTGTAAAGTCCATTTCCTGATCTGCGATGCAAGCTGTGTAAGTACCCACTTCCATTCTCCAAGCGACCCTCTTCTCATCCCAATAACTACAAGCCATCTCAAGATCGACATTCAATAAAACAACCATAGAACTGCCTGGTTCTAGGAAGATCTTAGTAAATGCCTTGAGCTCTTTTTCGGGTCTCCAGACAGTGGTTTCCTTGCTTGGTTTGATGTACAGTTGAACAGCCTCCTTGCTACTCATATTTCCCACATTCTGTACATTAACAGAGCATCTGATTTTTGGTGTCGGGGACGTTATGTCGACAGCAGCATTCAGACTAGTGTATCGAAAACTAGTGTAGGATAATCCGAAGCCAAATGGCCACCTCACTCGATTTTGACTGTCGGAACAACGATAGCCAATTTCAAGCCCCTCAGCGTAATCCACTTGAATACTTCCATTTGCCACTTTCTTTGGTGGGAAGTTCTTGAAGCTAGGACAATCTTCAAGACTCTTGAACCATGTAGTTGCAAGGCGCCCACTTGGACAAACCTTCCCTGTCAAAATATCGACAACTGCCCTGGCGCCTTCTTGACCAGGGAAATGGGCGTTTATTATAGCGTCTGTATCATCAATAAAAGAACTGACATCTACCGGATTGCCGCAATGTAATACTAGGATTGTCTTCCTGGATACAGCAGCAACCGCCTTGATCAATGCTGTTTGATTTTCCGGTAGTTTAATATCTTCTAGGTCATAACCTTCAGATTCATATTGATCGTTGCGGCCAGCGTAAATGATGCTGAAATCTGACTCTTCTGCAAGCTTCACTGCCTCAGCGATGCCCTCTTGGTCTGATCTGTACTCTTCGAAGCAAAGAGTGGCGGAATAAGGTGTCGGTTCGCCGATCACAAGCTTCTCGGGACCTTGCATAACAAGTCGGATATTATATGCAGTTCCAGCATCCAAATTGACTTGTATTCGGGATTCCAGAAGTATGGGGTTGAAAATGAATTGTTCTGGTGTGACATCTGCGGCTGGTCCTGTCAAAACAACCTGATTGTTGACGCTCAGCTGAAACGAGCCTGTACACCTCACTGCGAGTGTATGTTCACCGCTACTCGTCGGGGTCAACTTTGTTGTGAGCTCCAAATGAGAACCCGGAACTTGCAATCCTTTCTTGAATCGACCTAACATAAAGACGTGAGGTTTTGCCATAAACTCAGTCAAGATTGGGTCACTAGAGTTGCCATTGTAATATTTGACATCGACTCCGTATCGACCATCTGATGACAACAACTGATCCGCAAGAGCGATTGGAATAAGACGACGTGTACGAACACCAGAAGCAAATTTGACAGAATTGAATTCTTGCGTCAATGCATCTAGTGGTGTGTGTCGGTACTGCGGGATACAAGAGGCACTACCTCCGCCAGCCACGACAGGGTCTTGCGCAAATTCGCCAATAAGAGCTATCCGAGAAGAAGTCTTTGTGGATAGCGGAAGTGTCATGTTCTCATTCTTAAGAAGCACGATGCCACCAGTAGCGATCTCCCAAGCCAGGCGATTCGCATTCTCGCGAATCTCAGATCTTTCAGGCATTTGGCCGTGGCAGGACTTCGTTCTGTCACGAAGTTTGAGCATCATCTTTACCCTTGAATCGATTTCTTCTTCAGTTATCGCTCCAGACTTGACAGCCTCAACGAGTTTCGGACCCCGAAAGACCGGAAATGGCATCTCAAGGTCAAGTCCCGCTTTAACTGGACCGATTGTATCATGGACGCCAAACCAGTCTGACATAACCATGCCTTTGAATCCCCAATCTCCTCTTAAGACCCCTTCTATTAGATCACGATTCGAGCTGCAGAATTGTCCGTTGACTTTGTTGTACCTGTTGTTATTTTGCGTTAGACTTGATAACGACAATCAATGGACCAAACTTACGCAGTCATTACGCCCTCTGGGTCTGAAGTTCTCAATAGATGTTGCCAAGCAGCAAGATAAATTTCTCTTAGCGTTCGGCTATTAACCGATTGTTTCACGTTGTAGTAGTGCCGTAACGTTTCAGCGTCATTACATACGAAATGCTTCACGCACGAACCCACTCCACCTTGATGTAAACCATTAACAATGGCACCAGCTAATTGGCCAGAGAGCAAAGGGTCTTCGCTAAAGCACTCAAAATTTCGACCTCCACGAGGATCGCGGTGTATGTTGATAGTGGGACCAAGAACAAGCTGCGCGCTCTTTAAGCGAGTTTGCTCAGCCAGTTCCTTACCCATACGGCCAAGGAGCTCGGCATCAAATGTCGAACCATAACATGTAGTGTTTGGAAAACTAGCTGTTGTGACTTCAAGTTCAATATCGTGCGGTGTAATTCCGTTCACAGAATTCGCAACCTAGAACCATAGGTTAACCGTGATCTTCCCTTTATAAAAAAAAAAAAGCCTCGTTATCAGAGAATTGACATACTCTGATTGGGGGAATTCCGAGACGTTCCACGCCAGCTAGACCATCAAAATCTCGTCCAGATAGTAGACCAATCTTTTCCTCAAGGGTGAGACGTGGGAGCATTGATTGAAATTCCATATTGGTTGAACAATGATCGAGACAAGGTGGAGTTCATGCAACTGTTGATGTAATGGTGAGTGTCGGGTACAGATGAGCTTTATAGTTACAAGACGTTGAGCGCCACAGGAACAAAGACTTCTTACCGATTGGAATAACATTTCGAAATACCGAAGGCCGGATCGATATTTCGGAATTCCCGGCTGACACTATATCTGATCCTTAAATCATACTCCGGAGAGAAGTCCGATGTAGTTATCACGCAGTAGGCCAAATCGGGTGAGTATACGTCATGTTACTCATGCTATTCCCTTGAATGTCCGAGGGCTTGTGGGGCATGGATAAGCCGATGTAGTGGCAAGATTCATCTCCCCATGGGGAAAACTATCGGGTCTTCCGAGTCGGCAGATTCTTGGCCGGATAATGGAAGGGCGACCTTGGAGTGAAGGCTAATGCTCAACAGACAATGCGACATGTTCTATCACGTTTGGGACCCCTTAATACACACATGATGAGTATGAAATACATCAATATCTCACAATCTGTGCTGAGAGATAAAGTACTGTTTTTCTTTTTGATAATCAGTATGCCCCACGGGGGGGGGGGGGGCGGAATTCCCGACTGTCGGCTTCCGTGGGCTAAGCAATTACTTTAGCATATCCTATTCAACCAATGATCCAGCTACGGATATTCCATGGGCTTTCCCCACGGGGCTCCAGGAGTTGAGTGGTTTAGCCACTTTATAAAGAACATGCCCAGCCCCTTTGCAGCTATATAAGCAAGATCTGTGGCCATTTGCCATTTGATATATAACAAATACTCTGGACTCTTAGAAAAGCATACTACGACATTATACTCCACAATCCTAGGACGTTCAGCATGGCTCATTATGATAATGAGAAAGGGGATGCAGAAAAGCCTGATGTTCACTACAATGAAAACGCTGTAGTCCAGGTGGATCGCGAAACGTCAGCTTGGAAATGCATCACAGCGAACCCCAAGATTGTCCTCTGGACATTATATGCCAATAGTAAGTGGGAGAAATATGCCATGCTGCACTGTATTTCCGGAAATATACTAACCGTTATCATAGTCGGTTCAGCTATGGTCGGGTATGAGAATCTTGCTCTATCGATCTGTTTAGCGATGCCAGCGTTCCAGTAAATGTTACCCCAGAATCCATACAACTATTAAACCAGTACTTACTCATATGCTCTCTCTAGGCAAACATTTGCTTCGAATGTGGGAGGCACCCTGATCATACCAGCAGGTTGGCAGTCCGCGTGGAATGCAATGTATAATGTCATGCAATTAGTCGGAGCCTTCACCGCTGGGCATTTGCAAGGCTGGTTTGGTCGACGATCAGTATTCTTCGCTACGATTTTATGTGCCTCCGCTGGCATTGCGATATCTTACATCTCAGAGACCCAAGCTCAATTTCTTGCTGGAAAGATTGTTAGCGGTTTCGCAGTCGGCTTGGTGCTGGCGGGGACGCAAACATACGTCTCGGAAATCGCACCTTTGCCCATGAGAGGCATCGCATTGGGCACCAACACCGTTATGCTGGTAATGTTTTATTCCAACATTGATCCCAGAGATCTTACTATGACTAACACTCTTAGAACCTCGGTATGTTAATAGCTGTCTCTGCGACCTATAGCCGTGTTTCCATCATGGACAAATCTGCTTTTCGAGTCATCTTCGCTGCAGGCTGGACATTTCCAGGTGCTTTATCATGTGGTTTACTGTTCCTTCCCGAATCGCCATACTGGCTCGTGATGAAGAACAAACATGAGGAAGCCCGTCGTGCTCTCGAGCGCCTTTCTGCCCCCGGGGAAGATATTGACGCTCGTCTGACCCAGATCCAACACATCATTGAAAATGAGCGTAAGGTTTCTAGCAATAAAGCTTCATTAATTGAATGCTTTCGGGGAACTAATATGCGCAGAACCCGTATTCTCCTTATTTGCATGTACATGCCAAAGGTTGTCGGCGCCGTTCTCTCAAACAATGCCCCATACTTCCTCAACCAAACGGGTCTTGATAGCCATAAAGTCGTTATGTTTACACAAATTGGTGTCGGTATGGGTGCTATCTCAGCTGTTGTGAACCTTTTCATGATGATGAAGATTCGTCAACGCCTACTCATGTTTATCGGAGTTGGTATCGCCATCATCATGTATCTGATCATGGGCATTGCAAGTCTTTTGCCTAAAACAATTACATCACTTACTATCATCGGCATGTCTCTTCAGTTTATTTCCATTTCATATGGTCCAGCTGTTGGAGCGTCTATGGCCGTGGCCGGCGAGGTATCGGCAAGCAAACTAAGAGCACAGTCACTAGGGCTTGGCGCCGCCTTCATGGCAGTTGCAAGCACTATATGGCAGGTCATACTTCCTTATTTGTTCAATCAAGATCAGGCAGACTTGGGTGGTAAATTGGGATGGATTTTCTTTGCAATGGCGGTCATCTATTTAGTCATTGTGTACTTTGACGTTCCAGGGACAAGGGGCAGAACCTATGCGGAGTTGGACGATATGTTTGAGAAACGCGTGGCCGCACGCCGGTTTGATTCGTACAAATTTGAAGATACAGAAGGGTTGGAGTGACCTTTCTCTTGGAATCAGCACCCTCAAATTTAGTCAATTTACCTTTTGGAAGATTCGATGCTCCCTTGGGAGCAGAGCAGAGCTTAGTTCAGGTATATCTTAACCACGAAAATTTAGAAGGATATAGATTCTTCTTAAATAGATACATTAAATGGCTTATGAACTTAAAGATATTAACTAAGGCTAAATCTATAGAGACTAATTCTAACAGCTATTAATTAAGTAAAGATATAAATTACATTTGTAGTGTCCCAAGACAGATAGGCAAAAAACGAGTTGTCCTCTAACGCTTAGGACGCCAGAATAAAGTGGCCTAAGTCCTTTTCTAACGTCGCCTAATTGACCAGATCATTCCGTCTCTCATGCTTTCGGCTGCAAAATATTCTGATGACCTGACGCTAGGCACCTCATGTATGGGGCAGGGGTTCCATCTTACTCGATCAAGGTGAAATAAATGAAGATAATAGCTACTGGATTCTCAGTAGATGGGAAACTACAACCGCTTGTAGTTTGGGTCAAAGACATCCACCTCAATCCCAACATCATAAAAAACATAAAACCTTTTCTCAGGGTAAAACGGGTTGCTCCCAATCGTAAAAGGATTCTCCCCTTCGTCATACATATAGCTCTCAGCCTCTGCACTTACATCAACCACCTTTCCACCCTTGCGTTCGACCAAGACTCTGATCTTGGGCTGGTTGTCTCTTGGTCGGTGCTGCCAACCGAGTGTAGAACGCATATCTTCGAATAAACCTCGGTAGCAATCTCGGTACCAGGGCGTAAACTCCAAAAAGCTGAGCTCAATTGACTTCAGCGTGGTCGGCATTGCAGCTAGGAAGTTTCTCACGTCGGCCTGTTTGACAAAAAGCCGTGAAAGAGAAAAATGGCGGAGGTTGGACCAATTGTCGATGGGAAAGATGGTACAGAGTGGAAAGCAGTGCTCGGCTCTGCCTACTATTTCCCATAGTTCGTCTTGGAAGTCGATGTTTGTTGACAGGCTAACGTGTTGTAAATCTGTCGCGATGCTGAGAAGATCGTAGAGCTGGTTGTAAAGCGCAGCCGAATCATCAGGGTCCTCGACACCGACGGTGTAGAGAGGAAGGTCAAATCGTTTCAGGCCAGGGTGGCTCATGATAGTGACGAGATCCGTGTACTCGGCACTCTCTGTGTTCTCGAAGAGACGAAAGTTGATTCCGGATGGGAGGTCATTGACATCAATAGAGAACTCTGCGATCCTGCTGGTGGGGTTTTCGCGTAGATGTCGAGCTACCTCGCGAGTGACAACGCAGAACCCACGCCATTTTTCCTTTTCTTCACCTTCCCAAGCTTCAACGTAAGGTATAACATCTTCATACAGTAGAGTCCCGGGCCAACCTCGTGCACTAGGATAGATAAGGTCTTGAGGAAGAGATCTGATAGTAGGAGTGTAGTAAAACGGCTCCAACTGCCTCCCGTAAGTCGCGATGGTGAGTTCAACTCTTGTCAAGTTGGGGAAACGCGCCAAGCCGTATCTCAGCGCACTAATGTCCCGACTTTGGGCGATGACCTCTTTTTGCCCTTGCAGTAATTTTTGGTATCGTTTATAGGATTCTTCACAATCGTCTGAAACCTTGATGTGAGCAAGATTTTCACGGTCTTTCTCCAAGATTTCTCGGGCTTTTTTGACCTCGTCGCTGTAAAAATAGCGATACCAAGGGGACACTCCTGTAGCCGTCTCAAAATCATAATCTTCTAGTGTTGGTATAAAAGCAGTGGTCTGTAATCCGTATTCATCCCAGAAGCGCGCATCATCGTAGATAATTTCTCGAACGCCCAGTCTCAATGTATCATCTTGTGCGATAGCTGTGAAAGCCTCTATGTCGAGTGGGTTAGTAGAGAGGAATACACGGTCCAAACGAAGCTGAGCGATTTTGGATAAGAAAGTGCATGTCTGGCGCAAATTCTTGATGGATCGATTGGATAGACTGGATATGATTTGATTGAGAAGCTCAACTGGGAGATAGCTGAAAGCCCCGGCGGACTCTCGGTGCTGTAGGTTTGAGGTCATATTTCTACGCGGTCAAGATGTGGCAGCCTCTTCTGCATGAGAAAGTCAATTCACAGTCAATTCTAAATTTGTGGGTTCAAACCCCGCACTTTGGAGTTTCTTATCAGGCGATAACTACCCGTGCAGGTGGATAACAGAAGAAATGTGGTCCAAGACACCAAATCTCCAACAGTGCACGCCTGACCCGCTCAAAATGGACTATCACCAGGTCGTATATGAATTCTGAGTCAATCCAATTGAGTAAAAGACATCATTTGCGCACGGTCAGGTTCCACTGCGTTGTTCATTGGGGTATGGCTGTCTACCTGTTAAAGCACAAAGTCAAGATCCACTAACAAAATTACCAATCATACCCATGCACTGCTCTCATCCTATTAATCATGAATATCCAAATAAACTCATACAAAAAGACAAACCCGACACCTCTCCGCCTGGTGTATATACAGAAACACTGAAGACGTATAGAAAACAAGTACTACTCAGATTGAAGCAATGTCAACAAGCCGCTTCCCTTCTTCAACAAAAGCAGCCAGCATCTTCTCACTGGCAAGCCTCTCGGCTGCTTGCTGAACATTCTTCTTAGCCTCCTCTACTAGTCCCTGAAGTTCAATCTCACGGGCCTCAAGGCTAGGTAGATCAGCCGTGCCCTCACCATTGACAGAGAGGCGTTTGAGCCTCTTGAGGACGCTGGCGACAATAGCGTCACCCATGTCAGATACAATGCCCCTACGTATGTCGTCTAAGCCCTCATACGTAGGACCAGGAGAGTCAAGGACCTGCTGGGACCAGTAGGCATGAGCCCGTTGGTAGGCTTTCACGTCCTGGGTGTAGTCTTGGTGCTGCTGGAGATCGGTTTCAAGCGCTTGCTGCTTCTCCTCATTGTCCTGCAAGACTTTGGTGGCGTCTTCTACCGTGGAGCGAGGCTGGTCAACAAGCTGGGCTTGAAGTGTAGGGTTGATGCGCTTAAGACAGGAGAGCATCTCAGCAGGTGTCGAGGCTATGGTGAATGTTCCTTCGGGGGATTCTCGACGGCGCTTTGCGGGGGGAGTAATCGGGGAGGAGCCAGCATCGGCGCCGAGGAGAGCGAGGAGAACGTCGCTTGGTGTTTCGAATGAGGTAGGCAGGTCACGGCCTCGTAGCCAGTGGTCGATTGCTGCTAGAACAAAGACACCACAGGAGCTGCTGTCTTCCTGTTCGGGTCCAGACTAGGGACAAATTGCAATCAGTATATGGTTCGAGTACTGTAAGTACCAAGACGACATCAAGGTGAAAGACATACCACTTCTGTGAAAGAGAAGGCCTCGGCACTCGAGTCGAACCAGGTAGCAAGGCGTTTCGCATCCTTCCGGTTGGCTAGATCTGGAAGGGGATTGTACTACATGACCTCCTTCCTGTCGATGTCAACCTTGGCCACTGTCCAATGGGTATTGCCGTGGTTCAATGGCATGATGACGGTGCCAGTGATGAGCTTAGGAGGGGGTCGGGCGAGAGTAGGCTGCGAGAACTTGATGTATCCCGGGTTGAACACCTTCATGGTGTTGTAGGCAGGAAGACGCTTAGCGAGCGACTCGATAGCTTCGTCGTTGAGCCACTCCTTGTTCTTAAGCTGCCGTCGGATCTTGACGGGGTTGTAGAAGGCATCGTGCGTTCGCTTGCGCACCTGTTTGTCGGTGGCAGGCTCCGGGGTATCATCGTCCGAGTGGTGATCCGTCGCGAGCTCGAGAAGTTCATGCCCTGCGACTTCCAGCTCTTGTAGAGCGATGGGGCTGCTGACTTGCTCGCGCCGGGATTCTCCGAGGTCTTGGGATGCGCCCTCAAAGGTCTCCTCAGAAGAGGGTTGATGGTCGGTAGCTGAGCTTGCAATGGTGGTGTTGGGTGGAGGGGGAGGGATGGTGCCAGCAGACTGTACAATAGACACGGGACAGTATGGACCGTCAGTCGCTTGGAGAGTTGCTGAGGCGCCAGTAGAGTTCTAATCAACTGCGCTATCGGCACTGGGAATTGTTGCAGGGCTTTCGTCTTGCTGCTGAGACTCGGGCGGGGGAGGTTGTTCGGACATGGTGAAGCGCAAAGGCGAAAGGCGAAAGGCTTTGCTATTCGGGCGCTTGGGATATTAGACGGGCGGGAACAAGATGAGCCGCTGGAGTGAAAGGTGTGACGCGTTGAGAATTGACTCGTTAAAGACTAAGGGACTCGTGCTGGAGGAAAAGGCGATAAGGCGAAAGAGATGACAGTGCCCAAATAAGCCGGTGCTGCAGTTGTGGCTCTGGGACAATAGAGAATACGACGCGGGTTTTCGTATTGTTATGATTGATCGTTCAGCCACTGACCGCGTTGACCCCGCGTTTTTTTTTTTTTTTTTTTTTGGCACTCGATCAGAAAGTATGGAACGTAACACAGTGGGTTTCCACTGGAGGGGTACCAGAAGAATTGGACCCCCAAGAAACATCCATAAGAGACGAAATAATTTGGGCACTTTATGTTATCTTAGATTAGAATCCCGGTTACTGAGGTTTTTCTACCATCTCAGGCCTTGTTCTGTTATCCCTCTGAGGAGCTGCTACCTGTTCTATCAATGTCAAAGCTGAACAACCTGAACAAAAAGTCAATCTGACAGGTGGTTGCTTCGAGATCTCGGGACGGCCCGTGTGGAACAGCAAAGACTGGATCAGAACTTGAACCTCTTGTAAAACACAATCGTCCAACACGGCCTGTAGCTTGTCATAAGGCAGGTTACATCACCGGACCGGATAGCTCTGGTTTCTCTGATCATGATATTTATCTGGAGGCTTGATGCGAAATGCCGATCCAATTGGAGGGTAGCTGCAAGTTCAGCATTGACGACAATTGATGTCTCTTCTTGACCAAGTCTCCACTGAAGCTGCACACAGATTGACTCCAAATTTCTCTCCAACTCCCATCGATCAAAACCCAACTAAGATACATGCAGTCATTTTTCCCTCCTTAATTGCTGCTTACTCTTTCCAGCAGTCTAGATTGCATCCTTTTGCGATAACTGGAAGTGTTAAATGTTCAAGTTGAACGAATCTTCGTGGATTTAGTCTGAATGATTATCTCTGTGTCTAGCAGTTACCCGCTGTAATTTAGTGCATCGTCCACTGGAACCCAGATCAATTTCAGCCTGGACCTCGATCCTTGTTGGAGTTGTGGAGGTCAAGTCCAACTCTCCACAACTGACTCCAAAAGCTACCCTGCACAGATCAGCTTGTCCACATCCGAAACGTCTCATTGACTCGGCTCAATACCGACAAATAAAATTGTTAGACCTCATGTATCATTCTTTTCTCAAAGTCATCATTTCATATGTTCATGTTTACCTCGCCATATATGCCCGTCGGGAAATTGGTAATGTTGTGAACCCAGAAACGGCACTGCCGATTTTTGTCAGGGAACGTCTGCAAACTGGCAGAGTTTCCACAAATCTCATCGCAATCGAGAGGCCGAATATGGACTTAGTGGCAACCGAACCATATTATATTCAATCACTCCTCCATCTCCCGATTAATGTAACTGTGAACTAATTGGTTGATATTATATCTTGTAAGGTGACCTTCAATTTCCAATTACTGTCTAAGCTCAAGTAGAGTCACGGCAATCATCCAATAAGAATTGCCTCGATGGCTCAGTGGTAGAGCGTGTCACTAGTAATGACAAGGTCCACGGTTCGATCCCGTGTCGAGGCATTTGTCTTCCATATTTTCTTTTGTCTTCGGTGGCAATTGTCATTTTTGGATGTTTAGCACATGCTGGAGGGCATTAATTCCAGGGACTGACTATATTCGTTGGACTGCTTTTCCGATAGTCTCGACCTGCTGCCGTCAGATTGAGGATGTCCTTTTAGTAGGAATGATGTCGTTGTGGGCTCGGTATGACTCAGATTGAAGTGGGATTAAATACATCACCACAATCAAATCACCCAACAACAATTCATGTTTTTTTTTTTTCATCAAAATGGAATATCTTCAAGATATTACAAACCGAAATATTTGTCTATCTGGCGGCGCCGACGGAGCTGATATTGAATGGGGCAACTGCGCTGATTCAGTTGGCCATGAAGTTATACACTGGAGCTTCCCCAGTCACCCAAGCGCAGCACCAGAAGATCAGCTCATTCGTCTCACTGACGAGCAACTTGCACAAAGCGACGAAGCCCTCAAAAACGCAGCAAAAACTCTAGACAAAAGCCTTCCAAAGCGAGCCAAAGTTTCGCGTTTGTTGCGTCGCAATTACTTCCAGGTTGCTTGGAGTGAAGCATGTTACGCCGTCACGTATTTTGAAGGGGAAAAACAGGCTCCAGGCGGGACAGTCTGGGCAACGACCATGTTTACTCAATTACATCCTGAGAATCGCAATTTGTTTGTCTTTGATCAATTGAGAGGTGTTTGGCTGCAGTGGATGGGGGAATCTTGGTTGGACATTGAGTCCCCTCCGCGACCGTGTGGAATTTGGGCTGGGATTGGGGCACGCGCTTTGCAGCCAAATGGACGGGATGCGATTCGCAAGCTGATGGGTGTAAACTGAGGTCAACTAGTAATACAGTACGTAGGGGCCGTGACCACAGTTGTACCCCTCATCTCATCAGAGTGACGCAATATAGGCAGCAGATATTTCATTTGTCAAAGTTGCCCCCGATTCCACCTGCAAATCCAGAACACCATGTAGTGACGAGTAGAACTTGGGCGCTGGAGTTAGGGCCAGCTTGATACTTGCATTCTTCATAAAAGCTGAATTGAATACTCGAGTACTTAAGTTGGCGCACAATAGAGGCTGATATTCCGCTATATAGAGCCGACGACCCTTCCTTCCTGATTATTGCTTTGACAGCAGTGATGAACCGCTGAAGAGGGTTGGTTGTGCGTGTCTGTAGACGAACCTGTAATTTCATTTGAGCGTGTGTGTACCCTGAAAGATGCAAGCGGTGAGAGATCTACTTTGACTAAGCCTCAAGAGTCCAGCCCGGCTGATAATCATGCCACTCTGCTGGGTCAATGAGAGCAATGTCATAGATATATAATATATTGCATAAAAGTGGAGCTGAGAATAGATTGTAGTACAGGAACTGCAACGGAGCATTTAAGGCTTCTGTATATGCTAAATTACCTATATAAATAATTTTCTTTATACTCTAGATAGGAGCAAACTCTAGTCAGAAAGGCTATCTCGTTTTACTTTAAAAATCAGGGTCGGCTAGCTACTTCTCTACCTGGTTTCTTTGTATATACACACAATATACTGTATTCAATATGGGCTATATAAATAATAAATACTTAATGCACATTCTTACAGTTGAGCGTAAGACTTCCATGCTCTAGTCACGATTACTAGAAGACAGGGATCTTAAAAGCATTGAAATCATAAGTCCAGCTCTCGACCGACTTCTCGTCATCAACGCACTTGAAACTCTTGTCGTTGGTCCAGAGAGGCCTCTTAGGCCACTGGCACAGCATCTGAACCTCACCCTTGTAATTACCAGAAGAAACAGTAGCATTTAGTCTGGATGGCTGCTTTCCATGCTCGACCCAATCAATCATGGTGTTCATGTTGTTCTGAGGATAAGGACCGGGTTGAAGGGAATTGGCACCGCAGTGAGCAGCGCCAGGAACAAGGTAGAACTGGTACCATTCGGAGAGAGCCTTCTGCGCCTCAGCGTCGGATAATTCTGGGTACATGATGGAACGGACAGACTGCCAGTAGTGCACGGAGGAGCCAGCAGGGATACTAGGATCAGATTCGCCGTGGTAGTGAAGAAGCTTGCCTCCAGCCTTCTTAAAGGTCATGAGGTCAGGATGAGTCGTCTGGAGACTGTCGTAGTAACGGACTAGACCAGTGTTCATCCAGTCAACAAGGGTGTCATACGTCACGTTATTGAGATTGTCGAGGTTATCGAGGTCGAGAAGCTTGATGAACTTTGCAACATACATTCCACCAGTAGAAGGAATGTTGAGAGTCCACTTCTCAGTTTCGTTGTTGTAGGTTGGCTCGCCATCGGAGAGCTCAGATCCAATCTGCCAAGACAGATATGCCTGCTGAGTTTTGCTGTCGAAGAGACCATCGTAAATGGCTTGAGCAACAGCCACGGCCTCAGCACTTATGGTGCCGTTCTGCTCAGGGGTGTCGCTCATTTGGCTTCCAGGGGCTTGTCGTTTGCTAAAGCCAAAACCAAGGGAAGAGCTTGTCTCAGCCGCACAGTAGTATTCCTTGCCAATGAGCGACTCGAGTTTGAAATGAAGTTTGCAAAGGTCAGTTCTGGATATGACACCATCTTTTCTTCCATCTAGGCCATCACAGGCTGCGATAGTCGCGTTGACGATCTTCTTAAGCTCGCATGGAGGTGGATAATAACCAAGAGTGTGCTCCACGGTTGCAGGATAGACATGGAGGACTTGCTGGTGAGCAAAACGAAAAGCAGGAGCACCAGCAATAACACCGTCGTACTCATCGCCCCATCGCTGAACCTGGCTCATGCCCTCTCTTCCGCCATCGGAACAGCCTTCGTAGTAGGTATAGACCTTGCTTGAGCTAGACATACCATAGAGCTCCTTGGTAATGTACTTTCCGATCTGAGTCATCTCACCGAGAGCCTGATAGGAAAACATGTAGGTCGCATCCCAGTTGATGGATCCGTTGCCCAAGAGGAACTTCTCGTCCAGGCTGTAGTTAAAGGCGTCGTAGCCTCCGTCAGTAGCGCCTGCAACAGCACCATACTTGAGTCCACCAGTGGTATCCGTGTTGAGAGAATAGCCACCTCCACCAGCAACGTAGAAGCGCTTCTTAAAATCGGAGGGATCAGGAAACGCATACTTGAGAATGACCTTGTCTCCCTTGGTGCCGTGGGTGTATGCAACGGTGACATTGCAATAGTTGTAGATTTCAGTGTCGCGTCGCATAGGGCCTCCTCCGATACTCGCGCTAGCGTTGTAGATCGCTGTGGAAGCCATGATGGAAGACGGGATCATGTCAATTCCAAGGAGCGTTCCGTTAGGGGGCAAGGCAGCCTTTAAGTTGGAAACATTGCATATTGCTGAAAGAGAATCTGCTAGAGCTGTTGGAGCCAGAGCAGCTACTGTAGCGGCGATAATGAAATGGCGCATAATGCTTAACAATTGAGTATAGTGAAGAAAGTAGAACAGAAGAATGAATGCGTGAATGATATTGCTTATCTCGGTTGGAAAGATTCAAGCGTCTTGTGGTACTTGCGGTACTATTTATCTACGGCCCTTCAAAACAAAGGATGTCCAAGCCAGTTGTCTGCCACGCGTCTGCAATGCATCATCACGCCAGACTTGTACTTACATTCAACCTTAGTCTTAAAAATGTGGATTTATCCCGAAGGTAGTAACAGTTCGAAACTGAGGCTTAGACAGGTCGCCCACATTACGCAGTGTGGGGCTATCCCGAGATTGGAACGCACGGGCAGTATAGTGGTGACCGAAATCGGACGTTTTTAGGTCACTAACTGGCTTAGCAGTATAGAACCACAGGGCCCACCACTGGAGATAGAATGGCAATACAGTATTAAGTTAACTTTTTTAAATCGCTATAACTTACTTTGCAATATAGAAGGCCCAGGTGTTTAGAAAAAATCCTTATATACCGGGTTTCGAACCCACGACCTTGGGATCGTACCCGGCCCCGCGCGGATGTGCTCTAGGTCACAGCTCTCTCTGCCGGGGGAAGGAGGGCACGAACTTCCAAGAGAGAGACGTATCGCCATCGCGCGACATGAGATTACGACCACTAAATTCCATAACCGGCACTTGGCGAAACTCATTCGCACATTGAACTTCAACTTTGATGAGTATATCTTTTACTTTAGCCAAATATCGCATGGGTCGCCAGGAGGTTTCTTGACGTTTGGAACCAGAACGATATTGTGACGAGTAACCGACTTTTTACTGTGGCTGAGTGGCCAGAAAGGACGCGGAGATGGTTGGAGGCGGATTGGGATAGAGACACTCCGATGCTGACCGACGATCGCGAGTAGCAGTACCTGCACCCGCAAATTTAGTTGCCATCAGCCTGTTGCTCGAGTCTTCAGTCTCCCACTTGCAAGACAGTGCCCCTATCACCCGCCGTGTGTACCAAGAACGGAAGTTCGTAAGTCGACTTGGGGAGGTAGAAGGGACACCTAGGGATTCGGGAAGTAGACTTGAGATGGATGTCCATATATAGTAAATTCAAGACTCTGGGAATCGGAAGTTTCCGTCACTCACAACTCTTGTCTTTTCTTTCCACGTCTAAGGCCTTGTAACAAAGAGCGACGCCCACGAATTTGAGAATCTTGGAAATTCAAAAGTCTTGAAAAGCTCGGTTCTCGATATGCTCGTCACCTCCGACGCTCACACTGGACTACTTGCCACCAGCATCACAAGCGCCACTATCGGAACCGGAGGTTCTGCATTAGGTATTAAATGTCTAAAAAGACGATAGTTAAAGAGTTTGCTATTTCTGCAGTTTAATCTTTATAGGACTTATAAAGCTTGTTATAAGTATTCTATCTCAATCCTATACTCATCATTCTTTACACCAACTAAAGTGACCTTGATACCCCATCCAGATACTTCATATGACTTTGTACCAGTCATAGAAAGTGTTGCATCGTTCAATGGCTCCCAGCCGCTAACTTCACTGCCGCAACTGTCAGATCCAGGGGTTGTATCGAGAACACGAATAGGACCCAGTCCCGTAGCAATACTCGTATCAATCGTATAGAGAAGAACACCAGGAGCACATATTCTTTCGTCCGCATTCTTAGCCACACGGGCTTCAGCAACAAGAGCAGACGTCTTGTTAACTGCGACAACCACGGCCTTAGTGCCTCCTCCTTCAGTCTCAACAGGCTTCAAGGTATGTCTGGTAGTGCCAGGTTCGAGAATGCAATCAATGTCTCCATCGAGTAACCAACCTAGCCTCCACTTGTCCCAGGCGAAGAAGTCTGGGGCGATTCCTCCAACATTTCCCATTACACTCCAGCCACCGGTGAATTCACCAGTAGGAAAGTTAAGATCAAGGGGATATAGATCGGGTAGACACATAGAGTGACCGGTCTCATGGTTGAGCGCTTTATAACCCCAGGAATTGTAAGGGTCGACGCCAAAGGTAACAGCTCTTTTTGATACCAACTGGCTGTCTCGAGTAAAGACACCGAAGGATGAGGCCAAAGAGCGAGTGAACCATGCCGCGTTTTGTGTTGGTACGATATATAAGATATCTGTCTCAGCTGGGGGTGGGTTCTCGCCATTGTTCATGTATGCATCTAGTGCATCTTCAATATAGGCATAGTGTTGCTGGTTAGTTAAACCAGCCTCCCAGTTATATGATTCTGCAGATCGTGGCATGCGATAGAATTTAGAAGTATCGGCAGTGATGTTGAGTTGAAGTTGGTGAAAGCTGATTTCTTGGAACCATTTGTTGGCATCGGGAACCAGGAAATTGTAAGTATCCTGCGGAAACTCTCCCTCGAGGGCCTCTGCATCGGCAAAATCAACAAAGATCATATAGCCTTGGATAGTGCCCTTGCTAGGGACGCAGTCTGTCATAAAGCCATGTCCAACACTCTGCCATGCAAATACATTCCTAGGCAGCTTACAGGTCGGAACCCATGGCGTGTTGTCTTCAGGAAAGGTACCGTTGGCAGGAAATGTGCTGTTGGCGGAAGTGTTTGGCGGTAGGGAATCCGTTTGATTGGTAGGTTGAGTCTGGTTGTTCGGTAACGGTTGACACACGAACGAAGCGGCTGCAGGTAGAACGAGCGACAGTAATGCCGCCTTGCCTAACATGATGTACAGTCTCCAGGAGGTTGTAAGGTTGATATTCTACACAAATTGCCTCGGTTGAGCTTCCATACTCGGTATATATATATTGTTTTTTCAAAGTCGGGCACGTGCGCTGTGCTCGGCGGTAAGTGCCTTAACTGGACTAGCTTTCCCTAACTACACGAAGGAATACGCGGATAGCGATCGTGGAACGAGCTTAAAAATAAACAGGATAATCGATACGAACATTTGAAATTAGATATTCTAGGCGTTACAGGCAAAGCCGTAAAGAGCGGGTTCGGCTGGCGCACTGACCTCAGCAAATCCTAATATCCCCCGTACAAACCGTCCAACAGGTAATGCTCTTGAATCTTTCTTATAACCACTTTTCACGCTCCCTACAGCAACTCCAAAATGAACCAACTGATAACCCTACCGAAGAAAACTAAATGGCAAAGAGCATCTCGGCCCAAAATCCTCACCGGCTGCTTAACCTGGTACGTTATACTTGTCCTCTCCTGACCGTATATGTATACCTGGTTCCGGGGCACAATTGGGAAATACGTGGCTGACAGCGAGTTTAATACAGCAAGTAAGTTAGCACTGGCACCTTGTTTCACTCATCTTTTTAACCGGTAGTTCTGTCTAATAGGTTACGACACCTGAAATGTGATGAGGAAAAGCCCACGTGTCGCTGATGTCGTAACGACCACGTGAAATGCGACGGTTATGCAGTCCCTGCCAAGAAGCAAACACAGCAAAATAGCTCCAAAACAGTCGCAGAGCCTGCCCCCATCGCCTTCAACCCCCGCGTAGCAGATACTTTTATCGAGCGCTACTATTTCCACCACTTTTACCACTGGACCTTAATATAACTCACATGTTCTTCTGGAGTATTAAATCTTTACCTGGCATATGTCTTACCGCTAGCCCACACTTGTGAGCCTATCAAACAAGCTATTATCGCTGTTGGTGCTGCCCATCGGTAATACCTGACTGAGCCAGAGACCTCTCCACTTTCACAATTGTACATCTTAGCTATGCAGCAATATAATAAAGCTATTGCAAAGGTTATATTACATATGACCCTTGGCTCGGCTTTTGATCTGCAGTGTACTTTAGTCTACTGCCTACTCTTTGTTGCTTTTGAAGGCATTACCGGCCGATATGCTGAATTTATTCGACACATCCGAGCGGGAACCCATATTCTTTCTTCGCTAGTCTTATATAACTCAAAGGAATGAAAGATGCTAAGGAAGCTTACGTAAATGTTCTTGAACTTGGGTATTAAGGCCTTGATATTTATAGAGAATGCTATAATCCCTGATGTACAATTAGGCTGTCTTGATATTCTGTGTGGCTTAGATATAGTAGACCAGCCTTTTCCAGATCTTAATAAAGCGGCCAGTCTCTTGCGTAAGCTAGATGTCTCTGCGATTGAGATCATGGCTTAAATGCCTTGGCAGGACATACCATCTAACTCAGAGCAGGCTGCATCATCCAAGATAAGCCCTTCCACCAAAGTAAAGATAGATGCTATGTGGGATAAATTAGATGATAAATCTGAGGCCTAGAGCTTACGCTTTGAACTAAGTAAAAAGCATACCGTGATATTAGATTACAAAATTCTGCAATCCCTGCAGCTTATTTACCTTACATTGCAGCAGCAATTTTAGAAGTTGTATATAACGTGGGAACCAGAAGAGGATTGCGAACCATCGCATGATACTGTGGAGTTATTTCTTGATGTAGCAGAGCTATTTGCACAAAGTATTATTACTCTAGGCCAATCTAGCTTTTTATTGGATAGAGACCTTATTTCTAGCCTATCTCTAATTGTCTGGACCTATTCTGATGAGAATCTTTGATCTCGCGCTCTGGGCCTATTGCGATCTCTAAACAAACGGGAGGGCATTTGGGATAGTAGGGAGATTGCGGAGATGCACAAGGCGACGCTTGCCCTTAAGGACTACAAAGTTAGGTATAAGAAGGAAATACCAGGTGGCGTACCTAGGTATGTTGTGCAATTGGAAAAGTCATCAACCAGGGACAATTTGAATAGATCAAGACTTTTACTGGGGGACTTTGATACTGTATAGGCCTGGCCAATCCTCGGGCATCATTCTTACGCTCTCAGTCAGAATACATCCTGGCTATTTTGGCAAGCAGTCCGCTCTCAGTGTCTCGGCGTTGGCTTTGTTACTTACCTCTGAAGTGTCGCTAAGACTAGATCGCAAGGTAGTATAATCAGCTGTCAGCTTTATGAACCTCTCATGATGATTGCCCGACAGCGTACAACTTGTAGTTTTCTCAAAGTGAACTATTTGATGGCATTACCCAGGTGATGCACTGGTTCGACCAGACCCTTGGGCTCTATAGACAAGTTATTGCATTCGTCGACATTGAACGATACTTGGAGCTACCAAAGTGAGGAACTCCATACGCGCTATTTATTAGCTTCAAGGAGGCAGACGGCATGCTTGATTGTCTTGAATTTGAGTACGATCAGTTCTTAACCACGCTACATCATGAACAGAGGCAGTCGCTTCGTGATCATCACGATGTCCCAGACCTCTATGACCAGCATTCCATACATATAGGCTGTGCGCCTCCTCTTCATTCGTATTACGTCGCAGTAGCTGCTAAACGTGTGAGGCAGGACTATGGGGTCTGGAACTCGCACTTTAAACTGATGAAAGCCACCATGGGTGCAACCAGTCTCTCTACACCCGACCGGAAGAGACTTGCACGTCTTTCCCTGGAGCAAGCTTTGTGGGCAGCATTTCTTAAGCTGAAAACATTCGAGCAAGAATATCCGATATAGGCTACCGACTCTTCCCGACGGAGTGGGAGAGCTTGTCAAACTAGAGGACGGCAAGTCAAGGCCGATATTTACGTTTAACGGAGACGTGGTATCTGCCATTTCAATTATCTACAGATGTTGTAGCGATGTAACAGTCCCGGCAAGAGTCATGGCATTATTACGATCTATGAAGCGAAGAGAATGTGTTTAGCATAGCAGTGAGATGGCCAGTTTATCTAAGGCCGTAGGGAGTAAGCGTGTGGCATGGAATGATCTGCCTTGGGGTATGCCACAGATGATAGACCAATGTCTAGACTGACATTGTAGAGCATTGCTTCGCAAATTTAGGAGCTTGTGGCTTATGTCGTATGTATTTTGACCTCCAGGTTCATTTTTCATTGTACCACTTAAATCACGTATAAATTTAGCTTGCATCCTCTAGAGTAACCTCTATCCCCATCAGTGGTTACACTCTATAGCCTGAAATATCTAGCACCCACAACCAACTTCTCAACAACCCTCAACAACCCTCACGCCGACATCACTTTTAGTATGTTGAGTCAGCCTGTTTGACAAAACACTCACTCGTACATACGTGCTCTGTCAAGCGTGCTCCACGAATGTGTGTTGAGCTCGACCAAAGAGAAGGGCAGAAGACAAGAACTAGGTTCCGGCGACGGCAGCCGGTGATGGTGATGCTGAACGGATGTTGATTGTGGCGAATGATAGCCGAGCCTCTGATGATGCCTTGGAAAGTCCTGGCGGTCTATTACTGATGAGAAGGTTGGTTTCCCCTCAACACTTCAGTCAATGACCCATCGCTTGGCGCAAACTATTATTTTGCTGGAAGTGTAGAGTAGTAGCTGATTTGCCATTGTTAAAGATGGACTGGCGGAGTCACAAGGCACTGCTTCCATGTCAGGTAGCAATTGGTGTAGTATACCATTATGCCGGCTCCGCGGAAGTAAAAGGCTATGTCGGTCATTAGCCGAGAGACAGCTGTCACAAAAGACGGAAACTAGCATTGGTGCTCCGTGGGGGTCGAGAGCAACTTCTGGCAGTGTGACAGCAGCACCGCCGTCAGGTCATATGGTGACAATAAGACTAGATAGCAATAGCTGGCTTTTGTGCCTAGGATGCGAAACAAGTTACAAGGGAATGTGGCTGACACAGTCGGTACGGCGTGGGGAGACATGGATTAAATTTTTCAACCCCCAAGACACAGGAATCGGTGCCCGGTTTTCCCAACTCGCCAGCCAAGACAAAGACGGCTTCCGCCACTGTATTCATTCAGGTGCGGCTGATATAAACATTGCTTATGGGAACTTCCTTGCATATACTTAAGACACAAGACTCGGTGCCTAATTCTCCTCCTCGCTCAATCAAGAGGCTTTTCACGTCTGCATTCATTCAGCCGCGGCTGATACAGACAACAATTATTACAAAAGTCATGCTGTCTCAAAGGCGGCGTGATCTCTGTGCTCTGTCTTCTTATCGAAATGCATGCTTTCTGAGACATACATGGTTCTCAGCCACCAAAAGCAAAGACGGCAACCGCCATGGACCATGGCGAGCTGACATATGTACGCCACCTAGTTCCAGCAGACCCTGTACCGGGGGTTTACCTCCGCGCTTGTGTCCAAGATTTCTCTTCTTCAATCGCCGTGGCCAGTGAGCAATAGAAGGCTATCACGCCATTATCTGTGGGCAAAAAGCAAGAAAGATGGTCATTCAGAGCCGCACTGAATGCCAACAGTGATTGTCACATTCGCAATTTGATATTGCTGACCCAGAATGTGTCGGGTTCTGTGCATATAGTTAGTGCACTACTTTTCATCCGATGGATTTTTGGTCAGTACAGAGGTAGGAAGGTTAGCCCTCCGCACTGTTTGGTCTATCATGAAAGGCTGTGGTCTTTGTGATACGCAAAGCTTTCGTTGATGTCGTGTATTGGTACCAAGTTTATCAGTACTTTGTCGAAACCACAATTACTTTCCGTGATACAGTTCGCCCGATATTGGGAATTGACCGAAATGTAGATTAAAGTTCCTTGAGAATCGCCGTTTCTTATTGAAACAAACCTGGCTCGGCATGAGGAATGAGCCAGTGCTCGCACGCATACAGACTTTATCAACGTCTGGATATTCGACGTCTTTGGCTACCGTCTCTTCTCGATGTTGAAGAGACCACCATGGATGAACATGTCAACATGCAGCTAGCATGTATGTCACTGTCCGAAATCGGCATAGGTGCTCACGAAGCCGCTTCTTACAAGGATGTGAACTGGCGGGTCGGGACGACATGGGAACGCGGGGTTGATCTTGGCTTCTTGCAAGGCGTTGGAAGTAGGCAAGGGGGTGATAGCTGACTCGGTGGTTCCACGAATGATATCGATGCCAGGCTCAAGATCACGATTGATATGATGATTTACGAACACAGCCCTACTTCAATACACCGCCCTTTGATTGCACCATCGTTACAGAGAAACCCCTCCAGGTGGTCGTTAGAAGAATTCTCTCTACGTTAGGCTACTATAATAAAGTAGCTCAAATGCTTGCCTAAACTTGCATAAGATGATCTAATTATTTCGTCTCTTATGCTCTCGGCTACCAATTCTTCTGACACACTAACGCACTCGTCACATATGCAGCCCAGCAAGCCACACTGTGAATCGGGAGCTGTCGGCAGATGATGCTCAGAAATAAAGGGGTTGATCCGGCGTTCCGCGGAGGCGGCTGGAACGCAATTCATGCGTAACGAATCTTAACCGGCCTGCCACTGCCAGAAGCAATATCCAGTCCAGATGTGACTACGGGAAAACTACTGCAGTCAGCAAAAAGACAGAACAACATTGTTAAGTTGCCACAAGCATGGATGAAACTGATATATCGCATGTATGATCGCTCCGCCAGCCTTGCACTGCCTAACCTTTTCAACTTGCCCGTACCAACCCTTGCTCTCAATAATACACAAACCTTGCCCAACAGAGCCAAGAACTCCGACTGTCAACCTTGGCCCGACAATCGACAACATGGAGGGAGCAGAAACCCTGGGCAGTTGTGTTTGTCCACTTCCATCTGCCAAGCGTCCCCGATTACCAATCTGGTTCAAGCAACGCTGTCTGCCGAAGTCAAAATTGACGTACCCTGATACCGAGCCGTTGCTGCAAGAGAAATACCATGGGGAGGATACCTGCCTACGCGAGAATGCTTCCTCGTCAAACAACCGCCGCGGCCTTCTTTTGCCTTACCGAAAGCATAACAAATGGTTCCATGTGTCCAAGCAAAACACCTTGCGCGATGCTAGTGGTTCTTCGGATGAGAGATTGAGAACTGAAAAGGATTCAGGTTGGGCTGAGGGCACAACTGAGTGGTCTGATGCTGTTGGTAGATGTCGTTGGTCGTGAGCAAGGCAAAAACTTGGAAGCGAAATGAAGTGGCTGGCTGAGTGGAAAAAGCAAAGACATGAGTCTCGAGTGGCGATGACGGCTAGGATGGGATGATGTAACAGAACCCGGTAGAGTAACTGGGATGCGGAAGTGACTCCGACAGCCCGGGTATTGTCTGTGTAACCCTCCATCTCAATCAAGACCACCACAATAAAACCCTTACATGTCGATCCTTCACTGGAACATCCTCCTCATCCCACCGTCCAGTTTCCAATAGGCTATCCGTATCTTATCCGCCGTAGATTAATCTAACTACCAACAGCAATGGTCTCTTCTGTCACAAAATCATCCCTGGCATAAATCCAATAGCCAACAGGAATCGGAATCACCTCTCTTGCCAGACGAGTCCCTCCCTGCACACCAATCACCATTAATTGTCTCTACTGTCACAACCTGTACGCAGTAAGAGACGCGACTTTCAAGTACCTTGGTGAGTCTCTATTGTCACAAAATGGAATTACTTAACTACCGCGTAATTCCCATCCCGCAGTCGCCGATAATCACTGTACCTACCCTCATCCACGCATTATGCAACCGGAAGCCCTTCTTCAACTTCTCAGCTGGGTCACCGGCGACCTTGCAGCCGGTACGCCCCACTACTGTACTAAGCTCGCTGCAATCGTGGATGCCAAAAAGAAGATTCTGGCACTAGACCAATCCATTCCCGCAGTGATTCAATGCATGGCTTGTCTTGAAAAGCTCCACGAGTTCATGGTTATGGTCGGTAGACCCCACCAACAACCCTGTCTGTGCTGACATTTCAGTCCTACGCTGCATACAACGTCCTCAGTCCCGACAACAGCGAACTACACCGGAGGCAGAATCTTGTGTATCTTCCATTTGTGGATTGGCTGAATACTCTCACCTTATGTCGAAGCGATACAGATGTACTGGAACTTCTTACCGAAGATCTATTGGACTGGGATCAGGAATTGCGAGGTGTCAAGGACGGTTATGTCTCATATGCGCTGTACATGGAGCAGAGAATGCCAATGAGTACATTTTGGGGGTGGTCAGCTCGGAAGGAGATGTCGCGTGCATGAACACGACAAAAAGCAAAGACCTTTTCATTTGCGGTTGTAATCAGCGAGGTTCCTCCTCTTGTTCCGTTGTGAGACCCGAGCAATACTTGAAAATGGATCTACAAGGCGACGCCACTTTGGAGAATGTCGTCACTTTTGAGTTTTTATTGAATTGCTATGAAAAAAACCTCATTTCCGTTGACACTCACGGTATCTGGTGACTTGGGTGAAATGGGTGGTATGCAAGAAATAGTCCTTTGCCAGGTTTAAGGTGATACGCTACCGGGTATCGGTCCGCCTTCAGAATCCATTCCCGCCTCTTATCGGCCGTTGCAACAATCCCTTCGTTTCCAGTACATTGGGCATACAGTTTATGGATACTTACTACATGGCTACTTAGCACCATGAATCAACTTCACCTCCCTCCATTGTTATGAGGGGGACGTTGGGTACACATTCAGTCCAGTTCGACGCTAGAATCTCCCTAAGCAAATGCCTATCCCAGTCCTTGAAGTAGCATAACCTGCAAGACGTACAAGCAAAACAACACAAGGCCCCTCAAGTGCTGATGAACCTGGCAGATCGTGTGGGTTGTAGATCTGCCTGACTGCGCTAGCCCTCGTCCGGTTCTACTTTGAAAATGAACGTCAAAACATCGGACCAGGTCTTCTTTAGTAATATGTCCAACGAAATGAATCGCAAAATCTTAGCCAATAAGAAGATCAGTCCTCGATTCCTTTTGCACAGCATTTCAGGAACGCTAAAAACATGTCGATCTCTTAAGGTTGGATGAACGAAACGGGTTGTAATCTTCTGTTTGAGAGGACAGGGACATGCAAGTACCTTAGCATTGTTTTTCAGCATTGCTTTCTAGCATCTGGGAGAATGCAATTTGCCTTTCTGCTTTATGTATGGAAAACATTCCTGATACTTTGTGCCCTCCAGCGCATGAATTTAATCGCAGTCCCCAGGGCCGCTTCCAGTTCCATCGCCAACTTTTATCCAAATCTGTATCCCGCTGGCTAAAAGACAGTCAAACACGAAATTTCAATTTCAGTTGCATATCCTCCACCACTGCCTCTACTTTTAAGAATTACCTAATGCAGTTCCTCCTTCCTGTTCCGAATCTGCTTCACTGTCTGAGTCGCCTAAGACAAGAGCATCTACTGAACCAGTCAATCCAGTAATTGAATTCGGACGATTAAAAGCCGAGATGTTCTTCCTTCTTATAGCTCGGAAAAATGCATCCCGTACATCGCCAATGACCGGATTAAGTTTGTCTCTCAATTCCCGGTATAATATGTCGTTAGACCCTCCAGGTAGATGGATTGGCCCCCAGTTGAGATAAATCTGTTCGTGACCATCAGGTTCAACTGGTCTCGAGGGATGATGTCGATAGTAAAGCTTGCAGCAAAAGCAAGCAAACTTGCTAGTGCCGATAAAGCGATCATCATCTGTAAAATGCAATCCGTTTCTGTGAAAATGCTCCAGGAGTTGAACTTCACAGTGGACTATTGGAGGATTCGACTGTAGCTTGAGAAAGCTCTCTTTGATTCGATCCTCCAAACCGACATGGTCCTTAAAACGGGAGAGATCTTTCTGGAGATGAGAAAGCTGTTCATCCTCATTCGGAATCATCCTTCCTAGTATGCTATCCAGGTTGGTATGGGAATCGATTTCTGGTGGCTGGACACCCAATGGGGCATGGACTTCGGACACTTGAAATACGTCAAAGACTTCTTTCACACGCAAAGCGTCCTCAACGAGATGCTTCGAAACGCGGATGTGGTCAGCGAGTCTTCCCACATAATGTCTCGCTCGATAAGAGACTCCTGCCAGTAGTTTACCACCGTCTTCAACAGGAACCTCTTGACCCAGTCGTAGAAGTATGTCCATTTGGGGATGGTTCCGAGAGATGTAGGCCAACATGCATATTTCGTAGGCTCCCAGGGATTCTAGCGATTGGAATCGCTGCAGCCATCGCTTCAGATCTCTTGCTTCTGGTAGCTAATTAGCCCTGCTTGTAGATCACATATCGTGCTTCAAGACGTACCGGTCTCAGTCACATTACCGCGACGAGGCATGGACCCATTCAGGTGACCAATGCATGATGTTGCCATCCTCGACAGCAGGCTTGCTTCTTTTCTAATCCTACGGGTCGCAAAGGCGGCATAGGACCTGGCTAGTTCATTCGCCTGGTGAGTCAGCCAAACTGGACTAGGATCAGGCTCTCGAGCTACATCTTGGAGGTGTCGTAATGTTTGTCTCAAGAAAGTCGGTATCCTATCGGTCGGAGCAAATTCTCCCTGCTCAAAACCCTGATTTGAGGCTACCCAAAAAATGGAACTCTCTTCAGAGTCCTCGATACCAATAGACGTGGTAGTTCTGCCGCCCTTATCCCAGTCGCAATAGTGGGCAAGCCCTGTTATGAGTCGGCGGCGGGATGCGGTCAAACTGATGCTGTCGTGTCTGACAGTGACTTGTGGGCCCTGAACTGGTTGTTCAATCCAAAGAAGTATCATTGCCTCGTATAGCCGGGCGATGAGTCTTTGATACTTGTTGAGCCGGGGCGTGCCAACTCTGACAATAGTGCTTGGCGACGTTGTAGAAATTTCCTCTGGATGAGGCATGGTTAACGAAGACATGATGCAGTTCTATAGTTTTGGAATACCAATACCAGTTTAAGGATGTATACTTATGACTCTTCGGATCACAGGATATGCTCGAACCTATGTACTTTAAATAAAGAAGGGGCTTTCCTCCAATAACCACTTATTTTTGTACACGTAGCCCGATTGATTGCTTATTCTTATCATGTCCGTTACTTGGTCGGCCTCCCACATACGCCTTACTGCTTTCCCCACTGATTGCTTATTCTTATTATATGCGTTACTTGGTCGGCCTCCTACATACGTTCTACTGCTTTCCCGGCTCATTGCTTTTTCTTGTGATGTCAGTTATTTGGTCGGCCTCCTGCATCTGCTTTCACAGGATTAACAGCGTGTCTCTTGCCTTAGTCTGTGGAGGTCCACGAGATCGGAAAATTTGGAATCCGAAGCGGAAAACGGGAATTAGATCCAATGGGGCCGGGAGCAGGACTTAAGTCAAGAGAAGACCCGGGCTAGCTTCATCGCCACCAGGAGCCTGATTTCGAGCCACTATGGCATCTGGCGCAGACCGAACACTGGCATGGGTGAACCGATCACCAACTGAATCGTAGAGCGCACCAACAATAGCCCAAATAGTTTGAAGCTGTATGCCATTGCTGAGGGCCACCCGAGTGATAGTGTTGAAGTCAGACACCATATTGTTGCCTATGTCTTCCGCGCTGTTGGAGATGTGGGCTACCGGCGCCCAAGCTTCATGTACGCCCCAGATGTTGTCCGGCCTTGCCATATGTTAACTTTTACGCTTCTGTCTTGTTCTGTTCCGTAATGACTTCTTGGCAACCTTGTTGAGGACCAATATGTACTTAATAAAACCTGGGTAGTCTCAAAAAAGGGTCCTGGGGAGTCCATTGATGATCCGAAGGACTGAACAACGCCTTGCGTTTGGGCGCATCTTTATGTTACTTAAAACCCACTTCAGAACTCTTGAGGTATACATCCGACTCACACAAACCGGATTGTCCATTGTGCAAAGGCAGCGAGACAGGATAGCAGCTGGTGCCAACGTTAGATGTTTTCCGTTATCTTTTCTTTCGTTCTCATACGTCACGAAACGTATCTATGAGTGAATAAAGGGCTTGAGATCGCAATATGGTGAGAATATGAAGTTGGATAATTGCATACATCGCTGCACGTCAGGTCATCGAAGTATCAGACGTACTGTGTGGACTCCCCCTCCTGCATAACATATGAAAAGTTTAGCAGCCGTGACCTGACAGTTAAAATCGGTGTCACTCAAGCTATGCTATATGCGTTGGCGAAGAGATACCAACGCTGTATATCACCATGAAGCGTCAGTGGAAAAAATGTGGCTATTCTTTTCTACTGCCATCTCTGCAAACTTTGTGCTGCTTGGGGGAAATGTATCTGTGAAATCCATCGACAAGGACTGAGATAAACGAACGTCTATTTTTAACTCACTCCGTATTCTTTGATCAAGATTCCAGAACAGTTCTGTAATCTAGAACTTTGCAGGTATTCGGTGACGATATCCTCTGGTAACACCACTGGACCGACCACTTCCATTTCATTCATAGCCCAAGATCAATACTCTTCCAACTACTATTTCGTTGTGCTCAGCGAGTCTTTTGAACCACTAAGACATAGCAAATAGCAAATAAATTGGTTTATGAGCGTTGACAACCTTGAATGAATCGTTGTTCCAAGAACCAATCCACAGGAACAGGGTAAGTTGCAAGGGTCTGGATAGCTTCGTCGAAACTAAATTACCCATACAGCTCAAAAGTCAATACTCTGTATCCGTAAAACGACCGATATTGCCAAAGTCACAGCCAGTCGATATTGCGATAGAAACAATTACAACGCTCAATTGGTCTGACGTCAGCTGAGCTCCCTTGCGTTCAGTGCATCTTGGAGTTCCTGCGGAGCTCAACTTCTTGAAATTCGGTTAGAACGGCTCCTCTATTGGTCCAAGTAGATCGGATATAAGACGGTGATAATAGTCTGAACAGGCAGAATAACCCAGAGCTTGCTATGCACTACTCGTGATATCCCTGATTCCATGAGCGTGTACAGTTATACTGAGAGCTGGGTTACGGTTGTAGGTGTATAAACTGCCGAGTAGGACCTGAAACATATGCTGAGGAAGACTCGCTGTACGCGTCAGATGCTGCGCCTCAGAGTTCTCACGCTCTTTCGCGGGACAAAGCGTATGGCCGATCCCGAGTGAAAGGCGACCGGTCTGCTTTTAGTAACTTGATTCCGCCGGGCCGCCACCCGATTTAAGGATTCGCATCCACATTTAGGGCTACCATAGGATCCAGACCTCGACGTTGTTCTTCACTGCCACTCGTTAGCTCGCCATTGGGATGACTTGGCCGTTTATCAGCTCTACAAAGGACACAGCCGCGACGGAAGCGCTTAATTGTTAATGGACAGATGCTTTGATTGGCCACCGAAGTACTCGATCCTCCGTCAAGCCTCAGCCTGAATGCTATGTGTGAATGGGGCACAGAGAAGTTAATTTACGGGGGACGTGATGATGACAATGTAATTGGTGTCTTTCCGAGCATCCCAGGATATAGTGGCAATGACAAAGGGACTTCTGTATTAACCGATTACTTAGTGCTTACACAGACATCTCTTCTGAGTCAAGCGTCGAGCACAGATCCACTTATGGGCTAGGAACATGCCAAATCGAGTCTGGATGCAACATGGGGTCATGTCTACAATACAGCTTATCTGATCTTTGAACCAACTTGAAGCTGGAGTTTTTACAGTAAAGCTCTTGTCCTCTTATCTACTTATAGAGATGCTATTAGTAATCGAGTACTGGTGGAATGCAGGATCGGTTGCCACCAGAATGAAGCTTTTCCGTCTCCACTCATCGCTGACCGCCCACGTTACTCTCGAGGTGGGTATGACTGGGGTCTTCAGGGGTATCGTGTCAAATTAGTCTCGGCGCCTCTGCCGCCGTCGTTCCCAAGTGGGCCGTCATAAAGGCATTGTGCCCTGCTAGGACAGAGGAGGATTTCCTCTCCATCGTTTGTGTTACCTACAAGCGACACACGCATCGCCATGGAGTTGTCCCTCCTGTATTTCCTTTGTTTGTTCTCCTCAGCCCTAGCCTCGCGCTTCGGATTTGAATTGTAAGTTCACCAATCTTGTGTCTGAACTGTACCCCTGACCGGTCCAAGCTCAAATTCTCTCATTCTACCGCGCTCCAACAACCCCACCAGTAAAGACGGCAACTGCGGTTCTAATTCAGATACCAACGCAACATGCCTCACATCCACTTTTGGCAATTGTTGCTCTGAGAAAGGCTTCTGCGGCAAGACTTCAGCTTACTGTGCTGAGGGGTGCCAAGAAGACTTTGGTACCTGCTCGGCGACTGATGGGCAGCTTGTTAGTATCTCAGGATCATGTGGCGCAAGTTCTACTAGCAACATTACGTGTCAAGGGAGCACATTTGGAGACTGTTGCTCCCCAAAAGGGTACTGCGGTAATAATGAAACCTACTGTGGTGATGGGTAAGCACAGTCCTTTTTCTTTCTTTCTTCCTTTTCAATTGAAAGAGAATTCAGATCCCTTCATTGAATGCCGCTGACATTTGCATTTGGATAGCTGCCAAAGCGAGTTCGGTAGTTGTGATTCTGGCGATAAAGGCTCAACGTTAACCACAGTGACACTCTCGACCACCACAGCAGCTGATGAGACTTCAACACTAGCGGCTTCTTCAACAGATGATGACGCTAGCTCTGCTGATAGTACCTCAACATCTGAACCAACGTCGGCAACAGAAGGTCAATCTGATTCCAGTTCATCAGACTCTCTCAGCACCGGCGCCAAGGCTGGTATCGCGATTGGAGCAGTCATTGGTGGCCTTGGAGCAATCGGTCTTATTGCTTGGCTTGTCTTGAGGAGGAGGAATAAGAATAACACAAAGCCTGCTGAATCTGTAGCGGAGAGTAATGAGGTAAAACCTGCCGACGAGTTACGATATGAGTTGCATGGAGAGACCCGTGCCGAGTTGCCTGCTTATGAGGTTCAGAGATAATCAGAGTGAATGATTCTGCCTCGGTTAATAATATATTATAAAAAGCGAGCTACTGTTATCAAGCTAAGCAATAACTCACTCAGCCTTAATACTCAGTAACCCTTTACCGGGTTATGCGCCACCAATGCTTCCTTTCTCAAGTCCCACCAATTAACTCCGACACCAAAGGAGAAAATTGAATTAAGGAGTATTGCTACTTCTGCTCCTTCCCGCACTTAAATACAACTTCCAGGACGAAAAGAAAACCCATAGTGTATATCCATTTCTTGCCACTGATTCTCAAACTTTCGTTCTCATCTGTTGCAATGCGATCTCTTATCACCAGATGTGTCACAAGCAAACCCAAGTAGGGTAACTTATCTCCAGATGTGTTACTAGCAGACCCCAAGTAGCTACCACGAAGGAATCGTCAGCCGGGAAACTCACCACTTCCTCGACTGTTATTGATACAATCATGACTTCTAGCCTAACCGTATGGTCCTGAGAACACCTGGAAAGTGGTCCCTTAGATCCCTACTTTCTACCAATTTCACCCACTGCCATCTCGTACTAGGGTCCATGCCTCCGCCTTTGCGAATCCTTAATCGACCATTGTCAAAGAACTCCCCTCTGAACCGTAGCAGCCCTACCCTTTTGGAGATTCCTTTACTCGACTGCACAATCATGCCGCAGTCATGACTTATGACTATGCATCGGAGTATCATGGGTTTGGGATCCATAGCGTCAGCGACGAAAGAAAGGTCAGAACAACGGGTTTCCCCACCATGGGTAAGGCTCAAAGACCAGAAAAGCCCTCTATCAGGCGACCCAATGGCTTTTTGAACAATAAAATGAGTCCAAGTGCCTCCGTCATGGCCATCGTCCTTTGCAACCCAGTGCTGGCCTCTTTCTCTAGTGGCGAAGGAGTTTCCATCATTCCAGTTACCTGAAAATCTATAGGGCTCGGTTTCAACGAAAGATACATCGAAAGCCAGGGTCGTGATTCTCAAGATGTAGGTCAAGCCTAGAGCCGAAAAGCTTTGACTAGAAGTGAGCGACTGGGCGAACTCATCGTCAACTTCCACAAGCCCGCCTGTCGTTGTTTCTGCGAACAGTGGCACCGTAAAGCTGTCTTCCAAATTCTTCATGTTCGACAAGAAGTTCCACCTCACTTCAGATTTCCAGGCGCACCAGGACCACGTTGGAAAACCGTTCCTTTTGTTCAAGCCTGTCTCTATGACTTCGGTGTTACGCCACTCTGGCTCCCATAGCATTGCCCAGAGGAATGCGCCCACCACATCATGATGCTTGGATCTTGCCGTACTGTGGATTGCATCTTCCTGGTCAAAAGCAGAGATTGCGCAGCCCACCCACCGTAATGGCAGACCCCAATATTGCTCCACAGGTGGTTGCAGCTGTGCATAGAAGCTAAAGACGCCGTCCATTGCTCTCAATACGTCGGAGTCGTACGTCATCTCACGCTCCGAGAATGCCTTCAAGTCTGCCATGAATGTTGAGCTTCTCAAGGTAGATTGACTCAAACCTTTGTCTTTATCCGATATACACTCAAACATGCGGCCTCGATGTTCGAAATCGATAATGCAATTATCGAAATCTTCCATCAGTTCCTCGGCGCAGGACATAGTGCCGCACTGAAAAAAGACTTGATCATCAGCAAAGATGACACACCTGCGAGAGAACACTGCTTCCTGGTATGTCCAACCCCTAGTAAGCCATTTTGAGTTGCCCAGCTGGAATCCTAGCAGATTGGTATAAGGCTTCCATGTCGTTCCGTTCAGGCTGATTTTGTTTGGAATCTTGCGAGAACACTGTCCGACACCAGGTAAACCATAAGATGAGCTTTCGCCGGCAGCTGCGACTATAGTAACAGTTGCCTGATTATCTGAAAGTCTGTTAGCTACTTCTTCAAGCGTTATATTCGCGACTATAATAACAACATACAAATGGTATGCATTTGACCCAGCTGACAGGTCATATCCATGGCGTTGCTCTGGTCGATACAAAGTTGATCAACCCATAGATATCTACATCCGAGTTCGAGTGTCACATGCATGGCATCGCTGACGACCGGGCTGGACAGGACATGTAGATGCCTTTCTTTGTGGGTGGAAGAAGGTCCCCATACATAGCTCAATGCAACGTATTCAGCATACATTGTACACTCCACTACAGTCTTGGTATGGCAATCCAGTAGTCTGAAATTTGGTATATGAATGGGCCGTGTAGTCAGCATCTGACAGGGCTTACCATGAGTAGCACGGCAATGGGCAACCCAGTCCCTCATAATGTGATAGTCAACGCAACTGGGATCTATATGTCGATACTGCCCAATTGCGCCGGGTTCCCGGAGGAGTCTAGTATCGGTTATCTGTGTGATGTATTCGGCTTCATAATTGTTGGATATACAGACGTGGTCAATTCCACCAATATTCCAGCGACTGAGACCTATTGTTACCACATCCTCAGATTCGCCAGGTGTGGCTTCAAGGTGTAGCACTGAGGTAAGAAAATAACACAAAGGGCATGTAGAAGTCATGGATATGCGTAACGGGATATCAGGTTTGTCTCCCAGGTCCTCCAAGCATATTTGGTCAAGATCGACAAACTGACATGGTGTACAAAGATCTTTCCTTTGCCAATGAATGTTTTCTGCCCCAAAGCCCATCTCTATGTGGGATTCTGGAACAGGCAGTACGCGATTAGCAAGGCTCGATGATATCCAGATTATGTCATACCGATAAAGCAGTCTGACTGCTGAGGACGTACTTATCTTGCGCTCACAAGCGTTAAAACTTGATTTCCGCAGTCTCTTTCCTTGTATTACTACAGCCTTCTTCAGCTGAAGTCCGAGAGATCTTGCTTTCCTTGATCCCGCTGAGATTATACAGCAAAAGACAGGTATGCGGCTTGGGTGAGAAGCGAGGCGACAGTCTGGCAGTCTACTGAGGAGCAGGACAATACCGGAGCTGTATCAGGACTATGCTAAAAGTAAACGGTTTGTACTTAAAACACTAAAAGTTTCTCTGGACGAAGAGGGCTGTGCTTTTGAAGAACATATTTGTGCTGTTGCAGTCGGCTGTGTCAATAGTGCGGGGTTCAAGTGCAGAGGGTCCAGAATACGTTTAGATGCATATATGCCTCATCCATTCTGGACTCTAAGCTGGCAAGAAAACGTCCGTCTATCAAGAGTCGTCAGATGCCACCGCTGATACTATACTGAAGAGAATGCTTAAAGCATCTTGTTTATGGGCTGTGAAGAAATATTTAATAGGCCTAGACTCAACATCTGGAAGGGCCTCCCAATAGTATGGTCACATATTTCTTGTCTTCTTTCCCTCGAGCAAAAGAGATACCAAGCAATCTGCATAATGGTCGGGTGACACTATACAACAACGGAAATCACTACCTTGAACTCGGTTCAATGTTTTCTCCTGATTCGCCGAGAACACAGCTGGGAACTCCACGGCTTTCTAGATCCTCATTATATGCCTGGATCTTAGCCTTCTCCTCGTCTGTCAACTTCATTGGAATATCCTCTGCATTAGGGGAGAACATTTGCTCATGGGATATCTTACTGCCGTTAGAGGTAAGAAATTGTTCAGGCAATGGGCGGCCTTCGTAGTATTCTCTGATCTGGGTGGGATTGAGGCCAACTGCATCAAGAACATTCCGTTCGGCATCAAAGGTGCGCAAGACACCATCGTAACCCAATGAGCTTATGCCATGTCCGCTTGGATCCCTCTTCATGGAGATTCTTATGTCGTGTAGAGACATGTTCTTCGATACAGGCTGTTGGTTTGTGGCAACTTGGGGCATGGTTGAGTCCTGGAAGGAGGTTAGCTTAGTTATACATGGGATTTGGGAGAACACTTGCAGACTGTTTATTGACCATAATGGAGAGGAAATATGTAAACAGTAGTAGTCTGAAGATTACAACAAAGATTACGTTTCCAAAAAGCGGCGCATGTGACGTGTTTTCAATACATAAAGCATGTAGTAACAGTGGAAGTAATTAAATAAGGGATAAGAATCAGGTATCCTGGCGATAGAGGACGGAGCAAGTGAATTACTTGTCTGGAAGTCGCCGAGAAATTATTGCTGGGAGGCGTAGGCAGGGAAAGGAAAGTGGCGCATGGTCGTGCATGCCCATCGACCCATTCCCTTTACACTCACCTTATCACGCGTGCCGATTAGCCGCCGTCAGTGGTTCATAAGGTCTGCAGAACATTTTAACGTAACGGCTTTTATATAAGTATTGCACTAGGGTCTCTTAATAGCGAACCACCAAGTCTATGTATTTCTCAACACTCACAATTACTATACGTATTTTGCAGAATTATCGCCGGTGTAAACTTTTCTTTGTATTGTGTCAACGATGCATCTAAACTAGCTGTACTCATGTGGTGATCCTCGTTTAGGAAGGTGAAATGGTGCTCAAAAGTTCCATTGTTGGTTGGTCCGTCGGTTCACGCATGGGAACTGCTTCGCTAAACCACATCGAAGAACCAACAACACCTGAGCTGACAAACTTTGGACTGCGCCAGCGTCCTTGCCGTCGTGAGTCAATTAACGCCGTGACCGAGGTCTATAGAGTTGAGGGATTCAAGATGGTCTTGTAAGTATGGGATCAGATCATTGATGATGACTGATTCACAAAAAGGCAGCATCACATTCTTGGTAGAAGGGTGGCTTGATTGAGAGCACTCAGCCGTGATGTTCTAGTCGCGATGAAGGACATGCGAAAGACGAACGGTATCTTGTTTGATAGCGATTGATAGACATAATGAGATTTATACTTTGAAACAAGTTTGTTGATATTGATTGAAACACTGCCACAGATTCAGCACGGTAGCTTCTTATAAATAGTTGCGCCGCAACCTTTTATTCCCTCGCACCTCAAGCTCTGCTTTTCCATATTATGTAGCAACATTACTGCTTCGGATAGTAGCATCTAGTGGGAAGACAGAGCTCTCAACCGTCACGCCATGGTAGACGCGATCGAAACGCTCCTGAAGATCTTTGGGCTTAACCCATTCATGCTCAGGATCTCGGAGCCATAGTCGAAGGAGGTGACGTCTAGAAAGAATAGTTATTATCCGCTTCGACAGCAGGTATGATTCGAACTTACTGCTTCTCTTGTGTGTCTGTGAAAGCTCCTCGAGCATGTAGGATGCTCAGGTTGTTGGCGAACTGGATATCCCCCTTGTGGAAATCGAGTGTGATTGAATTCTCCTCTGCTGTGAAGTGAACTGCGTCAAGAGCCTCAGCTTCAGCTTCGGTCAAAGCAGGGATGTATGCTGAGCGCTTGCAGTCCCAGTAGCCAGTCAGGTTCCTTCGAGAATACTGAATGATCAGTCGCTCAGGTGCATCCTGGGTAGCAGGCTCATAGTAGAGGAGGGGTCGAAGTTGGTATCTGTCTTGCGTAGGAGCGAAGCTGGTATAGTGTCAATGAAGACTGAAGGCCTTGGCGTCGAAAGCACGGAAGTAAAAAGCAGAGAACACTCACTCATCGAAAGCCCAGGGCTCGGACAGAGTCTTGATCAAGTCCGGGCGCTTCTCTGCCAGCACATTATAGACGTGACAAGTGCTTGCAAGATAACTCTCGCCGCCTTCAGCTCCTTCACTTAGACAGAACAGAGCGATGACATCCCCAGCGTCAGTATGGAAGACTTGCTTTTCTGCAGTTACCACCGGACCAGGGATATCCTTGGCGTCGCACTCCCGGCTAAGATCCTTGACATGAGCCAAAAGGACATCAGCAGGTTTTCCCTGCCACTTGTTGTCTTGACGACCTCGAATAGAGGCTACATGGGATGAGATACCACAGTATATAATGACGTTATCTTCTCTGGTATAATCATCCACAGGGATTCCACGGACAACCTTAAAACCACGACCGTTGTGGACCTCTCCGGAAATATCTCGTAGGATGGGGTGGAGCTTGGGAAGGGGGAAGGTCTCCGGACAAAGTTTGCCCATTGGTTGGTTTAACGACTTGAAGTGTTGTAAGGCGTCATTAATCTCCTTGAGGTCATCTGCTGTAAGCTGATAGTTCCAGTCGTAAACATCTCCAATGGTCTTGGGATCCCAAACCAAGCCACCGGTCAGCTTCTGTGGAAACCCTTTGGGAACAGTCTTTTCGAGCTGCTCTGCTTCTTGCCTACGCCTGCCGCGAGCAAGGTACTGAGCATGGTCCGGGGCATATCCCAGGGGGGCAATTTCAGGGACAGCCATGATGAAGATGAAGTCAGTTAAAATGGAATGAGAAAGATAGTTGATTGAGTGGATTTTAATCGATTGAGATGATAACCATTGGGCCGAACTATATCACGGCTTACAAGCTACCATCCTATATACTCTTGGACTCCGTTAACGGTGTATTTGTTTGACAATTGTAACCAAAGAGAAGCCTCGTTGATGGCGCAATATTCACTCCACATGATAAAGGAAAACGATGGGGCTTAATGACAACCTTTGAGAGAAAAATCAGCTCTAAAGGCGAAAATTTGATCGATCGGGGGCGCGGCTGTTGTTGGATGATGGTTCGGCGTCGGAGTCTTGGTCGGCAAACGACTAAGCATCGGTGTGATCGCCGGAGAAGCATCCTAACGCTAACTCCATTCGAAAATCGGACCCGCTTACGGAACAGTAGTCGGACTCCTCATTTTTGGCCGACTCAATTCTCCGACTTTCCTCTACAAACAAAATTCACAGAGAACACCCCGACGACCATGGCGACCAGAGCAAAGCGGCTACCGGCATGTAACCCTTGCAGATCAATGAAATTGGCCTGTGACCATGTGAAGCCGGTCTGTACGCGATGTCGCGAGCGTGGGCGCGCGAACAGATGCGTCTACCGGACTAGACCCTTCAAGCGGGCCATCGAAGAACCTGGAGCATCGAGTAGCTCTCCACTGGATCTTGAACCGGATGAGACGAATAACATCGGTTATGACTCGAGTTCGGCCGTGTCTAGCACCATCAACACAGCATCTCTACGGCCGCAAACGGTCCAATATCCAAACCCCGGATATCTAGGCTCGTCAAGTCATACCACCCTCTTCGATCAATTGCGACGCGACAGGAGTTCCCAGGTGACTGAAGCCATCGCCGAGCCCGAAAAAGCTCCGAGTCCTCAACGAGAGTACATAAATGATACCAGCGTCTGTTCAGGTGCCAATCTGATTCTTGAACTGCATCGCCTCTCCAAAATCCCAGCTTTCATCCAACTCTATCAGTCATGGAGTGCCACTGGAACTAATCTCGCCCTCGCCGGACCTTTCATCGACGCTTGCGCCTCAACCGTTGAATCTGTCATGTCACTCTGTGATGGATCATTATCGCGTGCGACAGCGTTGTCTCAAAATCTCTTCAATTGCTCTAGTCGCCCTATCATTGTCGAGCCGAATACTTCCTTCGATGGATACTGCAAGAGCCTTGACGGTGGGAACGCCCGTTGGGAAACTCTCGGGCTGTTCTTCGTAGCTGTCTGTCGGGCTGCTGTTGATCTGCCCTTCGCTGAACCGCTGTACAATTCGGAACAGGAAAGACGCAAGTTCCAGAGGTTGACTCTCCGATACTCGGATCAATGTCTGGAACAATGCTTGCCATTGGACTGTATGAATGACTTGCAGCTTTTCCTGCAGTACGAGAACTTCATCTCACATTCTCAAATAGACGGTGACCAAAGTAATCGACCTAAGCACTACATAGATGTTGTGCTCTCATAGGCTAACAGAGCGGGAATAGGCTATCAATCGTGGAGGAAGCTAGGAGATGTTATATCATCACTATTTGCCCTCGGGTACCATCAGCAACAGACCGAGAGCTTCAACGCCGCCCCAGACTTTCTTCGAGACCTGCGCCGGCTCGCTTTCTGCCGAACATACTCTGCCGATAAGAACGTTTCCATTTTCCTCGGTCGGCCGCCTCGTATAACACGCCGATTCTGTCGTTTCTTCCTACCGGGCAGTCATTTGCAGCCTTCGGAAGAAGCATCGCGCAAACCACAAATATGGGATCCCTCACAAGGACCTAGCTTCATCACCGACTCCAGATGGGCTGCGCTGTGTGGGATAATGAAGGAGGATATACTTGGCCTACTATCACAGCAAGATCATGAAGAGAAGCTTCGCCAAGGACTGTCCGTGAAACCCCTTTATGTTTTCTGATTTCTATATGCTAAGTCTTGGACTCAGGATCCTGCAAGAGGACATTCAGGAGCAATGGGAGGCCGTTCCGGAACAATATCGTCTTCAAGGTAGTCTAAAGGGTTACAGTCGAAGGCCTGTTGAGCGGGATTTCATGTTGAACATGAAGCTCAATTACCTCCATGTCAAGTTTTTGCTACGCCTGACGTTACAACATTCAGCGTCCGACCCTGATCCTCAGTTACTTGCTATCTCTATCGATCTACTCAGCCTAGTTGTGGAGGCTGTGATGTTGAAAGATCAATTGATCAACTCTGGTACATCTTTGGTGTGGAAGGTCGCCTACTACGGGCTATCAGCTGCTGGAGTGATATGTTTGAGACTCGTCAATCAATCATCCTCCTTGACTTTCCCACAGGCAAATATCTCGAAAGTTTTCCAAGATCTAAGTATCCTTGTTGCAGAGATTGAGAGAGGCACGCTGGTTTACGTCGACTCTCCGAACTACGCACTGCTGGCTCGTGCGACACAGATTATTAAGAGTTTGCTTGATCGCATCATTTCATCGTCCTTCAAAACAGGTACTATAGTAGAATCGCAGCCACAGACAGCCGAGAATGCAGAACAATGGTCTGCCTTGAACGATACGAACTTAGGTCTCTGGGATAATAGTGGCTTGCAGGATTTTGAGACTAACTTCTGGCTCAATCTTGCTGATCATCCATTTCTTGCTGAACCCGTTACAAGATGATAGTAATTATAGAACTAGTAATAATCTTTAAGAGCCAACATGTCAGAGCCATGACAATAAGCCCAACCGAGGGATCTCGACTTGAGTCATCAATGCTATTACTATGAAATGGTTCCGAAGACAATGCCCGTCCATCCACTATTCACTAGGCCGGGTCCACCTGCCCAAACGAAGCTAAATGACGCGTTTGTACGGTTATGTTCCTTGTAACCACTCGAAGCTAGCCCCTGTGAAGCGTACAGCAGCTCAGGTAGCGCCCCGTACTACACCGACGATCGCGCCGACCCGAGCTTTTAAGTTGATATTTAGATATCTCACGCCCACTTTTAGCAATTGCGCAATTCTTATCTAGAATTGTAAATGTTTACGCTTCCCCTCGGTCTGATTAGTGAAATGTTTGGCCATGTTCCAGAACGACACCTTATAGTATAAAAGTAGACCAGTAGTCAATTCATTCTCACCCTCATCACTGCAATCACTTCTTTCACGGAGCCTCTCCTGTAGCTAATCCCTACAAAATCGACCACAGCGCGTTTCGTGCTCTTTGGTTTATTTCTTGCCTCAACATAACATGATGGATAAAGACTCTCCCCCTTCGCGCGGGATGGACATCACACAAGCAGACAATCAGTCTGCCTGCCAACTCTCCGATAAAACCCAATCTGACTGCCAAAACATCGAGGCTGTAGGCACAACACACGATCTCCTCCGCCGTAGCCTCTCGGCACGTCAAGTCCAGATGATTGCCATTGGCGGCACCATTGGCACTGGCCTCTTCCTCGGCACAGGCAAGTCCCTTGCCACTGGAGGTCCAGCTTCGATGTTACTAGCTTATATCATCACTGGCGCCATCATTTTTCTAACGCTGTTGTCGCTGGGCGAGATGGCTACATTTATTCCGGTTGCTGGAAGCTTTTGTACCTTTGCCGGTCGCTTTGTCGATGATGCCTTTGGCTTTGCATTAACCTGGAACTATTGGCTCAATGATGCTATTACGACGGCTGCGGACCTAGTCGCATTGCAGATTCTCTTGCAGTACTGGACTGACAACTTCCCTGGCTGGGCTATCAGTTTGATCTTTTGGGTTCTTCTAATCCTGGCCAACATCATCACTGTTGCCGCTTATGGTGAGGTAAGACAAACGAGTCGCTAAAAACAGCACTTAATTAGTTTCTTGTTCTAATTACTTCTGTAGCTCGAGTACTGGCTCAGCATCCTCAAAGTCATCACAATAGTAGCTTTCATCGTTATCGGCATCGTCGTTAACTGTGGTGGCAATACTGATGATCACTACATCGGCGGCAAGAACTGGCATATACCTGGAGCACCATTCGTTGGCGGTATCGGAGGTTTTGCTTCAGTGTTCGTCACAGCCGCCTTTGCTTGTGAGTCTTGACTACCTAGTCTTTTTGGAAGAAGACCTTTGCTTACAATGGTAGATGGTGGGACAGAGTCTATCGCTATCACTGCAGGAGAGACAAAGAACCCGGTTGAAAATATCCCCCGCGTCATCAAGAATATCTTCTGGCGCATCTTGATCTTCTAGTAAGTTTCTCCGAGTACTATCCTCCCGTTTGTAAGCAAGCAAGAGGCTAATAATAATCATCTGGAAGCATCATTACTGTCATCCTCATTGGTCTCAACCTTCCCTATAACTACCCCGACCTCAGCACTAAGGAAGTCAGCACTTCGCCTTTTACTATCATTTTCCAACTGACTGGCGCCAAAGCAGCTGGGAGTATTATGAATGCTGTAATTATGACCAGTGTGATATCTGCTGGCAACCACGCCCTATTTGCCGGAACACGATTGCTTTACACTTTGGCAATCCAAGGTCATGCCCCAAAAGTATTCGCAAAGTTGACTAAGAGACAAGTGCCTTGGATTTCTGTTGTAGCTACCAGTCTACTAAGTGTCCTCTGCTTCGGATCGAGCTATATTGGAGCCGGTCAGCTTTGGGTATGGCTCCAGAAGTGAGTGCAATCGCATAACACCAACAGAGATAATGACTGACCACTTTCATCTAGTTTGGTCGGCGTATCTAACATGCTTTGTTGGCTCGCCATCGGAGTCACCTCTATCAGATTCCGTGCGGCCTTGGAACGGCAGAACAAGACCCATCTACTAACCTTCCGCAACTGGACCTATCCTTATGGGCCTTGGCTATGTGTGGTTGCGAATACTATACTAATACTTGTACAAGGATGGAGTTGCTTCAGCCCAAAGTTCGATGTTGTGAGCTTTATTAGCTTTTACATCGAGATTCCACTGATGATGGTCATGTTTCTTTCATGGAAGTACTTCAAAAAGACCAAATGGGTTCGCCTAGAAGACATGGACTTAGTCACAGACGTTTACAGCTCTGGAGAAAGGGAAGATAGCGATTCAGGCCCTAGAGGGAAGCTCAAAGCTCTTCTTAACTGGATTTTCTAAACCTTTTTCCGAGCTTCGCCTTCACAGCGGTTGTTATATCAATAGCGCAGTTGATATCGCTCTTTCGCTCATAACTGCTAGAATCAAGTATCGTTTGACAAACGTAACTTTCACAAGTTAACCTTGCACACAAATTTGTGCAATCCTGACCGAACGCCTTCCACTCGCTGATCACCCAGCATAACTTGAGCCGATGAATAAATGGGAACAACAACCTCTAACTCGACTTGATCCGTGCTTTCTATCAATTTCCAAAAGCTCTTGACCATGCCCAAAGGAGTATCAACACACGCTGCGGTGTACAGTAGCCCTCCTCCAACATACGGCCGGATCTTGATTCGCCACCACCCAGCAGCGACTGGAGACATTCCAGCTACGCCTTCTTGCAGCCGCTGCACCACCGTGCCAAAGGCATAATAGTTGTGTGACATGACGGCATTGCCTTTCTTATCATACTCTTCCCAAGTCTCCCAGGTGGTTTTTGCTTCCCTGTTAACCTGATAGAGCCAAGACGACACGGTATCTTGCATGAGCAGTCGGTACGTGATATCAGCTCGTTCATTTGACGCTAGTGTGGGAAGAAGAAGCCCATTACTCATAAGATCAGGAGTGAAATGGAAGTTTGCTTCTTCAACAAGCTCCGCAAGTCGATCAACGGCTGCCTGTCGCTGATCTAGTTCAAGTAGAGAGAATGCAAGGCCAGGAATGTAGTCATCTTGGCAGTCTTGGGCAATTCCCCGGCCACCTTCTTTTACGAAAGGTTTTCTCCACGCCGTTTGTTACCACGAAAGGTAAATAGGAGCATCGTCTTTTAGCTCTTCGGAATTCGCGGGGCTGATCCATTGAGCGATCCAATCTAAAGGCTGCAGGAGGCCCGTCTCGAACTATGTCGTCTGGCTCTGTAATTGCCAATCATCATTAGGACTGCTGGAAGCTTCTACGCACTAAAAGTACTACTGACGACTGATCAAGGGTTCTCCGTTGTATGGGCGGCATGGGCGGACGCTAGTCCGCTCTTCCAAACCAGCTCGGATGCGCCAAATTGTTCAGTTGTGGACACTTGAATCCTGAAACAATTCGGCACATCTGTCGTCTCGTTAGGGTCTAGAGAAACGCGCCACTTGAATACTGGGGACGGATGTGTCATCCTCAGAGGCTCTCGCAAGTCATTTGTGCGTTGCTTTACGAGCTTTGGCATGGCGAAATTATAGTCTAGGCTCTGAGGTTCAACGGTCGGCAACAGAAGCTTTAGCCAAGGCACTTTACACGAGTGTGTGTGCGGGCAAAGGTACGGTGTTGAGATCGTGCACAAATTATGTTGACGTTTGTTAGTTGTTGATGCAGCAGAGACAATTCCTTCAAACAACCGCACCATTCACATCGCAAAACCCATGTAAGCCCCGTCGGGTCCGATGGCGAACCCGAGGCGTCAGCGTCAGGGTCTAGACCGAGTGGGATGACTTCAATCTGGCAACGGAGATGATCTGAGGTAAATGCTGCTTTTCGCCATCTAGAGTCAAATATCATCTGGTGTGGACCCTGTTCCTGGGAAAGTCTCCGCGCATAATCCCTGCCGTTAAAACCCCTGGATGTTAAAGCCAAGCTTGACCTTTTCGTATCCAGCCGATAGCCCCACTCCTGCGATAAAAGTCTCCGAAAGCGGCTCAATATCACCCCGAACAGACCAAGCACATGACGTTCATCACTAACAAGGATTCTAGTTCGAGGCTTGTTCAATACAGGATAGATTGGTAGAAGTTACATTAGAAAGGTCATTTAGCTTCGATGACATTGCCATTGTCTTCTCCTCCGGACTAAGTTACTGCTGGGCCAGCCGCGAGGCAAGGAGTGAAGAGGCCCCTTCACAAGGTCAAAAATTCATGATCACACTCAGGTCACGTAGCTGTTAACATCGTACTATGTTTTCAAAGACCGTTTCTTTCACAAAGCAGAGATGGAGTTTTTCTTTTGACGAAAATATCATTCATCTGTCTCCAAGAGACTTTCGCGCTATTGATACAATTCTCACGTATGCAATTCTCAGATGTAGATACAATCTTTAAATTATCTAGCTACCTTCCAGGTCATTGAAGAATGCCTTACTCTTTGTATGGCTCAATAGACTCCGGCAGTGGAACATGGTCAAAGTGTCCAGCCATTCCCATCATCCAGATATCAGCTGGGTGATCGGGTTGAGCGCCCATGTAAAGCCAGGTATGAGGAAAGCCAGGGTCAAAAGGAATCGCAGCCTCAATGTCCTTGATATCCTCCTTGCTAAGGTCGAGCTTAAGGGCCTCAATGTTGCCCTTGAGGTGCTCGATCTTGCGACCTCCAATAACCGGGAATGTGTATGGATACTTCTTCATAACGTAAGCAAGTGCAAGACTGGTAGGAATTGTACCCTTCCTCTCAGCAATACCAGAGAGGGCTTTGCCAACCGCAATCTCATTTTTCAAGGTCACGCCGACAGATGCATTCCTTCCTGGATCATTCTTGCGTTGCTCGTCGGTCTTAAAGTTGCCTCGACCAAGGGCTCCCCAGGGGGCCAGTGCCATCCCCTCTTCTCGAGCCATGGGGATAATATCCCGCTCGAAATCGCGCACGGCAGCAGACCAGAGACCTTGGTACACAGCGAAGCCCCGCAGGCCGTGGTCACGGGCGTACTGATTGGCCTTGCTAACGACCCAAGCGGGCGCATCGCTGATGCCGAGGTAAATGACCTTGCCAGCTTCAACAAGGTGATTGAGGCTCTGCATAACCTCGGGGATGGAAGTATGGTAGTCCCAGTAGTGGACATAAAGGATGTCAATGTAGTCGGTCTGGAGACGCTTCAAGCTACGTTCGACGGAGACACGCAGGGTCTTTGCGTTGTTACCAGTAGTATTGGCAGTGATTTCCCCGCCGGCAAATCGGCCGCGGTCACTCAACGAGTACTTAGTAGCGATCACTGAATATATTAGCAGGAAGATCTAGTGGATCAACAGGGATGGCTTACCCATCTGGTCTCGCACGCCACGTTTTTCCATCCAGTCACCAACCCACTGTTCAGACTGTCCATCTTGATATTGGTTAGCAGTATCAAGAAAGTTGCCTCCCTGCTCATAGAAGTAGTCCAAAATGCCTTCGGTGGTGGGTTTGTCGCAGCTACCTAAGAGACCCGCCCTGAAGTGTCACCATTAGTATTAACTCGTCCACAAGTTTTACGATATTGCCGGTTATTTCTCACCAGTTATCTCCAAAGTTGCTAGTGCCCAGGCAGATCGGGCTGACGTGAACAGCCGCATTGGGAGATAGGGCTCGGTAACGGTTGAGGGGACCTTTAGGGGGAGGAGCCATGAATCCGTCAGCCATATTGAGAGTTTAGTGAGGTAAGACAATGGATATCTGTGAGTAAGAGAATGTAGTATAGGAGCGTTGATGAGTGACTTGGCAGTTGGTGCGGATGGGAAAGATGTTGACAAGAGAACCGACCTTTCTTTTATGTTTTGAATTCAACTCAAGCATAGAACGGATCAAGAACCATACCACGTTCACTAGTCATTGTTAACTCCGTAAATTCCTTGGGATATCTGTCTAACATGCACAAGGCGGTATTGACTAGCGTCGCAATTCTGCAATGCAAAGTTTATCTTGGTTGGTGTCCCGGCGGTCAGGACATCAGTGAGCTTGGACAAGTGGCGTGTAAATATCAGAGTGGGTCAAGGTTAATGAAACGACGGCCAAAATTTCCTCCTTTAGAAAATAGGGAAGTAATGTGAAAAAAGGCACTCTAGCCAGGGATGCAGAATTTTCGGGTTCCTGGCAGGGAATAAAAATGTTGGCCTTAGAGGGTGCATGTGGTATATTTGTATATTCTATATAAAGTGACCTCGATGACAAAGGCAGCATAGGATAAGGTATTTAAGTATCACTAATACCGATGTTATCGTAAGTCTTTCCACTCGCCCATACTACATAGAGTGACAGCTTTAGCTCCATGAGTAACTGCATACTGAGATTAACATTTTGTAAACCTAGGATGACCCTGATGGGTCTTAGAACTTTAAAGTATCTATAACTTCTATGAGTCGCCATCTAAACGGTATCTAACTCCGCCCGCAAATCCGCCGCCCCACTGATGCCGGTTAGACTAGCAGCGTCGCCAATATGAAAAAGCCAAAACGAATATTCTCGGGTCTGGCATGTGGGTAACAGAATCATGTACGTAACTGGACCCCAAATCGTACCGAAATCGGGTCTGAAGTGCATGCTCGTCCAGTTCGCACTCCCCGTCCAGGCTTTTGGAAGGCTAGTCGGAGATGGCTAACACTCCGAAGCCACAAACCCAAAGTCTGGAATCATCATACTTGCACGGTCATGGCGCTGATGGCAGTAGAGAAGCTAAGTCGGGGGTAGAAAGTTGGGGAGGGCGCGCGTCGGATTCATTACGTCGCGATGGTAGGAATAGCTCCCCTTGGGCACTCAGGCTTTCTCAAGATGACCCACATCTTAGCCTCGGCCGCCTGTGGTTTCCCTAACTCCGCGATTGCGTAGTCCCATAGCGACAAACCATCGCGATTGACGATGCGCAGTAGGAATATTTTCGTATTGTGAACATGACTGCGGTCGTAATCCGTTGGCGGTCAGCACAATCATATTCAGAAACCATAGCTTCCGGGCGGTATCCTGACTTGACGGCTGTTCTTCCCATATTGGCATGGCTTTGACTCAGCGTTCAGATATGGCATGCGCCCATATCTGCACATGGATCCTTCACTGGATGCAGCTTGGATGATCATATTGTCCTTTCTGGCGTCTTTTTCTAGGCGACATACATTTGCTCCATCCCAGTCATCCTTAACCTAGCGACATCCCATCCATCTTCCAGGACATGGCAACCATCTCTCGCTGTCCACTCCTCAACGTCCATGTCCTAATCAAGCTTTGCCATCATCAAGCTGGTCGTACTTCTTACTGCTTCCCTTGGCCTTATCAACAGGGTATTTCTTCCGTGTGATCTCAAGCTTATCCAACACAATCTTGTCCGGATCGACGCCCATCTTATCAGCAAGAAGGAGACAGTAGGTCAAGACATCTGCAAGTTCTTCTTGCACTCGTTTCGGATCAGGCTCTGCGCTCCACTGGAAGCACTCGAGGAGCTCGGCGGCTTCGATGGAAACGCTCTTGGCGAGGTTTTCGGGGGTATGAAACTGTGCCCAGTCTCGTTCAGCGACAAAGGCTGTGAGTTTCTCTTGGACTTCTTTGTTGACCATGATGAGAGATACTGATTGAGATATGCTCAAGATTAAAGGTCGATTGATGCGGTGCGTGATCTTGCTTATATAGGCCCGGTGTGAAGAGTTCTGTGGGTCGATGCGACCCGAACCACACCGCTCCTTCCATCCCGATCAGTTCATCAAGGCACCGTTTAAAAGTTGAAATTGAGACTTCAGGATGCCTATCAAGTCTCAGCTCCAACGACAATACCTTGTCGCTGATAATTAAACTATACCCCTTAATTTCCCATTATTCCAGAAAACAGAATAATGATTCTCTAAGACTTAGGCCGCTAAAATAGAGCAGCAGGACGAGGACCAAGAGGGGCATGTTAGTAACAGCGGGGTGGGTCATCGTGGAGTGGCTTTTCAAGTTGATGCTGAAGATGTTGGGAAAGTCATGATAACTCCAAGATGGATTGAGAAAGAGATAAGAACAAAATTATACAAACGGTTATGAGCTACATGGGTTTATATACCGCGACACAAAAAAACAGAATAAGCCAGAATGTACCCTGGTAGTTCGCCCTATAGTAGCAGCATGAATGCTGGAAATATTTGAAATCTTCTAAGTTGCAATTTCTGTAACAGTTGTGTCAAGCAGGACTTCAAAATACTATCGTCATTACCTACCTATCTTTAGATAGATCCATGTATTCAGGAGCGAGCTTCTGAGGACATTGGAATAATAGTGACGTACCCTAGACTGTTTAATTGTCAAAAACTGAACCGAAGGGTCCACAATAACACCAACCGCTCTCGCCTGGAAAATCAGCCAATCGCAGCTCCAAAATATGTCGTCTCAGCGAGAACAGACCCGCCACTCCCAAGCTTCAGCATCTCATCGTGAAAGTTACGATCTGCCATGGACGCGACTCCGTTTTACCAACATAAAATCTTCATCTGAACACCAAACCGCCAGTGCAGTAATATGTCAGGCCTCGTTTCTTCTAGCACAGTGTTTCCTGCTAAGTGAAGCTGCAGTAGTCTGCGACCGTAGGCTGTGTCTGAATCCAATGAGGGGCAATTGCAAATGGGTCATGGTCTGATCCATATCAGGCGCAAAATCATTCCAGGCATAAAACTAAAGTTACTAATATATACCAATGTTATCGAGATATCGGTACATACGACCAAAGGTAGTGGAAAATACGGGATCCCGTCCGCTCTCCCATAGTCAAGCCACTAACCGGCGGATTAGTAGTTGGGTCGGTGACGACCAGCGAATCCCCGCTGTTGTATGTAGTTTTTGCATCGTTTTTTTTTGGCCGCGCTGCTCTTGCGGCACGGCCTGGTTCTTCATCAATATCCTGCGTCACGACAAAAAACGCTTCCTCACTTTGTAAATCCGGGGTTTGCCCATTGTATCACAGTCTCAGTTCAATCGGATGGCCAACTTGAAGGATGAACTGTTTATCTATTAGTTGTACGACGATCATCGTCTCAGCTTAGCGTTGCAAGCCACGGATTACGGGTATATGCGCCATTTTCACAGCTATCGAATTATAACACGTACGTTTGTGCTGCCCTGTACAGATCGTGTCGATCAGAGCCTTCCTAATTAAAAGCTGTCAATTAAAATTAACACTACTAAAACTCACTTACTTATCAGTTTACTCTATCTTACATCCCACTCAGTATCTAGTTATGTAGTAAGTTTGAAAGTTACTGATTCATATACTTGAATCTAGCAATGTCCTATAGAACAACCCACTCGGAGTTCAGCCATATAATAAGTTCAAAGTCGATAATTCATGTATTCAGATCTAGCATTATCGCATGAAAATCCCGCTTGTCAATCCAATCTAAATCCTGCATGACTCCATTCTATCCCCCACCTGATGGCGTGTTCATCAGTAACCAATATAATTCAGCCAGTAAGCATCGGCACCTTTATGTAATCATAACTTGAAACTATAGTACAGGCTGCATGCGTCGAGATGGGATCGATTGATCTCTAAATCCAGCCTTATCTTAGTTATATGGATTTTGATAATGGCTTTATTTTTACTATCCTTATAGACTATATAATAGCTTCAAGGTCACCGTCCGTCTTCTCTCATTAATCTTTAACCTTCAGTACTTAACCTTTACAAAACACATATCTCTTCTACAATTTCCACCATCTTAAATATGTCTGATTCTCTCAAGTCTGTTGCTCAAGCCGGTGTAAGTATGCCAATCCTAAATCTCAGCGGGTTCTTGTCTCTGACTTGGAGTGGATGCAGGCGTCTGGCAACCATGGTGAGGCGGTCTTGAAAGAACTTGTTGAAGGTGGCTTCGACGTCAGTGTCCTGTCTCGTAGATCAGGACAGATCCCTTCCGGGTACGCATCTCAGGTTCGGGAGGTGATTGTTGATTACGACGATCCTGAGTCGCTAAAGGAGGCTCTCGAGTCTGTCGATGCTGTCGTTTCGACTCTCGGATCTCCAGCTGTTGGCGGTCTCAGCTACATATTTATTTACAGTAGCCTGTTCCAGGATTTGGGTCTGACCAACGGCTCCCTAGCCAACCTCAAGGAGAAGTCGGTAATTCTTTACAAAGGAGGCGATCTTCGAATCAGTGTAGCCCGTCGGTCTACTGTGGGTAGGGGCATTGTTGGTGTTATCAAGAACCCTACGGCGACTAAGAACCGGAGTATCCGAACCCAGGACGGCAAGATTTCGATGAAAGAACTTGCTTCAGCTCTTCTGGAAGCTCTTCCCAGCTTGTGGAAGATTACCGAGGTAGACACAGACAAGCTCAAGGCCGACAGCGACGAGGCGTTGAAGAATGGCATTAAGGAGAAATGGGTTTTCTTTAACTACATTTTCCAGGGTGGTAACAATGCCAAGTACGGCTGTAGCTTTGAAAAGGTTGATAACGATTTCGTCGGTCTTCCCAAGTTGTCAACTGAGGAGATGAGGGCATTGGTCATGGAGATTACGCAAGCAAATGCTTAATTATAAGATATTATCCTTAGGCTCTTGGTTAAGTGAAGTAATCACTTCCTTTTGATAAATAATCTATATTAAATGGAGAGAAAAAGTATTTATCTATATTCGCCACAAGAATCTTTGTAGGTTCTCATAGATACAAAAAGAAAGATGATAGATGGTGAGAGAGGCGGGCCTTGTAACAAGTCAAGGCGTAAGACACAAGTCAGTTTCCCTACTTTGTTTCATGGGTATTCATAGAACATCCATGACAATGGTGTCACGACTAGTCTACCATTCTCATGCATGATGGCACATCAGAGTTCAGGTAGTCCTTTTGAAGTTCCTGTTATGTACAGTTCAGTCAGTAATTGGTCCAGCGAAATGTGTAATAGCTTAGGTCGCTTTACTAAATCTATCTACTCAACCAACCTTTTGCATCATTGTCAACTCTTGTCCTGTGTCCCTCCTTTATTGTCTATCATTACTCTATCCTTTGGCCTCGACGTCGTTTTCCCGAGCGCGTGTGCTGCTGTCGACCAGTGAATTGATTCGGAGCTGCGACGGCGCCCTCCCTAAACTAAGTATGGGATATATTTTGTAAAAGCTGTATTTAAACACAAATGAGGATATAAAGCTCTAAAAGCCTATGATATTACTGGTAACACTATTAAATCTAACTAGTTTTCCTTTAATAATATACTTTATCCTAGTTATAAGTACATCAACACGTAACCCTCTATGGGGCAACTAGGGCGGCCAGACTGGTAGTACCAGTAAAGGGTCTAGTTAGTACTTGAAAGGTGTCAACGCATGCTGTCAGTCAAATAGCCATCACCTGCACTTCAATCGTGTGTCGTAGCTCTGGTATAAGGTTTCAGCTCCACCACTCGACCGCTACATCTCTGAGGGTGTTCGTGCCGCAGTGGACTTCGCCTCCATTTACATGATGCGACATGAAATCGTCAACGAAATGTACCTTCATCCCTGCTTGGCCGTACACATCTCGCACCGCCTCCTCAAAGATATCCTGACCATCGACAATTGGACCCCAAGGTTTTGCAGCTAAATAATCAGACCCGATGACAACACCATTAACGACAGCCGGAAGTAAAGCAATTAGTTGACTCTGTCCAGGAGGGACCCGGTGCAGGCGCGGGGGAATTCCATCGAGATTAGATGGCCATGGATATGTGACATCCTTGAAGAGAGCGGGTACTCGCAGAACTTGGTTGTGAGGTAGTGGTACCTCTTCAAGTAGAAGCTTCAAGTTGTGGTCGATGTACTTCTGTGCATATTTCTGTGTCTGCAAAAAATCGTCGTCAGACAGAAGCGCGTTGATGGTAAGGTTCTCAAGGCTAGGATCGTAAAAAGAAAAACCTTCCGGCTGGCGGAGATCGGGATAGCTAGTGACAAGGGTGGTTCCATGACCACTCTCTTGTGCCTTCCTTAATAAAGCCAGCGGAGCTTGGGTATCCGCAATAGCGATGGTCCATCCTAGGTCGTTCTGGTAAGGCAAGAACTGGACAAATTCGTCCACATGTCCAATGACCAACCATCCAGCCTCTAAGATGAGGGGAGACTGGTAGATCTGAGCCTCGATAAAACTCCTCATGGACTTGGCTGGAAGTTTGTCAAAGTGCTTTCCCATGATGACCCTGCCGTGCTTATATGATGTTCCGTTCTTGGATACGTATGGTGGGATAATCTCGATGTTGCCACCTGAGTCAATCTCCTCGTGCCCAAAGCCAGATCCCAGCGAGAGTTGGTGGCCTCCGACTCTATTACCTCTGAGAGTTTCGAAGACCTGACGTCCACTGACTCTGGTGGACTGCGCACTCCGAACCAGGACGCGTAGTGATATCGGACCTTCCGGTCCAGGCATACTGGCGAAGCCGGGTTCCATGAAGTCTTGTGCCCAGATGTCGTCGGTGCCGTTGAGTAACTGAAGGGCCGGGGTTTCAGCCACTTTCGTCAGGGCTTCTTTCAGACCGTGTATGAACTTGTTCTGCACTGGACTGGAAGTCTCGTTTCCGTCTGTGGATAGCACCATTTCTACTCGCTGCAGGTGATGGTGGAATAGGATCGGCGCTTGCTTCATCGCCACGGCATCATAGGTCGTTATATTGCCGTCGGTGACTCGAAACTCCAAAGAAAGAGTTCCGTTCCAGACAGAGAGATCAGAAACCAACTCTCTAGCGTCTATAGCGAGCTCAATACCAGCACGTAGACTACTTGCGTTGAATATAAACTGACGATCAATGAGTCTCCACGGGGAGCCTGCATCTGACAGGAATCCGGGCTGTTTCCAGAACACACGGACTGAGCCCAAGGTGCTCTCTGGAAGCGTATAGATGCTCCCGATAGCCTCTTTAGAGATGCTTTGAAGGGGTGCGGTTCGGGCTGGGGCTGTCAGCTCAGCGGTAAGCAGCAAATGACCTGAAGCGTCGTTGCAGCTCGACAGCTCCTGGTTGCTCAGAGAAAGACCATTGAGATCAAAGGCGGTGCATCGGTGGTGTTTATCACCAATGTTGGGGAGGAAAATGGCGCCACGTTCATCTGTCCAGGAATATTTGTCGGCAATGTCTTTGCCGTTGACGATTCCATCTCGATTCGTGTCTGCGAGAATGAGCGGATGTGTGGTGGACTTAACTAGGCCGGCGCTAACATGCGTGGGAATGAAGATGGGATAGAGCCAGCTGGTTCGCATGGTGATAGGAGAAAGTTGTGCGTAATGGTAATGGGCAATAAGAGGTAGGGCTCAAGCTGTTTGTTGATCGAGTAACCGATGCGTGGGGTTCAACTATGCTTTATAGATAACGCTCGCCAAGTCCTACATTGGTAGAATGCAATGACAGTTGAAAGATCCTCATTGAAGTGAATCCCTCTAGCTGAATTGGGAAAAATCTTGACAGTTGCGTGGACGCCTTGTAGAAGTAGTAGAAGCAGCTGACGTTAGCGTTTAGCGTGAGCGTTGACGCCGGAGCAGATCAGGGTGTAGATCGTTACCCAAATAGGCAAAATACATGGCCAAGACTCGGCACGGCTCGGTATCCACCTTCAGCAACCCTGTCATCAATGCTCTTGCTGACGTGCCAGTTACTCGCAGCAATCTACCGCGTTCGACGTGCGACGGATAGCAGCTTTTCCTGGCCTGATCCAATATGCGCTTACATAGCCATCACAGGGCGAAAATATAAGGCCGGTCAAAGAGTTTGTCCCATCCCCTGCCACTGTACACCTGCCAAGTCCTCCAAGTGCGCTCGAGTAGCTGCATCGCCACCAATGGTGTCGCAGTGCCCAATGACGCGCTTGCCCACTTCAGCTCCTGCAGAACAAACTGCTGCGCACCGCCGTCGTCGTAGTTGAGCGTCAGGCCGAGCATAGTCAACGGCCAGATGACCAGCTTGCGGTGATGACTGCAGGCATCGAGCGACAAGTCTCTTAGATCCTGCAAAAGACAAGCGCGGAGGGACATCCACTGGTCAGATTCGCGAACGTGGTCTGATACCTGGGGCTGAGAAGCTAGGCAGTAGAGTACCACAGCGGACTGATAGATGCGACCAACACGTTCCCAGCCTATTCTTTGCACCGCAAAGACCTGTTCAGTCTTGTACAAGCTGCCTCCCGTGCTAAAATTAGAATGAGCCACGATCTCAGACGCCCAGAGCTTAGTCGAGAAGTCTAAGACGCGTCTGAGAATGTCTGAACCACGTGGAAATTGATTCGCGCTATTCGACAGAAGCGCCGTTGCGCCGTCCTTCAGAAAACGGTAATAGTTAATGCGGATGACTTCAGCTAGGAGATCGGGAGCACATGGTATACAGGTCAACGTTCCGTCGCTGAAAAGGTCCTGTAAGTATGGCAGAAGTTCCAGCTGCCGTTGGGCACGGGCCGAGTCCACGCAAGGGGACGTAGTTGCGCCAAGAACGTCGACGCTCAGAAAGATCAGCTTAACGTGATAAAATACTGGGATAAAACATACTAGACGAGAAATTGGTACATAGGCCGGATATTCGGGTGTAGCAGGGAGCAGCACCGGAACCCACCATGCATGTCAATCAAAGTGTAAGCTGCGTCGACGTGGTGCCACCATGAGGGTGAGATTGAGTGTTGGATCTGCTCAGTCAGCACGATGCGAGCCGCGGGGTGCCAGGCGGTATAGCCGTACCTCGGAGAGCAGTAGGCATAGTATTGGCATGATGGAGTCGCGGCCACCAGCCAGCTCCTTGCGGACCAACTGGAGAGCTTTGCCTCGGCATTGCCGCAAGTTCAGTGCCATTGCGCTGCGCTCACGCTCAAAGCCTTCAGCGGTCTGCAAAATACGATGGCCAAGGGCGCTGCATATGAGTGTCTGGGCTATTGCGGGAGGTATGCACGACACATAGGATGATGGAACGATGAAAGGGGTGACAGCGCGTCCCAGGCGGATCCCCGACAAATCGGGCGCGATATTGATGTTGTCTAGTCCAGTCATCAGTCCAGCGTCCTTCTCGTTTCGTGGCATGAACGCGACCAACAATATACTACCGCTTGTATCAATATCTCAAACGTGCTTCGGCCACTCATGTTTCTGAGTACAGTCATTGCAGTCTGTGCCTTACAGGCAGGAGTGTTGCTGGCATCCTCAACTTTTGAGTCCTCAGACGCTTTGACCTGAGTCGAATTTTCCTGTCCTAAAATGGTACAATTGGCGATGACCCTGTCGCTTCTCGCGGGGAGGCAGGAGAGGCCTAGTGTCTTCATTGATTGAGCTCCCTTGGATCTGGTCTGGCCGGGCCGCATCCACTGGAGAGGTTTGTGTTGATATCCAGGGCAGTCCACGCCTCGAACACGACATTTTCGGCACTTGGGCGTCCCTAAATCGCACACCAGTCGTCGCTTGGAACATTCCCAGCATGGAGCGACAGGTCGGAATGGCCTTACCGTTTGCTTCATTACGGTATTAGTTGATGACGTCTCTGTGGTCACCAAGATGGAAGGACAAAAGACGGTAGTCGAAGTTCTAGTGAATTCGGGCGCTAAAACACGCACCACCCATTTCACTTGACTGAGATGACAGAATTCTTCCAAATGCGGGCAAGGTCGTCATGACCCCACATATCTTTCATTCTGGTTGCATTTCTCCTACTAGCCTTCATTTGTTACGACCATCGCGGTTACGTCACGTGTATTTTCACATCTTTCTCTAATCACCAGCGTGAGCCTTCCAAGCTCACTCCTACCCTAGTCCTATAGTACAAAGCCAATTTTTGTATAAATGATTTAATTTACCCCACTGTACAGGAGATAGAATTGATTTTCAACTGCGGTAGACTTAAATTTCGAAAATTGGACTAGGGCTGGGATTTACTCGGATTTCTGATTGGTGCTTGGAAACACGTTTAGGCAAAACAACGAAATATATACAAAGGAATCAGAGGTCATACCATTGCCTTTTATCCACAAGGAAGTATTAATTTCATAGGCGGAGAAAGGGTTGTTCTTTATGTTTATTTCCGCTAACCCTTAAACAAAAATATGCCAACACATGACCGCGCCATATCTTGATTTCTTCCCATGGGAAAGTAGCAAGACAAGTACCAAGTTTTCTGGTCCTTTAAGAGATTTTGGACTGGAATCGGTGAAACGGGCCAAATCGCTGTTATCTCACGAAGGGATGGATTGGGTTGAGCTTGTTTTAGTTTCTCAGCTAGCCACACTTTTCCCACCCCCTCTTATTATGCAGCTGAACCATGATCGTAGGCAGGGATGGAACTTGGATCATCCTCCGTTGAAAAGCGGAGTGGGTATCGGAGAAACTTCCCATTGGCATTTTTAAGTTATACCGTTGTACCCATGACCTCTTTAGGCGGTAGAGATCGTCGCCATCGTATATCTGATACCAAAACACCAGAGTACACAGGTATTTCCAGACAGAGCTAAGTCCGGTCTGACACGCAAGTGTACGGCAACTAAGCCTACATCAGGGGTTCATATACCATTTAGGCAGTTTTTCTGAAGATCCTTATGCGTAAGGGCGTTTTGGTTTCTGTTGAAATCGCCCAGCTGGATTTTGCAAGCTGGTCTGAATTCATCTAGGCTTGTCTCAAAGGGTAAGACATACCCCTCACATTCCGATCAGCTGAAAATGACCTTACGAAGGTGCTTTGAGAACATGGAATGGAAACTTGCTGAATGATAGCTTTGGGGGATGGCATTATAGAAATCCTGTGCCGGAGAAATGCGGTGGAATGGTTCTCATCGAGTATATATATATAGCCTTTGCGCGACCTCATAATTCTCGTCATCGCATACAAACATAAAATTCATCTATCAACATTCACGTCCCTCAAACAAACTTACTTTACAACTAAGGATTCTCTTCCACGACCAAGTCCAAGATGTTTAAGCTTCTGCATGGGAAGTTTATTATCAGAAACCGCCTGCAGCCGGATGGCGATACGGTCAGATTCAAGCCTGACAACGTTCATTTCGTTGAAGAGCTGCGACAAGGATCTCAAGACAGGCTTGGCGTTGGTGAAGATGTCAATATTCGGTTGGAAGCAATTGACGCCCTGGAAAAAGACCAGGAGTTGGAAGGCGCCACAACCGCTCGTGATGAGCTGTTGAGCAGGCTCGGGTTTACAGATCCGGCTTTTTCTGGCAGTCCCCCGTTTATCGTTACATCTGGTTATCAAGAAGTCAGTGGCCATGTGTTGTCCAATGGCTTTGACAGCTTTGGAACCCGGCTGGTTGGCTTTATCTTCAGAGGCGATGGTAGTGCGCGCGGCTCTGATGGCTCTGCCTTCGCCCTGAGCACGGACATTGTAGATGAATCAATCAACACCGCCCTGCTCTCTGAGGGATTCGTCTTCCCAGCGTTCTACGACACTCTTCCCCCGAACCTGCGCAAACATTTGGCCGCCAAGTCGATAGATGCCCGTCAGGCAAAGAAGGGCGTGTGGTTGCGATCAAAGGGTTTCCCAGCAGATCCGCTCATCCTTAACACGCCAATCTTGGCAAACCTGAGGACGGCGGTCTCATGGCCGAAGCTTTACCGTCGTCTAGAGAAGTACCTCGAGACTCAGAGACCAAAAGACATTACTGGCTTTGAGGACTGGCTTCAAGAAGACTCTCAGTTGCGCGATGACGGCATCCTCATCATCAAGAGCAACCTGCCCGAATTAGTCCGCCTGCACGATGTGGTAGATGTCTCTGGCAATAGAATCAAGCTCAAGTACTGGCCTGACGAGTTTATCATCCAAGGCCACCCCACGAACCCAAATCAATCCCAACCGTGAGATACATACCTTTTCAAATGGTTCGGACAGTCTTTACTGCATGAACGAATTCTGAGAATAGCTGAGGCGGAGTTCATAGCTCAGGATGTTGCATAATTTCTATGAATTTATAATGTCTTGTTCTAATTGCGATAATTGTGAGCATCGAATTTGATAGTTCTAAAGCTTCCTGAGTAGTTGCACCTACCATATCTCCTTTACAATTTGTAACTAGAAGAGGATAACTCATATTCGTCACTTACTTTAACCTTGACAAACATTAGTTGAGCAGACGATATTATTAATTAACTATGCTTGTTTGATGGTAGTCCGGTACTACTGATACAAGCAAGACCCTAAGTCTGACTGAGGTGTTAATATGTTCTTCTTAAGCAGATAGTTCAGTAATTAAATCCGTTTCCATAACGGGCAATTCAGAAAGCACATAAGCCTTGCCAATAAATCCGAGCCAAGTCCATACAACCTCTTCTTGGCATTCTTGTGCAATACAAAGATAAGATTATGCTTTGCATGACTTGATCCTCGTCGGGTATCGTATTGGCTTTATGGAGTAGAGGCTCCATCCTCTCGATGACTCATTTGTTTTGTTTGTTTTGTTTGACCTTGGAGTATGACATTCTTCTTTCTATGGGAACACATCGAGGTGTCGGCAGCGCAAGGCCAATTCTCAAAAGACACATCGACGGTTTGAAAAGAGACAAAGGCGGGATCGTGTCTGGATCTGCGCGGACAGCCTGTCTGAAATCCAAGATACCGCGTATATAGCCTTGAGGATCGGAGCCACCTCCTTCTCGTAGAGGTCCCTTCAAAATAAGAGATCGTGATGATATCGTTTTGGGCAACTGCATTTTTAATCTTCGTGACTTTATCTTTGAACTCTGGCATGTTTCTAACCATGTACTGGAAGAATCCGCCACTTTGAATAACGACGTGTGTTCTGCGCACTATAACCGGAATAATGGCTGATGGAATGGTGTGTTTGTGCAGGTCATGGAAGGATGATGGCCGGTTTGGGAGGCGGCGATTAATTGGCTGTGAATGTGGATTTGATCCAGGCTACCATGAAGCATACCAAGGGTGATATATGTGAGATTGTGACGAGTCCATGAGGCCAGGACATCGCCAGGAAGGGAACCACTGCCGACGGGCCTTTATCCATACCAGTCGATCCCACTGAGTCTTCTGTCTGACTCGGGATGGCAAGGTCTCGAAGCGGTTGAGCAAATCTCCTGTTAGCTTGGTACTTAAGGTAATAGCAGGGTCTTCATTCATTTCTAGTAGACCCGATAAAGACATTCAAGTCATTGGTGCAACATCGTCTGGTAGCCACTGGTCCATTAATATATCCACAAGAGGAGTACGTGTCCGGCAGACTATGTGTACAGCGCTACCTCCTGACCTCATGCATGTATCGCCTGCGCTTTAACCGCATATTCCAGAGCAATCAACGTTGCCAGATGCTCTACACCCAAACATCATCTCGATAACCCCACTTTATTCTACTGTCCGTAAGACCTCTTTCTAAGCGCTTGTATACCATGCTTATCGAAGTTCTTCTGCAGGTACCGAGGTGCATCGGATAGACTGGCTTGCTTGAGTCTCGACAGGAGTGGGTGAGACATTACTTGTGGCGGCGATGATGAATAGCGGATGAGTGTGTTGATGTTGTTATTTATCAACTGCACCGAGTCATGTCTTGACCTACCAGTCTTACTAGGTTGGAATTAACGTACATAGTGATAGACGAGAAAGGTCAGTACTACCGCTACTTTTTCACTTATCTTCTGCAGGAATATGTGGCCAGTTGGTAGCGTATAAAAGGCCTAATAATAGTTTTATCTATGCTTTCTGAATTTACTTCTAAGAAATTATCTCTCTTTTGATTGAATCAGCACAGCTCTAACGAAATTCCCTTCTAGTAAATAATTATGAGACAAGTAGCTAGCCTGGACCCAAATTACTTGAATAAGTAGCTATAGACTTTTGCTGAGAAGCAGGAGGGGCATTGGCGAAGTTTTGCAACTGCATAGGGTGAATGCTGTCTGGGTTGATGCCATTAGCTATGAGCATTTGACGGGCGGCATCAATAGAAGAATCCCCAGGCAATGTCTCATTGTTATTGCTCTGAACGTGATGACCGTTCCGTATTGTGACATCATCCGGACCAGGAATGTAATAAAATTCATTGACGCGTTGGCGCTTGGAAGGTGAAGTGGAGGTTGGTGAGTGATCCCCGTCTCTTGTAGACTGTTGCCTGGGATGTTTGTGATCACTTTGTATCAGGCGCCCGATAGAATCTGGCACTGGTAAAAGCTTGGGGTGGCTATGTCGTTTCCTCTGATGTTCACGAAGACTCCTAGACGATGCAAAACCGACGTCATTGTATAAGCAACCTTTTGCGTAGCATTTAAATGCTTTGCCATGGGAAACCCTCTTGTGTTCATCAAGTTTCTCAGCAGAGTCAAATCCGAATCGGTAATACTGACAGCTCCGAATGGAGCATGTAAATGCGGTACGTCCGTAGTCTGAGCGGAAGACAAGCAGCTCTTGTCGGCTTAGCTCGTGGTAGGAATCAAGCTGGGAAAGATGTTGAACACCCCATTGGTAATTTGCATCGGCTCGTGAGAATAGTGTACAGTCCAGTTCAAGGGCATTAACATCTGCAAGTAAGAGGAATGAAGTTAGTCAATGCTGGGTTTATGGGTCCTGTAAGTTGATAGAGCTACCTACTCAGACCATGCTTAGATTGTTGATCTTCCAATGTTTTGCGAAAGTTGTGTACCTGGCGGATCAGCCGCTGGATCCCTGGCACTGGGTCGAGTTTATCGAGAGGTAAATTGGAACTTATGTCTGGATCTTGTGGAGAATTAATCGGTGATATCGTGTCATAGCACTGTAGAAGGTCGAGGTGCTTTTCACATAATAACAATGCTTGTCTCACTACTGAGGTCTCAGTGATAGCAGAGCTTTGATCTTCGAGACCTTGGAGGAAGTGCTCTATCCAATACTCATTGGCGTAACTCTGAAGGCCAAGAAGTCCAAGGCCGGTCCTTATCATGAGCTCCGGACTTGATTTATCGCGATGGGCATAATCCAACACTTGTATTAGCTGTGAAATACAAGCAAAGGCGATGTCCCGATGGGCGACAGAACTCGATATTAACGGTCCACTGGGTCTGCTCAATAAATATCTAATCGCAGCCTATTAGTCACTTTAGGCACGCATCATAGATAAATCTACTTACTGAGCCACTGTGGAGTGTATGATTGCAACCGTACCCCCTGGCCCGTCTTCAATTAGGGGTTTGCAAATCTCGAGCGCGGTGGGGAAAGGTCGGTTATCTCGACTCAGGCAATCTGATCCTTCATGGAGGCTTGTTCCGATAAGGACTTCATACTTCATAATACCACTCTGCTCTTGTGAGAAGATCAGCCAGCCAAAGATGCGTCTAACCCTGGCAAGGTTGCTTGGTGAACATCGATCCCGAATGTTGTTGAGGATTCTCTCGTATCTGTAATAGATTAGTATCTTGGTGACCAGTATTACTCAATGGTCCGTACATACACTGCTTCTAGGTCTTTAGGTAAAGAGTCAACATTCGATCGCAACTCCGCTAGGTTTGCTGACGTCTCTAGCAGAGACAGGACCAGATGGACCCACAAGAGCATACCTGATCACATCAGACAAGTTAGCCCGAGACTAGAAAGGTGACATCGAGAAATTTCGTACCTTCCGATTTCTGGACTATCTTCCTCCTCAATTCTTCCAACAGGGGGGGACCTATGGTGATGCCAATGTTCTCATCCAGGTCTTCTAACGAACATTTGACGATGGTCCCCACATCCTTCTCCATAGTGTGCATCTCATCCCCCAGAAATAGTATATTCTTTTGAGGGAGCTTTTGAGAGAGAAGTGGACGAATGCTCGGAACGTCCTGACTTGAAATCATAAGCTTGCAGGAAGAGCCGGATAATTTGACAAGCTGTTTGAGTTCGTTGATTAATGCCTTATGTTCACATGCTGGAAGCTCATCAATACCATCCACCAGCAGCCGAACATCATCGAACTCCGCAAGGACCTTGGCAAGTGCCCCTCTCAAAACAGATACAGAAGGCCGCTGTCCCTTGGAGCGATACTCATCATCAAAATAGGGTATTGTTTCTGGAGCGATTCTCATGACCTGAGCTGCAAAGGCCCTGAAGACACGGGCCGTTATTTCATACGGAGTGGAGTGATAGTCGCAGAAATAGAATAAGACTCGAGTGCCTTTCTTTAGCGAAAGGAATGATATAATTTGCGAGACCAGGACAGATTTGCCTACAGCGGTGAGTGTTGGTCTCCTTAGATCTCTTAGCTTTGTACTCACCCGATCCTGGCTTCCCATATAACCACATGATTGGGTTTCCTCGTCCTCTCTGGAGCCATGACCTGAATTTCTCATTTGAAGTAATCCAGGAACCCGTTCCAGGACAGCAACGACCTTTCAACCAATCGAGTTTGAGTTCCTGGTCGTTGTCGCCCGTTTCAAGCCACTTCATCATGGTCTGAGCCTGCGTTGACTGCCAACGTCGTTCTTGGACAGTGGCATCCTCAAGTGACTTCCGTCTCCATTCGCTTGCATTCTGGATATCGAGGGATGCGGCCTCCCGATCGATTAGCGCACCGATCTTGGTGATGCTTTCGATAAGATCGCCGAAACGCTGTTCAAACCGACCCCAAGCAGAGCAAAAGAAGATTTTCCAAGCTTCTAGCGTTAGCTACAATCTGCATTAATTCTTGATTCAGGACTTACCCGGCTTTCGGGTGAGAGCGTACGCCTTGCGGTGGAACTCTATGATATCCTCATATAGAAACGCAAAGAGCCGCTGGAAGTCCTGATCTTGCGCGAAAGTATTGCCCAATCTGGAAAGCCACGGGAGAGAATTACCGATCTCCGCGTATGCCGAGAGCATCTTATCCAGGGTCTGCGTATGCTCATGGACAGCCTGCGATCGAACCGTTAGAAGTTTCATACTTTTATGGGCTTAGGCTCCCAAGTACTCACGACGATGATGAATTTTACAGGTGCCTGAGGATATCTGTGAGTAGTCAACCTCAATTATCCCCGAAAGGCCGCAATCACCCACCCAAATATAAGGTAGAAAAGGTACGCCATTACACAAAGGGTCGACAGCCTTCGAGTAACGCTCGACAGCATCGAGGTAAGGATTAAGACGGCTAAGGTATCTCAAACTTCCCCTAGACGCAAGCTGAGTCTCAATTTGTGCGATCGCAACCCGGACGTCATCCAAAGAAGTAGCGCGGATCAGTTCGTCGTCTTCATTTGAGATTTCACTACTGAACCTCTTGCATGACAGTTCTATAAGCCTTTGTGCCATGTTGAATTTCTTCCCTCGGTGTTTGGTTTTCGGGATGTTGGAAAGAGAAGTGACCAGATGTAGTCAATATCACTTTATAAGGGGTATCTTCCATGGGAAAGACCAAATGATTGGAAAATGACGCAGCAGAGGCTGAGCACATTAGGAGTAACAATTATCTTACGAAAGCTAACTAATGCACCTAACGAAAGGCCTCGCAGGAGACCTTGCCAGCACATACATGTGTGTAACGAGGCTGCGGCGTAGCAAGGGCTGAGTGCCTAGATAATATCACGGTTGGCTAATGGAACTGCGCTAGTAAGCCCTAGGAGGAGACTTACTGAAATGTAACAAACAAACTTGACCGGATCTAGAAAGGGGAACGGTTGGTTGTTGTTCCCGAACCTTCGACTGACTGCCAAATATCGATCTATTTTTCGGACTTACTCTATTGACTGCTATCTACCATTACTGCCATTCGGGGTTCCCGGTTATTTTACTTACAATGTCGCAATGGAAACCGTCTGCACCATGGGTTTACCGCCATCAGCCTTTTTTTTTTTTTTTTTGTGCGGGGGGAGGGGCGCAGTAAGCCAGACGCGAAATCATTGGGGTGGATTTCATTGCAGTACACCTCGACCATACATCGGCCGTCATCGGACAGGGTTGAGACATTCACCGCTATACTCAGCCACTACACTGAGGGATGTTAGGTACCGCCGAAACAAAGAAGGGGGCTTGAAATGCTGTTGAAATAGACACTGCCACCCCCTGAGGCCCCCACAGCACCGTAAAGACTACGGGACGGCGCGAGACGCCTCCTCGGCTTGCCAGTCATCAACTAAACCCATTCTTATTCCTCGGGATTGTTGGTGACCTCCAATTGTATGATTCGCCGTTTTTTAATCCGTTTCCTACACATCTAGCCTCCTTGGGCAATCTACGGATGAAACCCTAAAATCTAGTTATTGTTCTCAAATACTGAGCCCACCAAATTCAACCATCACGCCTTTGTCCGCAATGGCCGCACCAGATGAACATTTAGTCAAGAGAAGAAGACTAGAGAATTCAACTTCATTCGCGTGTTCCCGAGGCTTGACACCTGAGCCGCACGATGGGCCATTGCCTGATTCTGAATCATGGGACATAAACCCCCAAAGCTTTCTGGAGTGCACCGTCATCGGTATTAATTCGACAACACCTGTAGACACTCCCTGTCTGGACAAAGTTGCCCCACAACCGAGTTTCCAAAACTCCATGCTCATGGATGGTGCTTGTGCAACGAGCACTTCCGTCATTGCTGAAGATATAGCTGAAACCGTCTGCTTCGGAACGGTAAGGCCCTTTCCCAGTACCCATATACAGCACAATCAGATTAACCTAAGAAGTTGACATCGTTAACTTCCCTCTGTGCCACCGACGCCAGTGGCAGACAGTCTTTCCCAGACAGATTGCCGCTCAACCTAGGCGTTAAGGGCACACTCCAGTCTTTGTCGCTCGGAACTACTTACGGCACTTTGGAGGCCCGCGATACCAAGCTATTAGAGTTGTTCAGTCGCCATGGAATCGAATTTGAGCTACTGGGAATGTCATCACAGTTGCAGAAGGGGAAAGAAAAAAAGACTACGGTATGGGCTACCTTGTATGGCCCTCGAGACCTTGCCCCGGACCTCTGCGACCTTTTCCATGATCTTGAGCTATACTTGCAGGATCCAACACTCGCACTTCGAGACATACCATACTTCAATCCGCAGCGCTTCATCAACAAGCCAGGCATTCGAACCGTTGACTTCCAGGACATCCGGTCCAGTTCTGAACAGATATCATCGGTAAGAGACGAGAATTTGGTAATCACAGATGTATTGGACAAGCTGAGTTCAGAGCATACTTTGCCTGAGACGCCTGGATCGTCATATCTACTAACTGAACTAATGAGGTTAGATGATAAAAGATTGTCAATCGTTGTAACAAAAGAGCTGACAGCACCTAGTCATCAAAAACAAGGCCTCAGTTTTATGATACGTCGAGAATTAGGGTGGAGACTTAATGATCATGGGCAAGATGTCTGGTCTAAATCCATTGACTATGTTGGTCGTGTCATGTAAGTATATGCCATGAACTTTGAGGCGATGAACTAACCTGATTGCCATAGCTACACCAATAACGTTGACTCATCCCTACATCACACACAGCCTTTAATATTTAGAGGGGGAATTATTGCTGACGCCATGGGGCTCGGAAAGACTCTCAGCATGATTTCACTCATTGCACACGACAAAGCCCTAGGAAAGGAGCCAAAACTTAACAGTTCAGGTGACAAACTCCTGGGCAGGGGCACGCTTCTAGTCCTGCCTCCTTCCTGTTAGTTTCGCTCTACCATATATGCGAAAGCATGTTACTAAACATTGAAGTGCTGCATAACTGGGAGAAGGAGCTCGCAAAGTCAGTCCAATTTTGTTTGACAGTAGAACAGACTACAACGGTAGAGAAACGGATGCTGATCGACATAGGCACTTATCTGCAGAGCACTTTAGCTGGCGGCGGCACCATGGACGACAGCGGATCCAGGAAACCGATGTGGAATTTCATGACATTATCCTTACGACGTACAGTACGCTTGCGAAGGAGTGGCGAGATCAGAAGCAAAGTCCTATCTTCTCACATAATTGGCATCGTGTGGTTCTGGACGAAGGTAAGTGGATAGTAAAAACGATTGGAACTTTTGCAAGATCTAATGCCTGTCAGCGCATGAGGTCAAAGATGCATCGACATCTAAAGCGCGTGCCGTATGTGCTCTCAGATCCAGCTGCAGATGGGCTGTCACCGGAACCCCCATGCAGAATCGACTTTCTGAGCTCTTTAGCCTCTTTTCCTTCCTTCGTCTTACACCATACCATGAGAAAAGGAGTTTTAACGAAGCCTTCACGAACCCCTGTGTTCGAGGAGAAGAAAGAGGGCCTCGAATGTTAGTACAGTTACTGGGTTATATCATGTTACGACGGTCCAAGAACGTGATTACCCTACCACAGAGAACAGACTACCGACGGTTTCTCCAACTCAACCTTGAAGAGCAATACGCCTATGACACTATAAAGCAGAAAGCTATCCGATGTCTCGAAGATACCCTCGCTTCACGAATGCCCCAGGAAGGCTATAGCAATGTTCTCCAGAAGATAAATGCTCTGCGAGTCATTTGTGAGCTAGGTTGTCGACAGCCTGGTTTAGAAGAGGCTTTATCTGAACCTTTGTCAAACGACTGCTTTCTATCATCCGGAGAACCAGACGAATTCTCAACGCCAAGCACAATAACTGATGACGTGAGACATGATGATTGCGGCTCAGAAGCGAATGCAAGCCCCTTTGGAGACATCTTTACCCGTCCTCAAGAATGCTTACCATTATGCACATCAAGCATCCTTCCTGATCCGTGCCCGAACAACCCACAACCTGAATCGTCACTGACCAAAGGTCAGTGGCCAACAAAGATTCAAGCTTTGATCAAGGACCTTCAGAGTTGCGCTACTGGGACAAAAAGGTAAGGCCATCCTGATAATGGAGCTACTGTAACTTACCTAGGATTCTAGTGTTGTCTTCTCTTATCGCACATCGATTCTGGATTTTACAACCTCAGCTCTCAGGGGCGCTGGGATTGGCTGTGTTCAGATTGACGGCAAGTCGAACGCGGAGAAGCGAAGCCAGATTATCAGCGACTTCTCACGGCAAGAGACAATACCGGTGCTTCTCTTATCCTTAGGCTGTGGAGCGGTTGGGTAAGTATATGTCGCATGACCATGGGTGCCTAGGGCTAACCCTTCCGTTGTCTTACCCTCACTGCGGCCTCACGGGCATACCTATTAGAGCCGCAGTGGAATCCATCTATAGAAGAACAGGCACTTGCTAGAATCCACCGACTTGGCCAGACTCAAGAGGTGACAACTATTCGGTTCGTAATAAGCGGTTCTATCGAGCAGGTAAGTCATATAGTCAGCTGGTGTGATTCTACACTAACAGGATGTGACCAGTATATCCTAGATATACAAGATGGAAAACGGGACCTTATAAGCCTCCTTGGCGCTAAGCCCACTGATGGAGGTCAACTCATAGCCAAACTCCAGGTATACATTGCGTTCCTCTTTACTTGATAGTCGGATATTAAGCCACTAACGCACATCAAAGCAACTACGGCAGCTCCTGCGTTGAAGCTCACGCTTCGTTAAATAGCACCGTGCTCTCTATCGTCTTGGTATGAACGTATGACGGACTGGAAGTTACCCACACAGCGTTTGCAGATGAATGCTGCTCCAACAGATGTGTTATTTACTTCCAATTGCCTGCAATGGTTGACCGTTATACATGATAGCCATGGCGAAGCGGATCGGGCAAAATTCTCGTTGGATTATAGTTTATGTGACAGATGTATAGATATGGTCTTATTGTTATTAAAGGCTATTGTTTGACTTGGTCTGCGTCATTCTCTCGCTGGTTAAACTACACGCCACTACAGCTATCGTCGACGGTAGAGTATTTTTATACCGGAGACCTCGTTGCTTTGCTTTTTTTTCCTCAATGTTTGAGATGCTAGAACCAGAAACTGAAGCGTCTATCCTGGCCTGCTACTGAATCACCAAGAATCGTTTGACGAGTCATTTCTCTAGTGCCCCGGAGCTTTTCCGTGCTCCAATTGCTTACAACACTGGAAGAGTATGGAATCTAGGATGATGGTCATCGTGAACTGGAATGCATGACTCGAGTCGAAGAATCAAGAGCTTGATAATTTTCGGATAGGTAAGTTCCCTATAGAATCATCATAAGGTTCAAGTATATAGTTTGACATCTTCAGGGCGGTGTGGGATTTTATGAATTCAATACCCTGATAACCACTGATACCGCTTGTAAGAGTTTAGCAGAGTTAAAAGTCCGAACGTTAGAAGTCGAAGCGCTCCCTTTTACGACTGACTGCGCTATGGTCTGGAGACATTTTGATCCCGACTGTCAAAGGTATAGCAGCGCGATGGACTCCCAATGATTTCAGTCGATACTTTAGTCCTCTCATCTGGAGAACGATAGAGGCCTCGTAATTTCCGCTCGACTCTTTTATGCCGGCCTACTGTAACGTGTACAGACCCTTCAAGCCCGTGAACACCTGTTTACGCCGCGCGGAAGACTGCAACATGCTGACTGACGACGTTCAATTGTTCGTGAAGAATAGCATCTTGATTCGGCAACCTCGTCAACACAAAAGACTCCATATCGCTCTAACTTCCTGTTGTACGGTTGACGATGCGAATCAATATATTACGGGAGAAGTGTAACTTAGCACGACTGGATGTTAACAGAATGGACTAAAACTGGTCTCTCATAGTGGACGATCAAAGCCCTATTTTATCTGTGGAATTCCTCAACGCCCAGTCACAACGATACCATTAATGCAAATGATGGGTTTATTACTATCAACACTAATACAACCAATCCTTCGCTACACTATACAGTGTCTGAACCGGTTTTCCCAATGTGTAATCACTGACCGATTGACACCGTTTCCAGACATACAAGATAGAACAAGGCAAAAAAGGAAACAAGATTTGCTGTCGTCAATGCTTATCCAGACCTCGCCTTTGCGATGTCTAGATCGGTTTCAGGGTGTAAGCCCCCAAGGGTAAGAGACGAAATGGTTGATATGTTAGTGTAGACCACCACTTATCCAAAGATTCAGAGGACATGTCTTCTGTCCACGCCAGTACAAAAAAGAAATCGAAAAAGGGACCAAGAAGTCTACTTCGTCGGGACCATCGTTAGAGTCGTCGATCATGAGTCGTACCGAATGTTAGCGGGCGTTCAATTCTTCTTCTTGTTGTTGTCTTCCTTCTGCTCCGCAACACCAAACGCCTCCTGGTATGTAGTGAGGACCTCAGTAGGGTCGATCTTCTCACCCCACTCTTTCTTCGTCCCATCAATGGGAATCTTTCTCTTGCCCTGATTGTAGGTTAGACGAGTCATGTACTTGCCCGCCGAAGTGAACATGAAATCAATGTGGAAGGTGACTTTGGCGGTTGAGCGGCCTTCTCCGTGACCTCCGGACCACTGCCCGACCACCGGCTCCGGGATAGTAAGGAGGCTTGGCTTCGCAGCCTCCAGATAGGTCTTCAGCTGGTCCTCAAGCCGCTTTGTTAGGGGGGCCATGTTGACTGTCTGCTGGCTGTTGACGGTGTAAAGTGGTGGTGTTAGTAGGTCGGTGTTCGGGAAGGGGGTAGCTTGATCTTCGGAGTTGTGTTAGAATGATTTGTTTCTTCGAGGAAGGGAGGAGGGAGGAGGAAGTCATCTAAGCTAGTGGTACATGGCTACAGCAGTGACAATTGTCATAGCCGTGACAATTGCTGCAGCAGTGACAACTGCCACTGCAGTCCATAGCAGTGACCCGGTTGCATGAATGCACTTGTACAGCTGCAGTCACACAGCTGGGTGGATAAAAGAAGAATTGTTCTTAGATTCATGCCATCATAGTACAGCAGCCTGAACATATAAAGTGAACATATCATTTCATCTCTTCTGCCACTGGAGCCCAGTTGTTCTGATACCATAGGGTCAATTATGTGAACACAGTCTCAGTCACACAAAGACAGTTACACAAAAGCAGTGGCACGGCAGTGACAGCTTTAAGCAGTACCTCCGTACCTCTCTAACGCTTGCCGCCTTTCCCTCCAAACTCAACTCTCCACCTACAACAATTTTCGCATCTGAGTCACCACACAAAAAGCCAGCAGCCAACACAACAAACCGCCATCGACCATTCCATTTTATCACCACCTCGAGAAACTCTGCAACCATGGAGCCTGCGAGTGAATCTGGTAAGCCATTCTTGTCGTTGCATCAAACAGGCGACTCACAACATCTAGGTGCGCGCGAAAACATGTCCGACTCAATCATCCCCGGCTACCAGGCTGGCGCCTCGCTCAACCTACAGGTCCTCGATACCCCCAAGTCTTTCATGCTGCAGTCGGTGTCGAACCTCTCGGTCAAGATCGAAAAGGTTCTCTCAGTCACCATGGCCCCCGTCATGCTCGTCACATTCGATACGCCAGCCACATGCGACACCCCCGGCGGAAATAAACGAGCAGTTCTCAAGCTTTTCGACCGTCGATTCGGGTCATCGCTACGAAGGGATCCTGAGGGACAACACATTCCCTGTCGCGTCGAAGATGAGGAGGCTTTCAAGGCGTTTGTGCTCCGAGAACAGCCTGTGCCTTTCCTCCGAAGCAAAGAGGAACGAATGAAAGAGGAAGAGGAGGTCGAACTACTGTCATTCCTAGGAGCCTCCGCCTGGCTAGACGAGCCCGAAGAGCCCGAGGCACAAGCCAAGTTTGAACTTGAACTCTGGCATGAGTCTTGCGAATTCCACCAAACGGAGGTCAGGGCATACAACCACCTACAGGATTTGCAGGGCGTCGTGATCCCTCGAATGTTCGCGTCTGTACGAATTCCACGCGAAAGTGGCAACTCGAGAGTGGACTACTTCTTCAGCCCCTATGGGATCCTCCTTGAGTATATCGACGGGCCAAACCTCTTCGACCATTATGATGAGATGGCCTCCCCAGCGGGCTTGGAGGAACTTGTTCAGCGCGCTGTAGATGGGGCTTATCAGATCAACGAACGCGGCCTCATCCTCAACGACAGTTCCCCACGTAATGTGGCAGTCGACAAACAACTCAACAAGCCCTACATCATCGATCTTGCGCAATGCAACTTCAAGGAAGACTTTATGAAGGAGGAACTCGACGAAGACCTTGAAGAGGGAACGACACATGAAGATGCTTGGCTTGCTCTTGTCTATTCCGATCACAACCCGAGCTCGATCGGCACTGTCATGAAGAGGAGGTTGGAGAGGGACCATGGTATTGAGATTGAGGTTGTTTTCCCAGATATGAAGAAAGTTCTGGAGTACGAGTCCCGTATTGCCAATGATCTCATCACCACTGACCCTCGTCGAGTGAGGAGTTACTCAACCTGTTCGGGTCCATCAACCATGATCAACAGAGGAGGTCTTGGCAACGATCATCACGGCACCAAGGGTTTCGGCGCGGTAGGCACCCAAATCTGGCTGGAAGTCTGGAAGCGACTCCGCCTGGCAGTCTCGGGCGGTACAACAGGCGTGGCGAAATTGCTCAATTGGATCAGGGTAAGATTGGTTTCGTCGCTCAGAAAGGGTATTCCCAGCTATTGGGGTCATATGTATTGATGCGATGATGTCCATTACTAGCTTGGACTGGAGTCTAAGTATATACACCGAATAAAAAGTACACCAGTCATCTTACATACTTTACCTTGGAGTCGCTTATCCCTATCGAACGCCTGCGCAACTGTCTGATATGCATAAGCGACAAGCCCATTGGGCTAGTCCCGGGCGCCGCTTGGGAGGCTGGGCGCTGGCAGCTGAGAGCTGGGAAGTGGGGGCAAGACATGGTGAGTGAAGACCGCAGCGGGTAAGTGCAGCAGATGGATATCTGAGAATCTACATGAAGCCAATGCCGAGACGAATAATTTCAGCTGAACTGAATTGAGCTGGGAAAGGAACGAAGCCGGAGCTGGAGCACTGGGAGTCGATGAGGTTGAGGACCAACTGCGGCTTAGCAGAACAGGACATGGCGGCATTAGACCAAGGAGACAAGAACATAGAATGACATAGTTTGTTAGCATTGAATACAGACAATTGAACGAACAAGAACAGGACCGGAGTACAATAGTGATTGAGGAGAAGAACAAACAGAATTGACAACACAGCAGTGCAGATGTAGGGGCAAGTTTAGCGCTATAAGCCCCATGCTTCTGCCGCTTGTCCCCTACAAGCTAGTGGGCTTCTGGCACCTTTCTAGGTACTCACACTTCAGCCCGACACCTCAGCCAATCAAATTATCACATCATGACGCTAACACCTCGCTAGTCACCAGCAAAATGACCTCCACCTCAGTCAATTTAATTGCTTTGTTCCTTAAACAAGGCGATGGTTCGTTCAATGGAGAGAAATCACGGTCTCAACTTGCGATAGACAAAGAGAACATGCTGAGCAATTAAATCTACTTCATACTAGACATTAATTCCTGAATCACATAGTATCCGATATTTCACACAGCAAGGTCGGACGGATGCGACAGGGTGATGTCATAAGTTGTAGTGTAATTGAGCTGCGACGAGCAAATTGAGCCACCGGCGACCTTCCAATACGGACAAAATCGCGGCCAGCATGTTCTCTACTAGTTACGAAGACCTCGAACTATAGTTCTTCTACTTACAGTCCTCATTTTATCAGAACAACGGCGAGCAATTCACTCTCGGGAATTGGAAACCAAATCGTGGTGTAAGACATGGTTGGGAAAATGGCGAATCAGCAGCCTTGCCTTAATAGTACCAAGAGCAACCCTAATCAGGATTCTTTCAGTCAGTAAGATCCAGTCAGTCAGTACTTCAATCGTGTTCAATATGCGACCGTAGGATGGTGAGCAATTGGGGTTCGAAGTTGGAGCCCAAGTCAAGGTGTTGGTTGAGGTACGCAACGTTCTTTGCACAGAGTGGGGCGCCAGTCGCTTTTCTACCAAGGACGAAAAACCCGTAAAAATAATTGTTTGTCAGCTCGGAGCCATCTCAGTACCAACTTTCAAGCTTTATATCTTGTGCGACTAGCTAATGACAAGCAACCGGTCCATCCAGTTGGAGATTAAGTCGCGATGTTGGTATGCACCAGACGCTATACAGCCAGGTCCGTGGTAAGCGCACTTGCCCCACTACCGGGTAATGTGGACAGCAAAACAATTTGACAAAAAGATTGGTGGTCTGGTGATACGTGATGCTCTACTAAGCAATCGATACTTCGTGTGGCCTATTGATTAATCTGAAGAGAGCTACAGAGATATAATTGCTACCGCATGTTGGGAAGATGGTGATCCCGGCTGCTTTTCCTATGTTGTTTTGCTCGTGATGCCTCCTCAACCACTCAGACCGACGCACGTCCACCAAACTTTGCGTCTTCTGACATGGGTAAAAGTGGCATATCTGCGCACCCCATAGGGCATGCTTCGCTGCTGCTAGCCTACTAGTTAATTTGCGCCGGTGGGAAGGAATGTACTTGGTGAAGGTTGCGCACGTTTGGGTTGTGGCGCTTTGAAAGCTGGTATTCAATTGATGGGCTCAGTGTGGCTTATCTTATCTTGTATCTTATCACGTATCTTATCGGATCTATTACGCTTCCCGCAGGGTGTCAGTAGAATCAACCGTTATAAACATAAGAGACGAAATAGTTTAGTCATCTTGTGCAACCTTAGATGGGCCTCAAGGCTACCTTAATTTTGTAGCCTAAACCTTGAAGGAAATCTCTTCTGTTACCCACCTAGGCTTCTTGCAGGTCTCGAGTTAGCCTTGAGGGCAAAGACAGTTTTTGACTCAGTAACCCATAGTCAGTCATAATTTGGTACACCTTTTCGATCCAGTCGGTGGGTTAGAACTGGTTTGGCACTACTTTAGGCAGTGTCGTCGTAGAAAGTCAAGCGATCGACTCAAAGGCTGACACAACAAGGGATGCTGTGTAAATCGAGCGATATAGGTGTTGAGGAATTTGCGAGGTGTGCTCTAGCCCTATGTTGCTGATCCACTAAATAATCCGGATGGTGGCTTTGGTGAATTGTTCGGAGTGCGGCACGGATGAGAGCTTCGTCTCAATGCTGCTAGACCAAGAGGTTGCTGCTACTCCAGAGCTTTCTGATTCGGCATAGACTAGGTATTGACAACCTGGGCAAAGCGTCAGGGAGGCATCGCTGCAGTAACAAGCGTGATATGGAACTGCTGCCTGACAGAGCCTTGCGTTTCAACTTTTTTCTCCTTCCTTCATCAAAATCCTCAGCATACCAGGCTCACCCATCAACCTCTGCGGTAGGTCTATCCAAGAACTAAGGAAAAGAACAGTGCTCGTCGCAATCAGCAGTCGCAGAAGTAACAATATTCGTCCCTTTACCTGGTGTTGACGCAGTGTAACTTCCGCCCAGTGTCGAAGGTCAAAGCTAGGGAATTAGAGCGAACGAGAGTAAGCAGCGGGAGTGTGAGACTCGGCCCAGAAGAGTTCGGGACGTCAAACGTATCTGCCAAGGTCGTTTCGAAATTTTAGCTCAGCCCCCTCATTGTTGGTTGCCATTCAGAGCTTAAACTCGCTCGACACCAATCAGAGGCTCTAAAGATGGGATGAAAGACCGTTGTAGGTTCGAAGAAGGGCGTTGCCGTTAGTAATGGAACCAAAATTAGTTTGTCCTCTAACCCTATTCTCCGTCCTCTCTCGTATTATCCTATCACATATGCCCAGTTATTGTCTTCGTAGCTGGTACTCCGTCTTGTGGGTATGGGTTGGTTAAGGTGAAGCTGGTTGCGGTGAGCTCGTTGCCTTCCGTTTTCGCGATGAGTATGTTCGAGAAGCGACGATTGCTGGCAAAGCCGATCAGAACTAAGAACTTGAAGTCACTCCACGTGAGCGTTCGCTGAACGGTTGCAATGACCATGTTCATTCGAGATAACAAAATGAGCGGCCATTCTTCGATTATCTTGAACTCTCGCCAGGTCAGAAATTGTCAAGTTGGGTTAGAATTTCTCGTTATAATCTAGCTAATGGTGACGCTTGAAATTGCCTACCCTATCGCGCAAGTCTGTCCGTGCGTCCAACAGCATTGTGGTGGTATAAGCTGCGCGACTTGAAAACTGACCTTCAAAAAAATCAAATAGGTGTCCAGTCCAGGGTAGCAAAGTGAACGAAAAACGAATAGCCTAGCTCCGCTGTGCATACGACTGGCACTGTCTCGGTCGAGACGTTATATGTCTACTAGAATCCGGGTCCATGAGATATCAGTCGTTTATAGGTCTGATGGGAGAAGAAGCCGATAGACAAATTGCTCCAAGATGCGGGTTTGAGAGACATCTAACTCTTTCTGCAAACAGGCGGTTGACAATTAAGCACGGTGTAGCAACAAGCACGACCTATGGGCTACAAAAGGGAGGGAAAGACTATAGCAAAAATATACATCCGATCGAAGGACCACGTCTTGTATGGCAAATCAATTGATAAAAGTAAGCTAAATAAAATATGAACTCACTTTGCGAAATTCCGGGCTCACGTCAAAAGTGTCTGGTAGCGAAAATGACAAGCCAATCGCTGGCATCGTTTAGCCCGCGACTGAGACTAACCTGGAATCCGGTTAGCGCCAATGACATGGATTAATATGATATCGCTCAAAGAGAGCAAAGGAAGTTGGGCAAGTTAGAGGCTTCAATCTTCACGAGAATGATGGACCTACCTGACGAGATCTGGCAGCAGATATTTGCCAACTTCGAAGACTACATGCCTTTGAAGAATTGGTGGATGTACGGCGCTCAACTGAATCACGAATGTCCCAGAACCTTGCATTCACTCTCACAAGTATCCCGCCGTTTCCGACGCGTTGCACAATCTTTCCTTTATCGCACTCTTCTTCTTGAAGGACGTGATGAAGAAGCGCTCGTCCAGATACTCCTCTTGAGAACTTTGAGCGAAAACCCCAAATTGGGTCAACACGTCCGCAATGTTTCCTTTGACGACGAGACAGGGAGTCCCTGTCGGATGAGTTCCGCATTGGTCCACATCCCGGTTGAAAGCATCTTTAGACAAGCCCTCGAATCTCTCAACCTTCCACCGTCTACTACCAAATGGCTTAAAAAGTCAATCTCGGATGGGTGCGCCTTCGGGACTCTCGCTGTGGCATATATGGCCCAGTCACAGTTTGTTGATTGCACAGTGCCTTGCGTTGAAAGTCCTTTGCCGTTCATGCTCAGCGGATGCCTCGGAGTTGAAGACGGTTTGCTGATTCAAATTCACCAGGAAGAAGAGGATCATGAAGATGGTCATCAAGACAATGACAAGACAAACCACAAACACGCGCCAATGATCATGGGAAACATGTCTGCAGACTACAGTTTTCCCAATCTGACAGAAGTAAGGATAAGAGCAGGAGGCAGCGAAGGGGTTCTGTCTGCCTTGGTGATTGAGCCCATTCTCCTTCATCCCACACTGAAAATACTACGTACCCTTGGTATCGACTGGACTGGGGATACAAGTAGGCAACTCAGATGGCCTGATCGAGCTTCTAACCTCCGATGCTTGGATTTGAAAGAGTCAGTCATAGACGCTACTGGCCTGAGGAGTGTCCTCACTCGCTGTCCAAACTTGAAAAGTCTGTCGATTCAGTTGGCCGACTTGAGCAGGGAAGAGGATATGGAAGAGGATAGCTGGATAGTTAACTTGAATGACTTCGGCGATGTGCTGAGGCAACTTGGACGCGGGCTGGGGGAGTTCGACTTCCACACTCACGACTACAGTGATAATCATCCCACCGAGGGTAGACTTGGGCTGCTTCAAGACCTCAGCTCGTTGAAACATCTCAAAATCGACAAAGAGGTACTGCTAGGGGTTCCGAGAGAACCAGGTGAGGAAGTTGGTCGACCAGCCTTGCGGTTTCATGAGGTCTTGCCGCCATCTTTGCAAACCTTATACTTGCATTGGTGTGAGACCTTTGGCGGGTCCTGGTATAGAAGCAGGCGTGAAATTGTCAACAAAGAAATTCATGAATTGATTATCCAAAATGGGCTCCCTGATCTTCGAGAGATACGGGTTGAGCGGTTCTACAACGAGACAGGGGAAGGGGAATGGGCTCCAGACTTGAGGGTAGATGGATGGGAAGTCACTGTTGAAAACGAGCACCTGTGGGAGACATACGATTGTTCGGGGTGTTTGCGTACAATTCTCATTCTGTCCAGGGGCATATGATCTCCACTCAATTAAAACCCTCCTCCTATTTGAATAGCCTCTATAAAGCCATCACTTCCAAGGCCAAACCAGCCCTTCATTATCACGAACTATGATTCGCACCAACCGACCATAATGTTGACGGCTTCCAATGTCAACAAGGCAGCCTACGTTGTCGCGATTTTATGTGGTGATTTGTTCCAAGAGCATGCCACAGACTCTGTATATAAAGAAGGCTTTGAAAGGTGGATATCGTTTCAAAAACGAAGGTGAATTGATAACTGGTTCTGAAGCACACTGGACAATATCTAGCTCTCCGTCTCCGTTGGGTTTGGCAGTCTATTACACTGACTGTACAGATTGGAGATGATTGTCCTTTATTGATTGTTGAAATTGGGTCCTACTTTTGAAGAGACATAAGAAGGATCTCCCAATAACATTCTCGCTCTCTAAAGGTGACTTGCAAGATATCTTGGGGAACTTTCTATTAAAGCTATATCCAGAAAATATAGATAGGGTTATTCTAAGCTAGCAATAGGTTAGAAATTATTAAGTTTTAGTAGTAGTATTTAATTACAATCTAGCTAATAGCAACATTAGAAATTCTTACACTATTATGTAAGTCTACTAGTGTATTTCGTTTAGGGTAATAAAGTAAATAGAAAATAAATAATAAAGCTTTCTAAATTATTTTTCTATAATAAAGATTTAGTATAGTTTAAAGCTAAGTTAATTGGTACCAAGTACTTATTTAGAGCTAATAGTAAAGTTTCAGGGCTAATTGTATTAAATAGCTAAAGAGTGTAATTGTTGAAAAGTGTGAGAATGTAAACAGGGTGACTAATCTTCCTGTCGGCTTATAACACCATGACACTCACTAGCACGCTTATCCAGCCTAGAATCGGGAGACGACATGATTGAAAATCTGGTCCTGGACAGGCTTCATCAGGCCATATGACAAATGATCACTGGCAAGCTGGCACTTGCACTCGGGATCAAAGGAGCAAACAATGTCGTTCTAGAGGTCTAATGTTAACGAAGATCGATCTGTATTAAGAAAAGAACTACTCACCTCCAAACAAATGTCAGCAACCTTTCCACTGCGGTCAAGACTCTCGTTGAACGTAGGAATGCTGTCGTTTGACTGCAGAGACTGGATTGTAAACAATCCATTCGCAGTGCGGTTATCATGATGGCCTTGGCTGTCGACGTTGGAGAATCTACCAGGCATGCGATACGGGTTTCCAACCATTACAATGCTGCTGACAGCGGCGATGCTTGTATCGTCGAGTTCATTCAGCGCTTTCTGAACAACAGTTGCACCCTGAGAGTAGCCGAAGAGGAAGTACTTTTGCTTAGGACAATCCTGGAGGCCATACTTGATGACGTTGGTAACGAAGTTTACACCGGCGGTAACATTCTGGTCGAACCCCGCGGGATAGATGACGGCTTGGCTGACGGCGCCGGTGTTGTTGGCCAAAATCCGCTCGATAGTGTTCTGGAACATAAGGGAAACACCTTGCGGCTCTCCGGAACCTCGAGCATCAAGAAGCTCTAGAACAAGTATTAGTATCTGTCTCAGGTACAGAGGAGGAAGCGAGCGCAACTAACTGTAGGCAGCACATGGCTTCAGTTGCTCTGGGGTGGACAGGTTGACCCGGGGGATGGCGAGATAGGCTGAGTCGCCACAGCGGCAGCCGGAATCGGCAGAGGCAACCGCAACGATGCCAGACAGCGTGGACAGAAAGAGGAATGTAGGAGAAACCATGGTGTAGGTAAGTTGAAGTTGTACGTTTTTTAGGGAGTGTATAAAGTAGGAAAGGTTGAAAGGAAAGAATGAAAGATGAAGGTGTTGTTTGGAATGGTACTGAGCTGAGTCTATGACTTTATTTATATTTTGATGTGGAACATTATCCAGGGAACATAAAATTAAGGCTACGATATTTAATACACATGGAAGGACTAGCGTAGACCTCGTATATCGGTACGAAGCACTGACCAGTGTCAATGCAAAGTTAATTTGTGGACGGAGGTAAGTATGTCGCTCTCTCATTGGTCCGATCACGGACCGGCGATACTTTCCGCTCGTAACCAGTCTTCTGGGAGCTGAAATATGAACATACAAAGCTTAAGAACATCTTCGATTCTTACCTTTTACGTGAATTCTTTACGTAAGTTTACAGCGTGCAATATCCCATTCTCACCCGTAAATGTAAAATTGTTTCTTTAACATTTGGAGTATCAAGGGGGGTTCATTTGCTTCCCCTATGCCTAACTTTTATACACTTAGCCTTTCGAAAATAACTTACTTTAGCTGAAGTTACCGATACCGTTGATATTCACCATAACGGATGCTTCTTCTAAAATACAGTTTTAGTATGGCAACTGAAAGTACAATCGATAGAACTTTATCGTAGACAGCTGACAGCTGATCATCGAAGGGACTTGCGCTTAGACCATTGCAGTTAGCCTAGCAGGAGAAACGTGGTCCCGACCACCTAGTCATCAAAGTAATCCATTTGATAGGCATTTGGATTTTCCAACTTACCCTGCTGCTTGGGCCAGGCCTTTAACGCGCGTCTTTGTTTCTCACGCGACGGTTCCGACTGAGGGATGCGGCGAGCACACAACAAGACCAGGACAGGCTGCCTAACGTGTAAACGTAGGAGAATCAAGGTTCGATCATCACCCTCCCTTCATTGGAACGCGCGCCTGCTTATTAATTGTACTTGTAGTGTGATGAGATCAAGCCGCGATGTAGAAATTGCCAGATCCATGGAACCTCTGAATGTTTGTATGAAACGCCAGAAGCCTTAGTACTTCCAGGTCAGGGCCTGCAGTCGGCCAACGGTACCTACACGCTTCAACACTTGAGTCTACTGCATCATTTCACATCCTCCACAGCTCTGACACTCTCTGTCAACGGACAGGTTCAGGGCCTTTGGCAGGTCGACATACCGCGTATCGGATTCTCTTTCCCCTTTGTTATCCATGCCATTCTGGCGTTATCTTCGATGCATATGGCTCACGAGCTACCTGACCAGAACCAGGCCAGGTGGGCATCGGGCATTGAGCTACAACAGCAGGCTGTGACGGGTGCACAAAAAGCATTGAATAACATTACAACAGAAAATTGCACCGCCGTGTTTCTTTTCTCAGCACTGACATGCATAATCTCGCTTGCACGCGGCTGTGGCCACTCGCCCAAGTGTGGTCCTGATACCGAGCAGCCAACTGAAATTGGGTGTGAGAGCTTGATTGAATGTGTTGTTCTTTACCGCGGCACCAGACATCTCCTCGGCCCCCCGTACGAGCAAGTGTTACATTCGGGTCCACTGAAGCCTATGTTCGAGCTTGGATCTGAACGACGGATAAGGCTTTTCGATCCCTTGATAACTCTGGATACAGACCAATCCAGCGCATGGTCCAAGCTGCAGACGGCGATATACGATCGTGTCAAAGATACGGAAAGGCTAGATGCCTATGACAGCACAATCGACCACCTGCGGCGAGCCTTTCGCGCTGTTTATGATAAACCGCTGGAACAATTGGAAAATATGGACGTCTTTGCCTGGATGTTTGCTATATCAGACAAGTACGTGGCTTTGCTCAGGCAACAAGATCCGATTGCTCTGGCGTTGTTTGCTTGCTTTGCTGGTCTGATACGAGAGATGCGCTGTATGTGGTGGACTTACGGCCGGGGTGAATGTTGTATCAGTCAGATCTATCACAAGCTGAAGAGACAAGACGAATGGCTTATTCAATATATTGTAAATATAATAAAATGAGGATATCTATAACTTAGTAGGGCTCAAGGTCACCTAAACGGTTTACACATGGTAAATATAGATCAGTATGTAGGTCTCGCTTTCTGTTCCTTGTACCACAGAATTTATAGCTGACCCCTTTACACAGGTCAGCACGGGCTTATATTAATTGAAGCTACCTACAGTAACTGAACTCTAACTATGCAGCTCGTATCATTCCGTACAATGACTCAGCAACAGGTTGCTCAAGAGTCGACCGGTGAACAATTTGGTACACCGCTGAAGTACCGTCCACGCGCTGCATCTGCACTTATTTACAGCGCTTCTTTGGTGGACCAGCTTCTTATTCGCCACGCCGGCGCTGCGCCACAGGGTGTGGCAAGTTTGCACTTAGAAGTTTACACGTTTGATTAATTGGTCCAGGGAATGGCTTGCAACGCGCGTAATTCATACTAAACGTCGTTCGAGTTTGTAATGCTATATCTGATTGCGCCTTGGAGCTCATAGTGACTGAGGTTTGATTGTTCAGTTAGGGTCGTTAAACTTATGCTGCCGATCAAGATGTAGGGTAATGGAATGTCATGTAAGTCCGATAAACAGCAACGCCATTGAAACGACTTTGTTCTTAATTGGGATGGCCTTTGGAAGCCACGAGGAACTTCTATTGGTAACTCTACCATCGAACGTTGTAAGAGAACAGCCGATAATGTTTCGTTGCAATATCGCGGGTTGACTATACACAACAGATGTAGCAGTGAGCGCCGTTGGATCATTTTCGCCCTGACTTTGGATATCATGCATCCTGGCAGTATCCCAGCTGTAAATGGAACTATCTGTCTGCCTCAACTACAATCAAGAACATCAACATTGTCAATTCGGGAGGTGGTGTGTCCAAGGACAATGAGTTTGTTCAAGGTCTAGTGCTTACTCCGAGTTGGGGGAGCCGGTCCGTCAGGAGAGCTTCTGGAACCGTGGCGCTGTTCATCCAGAGCCAGTGGGGGACACGAGCGAGCATTGTTCAATAACCCACATACATCTACTTACGACTTGGGATTGACCGTCAGTTTCGCAGCTATGAATCTCCGCCAGTCGACCTTTTGCATCTCTCCGGAGAGAACCGCGTCTTCAAACAGTCACAGCTTGAAGCGGCCCGAGATGTTTACTATCAAGAGCCAAAGAATTGTAAGACCACAGCTATTGACTCCCAGACTTAAATTACCGACGACCTGTCACCACTTTCCCTGTTCACTCGACCTGCATCATTCGTCAACACGTTTATCGTGATCTCTTCTGCGCCTAAAAACGTCTAAACGGGGGTATTGAGAACAGCTACCTTGGGCTTTTACCGATCGTTCGTTGAGACGGCTTGTAAGACTTTTTTCAACATAATGGGCAGGAGCATATCTGATGCCAAGAAGTTCCAAGACACCAATTGGGTAATATTTAATGACAAAGTGCGATGCCGAACTTCCCTTTCCTTTTTAAGCCTTTGACTACTTGCAAGTACATGCCCACCAAAGTAGCCTGTATGTTAAAAAGGTTATACCAATATGCCGTATAGGATTTCCTGGCAATTTCAAAACCAGAAGGAGTTAACGCTTTTATGGGCAAAAAACTCAAAGCAGGGACCGGACATTTATGAAATGTCATTAACTTTAAGTTTCATTCAAAAGCTTGGCCAACCATTAAAGCCATGTCCTATCCGTAGTGCGGATCTTGTGTCTACTCCTGGTTGTCATGGTCGTAGCCTTGGTGGAGAACTTTGCAGGTGCAACAGAGACCCGCACTCAAGTCATCCCTGATTATGCTCGCACAATTGCTTCCTTCTCAAGACCGGCTGTACATCAAGACTCTATTTTGTCTCCAAGCCTCTTCTGTCGTAGTAAATTGTCAGTCCAGAAAGTCACTTCTACTCCTGAACTGCTGTCTAGCCAACTGTCACGTGCACTCGCGCTGTTCGTTCGCGTCCCGACCTTTTCCAATTCTTCCATCACAACACAAACAGGGCAACCGAGTAGCCGCCACCATGTTGACCGCAGACACGACTTTTCACGATCTTAGCGTCGTCAACCCTGGTTTCGCTACTCATCCTATCACATGGACTGAATTCCATCTTCGAGTCGTCGACTGCACTTTCAACCAGATCACCGACAATGTACTCCTTCAAGCCCCCGAGGACAAGGCCCGGACAGCAAGCGCCGAGAAAGTTGCGACAAGATACGCGCACAGTTTGAAGTCAGTCTACGTCGCCGACTTACTCATTCGTCGAGGCAGTAGTACTCTCTTGTCGTTTGTCCAGTGAGTCCCACCTTGAATCCCCATTGTCACTTCAAACTGACTTCTTTCTCTAGAGAACACCCGGCGTTCTACTTTGCCGGGAGTCTCATTCATCGTGCGAGTGGATGTGATGTTTACCGCATCGACAAGGAGAAGCTTAACGCCGTCAACGACAACCCAGCCATGGGAATACCAGAGCCAATTTTCGGCTATTACCGATACGACATCGACAACGTTCGCAGAAAGAGACACACCGCTCCTGGAGCTCCCCGAGGCATGAACAACGATGCCGTTCAACGAATCTATGACCGCAGACTAGCGCGAATGGTTCCCCAGGACTGGCGCACCGACCCTTATATAGTGTGTCTGCTTCTCAGCCTGGCCCAGTTTCAGTAGTACAGAAACCACGACCCGGCACAAGTTGTCTTTCCAGTAAGTCACCATTCCATTCAAATGCGACAGTCAAGCTGATTTATCAGACGCGTCTTCTTGTCACAAATGACGAAGACCATGATCACGCCTATGTCTACAAAGCCGACATCCCATGGCGACTCTTGAAGTGCCTCCACCACCCGACGCGCAGTTTCGATGAACCTGATCTTTTCCCCTCCGTCAGCTGGGTCAAGGTTCCATTCAAACCATACGATTCCTTCTCGGAACGTATCGTCCTCCACTTGGTCGGTGTTGAGCACGCGCCTGCGCTTCAGGCTGTACCGGACGTGAGACTGGCTGGCCAGAGGAGGAAGTTCGGTGAGACCGAGGAACCGTCGGAATCAGACCGATGAGTCCCACGTCGCGGCTTCACTTGATCCATTGGACGGGACGTTGAACTCTGGTGACTAGGAAGTGAATGGCTATTACAGTGCTGGAGTGCAGATGGATCGGTATGTTTTTGCTATGTCTCGGATCAGTGTGAGGTCTGTTGATCCGTTGGCATGGTTTCTGAAGTTGAGAGAGGTGTCTCGTGAGCAGGAGAGGGGCTATTGGAGGGACTTGGTTCTCACTCTACCAACTCAGTATTGGAGGAATTGTAGCTCTAGGAAATAGTGTGTTAAATGCTAGTAACCCCGTACAGGGTTCTTTTCGGCGAAATCGTTCACATTGAGCGCCAATCTCTTAGCACAATGCGTCGATTCCCTATTCGCAATACGGAAATGTCAGAATGGTTCATTGAAAGGTAGATATGCACTGCCTTGCGTAGGAGAGCCGGCGGGAATTAAGAACAATCGATCACAGGACCGAATGGTGACAATCTTCTTTCGCTGCCGGAACAAGATCAGAGGGAATCCAGCTTCAGTTGCGACGTAAAGTGTCAATCAAAGACATGAAGCATCTATTAATATAAATCACTCTTCTTCCTTCGGCTATAAGAAATGAACAAGGTGTCATTGAGTGAAGATTCCAAGTCAAGCAATGAAAACAAAGAGTAAAACGTCTTCTTTGTTCGAGATAGATTGAACAAAACACCATTTTTAGATTTAGACCTTTTCCTTAAATAACTAAACAAAGGAGAGGAAGACCGGGCTTAAATTGGTAGGAGATCACAGCATCTCGATCTCTGGCTATATAGAAGGCTCTCTATCGTCTCCAATTGTTAGAATTCTCTTTATAACCAACATCACAGCATCTAACACTACAACGTTACTACAGCACCACAGCACTTTAACACCGCAACAACATCAACTTCACCATGTATCCTTACAATGATGCATATGCTGAGGCATTTGCCTTTGCAGCCGGATATTTGCAAACTAGAGCCTTTATCTTGTCGACGTTGACTGGGACAATTTCGATGGCAAGCAGGATTATCAACCTCTTGGAAAATCCCACGGTCATCGTGAGAGTCTTCATGCATGTCTTAACCTTTGTCGGATATTTATTTTACTTTCTCAATCGCTGGGTAGCGATCGTTAGCGCAATTTTCGTTTTCTTTATGGGCTGGACGAACCGGCTCCTGCTCCTTGGGAAAGGCATCGTATTGGTTATCGTTTCTGGTTACAAGACGTTCATGAAATTCATCGACTATGCCCTTCCACCCCGCTTTGCCTTTCTTTTCATCTTCTTCCTTTTAGTCATTACCTGGTTATACCTCACCCTCTGGACCTGCCGTATCTGGTGGTGTGTGCTTAAACAGATACGTCGGCTCTCCTCCTACGTTATAAGAAAGCTAAAAGGCGTTATATGTTTCGCGGGCCAAACTACCTCTCGAACAATCCGGATAACTAACTGTATTACAGTCTCTTGTTGGATTGTTGTTATGAAGTTTACTGGCAGGATTGTTCCGTATTCTTTTCTCATGGCTTCGCTTATTTGTATTTGCGAATGACTTATTCCCGGCCTCATGAGAATTGAGTGGGCTTGGAAATTCGGACATGCTGTGAAGACAGTATTCATCCACGCCTAGGTGTAACCAACCGTCCGCTTCCTTGGACTAATGTCCCCCGAATATTTTGGTCGGAAGATACATATAGTAATGTTAGAACAGGGGATATTTATACCAAGGGAAACAGAATGCCGAGAAGGGACAGGGCGCGCCGGGAGGGCTTTGAAGGTAGAAGGAGGGGAGATTTCGGTAGCTTGTCGACGATTTAGCGGAGAATAAATAGTAAATGATTAATTATTAATTTGCAAGTTGCACCAATGAAGATATTCAAGGAAAGAGAGATGCTATCTCGAATCATAAGAGTAGCCTCAATGTCTACCCCTGTCTAAGCTCATCACTGCGGATCAAAAAGAAGTCATGACAACGGTTTGCAATTAGTCACTCAGAAGACCAATGCAATCCCCTTCTTTCAACGTCTGGAGAAAGCGCTGTACGCTGTGGTCATGGCTCCCTACCAGGAGATAGAGGGGTGTTGGTCATAGGGAACGGACGGCACATTCGGGTCAGGACAAATAATCATCATTCTGTGGAAGCATCTTCCCTACACGACCGCTACTGAATCTATCCTCTCCTTCCGCGTCATCATACTCATAATTCCAAAACCAAGTCATATACAATCTTCCAAAACAATCAGGGAGTAAAGTCTGAGTTCCTTATCAGATATAAGGTAAGGAATCTCCAGATGTTTTACACTCAAACTCTGAACAAAACATTCCCAGAACCGGCTCGATCTCCCGAGCAGAAGTCACATTCTTCAACCTCCTGCCAATCCTCCTGCTGAACTTGCTCCTGATAGAACTTCACTGCCTCGCGTAGAGTCGGGAGCCCCCTGGACTGCTCATTCACCACTTTGAAGAGATCGAAAGCGGACCGCCCAGTGCCATCTTGAAGAATCGTCATGAAGGGTCCCTTTGTGGGCGCATGCCAATCTCTAGTGTCTTCATGGCCTTCAACTATCTGGTCGGGACGGTATGTGTTCCAATCACCCCAACCAGAAACACAGCGATCAGGACGGAGATACATAACGTCTCTGTACCTGATCCGGTATGCTGCGGGTTGGCAAGAGCAGCCCACTGCGGTCATGTCGTGGGCATCGTCGTTGTCAGAAGTGCTGTCAGAACTTTCGTCAGAAGTGGTATTGGGAGTCCACACTTCCCATCCATCGTTAGACATCCCTGCGACATCCCACGGCTTGACGAACTGATATTCGTAGTGTTTGTGGACAAATCGCTGAATCGGGACGAGCTCAACGCTTGAGTGACAGACGTAGTCCTCGCGGGTAATACAGGGCGATTCTGGCTGTATATCTTGAGAGGTGGGGTCATCCTCGATAGTCTCGGTAGGCGCCACGTCAACAACTGGCTCGTCGATGAACGAAATGTGCTTTGTTACAGAAGCGACCTGATCTCTGATTCGCTGTGCCTTTATGTCGTTAGTATCGTAAGTATCGTGTGATGATAAAGGAAATGAACATACCGGGGAACGGGCGGCGGGCCGTTGGCTCCTGGAGGAAGGCATCTTGGCGAGAACACTTCAGAGCCGATAGGACGTGGAAAGAATGGTAGAAAGATCACTGGAGGTAGGCTTAGGGGCGTTCAGATAGAAGAGGTTGTCAGATAGCGGTGGTGTGAGGTGAAGGATGTAGTAATGAAAGTTGATGGATGTGGTGATGAGTAGTGAAGATGAAAGGAAATGGGATGAGGAAAGATGTCAGGGACTAGGTGGGGCGAGAAAAACAACTGTAGATAGGCACGTGAAGAAGAGTGGCCCTGGCAGTGCCAGAAGTCCACAGCATTGCACCGGAGTCAATGAAACAACAAGTACTATGTACCTTGAACAGTGCCACTGTGAACACCATCGGGAAACCGATTCCCTGACAGTAATACGCTGCGCTCAACGAAGGCGATCGGTCTAGTCATCGGCCTTTGTATTGGGACTTCCCACAGTCATTTTACCTTGCCTCTTCTTGTTCAGAGGTTTCGAGATCTAGGCTTGGGGGGTGTCAGGCTGTCAAAACAAGTAACCGTCTTAATCATGAGAGGCGAATATATCAGCCATAATATCAATCCAGAAAAGCACGTAAAGAACTTTATTTCGGCGCCCCAGGTTTGGAGGATGATCCTTTTCACAACCATCCGAGGGGGCATCCAATTATTGTCTACTCTCACACCAACGGAAAACTGCTGCAACCGTCTCTTTTCAATCCAGGCAACAAAAGAACTCTGTCGGAAGCGTCAGACCGCCAGTTTCTTGATGAGGTACTTAGCCAAAATCACACACGAAAACCCAAATTTGTTCGACCTACCGCCACGCTATTCTCAAACACACAACAATCGCGAAGGTACACAAATGTCCCAAGTTGAACATATTACCCTAAAGTGAAAGATTACCGGGAGGTTTATAGGCAATTCACGATCTCGACTTGCAGGCAAATAGAATAATGGTTTACAATGGATCTCGGCTACTACAAGCTTGCTAATCCATATGCTCGAAACGAACCGTACAATAGGACTGTATCAAAGTTTGAAGATCAAGAGACTCGAGATTGCGAGTAACAAAACGTCGTGTTCCACACTACATATGTTCAATTCTTATGTCAACTAGTCCCGAACCATGTGTCCTCATTCATATCGTCCCGAACAAGAGCGCGATATGAATAGGTAAACCTGGAGACAAAAACGAATACCGATCACGCCTGTCTAGTATTCTTTTTCTCTCTCGTTAAAGATATGTTGTTTAACATTGCGCCTCTACTGGCTCTCACAGCCAATTCATTCATTTATTGGACCCTTTTACTTGTATTTTTACATCTTGTTCACAAAATCATTTGCCAATCTTATCTCTTCAAATCCGATGTCCATAAAGTCAGAGTTCTGGTCGTTGGATTGATTCGTGGCCCACCCCACAATCTCTTGACGTCATCCCTCTCGCGCAACCTCTTCTGCCTTCAACCTTCCAACATCACCAACTCAACACGCCACAAATAGCCTCTTGCGCTTCTACTGAGGAGAAATCTCGTCCACCGCAGCTACCTCGTCATAAAATTCCGGATTACACTCACGCGAACGAGTCTTCTTTGTCTTTCCGTGAAATAACCGGGAGGTAGTAGGGGCCTGCTCGGATTCGCAGCTCGGCTGGTCTCTGAGGTCGACCTCGCAGCTCGGCTGGAGGTCGCAGGTCACCGTGAGCGATACCAGTTTCTCTCCTTGATGTGCAGTAGAGGGTGATTCTCAGGTATGTCTGTGGTATTGTTCTCATGCTAATGTGTGTACAGTGTCGTTGTTCTCCAGGGCCCATCATGGTTGCCATCGATGACGAAGTGGTACCCATCATTTGGTAACATCGTACGGCGACACCGTCTCAAGCGCCAACAGCCTTGGAAACATCTATGCATCTGAAGATAAGGATGCTGTGCATGGACGAAACCAATCCAACAAGACAAGTGAAGAGATGGTCAGACACCCAAAGGCCAGGGTCGTGGTGATCCGGTCCTTCCAATCGCAATGACTGTCTCCAAGAGAATACGAACTGCAAGCTGAGCGTTAAACCTGGTGCAATAACTTTGTTCCTAATTGGGATGGCCTTCGAACTATGCGGGATACTACTGTTATTAGTTTCACTGGCCAACGTGGAAAAGAACAGCTAGTATAATACAGTGCTTAACTAATGAATTTCAATAACCTCCTTTTCGCAAACTAGTGGATTATATCCTTCTGGATTGCAATTATCCCAAGAATGGTAAATGTCCCGTCCACAATCGCCCATTAGTCCTAGCGCCATGCAATGCCCTACCAGCCTATACCGCTCTGCATGCCCTATTTGCCTCAATCTGGTGGAATTCCTAATAGGTCTGATTAGATACGGGGGTGATAACCCCGATGAAAGTATGATTTTATCCCCAGCTGCAGCCCCAGGTGGGACTAGGCACATTCTCCCTGTTTTAGAGATGGCAAATCTCAATCCTTGTGTCTGCTCTCTGCAAACAGTAATGAACTGGGCACAAATTTCAGAGTCTTGCTTCAGCGTTTCTGGATCTTTGAGTTGACGATGCGGAAGCTCGAGCCACTTGTCATAGCTGGCCTCCAACGTGGTACGTCCTTCGCTTCTGCGGCAGCGATCAGGATTCGAATACCCTGCTCCTGGAACCCCCGTGGGGAAGGAGTCCGGTCGCACGAAGGTGCTAACTTTCGTGTCGCTAGGTACCTCACCCCAGTAAGATGTGATGTCCCCAATCAGAACTCGAAAAATAGCACCTCTCCACCGACCAGGACACCTTCGATAACATCGACTCAACCCACCAGAAATGTCGGTCTCTTCTTTTGACATCACCCTCAGCTGTCCGCCCACCACATCACATACCTCATGAAACCATTGTCTTGATGTGTCGTTATGGTCAATGATTCGTGTCTGGGCCGATATAACGTCTATGACGCGGCAACCAGATATCTTTAACACGTTGCCTGCGACGGAAAACGTGTCTTCACATTCAGGTTCGCCCAATCCAATGCTCCGGTGAAAGAGTTTTGAGGTCATGCCCCTTAAATGAGTCTCTGGTATGGAAGTCCAGTCTGGAACCCAGGATGGAAGATTGCCCACCCTTCTTGGCCATCCCATGCCAGCGTAAAGCAAGATCCGAGCATCTCGCTCTCCATCAATCGTCAAGTATGATAGAGCAAGGTTAGTGTAAAGTATTCTTGCCGATACTTTGTAGTCTGCTCGGATCCCTCGATTTGTGTCTTGATCAGCCAAAGTGTGCATTTTATTGTGAAATAGCTGCCTAAACGCCTAGCTGCCGACCGAATTTCCCCCTTCCAACGCCAGCACAAAAGTAAGAAGATAGCTCCTTCAACCAGTAGTCCCTTACATTGACTCGAAGAGGTTGATGACCTCGTACGCCCAATTAGCATCCTTGCCGAAGGTCCCTTCTTCGCCTCTTTTCACAGCAGCCTCAAACCAAGCTGCTTGCCTTAGGGCCCGTTTCCTCTGACTTGTTGTGCGAGGGACGGTTAAGACAAGGAATGCCTTGTAGGCAAATAGGTGTAGCTATGCATAAATGGTTGCATCTGGGATCTTAGAAAGAGCCTTCCTTAGCTCTCTTGCATAGTCCTGCTGCAACAGGCAATCTATAGCCTCTTGATAGAAGGTTGTTAGAGAGATAACTAGCTCCCCAAAGATGGTGACAGTAGCCCTGTAATGATTGGGGCACCTGAAGAAGTGGATGACTGTAGGGGTCGGCATTGTTGCGCTGTTATCTATGTCAGGTCTCTGCTTTCAACTATCCCTACGGACTTACTGACCTTGTTAAGGAGGTGCGGTTGTGGTGTATTGAAGCTTGTGATGTAAGTGGAAGGAAGAGGAAAAAAAGCCGGATGGAAGCAAGGAAGGCATTTATGCTGTGCCTAAACCTTATGTTTAGGCAGAGCAAAAAAAAGGTCAAGTATGGGCAAAGGAGTCATAATGCCCTTTGAGAAGTGTATATATCACCGAAAACCTTAACCTTATCTGATTGATCGTGTCTTGATCAGCCTTCTTTTCTTGCATAAGACTGAGTACGCCATATATCTTATCTCGGGGATCAAATGCCTGGGTTCCAATAAGAAGCTCTAATAGAGATAATAATTCTCTGGGAGCCTCATTTGTAAGCTTGGACCGTAGCGATGTTATCAGGCATACTTGGCGAATGCCTCGAATTACCCGCCCAGAAAGTGGTATATCATAAAATATGTTCCGTCCTAATCGAATTATAGGCCCCAACTTTTCTTCGTCCTCATTTGTAGGAAGGAGACTTGTCGCGAAACTTGGAACTGACTCCCAAGTCACGCACGTGGAGCCTAGATGGATGATGACTTCTTGGCCAAATGCAATTTCCTGGACAATCCACACTCGACTCCAGTAATTATGTGAGAGAAGGAGCTCCAATGATCTGCTAGATGGTGATGGCGGGCCCGCGAATCGAAGGAAAAGTCTGAGTATCGCATGCTCAATAGTAGCATTTCTTTCCTGGGGTACCAAGTGAAGAAACTCCGGCAGCTGTGTTTCCAGCACTGAGGACCGGGATAGCCAGACTCTCACTCTCGTCGCCCTTCGGTAAATCTCCGACATACGCCCGATTTGCGCTTTCTTCTCTGCTAAGGAGTTAACATCCTGGCTTTGATTGATGCATATCGAATCAATCCAGATCATCCGTTCACCGCAAGCAGGCGTGAAACCATGTAGTATCTGTTGTGCATTTCTGGTTATGAGCAAGCGACGACCATTGATAATGACACAAGTTGTTGCGGCTTGTCCATCCCAGGTATATGAAATGGCTTCAAACGCAGGACACGCATCTAGTGGATAAGACAAAATCTGAATCCTCTGCCAGAATAAAAGCCCCCGTAGTCTCACTAGACGAATGTGAGCTTGACTTGGGAGAGCTTGGTAATTATACATTTCCTGTGAGGTGACGGACTGAAAAGTGTTGTGAAATGATAAGCCCAATCGTGGTAATCTGGATAGTATGGACGGCAAGAAAGACTTGAAAAGTTGGAAAGTAAGTATGAGCAGAATCAGACAGGCTCTTGACTCCCTTAGTGGTATAGTCAACATCATGACATACCAGAGAAAGGATGCTGAAAGAGTGACGCATGAAGGAACAAAAAGAGGCATAAAATCATCAGAACTGACGACTTGCTGCCACAATCTGCCACATAGTAGATACCAATGAGCATGGAGAATTGTTGCCAAAATAAAACGGTGGAGATAAAACTTATAAGGCGAATCAGACGATACGATGTGACTCGACAACAGAGCCAGAACAACAGAAACGCCAAGTGCTAGAAGCGGCTTGATCATGAAGAAACTCATTGAAGTAGGGTGTTTTCGAGGTGAGAGCTGCTACCAATTTTAAAGTGATTTTGTCGAATGCAGTAATGGTTGATTCTTGACATTCATAGAGAGTTAGGGATGAAGTGAGAGTCAGAGCCCAATTGTTATTTAAAAAGCGGTGTCTTTACATAGCCACATACAATTTTCTTCGTGGCGTTAGGCAGATTTGGACTCCCTGTTCAGTCGCCCAGTGTAGTGAGCCACGCACAGCAAGCTACCGCTGGCATTTATTGAAACCTGATTGGGCATGTTATTGTAACAGTAGCAGTGCTTTTATATATATCCCTTTCTTAACCTTAATAGCAGAATTACTTTTCTTACCTACTTTATAAGTAGTAACTAAAATTAAATCATATATAGTAATAAACACTTGCACTTTCCTAATCTATAATAACTTCTACTTATAATAGTTTAGGTTCCTAAGAGATAAACTAGTCTATATTAGGTTTATATTAATAAATATATAAAATATATATACTAAGTAGTATAAAGTATTATATTTCTTAATAATACATAAAGTAAGTTAAGTATATTTAAATAAAGACGTTTTATTAATAGCTAATAAGCTAAGTATTTTATTTAATATTAAAGGAATATATATATAACTTATATAAATAGTTATTATAGATTATTAAGTAATTACTAGTAACTAATAAAGCTTAAGATATAACTATTTAGTATAGTTACTATTAGCTATATAGGGAGGTAAAGTAATAAATATTAATTAGTTAAAAAAGTAAGGTATATATAATATAACTAGAAAGGTTATAATGTTTAGCTTCTTTATATTTACCTATCTTAGTCTTTAAATCTATATAGTAATTAATAAACTTAATTACCTAGTTATATTCTAAGTTAAAATATTTACCTTACTATCTTTATAAGTCTATAATATAAGTACAGATTTAACTATAAGATAGAGTATAGCTTAAGAACTTTTAATAAAGAATTTAAAAAGCTAGCTTATTTTCTTAGCTTTTAGATAAAAGTTAATAAAAGTAAATATACTCTTTTATAGCCCTATAGCTATAAAGTCTATTAATTAAAGTTTATTAAAGTACTTTCTATCTATAAGTAGCTTAAAGGGGTAAAAAGCTATTATTAGTAATATCTAATATAGCCTTTACTACATTATTCTTTATATATTCCTATTAAAGTTGTAATCTAAGTATTTTTATATTATTATTAAAGATTAAAACTAAAAAATAAAGTTAAAAGTAGTAAGGAAGTAAGTAATTAAATTAATAATATTTTTATAGTATATTATATATAGATTATATACTCTATAGAGCCTTATAAGGTTAAAATTATTATATTTAATTATTTTTATAATTAATAGAGATAATCTCTTTTAAGTAGCTATATATTTAAGCTAACCTTTGTGTAAGTAAAGTTAATAAGTTTTAGTAGAACTTTTTTTATTTTGCCTAGCAAACGAGGAGTAGTAGCGAGAGAGGGGCTGTAGCTGGACACCGTTTGTCCTTCTACTTCTTTAAACGTGCCAAAGTAGCTCTTCGGATACGCTCCGGATCCCGTTGAGTGCTGACTTACGACCTAGCTTGGTTTACGTTAGCGATGTGGCAACTAGTTTCCGACAGGCTGTGGAGAAGCTATCTATGTCCGAAATATTCTCGGCAATTGCTTTACAATGGAACTTCAAGGGACAATGCATGCTCGTCGGACCTAGAGATGACTTGTTTGCCGACGCAATGGGGACTAGTCTGCGCGGCTCGTCTGATCGTACGAAGCAGTTCTTGGGCTAGAAGCCGACTTAGTTGAATAGCTTGGTTACTGATATAGATATTTACGCCGAAGCATTTGCCTCTCAGTACTGATCCAGGTCTGCGAGACAGAGTATAGGCTGTTATATGCTTTAAACAGTAATTGTATAGCAGCTAGACTAGTTATTTGTAATATTAATTACTTATTTATCTTTATATACTCTAGAGTATAGACTAGCTAACAGTATTCCTATACAAAAGACACTTATTAAGACCCATTCCCTACCGAATAGTAAACAAACCTAACTATCCCTTCCATGCTCCCTTAAGACAAAAGCCTGTCAGTAACATAACGTATTGAAGCACAAAGCTTAAACTGCCTCCACATGCGAGTTGATCGACTTCTCGCCTGCCTCTTGATTCAACCTCTCCTGCAACAACGCGGTACGTCTTGCAAACTCTTTCTCCTCTTCCCAGGTAAACGCACTCTTACTAGCAAACAAATAGTCGACCTCTTCTAATGTACGGCCGGTGGTTTCGGGGAGAAAGCAGTATACGAGAGGGATATACGCGAGCATAGCACTAGGAAAATGGTTAGCTGTCGGTCTTGACCTGATGAGAGGCCACTCACGCTCCGAAAACATAGAAAGTCTGCAAGCTTAGTTAGAACCTGAGAGTACTATCGGTGGGTTGAATGCGTTCGTACCTTTTCGTTAATGCCAGAAAACATTACTGGCACCAGGAGGGAACCTCCGCCGTAGCCAACAGCCCAGCCGGCCACGCCAAATGCGTTTCCCTTAGCTCGGAGCCAGGTGGGGAAGATCTCAGTCGGGTAAATGAAGGGGATCAACAACCACGAGGAACTGAATATCAAGAGATAAACAAATACCATGGCTGCAGCTGCCGTGCCGTACTGAGTAGCCTTGTCTGGGTTATCGATGGCACCCCGGAAGAGACCACCGATAACAAAGAGGACAATACTAAGTGCTACGGCACCCCAGTAAAGTGTTCGTCGACGGCCTACCCGGTCGATGGTGAAAGCTGCAATGGCTGTACCGATAATACCAACTAGCATTAGTAACCCAGATAGCCAGCCAGACTTTACACTGTCGAAACCGGCCGTACGATAGATAGTCCCGGAGCTGCAATGGAGTCAGTATACGACCTCAATTTCCAGGTAATAACTTACTATATCACCACAGCAGCGATTCCAGTACCATACTGCATAAGCACCTGGAGCCAAAAGGCCAGCTGGATGCGGCGACCAAGATGAATATCTCCAGATCCAATGCCAAAGAACATCTTGAAGTAGTTGGTCTTGGCGTAGTGAGACTCCTCTTCGACCACGGTGACAATCTCTCGATATTCCTTCTGTGCCTCAGGGTGGTGGGCGTCACCGTCTCCTCTAAGCGTCGCAATGATCTCCAATGCTTCATCAGGTCTCCCGGCCTTGACCAGCCATCGTGGGGATTCTGGGACCAACAAACTCAGTATGGCCAAAGCAACGACAGGAATGACCTGAATCGAGAATTCGAACCGCCAACGAAACTGTCCACCTGCCGCTTCATCGAACGAGGTACCGAAGCCGATCCATGCTGCGATAGCGATACCGGAGAAATTGGCCAAGAAGGTGAATGCGATTTGCTTGCCTCTGTGGGATGCAGCTGAGAGCTCGGCCGTCCACATCGGTGCAATAACAAGAATGAAGGCCACGCCCATCCCGGCTACGAATCGTGCGCAAAGCATGTGTGCAAGGTTCACCGCAGAGGCCTGAAGGATGACCCCAGCCATGCACCAGAAGCAGGCCATCCACATGCCCTTGATTCGACCGTAGTTATCAGAGAAGCTTCCCGCCCAGAAGGCTGCGAAAAGCGACCCACTAAGATGAAATTAGCAATGATCTCTCCCCCAGACAAGGCGGATACGTGCCAGTAGTATATGGAGGCGATACCACCCTGCAGCATGGGCTTGATGACTTCGTTGTTCTCGTTCACATAGCCCATTCGCCGCCCAAACTCTGGTGCAACGGTCACAGCGCCCATGACGCCCTGACTGATGCCTTCGTAGGAAATGGCGACCGCGGAAGTGATTGTCACAAGCCTCAGCAGCTGCTTTCCGGACATGGACTTCCAGCTTTCTCGGTTCCACATGATTTCGAAAGATCACTGTTGAAAGATAAGTGTGTTGAGATAGAAATGACTGTGCCTAGATCATGATAAAAATTTCGTCGGTGCTCAAGACCCTCTTATTATAATGCTTCTTCTCCACGGCGCTTGCAAACAACCTTGCTTCAACCCCATGGGGAACTGCCTGGCCCCATCTTCGCCCGGAGCCGTTATTGCGAAATGGTGGGGATATCGGTGTCGTCTCGAGTTGCCAACAAGAGTTAGTGTCAAGTGGTGGGCTGCAGCATGTCATCTGGTGATGCATTAGCTATATTAGGACAAACCGTCTCGACTTAGCGCATACCCGGGTCCGCTGCCCTGGCAAGTTCGGGATTAACAGGTGATCCCAACATCCGCTCATCCTTCGTCAATCCTTTCTCTTCCACTTCGTCTCGAAATCCTTCTATGCTCTCACCGTCGATTGAACCTTCAAGAAAACATGGGTCGGCTGAGATCTCGTAACGGCTGGTAAGTCCATTTAGCCGGTGGTCTAGATCTGCCAGTTAACTTGTATCAGCCTGACGTGCCGAGAACGTCATGTCAAATGTATGCCCACGGCAAGACTGCAAGGTTCTCCATGCTGACTTGACAGGTGACGAGACGAGACCAAACTGCGGGCAGGTATGTTAAGCATATTCCATTGCCGAGGATCAAGAAATTAACGGAAGTTACCGAACGCAGTGCCTCAAGCGACATCGACTCTGTCACTGGGACGAGTCATCACCTCGGCTTAAGTTTAAGCGATATCAACCGAAGCATATGGAGCATTCCACCTCCGTGGAACAGTCCCTGCCACCCCCTGAAAGGGATGGTTCATCGGTGGAAGGGTTCCCATCTCCAGGAGGCTTGACATCACCGCCAGATCCTATTTGGTGCCCGCAGGACCTGACCTCGCCACCAGCAGCTCTGTCCATCTCCGACCTTAGTCAGCATGAATCACCAAACCAGTATAGCGATGCTTCTCTCATGAGCGTACCTTGGACAGTCCCCACACTTCCTGTGCTTCGGCGCCAGGAAGCTTTCTATTTACATCACTTCTCCACGCATCTAGCTAGATGGCTAGACTGCACCGATGCATCACGACAGTTCACACTCAATGTGACTGTCCTTGCTAACAGTTCACTGATTCTTCGATATGCTGTGATTTCTTATGCTGCTCGCCATTTAGGTGATGGTAACACAGCAGATGAATTCCAAGAGAAGTGTATAGAGCTTCTAATTCCCTTGTTGAGTACTGAAGGTATTGCCAACGATGAGGCCATCCTCTGCGCTATGGTGATATTGCGCGTCTGCGAACAACTAAGTGGTAAGTTCCACAGCAAGATAGTCTCTCCTATCTAACTTGAGCTCAGTTACCGTGATTGGTAGCGATCAGGAAAGGCACCTGGCTGGATTGAGTGCTTTGCTCAAGACGTCTCAAGGACGGCAAGTAGACCCCTCGATACCTACACTTTCCCAAGCTGCTTTTTGGGTCTACGTGCGACAATGCCTTTACAATGCCTGCATCAATCAACAACCACCTAACTTGGATTTCGAGCTGGTATTAATACCACCACCACACGTTGTCAGTGGTCAAGCTGTCGACATCAAGTCAGAAACTGCCTGGGCAAACACCATGACCTGGATTTGCGCCACAGTAGTTGCTTTCTGTTTCCGCGGAAGTGTTGTGTACATGGAATCATCGACCAGGATCCAAAGGTGGTACGAGTTGTCGGAAGCAGTCGAGAACTGGAATAAGACAAAGCCAAGTACTTTCGATCCAATATGGTCTGGGGAACAGAACAGGGAAGTAGGCCCGTTCCCAGAGATATGGTTCACAGCAGATTGGCATGGTTAGTAGACACACTCTGAATAATTGGGATGATCTGCATATCTGACAATCATCAGTAATGTCATTTGGGTTCTACCATCTAGCCAAGATGCTTTTGATAGTCTACCGTCCATCGCCACGATTTGCCATTCGAAATATCCAACGGGCCATGCCCGCATCTGAGGTGGGTTCTGTAACATAAAAAGTGGCTAACTTTAATTGACATCATCTAGGAGACTGTCATGGAGCACGTTCGAGCTCTGTGTGGAGTATGTAAGTGCTCGCCATGCACTGTGCCATCACTCATCACATTGTGTCACACTACATTTATTTGTATGTTGTATTATCCTTTCAGAATACGTTACCATCTAACCTTGATTAGGGGGATCCTTGATGGTAGACAAAGATGAGCAAGCAGGTTTGGTCGATATGCTTAAGAATCTCGAGACATCACATGCATGGCCAACGGCTTGGATAATCAATGCATTAGAAGAGGAGTGGTTAAGATGCTAGTAATACATCGTTGGTCTCAAATGCCATCGCTGAATGAGATCACGGCGTGTTTCCCGTTCCTAATCCATCCCTTTCCCGGTGCCTCTCTATCAAGACTTTCAACCTTTTCCTCACTCTCTATGCCAACGCACGTATCGGACTTGTTTGTCCTTAGGGCGAGGATTTTAACCCCACTGCCATGGCCAAGAGGTCCGATTGCAGACTTGAAGGTTGTTGTATGCGGCCAGAGACCATCCCTGGTTAACTTTCGATAATTCAGGTCTCCTTTCCATATAGTCAGATGACTATTCTGGAAGCGCTTAAACAGCTCAGGTGCTTCAGCAGTAATTTCATAGAATGAGAACCCTGTTGTCCAAAACGGATGAACCTCAATATGAATCAAGCCCAGCTTGAGGTACCTCTTGATCAGGTTAGTGATAGATTCTAGACCTATGGACCGAAGGTGCTCGAGAAGGAAGTCCATGTCGCTGGGTATTACATCGCTGACAAACCAGGGAAAGCACTTGGCATGGAGAGTGATGCTCGTCCCAAGTCCTGATTCAATGAGGTATGCCGTGTAAAGGACGTCTGCAAATAGCTCAAATCCAGCATTGTCAAGGATAATGTCAATATGTCGATCCGTCTGAGTCAACTGCCCCTTGCGCAAATAATCCCACACATGCTGTACATCATTGTTGACGATGTTCTTCTGGCTCTCCTCAATCGCTGCCTTTCCTTGCAACGTCTGAATTTCTTCAAGGCTAAGGTTTGTCAGAAGGGACAAGTCTGTTGCGTTGCCCCATAAGGCCAGTTCAGTCATTTCAACAAAAACAAGTTTAGCTGCCTCGTCATCCAGGGTTTTGAGTGGTTGTGCCGGATTTGCGATGACTTGGTTGAAACGGGTAGCAAGCTCCTTAACAGCCTCCAGCGACTTGATGAGTGTAGAATCCTTTTGGCGCTTGAAGATATCATAATCTTTCCATAAAGATGACTTGGAAAACAACGACTGAACCCGCCTGCACAAGTCAGTACCATTCGGTCTTTGGGAATTAGCAAGACTCACCTATAGAGGTAACATTCACCATAGAGCCATGGACAGTTTAACCAGGTTAAGGTGCCCAAGTCAAGAAGAAGCCGATTGTAGGTGGCGATATCCTCTGAACCGTCCTCCTCCAGCATGCTGGGCCAGTTTTAGTTACAGGCCAGAAAGATCAAATGTGTGTAGCACTCACCTTAGCTCGCCATCGCTAATAATTTCATCTTTAAGGTTGTGGAGCTTTGTCTGGATCGACTTGATTTCGTCAAGTGCGGGGGAGGGAGGGAGCTCAGTGCTGGTTTCACAGACATCATCAACCATACCCTGTACAAGCTTGGGCCATCGAAACTTGGCAGTCTCCTGGGCCATCGTACCCGGGTCGGATGTCCACACGGACGGGGTTGTTGTTGTTTCCTTATGCATACTTGTCAGATGAATGTTTGTTGCTTTAAGACATCGGAGTAAGAAACGAGGTTTGGTAACTGAGAATAAATACCATTTTAGACACGGCCAGAGATCCCAGTGTCTTTTACGCATCGATGACTTGAATCACTTTGCGCCAATTTACGATTGGGCCAGGGTCAATCGGCGGAAACAACTCGGGGATAATCAAGATGTGGACCAGTTGCGAATTGAGCTTCGAGACGAGTTGCCAGAAAGAGGACTTCGACGCGACAGCGGCTAACCGAGCGGCAATAATCGAGATATAACTATCTCCGCTGAGGGGTGCACTACCCACTGTGCTGGGACTGGGGTTACCCTATCGTCACGAAGACCCAAACATGGGGTCCCCAGACCTTCATGGCCAAGAACAAGTAAGTTATATTTGACACAAGTCCTCACTTCTTGAGCTGCTTCCATCACCAAGTCATTCCACATTCATCTTGAACACATCGACATACTCCAGCAATTCAATCATGACACGACCATCAGCCCAGCAGAATGGAAACTCCAGCACAAACGGTCAGCCAAATGATCCTCAAGGCCAATCTTCCAATGGAAATGGTTATCATCAGCCGTCCACTTCCACTGCGCTTGACCTGACTGTGCTGGGCATGAATAGTGGCACTGCTATGGACGGTATCGACTGTGCACTTGTTCGGTATTACCAAGAGACCCCAGAAGATGCTCTACACATGGAGCTACTCAAGGTATATTATATTTTACACTTATCTTCACGCCTGTCACTGACCAAATGCCCAGTACGATGAGATGCCCGTCCCTCAATGGATCAAGAAGCCCGTCCTCACTATGCTTCGTGAGACCAAGACAACTCCTTCCAAGATGTCACAGCTCAATGTACAACTTGGAGAAATGTTTGGTCATGCCGTCAAAGACTTTTGTGACAAGCATGAAATACCAATAGATATCATTGATCTCATCGGATCACATGGCCAGACCATTTGGCTTCTGTCTATGCCAGAAGAAGGAGAGACACGTTCGGCATTTTGCCTTGGAGAGGGCACAGTTATTAGTGCTATTACTGGCATCACAACTGTGACGGACTTCAGAATGGCAGAGCAAGCAGTAGGGAGACAAGGAGCACCGTTGGTCGCTCTGATTGACGGCCTTCTTCTGCATCACCCTACCAAGTGGCGTGTGTGTCAGAATATCGGTGGAATCGCCAACCTCTGTGTGATCCCCCCTGATTCAGAGGGCGGAGTTGACTCTATGGTTGACTGGTGAGTTGCCTCCTACCTAGCGCCCTCATGAAGTGACTAATATTCCCAGGGATTGCGGACCGGGCAATATGTTTATTGACAACGCCATGCGATATTTCACCAACGGCGAGATGGAATACGACAAGGATGGCGAATGGAGCTCCAGGGGTACTGTGTGCCAAGACATTGTCGACCAGTTTCTCAACACAAACAAGTACTGCAACCACACTCCTCCCAAAACCACAGGACGGGAGACATTTGGCGACAACGAAGGTCAAGAGCTTATCGACCAATGTTTGGCTGCAGGGTGCGACAAATACGATACACTGGCAACAATCACTCGGATCACAGCCCAGAATATCGTCAAACAATACCGCACATTCTTCCCTCGCTTTGGCATCAGCCTGGATAGAATTTCTGAGGTCTACATGTGCGGTGGTGGAGCCCGAAACCCGACTATTATCAAATACCTCAGGGAGCAACTTCCGGGTACAGAAATTCGCGCACTTGATGAGACCGGAATTCCATCTGATGCCAAGGAGGCGGTATCCTTTGCCCAACAAGCTATGGAGGCTATTCTGGGTCGCGCGGCGTTGGTTCCGGTCAATAGTGACAGCTTGGTTCCTAACACGATTTCAGGCAAGATCGCTCCAGGCAGAAAATGGCGCGACATCATGAAGTTGGGAATTGCATTTGGCGAGGGTCGTTCAACCTTGCCTACAATAAAAGAAATGATTGTGGAAAAGCCCTATACTGCCTGGAAGTCTATGCAAGCTTTCGATTAAGTAGTCATAGTCTCTTGAGAGTACAAGACCAAGATAATTAAATTGTATGAGTGTCATTCAACTTCAGGTCTCCCGTGAATATTTAGTGTCGAGAGGAATTCAACTTTGGAGCTACACTTGCTCTTGATATGAAAAAAAGTCCCATATATCTCTTCTTACTCGTCGTTTCTGCCTCGAGGTATTGCTTTGTCAGGAAGATGAGCGTAAGCAGCCCTATCCTTGTCACGTTTCGTAGGCGTGCCCTTCAGGTTGCTAGCAACTCGTGTATCCTTAGTATCCTCCCATTGTGTTCCTTGCTCGGCCGTCGATCCACCGGTTCTAAATGCCACCTCTAGAGCAGTGCTCACTCTCCTGGTGCTGGCTCCGCCTGCCCCAGGAACGCCATTGGCACCCCTGATGTTAAGATCAATCGGAGGATCCTGTCTCGGTGGATGTGGTTTGTAATAAAGAATGCCGAGGCTAAGAAGTGACGCTCCGGCAACAATAGGAACCACAAGGCAGTGCTTGTGTAGGCCCGTGAGATTTAACATGGTTTTAGCTGTAGATCTCGATATACTAAGACCGAGAAGTATTAATATGGAAATAGTGTTAGGTACAGTTGCCTTTAAAATCTGTGATTGTATAAGAATTATAGTGGTTTTATTATTACTATCTTCTTATATTACTAAAACTGTAAATTAACATTCTTTATATCTGATAACCTTATTGTATTTGGAACAGTAGAGATATTTACCTTTTCTTTACATCTAATAATACTTTAATAACTCTGAAACTGCCAGTTAATAACTCTAACTAATAATACTAATATTAAATACTAATTAGCTATAATTTAAAGGGTTCTGATTTCCCTCGGTATTAGAAGTCTTGGAACTTTTATATAGGGACTTACGATAAGAATGTATTCTAGTAAAATTTACCAGCGAATTTAAGTATTTTACCTACTATGTATTTCTATTAGAAACGCAGCCTATTCCCGCTTCTATACTAATTATCTTATACTAATTACCCTTATTTACTACTAGCTTAGAAATAGGCCCCGTTTTTATAATCTATTTTATTTCTAAGTAAAATAAGAACTATCCAGGAATAGGTTCTGTTTTCTCTACCCCTTAATAATATAGCTAATTACTACTAAGGGACTCTTACCTATTAGCTATATTCCCTTACCTTTCCTTTTATAAAAGTAAAATTTAAAGTAAAGAAAGAAAGAAAAAGAAAGATAGAAAGAAAAAAGAGCTTTCTTTTTCTTTCCTTTTACTTTATTAAGACTTAATATTAGTTAGTAATTTTCTTATTTTCCCTTCTTTACTAGCTATCTTACTCTTTTACTAAAAGCTATAATAAAGTAACTATAAAACCTTAGACTTTACCTTAACTAGCTAAAGCTAGTAATTATATATATTTAATATAAGTTTAATATATATAATAAGTAAGTATTACAGTTAAGTAAGTATTATACTTTTCTATATACCCTTTATTATCTATATAATAAGATTTCTATAATTTATTTAATTAATTAAAATTACTTACTATACTTTTCTTTAAATACCTTTAGAACTACCTTATAGATCCTTATATTATACCTAGTCTTACTATATATATTATAGTATTAAATACTTAGTTTAATTAATCTTCTTTATTTACTACTTTTTAATAATTTAATTACTATTTATATATTAATATCTATTTAATTAATTACTTATAATACTTCTTATATAGTTATTACCTTTTTCTTTTATAATTTAGTTTTTTTTTATTTATAGTATTAGCTTAGTATTTTATTTACTTATTAAAGTTCTTTATTTTTTACTATTAGTAAGGTAACCTTATATATTATTACTTTAGTTTCCTTAGAAAGATAGTATAAAGCTTTAATAATTAACTTTAGAAAGCTACTATAATACTATTTAATTTACTTAGTAAGGTATTTAAATTAAGATTAGGTTTTTATTACTATCTTTAAGGTCTTTAAAGTCTAAGGAAAAAAAGGCTTAGCTATTTCCTTAAAAGGTATTAAGGTCTATAGCTATATATTAAGCTTTAATATAATAGTTTCTAGGTTAAGAAAATAAAGTCTAGCTCTTTTAAAAGCCCTTTAGATATTACTTTTTATAAAAGTAGCTTAAAAAGTAGTATAAAAGGTAAAAAAGAACTTAATCTTTAAAATATAAGTAATAAAGTATTTAATTAAATACTTTATTTTTTAACTATAAGTATTCTTTAGTACTAAAGAATACCTAATATTAAGAGGTTAAAGTAAGTAAAATATATAAGTAAGTATATAAAAAGTAATAATCTTATAATCTTAATAATATCTTTTAAAATTAACTAAGTAATAACTTTTATAACTATTAAGAACTAAAAGATAGTAAAAACTAATTAATCTTTTTACTATTAATTAATTAAAGTACTTTAGCTACTTAAGATCTAGCTTATTATTTATTTATTTATTTTAGCTTATTATAATAACTTAATTACTAGAAAGGTTATATTTTTAGTATTAATTTATAAGGTAATACTAGCTTAAACTAATAATAAATAGTAAAATTAATTAACCTTTTATATTAATTACTAAAATTATAGTAATTTATTTATAGTTTTTAAGTTAAATTAATTTTAGTTTTTTTTACTTTTTTATACTTATAATAGCTATTCTAAACTATATAAGGCTTATTATAAAGCTAATTTTATTAAAGTTCTAGATATTACTTAGTTAAATACTATAATTTATAATTATATTTTATATAAGCTTAAACTAGCTATAAATAATAGTTAGATCTTTATATTTAGCTCTTTACTTTATTCTTACCTTTATATTTAATAAGGTACTACCTATAGATATTATAAGCTTTAATTAACTAGTTTTAAGGTTTTAAATTAATTTTTAAACTTAAACTATAAGTAATATTAGGTATTTTTAAATAGTTTATTTATTTAGTAAGTAGCTTTAGGGACTATATAAGCCTATTACTATATACTAAGTACTAAAAGCTATATAAACTTTTATAAAAGAACTTTATATTAAAGAGTAGTAATATCTTTCTTAGTAGTAAATAATATATAATTTACTATAACTTACTTACTATCTAACTAGTATAACTAAAACTACTCTTTTAATAAATTAAATATATTAAACTAGCTAAAAGGAAACTTTTTATAATATATAATAAAATTTAATTATTAAAATAGCTTAATATTCTCTTAATAATAACTTAGAGCCTTTATTACTTACTAATTATAAAAATAAAGTATTAATAAGTAGTTAAGAAAATAAGTATAAGCTTACTTAGATTATTATAGCCTTTAACTCTCTCTTTAAATACTATAATAATACTATTAGATTACTAATATTTTCTTTTAGTAATAGCTTTATAGTATATATCTTAACTAACCTTATAAGTATCTATTAAGCTAGTTGTTAAGCTTAGTATAAAGAGAAGATACTAGTAATAGTTTAAAAAGTATTTATACTTTTAAGTTTAGCTTTAGTATTTATTTTTAATACTTACTAGATATTTTTATTAAAAATACTTTTTAAGCCTTAGCAAATAGTATTAAGAACCTTATAGGATAATTTTATATAAAAATAATATAATAGTTTTAAAAATATACCTATACTTAATAAGTATAAGAGTAATAATAATTTAGTATTAACCCTTCTAAGGTAGGTTAAAGCGTAGGCTTATTTCTATTAAAGTTACCTATATTAATAAAACTCTAACTATTGCTAATAAAGCTATATATAAAAAAGGCTACTATATAAGGTATAGTAGCCTAGCTCCCTTTCTTCCTCTTATACCTATACCTCTTATACTATTATAAAAGTAATAAGTTAGTTAACCTCTAATTCCCTTAGTTTTATATTACTAACCTAATCTATAGTAATACTAAATAAATACTATAGTATTACCTTAATAAGTACTTAGTACTATACTTTTAATAATAAAGATCTTAATAGGTAGGTAGTTATAAGAGCCCTTTAGTTACTTAGACTAGTTTCTATTAAGGTATAAATAACTAAGGTACTTATAGAAAACCCTTAGAAGTAATATATAAATAAAGAAAGAGTTCCTTTAGTAGCCTTTAGCTATATACTTTTTCTTTATATTTACTTTAATACTAAAAGGTAAGGTCTTTTTAATAAGTAGGTATTATTAAATAAACTTATAATAAAGCTTAGGATAAATAGAGCCTTAACTAATAAGAAAGGGAAGTTCCTTAATAAGGTAAGTAAAGATAATTACTTATTTTAGTTTATTACCCTTACTAAGTAGGTAAACTATATATATACCTACTTTACTATTAATAACTATATATAGTGTAATATAATAAAGCTATAACTTATCCTAGCCTAAGACTATAAGTTAGTAATAATTTAGCAGTGTATAGTATTTTAGGGGGGAAAATTTAAGTATATAAGGTTTTAAAAAGGGAATATATTTATATATTATTTGTATATTAGTAAAAGTTAAAGTTAAGGTTACTTAAAGTTAAAAATAATAACTAGCTTTTTAGTAGTTTAATTAATCTAGGTTATATAATAAGTTATATACCCTTCTTAACCTTTACTACTACCTTAGCTAATATATATAACTAAGTGTTATTAATAGTATTATTAATAGTATTAATATAATTAATATTAATCTATTTAAATTAGTACTAATCTTAAGATAATATTACTAGTTTCCTATAAATAACTAAGTATATATATATTTATTTTAGTATTAGTTAATATACTTAGCTTAATAGCTATTAATAAGACTTCTTTACTTAAATATACTTAACTTACTTTATTTACTATTAAGAGATATAATACTTTACTTAGCTTAGTATAATACTTTATAACTCTATAAATATAAACTAATATAGATTAGTTTATCTATTTAAAAACTACCTTTATTATATATTAATAGCTTTTATTTAAACTATACTATATAAATACTAAGTAATATTATACTATTAAGATAACTAGTAATAATATTAATAATAAACTTATATTTTCTTATAATAAAGTATTACTTAGTATAGTTAGAATAATAGCTAAGCTTTAGTAGCTTAAAGGTACTATATATACCTTATAGGGATAAATAAATAAATAACTTATAATACCTATAGCTATAGCTAAACTTACTATTAACTACTATAACCTTAGTAAGATTATTAAATTACCTTTATTAGTACCTTTTTATAAATAATTTATAGATATATTACTATTTTTAACTTAAATAAAAGAATACTTTTACTTATTCCCTAATAAGCTAAATATAGTAAAAAAAAAAATATTAATTATAATACCTTTTATTTAAAGAAATACTAAAGATTAATATAAATTTATTTAGAAAAATTACTTAGAAAATAAAGAAAATATTTAAGATTAAGAAACCTAAAATATATTTTTAAATTAAATAAATTTTAAAGTACTACTTAAAGATAACTTTAAAATTATTAATAAAGAATAGTAAGTAATATTAAAAATCTTATTTTTAAAATAAACTAAATCTTATATAGTATACTTAGCTAAATTTTAATAGCGTTTAGCTAAAACCTAGTAAGATAATAATATACTTATAGAACTATACTACTAAAGGCTAAAGAAAGAAGTTAAAAATAAACTTTTTAAGGTAAATTAACCTAAAGACCTTATAGAATATATTACTATAGTTATTAAGATTAATAAATAATAGTATAAATATAAAAGAAAAAGATAAAATACTATTAAAAAAGAAAGTTAGTTTAACTTATATTAGCTTAATTAATACTACTATAATAATACTAGTAATTATAGTAACTAATAAAATAACTTTTTATAATAACTATAATAATAATAAGAACTATAAAATAATACTTTATATAGTATATACTTAAGCTTTATAGTATTAAAAGCTATATAATAAGTACTAAGATAATAAGAAGATATATTTAAATATAAGTATTATAATTATAATTAATTTAAATATATAGTAAAGTAATAATGTATTTAATAAGTAAGTACTATAGATAAGCAAGTACTATATTTTTCCCTCTTATATTTAACTTTTTATTTAATTAATTACTTTTTAATAACTAGTAATACTAGAACCTTTAATTAAAGCTAAAACTATTCTTACCCTTTAAGCTTTTAAAATAATTAAAAATTAAGTACTTGATATACTATAAAGATATATTAGATTAATAAGTACTATTTATATTACTACTAATAAGAAATTTAACTATAATATAATTTTATCTTAAATTTATAGAAGTTATTTAATTAAGAAGAAAATATAATAGTTGAATTTATTTTTAACTTAGATTTATAAGGATTTCCCTTATAACTATATTTTATAGAAAGAATAGCTAATTTCTTACTTACTAGCTATAATATACTTTTTATTAGTATATATTAAGCTTATAACTTTATTAAGTAATAACTAAAGCTAAAGATATATTTATTTTAAAGATATAATTACTAAAGAGCTAAATATAAAGATCCTATAATTATTTATAGCTAGTTTTAGCTTATAAAGAATATAATTATAAAATATAGTATTTAATTAAATAATATCTAGAACTTTAATAAAATTAGCTTTATAATAAATATTATATAGTTAAGAATAGTTATTATAAGTATAAAAAGATAAGAAAAGCTAAAATTAATATAACTAGAAAACTATAAATAAATTACTATAATCTAAGTAATTAATACTAAAGGTTAATTAATTTTACTATTTATTATTAGTATAAGCTAATATTACCTTATTAATTAGTACTAAGAATATAATCTTCTTAGTAATTAAGTTATTATATTAAGTTAAAATAAATAAATAAATAATTAGCTAAGTTTTAACTAGCTAAAGTACTTTAATAAGTCTATATTTAAGTAATTAGTTAGTTTTTATTACCTTTTAATCCTTAATAGTTATAAAAGTTATTACTTTATTAAATTTAAAAGATATTATAAGAAAAATAATATTATTATACTTTATATATTTTTTTATATTTTTTATTTACTTTAGCTTCTTAATATAGTATACTTTAAGCTACTTAAAAAGGCTTATAGGTAAAAGATAAAGTAATTAATTAAATACTTTATAACTTATATTTCTAAGACTAAGTTCTTTAATACCTTTTATATTACTTTTAAAGCTAATTTTACTAAAAGTAATATATAAAAAAGCTTTAAAGAAGCTAAGCTTATTCTCTTTAACCCTAAGTATATTATTTTAAAGCTTAATATATAGCTATAGACCCTATTACCTCCTAAGGAAATAGCTAAACCTTTTATTCCTTACACTTTAAAGACCTTAATAATAGTAAATAAGGCTTAATCTTAAATTAAATACCTAGAGAATTAAATTAAAAGGTATTATAGTAGCTTTTTAAAGTTAATTATTAAGGCTATTTAATCTTTTACTAAGGTAATAAAGAGAACTATATATAAAACTACTTTAATAAGAAATAAGATTTAAAACCTTTAGAAAGAAAATAAAAAGCTAAGCTAATACTAAAGGTTAAAAAAAACTAAGTTATAAAAAGAAAACCCTATAACTATAAAGAAAGTATTATAAGTAATTAATTAAATAGATATTAATATATAGGTAGTAGGTAAAGTATTAAGAAGTAGTAGTTAAAGAAGGTTAATTAAACTAGGTATTTAGTACTATAGTATATATAGTAAGACTAGGTATAATATAAGGACTTATTAAGTAGTTTTAAAGGTATTTAAAGAAAAGTATAGTAAGTAATTTTAATTAATTAAATAGGTTATATTACTTTTATTAGTAATTAAAAGATAATAGCTAGGATTTTTAAAGTACTTGCTTTACTAGAGTACTTGCTTATTAAATATATTATATAGAAAAATATAGTACTTACTTATCTACAGTACTTGCTTATTAAATATATTATCTATAGCTATAGAAGCTTAGAAACTTTAACTAAGGTAAATCTTAATCTTTAGAAATTACTAACCTATAGATAGCTTAATATACCTAGATATTAAGAATATACTAATAAGGCTATAATATAGTAAATAAAGTAATACTAGCTATAGATAAACCTAAGGTAATTTAGCTAGTATACCTTATAAGTTTATATAAGAAACTATAAGACCTATTTAAGAGTTATAATAAAATTATAGTATAATATAAAAAAGAAAATAAGGCTCTTATAAAGGAAAAGAACTAAGAGAAAAGAAATAAAAGGGAGAACTAATATATTTAAGATATATAAAGAAAGAAGCTTAGGTAAACTTAAACTCTAGGAATAATATATACCTTTAAAACTAAATTAATATCTATTTACAATAGATATTATAACTTAAATAAAGATAAACTTAATAAAGAAATATAAGGAATTATTATATATAAGAAAGTACTAATAAAATATAACCTTATAATACTATAACTATTACTAAGTGCTTTTATATACCTACTATAACTACTATTATAAGAAATAATAGTATAAAAAGTTAAATAAGTAATTAATAATATTTCTACAGAAATGGACAGGTAACCTTGCACTGAGAGTGGGGAAATATTGGGTTCCGCTAGCTGAAGCACTCCTGCTTATCTTGATCATCTAGTCAGATCATTATTGACGCATCGTTACTCTATACCGTATTACCCCGCGCTCCTCTGCGGTCAACCAGAGACAGAATCAACACCTTCTAAGTCCTATGCAGTATACCCACTGATAACTGGAGCGGTCGGGATAACCGCGACCTATTGTTTGTTATCTGTGTAGGGTAAGAATATGTAACTGTTTCCCGTTTTACTTATGTTAGCAGGGCTATACAGTCAACAGTTAGTAGGTCTGTTCTTTTGTCGAAAATGAGAAGAAGAGGCGTCAACATTAGAAGGGTATGTAACTTAGACAAGAAATTGGAATTGTATAGATCCGGGTTGCACAAATTCCGTTTGTACAGCAGAGGTCATTCTCTCGAAAGCTTATGTACATTTCATTGTGCCTCGCTTCCTACACCTGATCTGCTATCTTCTCCCACGATGATATGCTTCCGTTCGTCCAAAGACTGAATCATCGCTTCAAGTGTCGGTCAATCTTTCTGCATTCGAGCCAACAACAACGTGCAGGTAGAAGGCCTCATTATTGATATCGCTTACCCTAAATCATTGGCTGCACCAATCAGAGAGCCTCTCAATCGTCTTGCGCTCATCGCGCCAGATTCTTGTGAGAATTCGAACATTCCATCGATTTAATTGTGATGATTGATTGAGTTAACATATGATGAGCGTTGCCTACAGGTATCTTAGTTACCCTAGTGATTTCCGATGTAGCCAAACCTCACCAGCCAAGTCTACCCAAAAGTGCGCTGGTATAGAGCGGGCGCGTCGTTCGCTTAAGCCCCATACGCCTCTAGCGTTAATTCGCTTCAATAGCCATTGATCCCGCGAAACCAGTACCAGGCAGCTACTAGGACACAAGTAATGGTAAGACCCAGCGCCAGCCAATTCGGTCCATCTGCGTCAGTATTTGCCTCGTTAAAAGTCCACCGCGCCGTTGGAAACCCATTTGGCAGTGACATGGGGTCGCCGGGTCTCGCCGGCACAGATTGGCGACCTTGATATATCCCACGTGGATAATTATTGGCCTGAGAAACATCTCTGCTGGCAGTGGTCGTAGTAGGGGCCTGCGGATGGGTTGCCACTCTCAAGCTTTGGGCGAATGTTCCATACGATGCCGGAAGAGGCCGAGATGTCCCAGTAAAGCTCGTATCATGTCCAAGTTGTCGGGGGAGACCTCTCTCAGCGTGGGGGGCAAAGGCTGGGACAGGAAGTTCGTTATAAGCCGACTGGGCTACCCGCTCGAATATGCCATGACCTTCAAGTCTGATGGAAAGTTCGGCAACATTTTGCTTCCACAATTCTGAGGCAAGCAATCGGACTGACTCTTTCTCCAAGTGAAGATCGCCGTCGCGCCAACATGGACGGAGGGCTATGAACGGGATTTCGTAAATGTTCTTGGTATTAACATAAGATTGCTTCTTCATAGTCTTCCCATGTGCAGCGATGAGAATGCGCCTTGTATCTGGGTGAGTGGCCGGGTGTATCGGGAGGTAGGACTGTCGTCGGACGGGATCATGATGGCGTCTTTCGATCGGTGTATTGTCGAAACTTCTCACCTAGCGACATACATCAGTAATTTTGTGCTTCTAGGCGCAATATAGCGCATGAACGAGGGGAACTGACAACAAAGATTGCCACTTTTCCCCGATAAATTTCCCTTGAAAGAATAACAACTGGGTGGTTGAAGATACCGTTCTCAATCGATAAGGTCTCTGTAATACTCTCCTCTATCTCCGTCTTTTTGGGCAGTATCATGATGCAGCCCTCTAGCCGTGGGCACTCCTGGGGCTGGTGAATGTGAAACATGGCAAAGTGAGAAACTTAGCTCAGAAGCGAAATAGTGGTATCGCCTTAGTAGTGCGACATGACAGTATCGATCAGATAACCTCTTGTCTGATCCAATATAACAATCAATCACTATCATTGACGAGGCAGAATGGTGGCAGGTTGACGAAGCTGGCGTGCAAAGAGTGCTTGCTACTGTGAGTAGTTAATTTAGCCCAACGCAACTTGTTGGGCCAGCAGGATGGCTGGTGATGCGACCTGCAGCTATACAGGCCAACCGCTCAGCTCTGTCATGTTGGAGGTGCTTTGTGCAAGGTAAAGAGGTGAAAAGAGAGTCAAGGACTGGCTGGTCTGTAGGACAACCCTTTGTCTTCACAGCCGACTGGCAAATGACATCGGGCGGTTAACTTTGTCTCGACGTGAAAAAGCGATGGCATTCGCTTGTGCAAAATGGGGCGCAGGCATTTGTAGGGGAGGCCCTCCACCTCCCCACTGAACAGCAAGGATCTGGGCTGGACGCGCCTGCGAATAGTGGGCTATGTTGAACAATCGTGCCGCTTAGACCAAGAACTGCGTATCTCCCTGTACCGCCCGGTCTTCTGGACTAAGCGCTGGGATCACTATAGCCTAGTCTAAATTTCCAGGGACACTGACTCCGAGGCTCGCGCTCCAGCTATGAGGTGTTTAGGCGGTTGCAACCCGTTAATTTCCTGCTAGCATCAGTAAGAGCAGTAAGTGGTCTTTCTTCTCGTCCAAGCCAGACGCACATGTATAGCCAATGAATGCATTTTTTAAGGTATGATATGATATCCTTGTCTGGAGAAAAGAGAGAAGAGACATTGAGTGGTGGCGCGGGAGCTGTTCATTTCGACCTATCAGTTCCCCACTCTTGAATGTTGGGATCTTGTCAGGTCATAGTCCATGGGTGGCAAGTGGCACAAGATTTCAATTGAGCCTCCTCCCTCCCTTAGTCCTACATGTCTCCCCGGCGCCTAATCAAAGACAGGACTCGTAGCTTCCAAGGGTCACGAAACGCATTTCAGGAATGATTGCAGAGGTTCTGGCAGTCGCGGCCTGTTGCTTTGTTATGGGCGGGGGTCGAAAATATGCAGCCGCTTCCCTTTTCAGAGCCCTTGCAGCTAACAATCTTATTTCAACGAATCATAATGTGACTGCACTGCTCTCAAAAGAAGAGAAAAGTGATAACATGGACAATGCATATATTACACGCGCGAAATTGCAATAACACGGACTAAGGTTCGTTGTATTTTACATCAATAACAGGGATTCTTTCTTTTGACGTGCGGCGTGCCCCTTGGCCGCCCTCATCCGTTGTTTCTCCTTACACGTTACTATCTCCCAAACGGATACGCTTCCGTTCATCCGATGAGGCTGGCATGCAATGTTAAGTTGATGCTGGTTGATCTCTTCGTACCTAGCCAATAGCCACATGCAGCTGAAGGCCTCATTCCTAGAATTGATGGTGTCGATTTCTTAGTCATACTGGTACATACACTACTAGTCTAGTACACTTTCACCCTTTTCGACCTAGGATCGTGATACCCTCATAGCTGCTTCGGCTCACCAATATCCATGTTTCAACCCACCACATCCCCACAATGCTCCAAGAAAGGTTCTGGTCGACACTAGCAAGGCCGGTGCGGCTGAAGCTCAGCTTTTCCAACTTCGCATACTTCATATTGCGCCATTTTCTCCCTCATTACTGGCCGTCAACAAAAATAAGCTAACACAACCTGAGACCAGGTCTCACCACATTTGTGGGATGAACGCAGCCGGACTTTCCTCAACGAAGAGCAGCGTGCTTGGCCACTTGATCACAGCCAACCCATGCTAAACGGCCTAGAACCGCGCTAGCAATGGTGAGGCTGAAAGACAGCATGACATATCACCAATCCACTTTGGCGTCAGGAGTGTTTGTGAGAGAAGCAATACAAGAAGAATTTGTCCGCTTCTGTTGTCTCTTGGAAAATTGTGGTAGGTTTGTTGCAAATTCCTTCTCAGGAAATACTTCTGAACAGCATGTCGCCGAAACATTTCAGTGGATGGCGAGCTGGCCTTGCTCGCTGCACAGCCGTCGCAGGTATCGTCACCGCCATTAACATCACGTTTCTCATCGTCGCTATCCCGAGGTTGGAAATTTCCAGCCCTGGTAGTCGTGAAGGGGCCTTGTTTAGCGGCGATGGCAAGAGAGCAGAAAGATACAATATCTGGTTGCATCTTATTATTAATCTTCTAGCATTAGCGGTTTTAGCTGCCGGTAACTACACCCAACAAGTATTAACCGCACCTACAAGAAACGAGATCGATATAGCGCATAGTTAGGGAAAGTGGCTTAAAAAGTTAAAGTCTAAATAAGTATATATTAACTATTTCTGTGACGGGGTCTTGAGGGGGTCTTGAGGTCCGTTATATACTGTTGTGAAGGGCATTGCTGACACATTGTGTTAGCACTGATTGATCTTTTGGTCTATTGGCAAGGGGGCACCCTTTACCCCGTGACAATTTCTTTAAGTTCTTACTTTATTTCATTTAATACTATAACTAAGTCTTAAGAATCAGGTAGAATATCCTTTAGTAATATTTCCTTTAATAGTAATTTTATAATTATAATAGCTTTAATACTTAAGGTAGATAGTGTTACAACCCAGAATGACCGTTCTGCACGTACCTACAATTTCCTTACGTTACTACCAATAACAGCAGGACCAAATGCATTCATTTTAGCCCTAACCCCAACAACAACTAATTAGCAATAGACTAAAACTACATATATCGGTCTAGGACCAAAACACTAATCTTCAGTCCACAAAGATACATATTTACTACCATTCACTCCTATACCTTAGCGTAATATAAATACTCTATATTCTTTAGCTTAAATAGAACCCTTTTAGCTTAATAGCTATTAATAAGACTTCTTTACTTAAATACACCTAACCTACTCTATTTACTATTAAGAGATGTAACACTTTGCTAATTGCTTAGTACAATGCCCTATAACTCTACTAACATAAACTCAGAATAGACTAGTGTATCCCTTAGAAAACCTAACTGTTACAGATAGAAAGTAACTTAAATCTAAATATAATACTTTTAATATCTTTATAAACTCTATAATTTATAAAAACTATTTATATAAATTTATATAACTAAAGATTTTAAAACCCTTTAGTTTATTACTTTAAGCTTAATATACTACGTTAAGATTATTTAAAGTATTAAAAGTTTACCTAAATATAAGTAATTTTAAGTAAGTATATTATTAAGATAGAGTAATAAAAGGAGTTAGGTTATTCTTTGTTAAGTAATTTTAGCTAAAGAAAAAAAAGGTAAGATTAAATGTAAGATAAGGTAGAAATCCCTTTATAACTTACTCCAATTACCTAGTTAAGGTTAGAGTTTCTATCTATCCTAGAAACCTAACTATATAGGGTAGGTGGCAGTTGAGAACCATATAGCTGACTTTGAAGGTAATAAGCCGGTCACATAAACAGACATACAAAGCTCCAGCAAGAGATGGTCGATATCATACCACGATGGAAGCAACGATTGGAGGATGTGGGGCCGGAAAACAGCACTGCTTATACAAATGAATCTATTGGTGCCACGTCATTAAGACAATTTTGAAGGCTTACAATCTTTCAGCTCGGCGCAAGCCACTATTACACAAACCAGTAATCGACGGTCTTTTCGTATCACATACCGTAGCTCCTAACAGAATTCTCGGATACGGTCATTGGCAAATATCTCCTAGGCATTCTTAAGGCTCTCCCAACAAGTATCATTTCACACCTTGCAGCCTGCTCCTGCGGTCGCCTATATAGCTCCAGTAGGCTGTGAATTTTTTTTCAAGAAATCTTATCCCTAATCCACTAGACTCATAGCGAAAATGACAAACGAGCCTAAAGCAAGCATCAATTGGGACCTATACATTCAGGATGTTATGTCTGTCTATGTGACGCAGAATAAGTCTGCTAAGGAAACAGTTCAGTATTTGCGCGACAACCATGGGTTACAGGTACCGTGGGTTAAATCCTGTTCGTTACCACTTCCTATCCAGAGCGCTAATCCTTTGTAGCCTGCACCAGTTTTATTCCAAGTTCGGGGGCTTGAAGAATATTTCGGAGAACGAGTGGATAAACGGCATAATCCCAACAATTAGAAAGCGCACCCTGGAAGGCAAAGAAAGTGATGTGTACTTTGGAACAACAAAGCTTGACTCCAAAAAGCTGAAGAAAGGCATCGATCGCTACTCAGCCCGGGTGACCCGACATTTTATGGATCTCGATACCTCAGAAGGTATTGTTCACTTACACGTATTTGGCCTATGCGATGCCAGTGGCTGACTGAGTTCTTAAGTAATCGGACAACGTCTCAGCGATCGGCTTTTCATTAAAACTCCCCCATGTCATCCAGCATCTCCACCTACGAACCTTTCTCCCGAAGGAGATCAGAATCTTGCCGGAATGACTGTGCCAGAAACACCAGCACAAATTCCGCGTTTCCCCTCCGCAGGGTCTACCAGATTTTCATCACCTTCCAGAGGGAATTTCATGTTTCTGCATGGTTAGTCACACCACTATCCCTGTGTAATCTTGATGTACTCATGTAAGTCTGCATATAATCTATAGACAGCAACGATTTGAGCCTTTTCAACTTTGACGAATATCCTCCAATTTCGTTTTGTACAACTAGTGCTCCTATAGCGCATGTACCCGAAGCGCAAACACAGGAGATGACTGGTCCCCATACACCTCAGCATGCAATACATAATGTGCTCGAATGGATGGGCGCTGACGCATCATCTGAGGCCTCTTTCAGGCTAGATTCAATGTTGGACGTGCCACAATTCATCCTTTTAGTAAATCTGCCCTATTTCCAGTTAAAATACCAAAACCTGCAAAGCGGTAAGTAACCAAGCCCTATCTATTGATACAATTCACTATGATCTGACATAAGACTGTATATATAGCAGCCTCCTATAGCTCTAGGATTGTTGATCAAGATCATTCCGGCTCTAGACTTGATATCCCGTCAACCAACTGGTCATCCAGTAAGACAATGGCTCCAAATCAATCTTCAAATGACCTTCCATCCATGCTCGCAAGGGTCATCGGCGTACCATACAGCAGCCAAGTTGCGGATTTTGTCCCTTTCGCTTTTAAAAAACTCCAGGCTCTTGTTCCAGAGTTGTATCCCGAAGAGCTCAACACCCATGTCCAGATGCTCTCCGATCCCTCGCAGAAACCCCACATTTTCCAACTTTTCGAAGTCGCGGCTTATTTTTCTTCCAATGATCTTTTACAAGAAACACAGGCTACGACGTTCGTCGAATGGGTAAGTGAGCACAAGCATATGACGTCTCTCATGTTATTTTTGCGACAGCACTGGGACAAGCTTACTATACAGGCATTCGTTTCCAGGCTTGTTGAAGCTGGTGCCCGTATGGAAAACAAAGGCTTTCTACAACAACTACATGGGATTGGAGCTAAGCTTGATAGGGATTTGGAGAGAATCATGGAGATAAATGACCCAGACTTCTTGGCATTCGTTCTAGCCGAAGCTGATCCAGGGTCACTTGAAGGGGAGCCTGGAGGTCGTCTTCTCCGATTAGTGTCGCGAACACCACATATCGCAGTGGCAGAACTAATAATTAACGCCAAGGCTGAAATCAACATTGGTTTATCAAAGAAAGTGCCGACAACCCCTCTTTGGGAAGCAATTAACAACGCAAACTTGGATATGGTGAAATGCCTGGTCGCAGCTGGAGCGGACATAAACAGATATTCTGCCGTGTGGACTACGGGCTTTCAACCTGCAGCAACAGAGGCATTATCTCTCGCTGTATGGAAGAAGGATAGGGGAGCCGTTGAATATCTGCTAGGTTTAGGCGTGGTGATAAAGGGGTCCGTGAATCAGGTGCCACTTCTGGAATACGCGGCTGATAAGATGCCGGATATTTACGAACTTCTTCTGGTGAAATCTGGTGGCGAACGCAAGGTTACAGTTGAGCAAGTACTCAAAGCCGCAGATTCCGATGCCGAACTCATATCAGAATTCCTTTCTCAACATCCTGAAGTCTCTGAAAGAATGCTTGAGGAAGCTTTGGTCATGGCATTAAGGAAAGAGAAATCCACAGCGGTCGTCAACCTTCTACAGCACGGAGTCGACGCCAACGGGTCTCATCTTCCAGACAATACAAGATGCCCGTTGTATACAGTGTCCACTGATTTGTTAGAACATCCAGTCGGACATCATTATATCGACCTATTGATTGACGCGAAAGCCGATGTCAATGTCGAAGGGCTTTTGAACAATCTTGTCTCTGACGATGAATTCTATCCTTCTATTATTAACAAACTGGTCGATGCCGGGTTTGACCTTACAAGGTATGGTCCTGAGGCACTTGAGCAAGCTATTGCCCACAATTATGAGCCGGATCCTTTACTTTTTCTAGTTGGCAAGGGAATTTCTGTGAATAGCTACGGACTCAGGGTTACCCCATTTCAAGCAGCTGCCCTGGAACTAGACCTTGAGCTCCTAAAATACCTCTTCCAGCAAGGAGCCGAGGTCAACAAGCCACCCTTCCCCATTCGAGGGTATACAGCTTTACAAGCTGCAGCTTCGTCCTGCTCAATGGAGAAGTTACAATTTCTTCTGAGCAAGGGTGCTGATATAAATGCACCTCCAGCTGTATCAGGCGGAGTGACAGCCCTCGAAGCAACAGTCCGGCCCTGGTCCCCGTTATTGAATGACGGTAGCCCCGGGGATGAAGATTATTTTGAGAACAGTGAGCTTACGGAAACTTTTATTTACCTTCTCCACGAAAAGGCCGTGGTTAATCGTCCAGACGGATCAAGCAGTCCATTACTGCACGATATTATTGAGCGACAAAACTCTGATTTACTTAAGCTGGCCCTAGAAGCGGGAGCCAATACGACCTATAGGTGGGAAACAGTGTCTTCGTCGTGGTGCGAAAGAACCCCGCTTCAGCTTGCCGCAGAAATGGGCCAACTAGAGGCTGTGAAGCTTCTTCTATATTACAAGGCAGATCCGAATGCCTCGCCAGCATTTCAACACGGTAGGACAGCTCTCCAGGCTGCAGCATCATCTGAAACTGCCTGTGTTGAGGCGGTCAGATTGCTGTTGGCCGCAGGGGCCGCAGTCAATGCAGACCCGGCTCCTGTAGGTGGGATCACTGCCTTGCAGGGCGCTGCAATTAAAGGCTATTTTCAAATTGCCCTCCTCCTACTCAAACACGAAGCAAACGTGAATGCTCCTCCTGCATTTAAAGAGGGACGCACTGCGGTTGAAGGAGCTGCGGAGCATGGACGACTGGATATGGTAAAGATGCTACTAGATGCAGGGGCAATAGGTGATGGGAAGACTGGCTTTATGAGGGCTATCAGTTTGGCCAGACAGAATCGCCATTTTGCTATTGTAAATTTGCTGGAGACTTGAGGATAGATAACCTCTTAGGGTTATTCGGGTTAGTACAAGGTTAGCATTTACTATCCAAGCTATCTTGATCAAGCTCTTTCTTCTAATTAGAGATATAACAATAAGAATAAATGCTTACTCAATCACATAACTATAAATAGCTTTAGGAGAACCTAGGATAGCGCCTGCTTTCCGATGTACCGATATTGGCTAAGGGGAAGGCTAAGGACGAATTTCTATAGCTTATGCTTAACATTTCTAAATAATACCGTAACTCCGTATACTACATACCGGTTCATCCTCCTAGCACAATCAAAGGCGGCATAAATATACCCAGGAGCTTCCATCTATATCTCCTTCACCCTCGTCTTATATCTCTCAAAGTATTAAATCGCTAGCCGCTGAATAATATGTCTCGATATATAGGCATCTTCAACCTTTACAGCAGCATTAATTAGGTTATTAGCTAAGGACTACTGTTCTGGGCAGCTAATCGATTGAATGAAATCGACATTGAATCGATCAAGTCGATCCATCAACTGATCTCCAACCTCATCTGTATGACTGCTTGTTTCTATGGCAGCCCTCAGCTTTCTCAAGATCCGATTAAAGCGTATTATATCGCTGTCTTTGCTGTCATTTTTACGCTTCTCGATGTGTCGTTTAATGTACTGCCATCTTATATAATTAAGCTTTTTAGACGTGCTCCAGTCCTTAAGTTCGTACTTCAGTAGTGCCTTTCTGTAACCACATTAGTAATTCGCCTTTATAAAACGGCTTATGGGTAGATAAACTTTATATGCTAGCCTTAAGCTTTCGATAGGATAAGTGAATCCTTAAGCGATGTATGTTGAAACAGATACTTAAAATGTGATAAAAATCTTGTGCTCCAACCAGTCTCTCTCACTCAACTGTCATCGTGCTGCATTTATGATACTGCTCAAAGTCCAATGTTGGTTGACGGGGTGGAGATGTCGAAGATTGTATGGAATGGAAATCATGAATATGTAAGGAAAGACATACGGATAATAAGATGATCGCTGCTTTAGTTGAGCAAGAGAAAACGAATGGAACGTGCTGCTCTGGGGTGCTGTAGTCTCTTTGTAGATGCCCAACGAGGCTCTGGACTCTCAATTTTGATTCAGCTATACCAGAGTCTAAGTGGCATGCCAGGTGCAAGCCACTCTTCAGGTTTAGTGCTTAATCGTATGTCCTTTTGTTGGCTACATCCAGAATTTGCTCAGCTGTGTGACGATCATAAACGAATCTAATTCGTTAAATCCACAATCTTAGTGTGATGGATGGGGCTATCCAGAATCTGGCCCCACTGCGAATTAGTTAACTGGCGTACTCCAAAATTTGAACGCTGTCAGCGAATTATTAGTTTCATTCCAAAATTTACTACTGCGCTCTGCTAGAATGATTATTGGTGCTCCTGGCGTCATAAGTACATTTAAGTACGAGCCAGCATTACCATGGCCTATTCTATAGACATCAATATAGGACCCGTCACTCTTTCTCTGACCCAAGCACTTTAGCCGTACACTGCCTAAAGAATCTCTTACAAAATGAAGAGCGAAGTTATCGTTGCAATCGTCAGCTTGGTAGTTTCTCTCCCGTCCGCGCTTTACGCTCTATACGCATGGTACCGACGGCGTTCCCAATCAGCATGTAAGTGGTTAAAAAGTCATCACTTGCAAAGCCATAACAACGAAAGACAGCTAATTTGAAACTTGTTGCTGGCTATAGATCACCCGTACCAGGAGATGCGTCTCCCACGGCACCGTTTGGAACTTCTTTGCTTTATGTCCGATCGGGGTATTACACTTGCACTACAAGTTGAAGATGGTTTATCTTCCGTTCCAAGCGGCTTTATATCCCGGTCATTAAATCCTTGTTAAGAATCCGGACTAGCTATCAGCTACCGGCTAGGCTAGAAAGGGAAAGGGAGTAAGCTAGATTGCGATAATGGATTGGTTTATCTCGCAGTCAATATTCTTCGTTAGCCTCGCCCTCTACCAGGATGAGAAGCGATATTATCCACGAGAAGGGAACACCACTACTTGTGGTTACTCCCCGATTGCCATCATCTTTTCCATTGGACTCGGCTGTCTGATATTGCTTATTACCGTTGCATGGAGGTTGAGGACATTGAAAGCGGCCATTCCTCTTGGTGGTACATGCTCCGCTGTGGTGAGCGCTGCTTGCCACAGGCCCCAAGGTGATGAGTATGGGGCCTCGGAGTTGTTAAAGTGGGGAGTTGTGACTAGAGACGATGGACGGCAACGTTGCTCTATTACTAGCTGGTCAGTAGAAGCGCCGGAGTGTAGGAAATGGTACCAATGAGTATTGAGTAAGAGATAGATACTTTAAGTCGCTTAGTAGCAGCAACGTAAAAGTTGTGCATTAAGTTCTAGTGTCCTCAGATATGCTAGCCAATACTATATTGCAGCATTACACTACGTTATTTTGAAATGATAATACATAGAGAAAGGTCGTGATAAAAGAGACCCCCAAAGTTCCTCGTGAAAGGCGGTTATATTCTGCTAGTCGTTGCAACTCTTCAGTTGATGCAAACCGCTGGCATAAATTTCGAATGAAAGTTAAAAGGGGAGTCATTAATGATATAAGAATGCTCAATTACAAGTTCCTATGTGAAAGCAATGCCCCCCCGTCCGTCAATCGGAACGGGAAAGATAACTCTCTATAGTATGGATATATAGGTATATGCCGGAGTTGGACACTCCAATAGTTATATGACTAGTTTAATTTCCTAAATGGATACATGTCCCAAGTTAACCCACAGGACACTACAAGCCGTGGACATTGCTGCCCTTAGTCCATCTTCTGAACGTCTTGCCATAGAAGTAGAATACCGCACCCAAGCCGCACCATAGAACTGTCAGGCCCATATTGGTCATGAAAACAGGGATAAATCTGAAGAAGCTGTAAGCAACAGACTTTGAAAAGATATTACAGATCACTTACCCTGATTTGATGGTCCATGGCGTGACGAACTTGCCCATACCATATCCCCAAAGACTCTTGTTGACAGTAATAGCAACGAAGAGTGACCCTGTGACTGGCTTATAACAATCCACTGCGTAGGTACTTGCGATACTAGGTAGAGCAGCGACCTGAATGCCAGCAGATGAATAGCCGAGGACGGCAATGACTGGCCATGGCCAATGTCTTTCGTATCCGATTGAGGTAATTACATTACCGAAGATCATGATGATGATGTAGGGAATCATTGCAGGGAGACGCATCTCCGGTTCTCGAATGCCGCCGTTTCGAGTTGTTGCCTTAGCTGAGACCCAGTCGCTGAAGGGGCCAGCTGTGACGAGTCCGATTAAAGCGCCGACAAGAATGGAGAAGTTGAGGAAGCCTGCACCTGTTAGAACATAGGTATCCCCTGGTTGTGAGATTTGGAAACTCACCGATGGATTGAGAGCTCATGTTGTATGGGGGAGCTGCAAATACTTGCGACTGAGTGAGGTTCAGAATTAGGAAGTTACTGCAACTCCAGCTGACCACGAAGGAAGCAAAGAGTACAATTGGATAGAGGAAGAGTCTCCATGGGGTCCAGATATCGAGTAGAATGTGTTGGAGAGGTGCTGAGTTGGGTTGGAACAGTTGCCACTGTAACTTTGAAGGTGTTCCCTTAGCCAAATGCGCGTCCGCGGCTGGTTCACCCTGAGCTTGAGGTGTACCGACAGTCTTCTCAGCATCGGCATGAGAGTGCGACGGCTTGTCTCGAGTTGAATCAACAATCTCATTGACGCCACGCTCAGCTTCAATCGAATCAATGCGCGTCCACTTCGTTTCAGGAAAGCCAAAAATTCCTAGCACGATTGATAGTGCAGTAACAGCAACGTTGAGCCACCAGAAGTTCTTCCATCCAGTGCGGTCTGCCATGGGACCAGCGATGATTGGTGCGATCATCAATGAGCCCATGTAGACAACCCAGTATAGCGCGTTCCATGTTCCCCGATCGTGTAGGAAGAAGATATCGGCGATGACCGCGGGTTGGAGAATCTCTGAGGGTCCGGCTCCTATCCCGTTGAGGCTCGACATGTTAGTCAATGAAGTGGGAGATTTGTCAAGGTCAACTTACACACAGGCTCCCATGAAGACACCGTAGGTGGATGCTTTGGCGCGAATGATGTGGCATGCGAGGCAGATCACCTGCGAAGCCAGGTATACTGGCCGACGACCAAAGGATGTAGAGATAGGTGCCCTCCGAAAGTCAGTATCAGTATCTACTCTGCAGTACTCCATACTCACCAGAAAAGGTTGCTGAATCCCAGGATTAGGATAGTAACGCCCGTAAACTGAATGACATCCTCAAGTGTACTATCATAAGCACGAATCAAATCAGGAAACATCGGCGCAAGAGCAAGCGGCGCGAAGCCCTGCGTGAACGTCATGGTGGAAACGCAAAAGATGGCAGAAAACTTCCAAAAGGGCGACCAGTTGAGGGGATCGTGAGGATCCTGAGATGGTTGTGGAACGAGGACTTGATCGGACTCTTTGGCTCGGACGTAGTGTTCTTTGCCAATATCTGTCATGATCTCCGTTCCAGGGAGGACTTCGATGTGAAGTTCATCCTGGATGGTTTCACGAGCCTATTGAAGTTAGGGGAGGTGTTTTGGACTGAAGATGCTGCTGACCTCTTGAGTAGGCATTCTTGCGGTGTTGCAAGGGTTAGTTTTGTGCGGTTGTGTGAATCTCGATACTCTGAAGCACCAGTATCTTCACTACGACATCCCCATCTATTTATCTCAACTCATTTCATGGTCCTTATTCATCATCACAGCTTCAATAATTCCATTTCAAGTGTCCCCAAAACCTCGGATGACTTATTTAAGTTAGGTTACTCCTTTATCTGCAAGAAGTTATAAGATTCAGCGCCCGCAGTCTCGGTAGAGCCATCGGCAAGTAGAGGGCAAGGATTATTGAGGAGGATCCTCCGGTAATCTAATTGCCATCGGCGGGATGGGCTCGAATGAAATAGTTTGCGGGGGAGTTTGCGGGGTATTAGAGTTTGCGGAGTCGTTAGCGTCGGTAGTTAGTTAGTTAAGTGAGGGCATACCAGGCCTTTTCGGGCATGTTGAGTCCAAGCGAGCTTTGCTATCGAGTTCTCATTTCATATTCTTCATTTATCTTAGCAATAGTTCACTGTCCAGTTCTCATATGAGTTCATTCTTGCTTGCCAATAATAAGTGCACAAGTCCAAGTTGCCAGGAGTCTTGAAAACTGTTCATCTCTCTATTCTGCGGCTGATGTTGCAAGACACTCACATGCTAACCGTGCGATAGAAAGGGGCTGTCCATTTCTATAATAGTCTTCAAGGTTGCATCTTCACATCGGCCATCCCACATCCCAAGATCTTAGTGTATCTCGGATGGTCTCCATAAGCGATGCGTAAGCAGTCACACGTCTCCTTTCCAGGTGCCCAACAACTTGTTTCGTCACTATGAATCCCAAACTGATTGCCAATGAACTAATGGCATGCCATACGAACGTTGTACCCAGCATATTTCATCTGTGCTCTTTGCTTCTGTCTCAGCCCCTCGCCCAGCAAATAGTTCCCTAATGGTACCTTGTCACGGCGTGAATGGTAGGCCGCTCTGTCAACCTTCTGGTTCTATCTCCGCAAAGAATCCCTGGCGATTGTGCACAAGATACCAATCTGGCGGGTCGTATATTGTGGCCTCCATGACTCGTCTATTTCTTCGTCCCAAGTCTCTTTGGTTCGAATGGGGCAAGACCACTCTCCAACCCCCATGACAGATTCCTTGAGACCGAGGAGACTTAATCTCCATTCCGACAACACGTGATGTCATCCTCTGCTGTACAAGACTCATGCGTGCTGGTCATGTCTACAAAGAAGTCGAAGGAAGAGCTTCTGTTTAGGAATGGGTTTCTTTAGTACGCGCCATGCTCATGCTGGGGTTAGCACTGCTATTATTGAGCCTCCTGGCGTTTACCTTATTAAACCCTTTAAGTATACTATAACTCCTTAGCTCAGACCGAAGCGATTGAGAAGAGGCCCAGATGTTGGAAAAAGATATTTATATAAAGAACGAGGATGACTAATTGATTCTGGAGCATTTTGGGTGCATAGAGGCAATGGGCTTCATTATCGTATTAGCCTGAAATACAATAAACAAAATCCTTATCACATGTCAATTAACACGCTTTACCGACTGATGTTGCTTTAGGAGGGCCCCCAACTTGTACGTGCCGCAGGGTATTATACCTATTATTGGGGGCCGGTTTTCACAGATTGATAAAGAGAACCGGGATTTACTGTTTGGCTGTTATTACCTACCAGATGCAGTAAAACATGGCGCTCCCCCGCTCCTTGGACAGGCATCCCATGGAGCCAAGATATAAATAACGATCCATCATTAGTTACAGCCATCTTATCTTGAGCGTTTTCGGATAAAAGGATTAATAACCATTCAATAATAACCAGCAATAAGTGTCCCGGAGATTACTGCTTTTGATATTAGGCTAACATTTCATTTAAAGATTGCACCACTCTATAAAGGTGCTGGCTGCCCCTCACTATTTATTAATCAAAGAAAACACGCAACATAGACTTCCGACAATGCCGGGACCAGATAAAACTTTTGCGCCTCTTAAGGCAACGGAATACTTCTCGCCTTACCATCGCTCAGGCGCTCCAAAATCTTCCCAAATCCCCGACCAAGATGATCCTTACGCCGACCTTCGCGCAAAAGCGTTAACAATTCTTGAAGCACAGGGATTTGAAGCCAAGACCATGGTAGAGCGCGGCGTAACATGGGCAGAAGATCAAGACCCCTTCGGCCATGTCGCGCACTCACAATACCTGCATTTCTTCGGTATTTGCTGGCAGCGCGTTATGGAAAGCTACGACGAGTTCTTGTCTAAGCAGGAATACGAGGATATGATCAAGGGCAAGACTGTCATCCCCGTTGTGCACAAGTACGAGATATTGTTGAAAAGACAGGTGCGATATCCAGATTCAGTAAGTCAAACCAAATGACATTGGTGATAGGGATCTCATCGTGGATAGCTCATTGTGGCCAATCGTGAAGAAAAGTTCACGCCAAACCATAATATCGGTACGACAGTCCTGTTCTCTTTACAGCAGCAGGCAGTAGTGGCTCAGGTTACAGGAGCAATTACATACATCGATGCGAAAACTGGCCGACCAATTGATATCAGGACTGTGAGCGATGGATGGGCCAAGTTGTATGATGGATTTACCTGCAAGGTTGAGACGGCCACGACACTTCTACGAAAGTGGGAAGAGGAGCATCCACCCAAGACTCAAACGAAACTGTAGATAATATTTTCCTCCCTACATGGTAGTGTTGAGTTATTAGAATATTTTTAGTGTCTCATAAATTAGCGATCAAGTCCCAGTCTGGGTGCCTACCTCCTTAGCACTCGGTTGAACACCGTCTCAATTACACGCAGTCTTTGAGATAGTGTCCATCATATCCAAGCCTGATCGACTGAAATACCTAGCGTCTGCAGTATCTCCAGGGAGCAGATGGCCATCTCCGTTAGCTTTAAGAGCCTCAGCTAATGTATATTTTCCGACGGTTTCAAATATTTTAAGACTTTGCGATCTATCTGACGACGGTTCTTACTTTTTGTTAAGTTTCTTACAGGTGTCACGAGACGCGTTGCTGATGATGAACTCTTGAGCCACCTTTCACGTTCCAGTCTGAGAAGACGACAGGGCCGATGGAGTACTAACCGTATCTGTACAATTGACCTACCCGGCAACAAATTCCTGATAAAACGGCCTCAGGGAGACTGGAGATCAACTAAAATGATATGGATTGATTTGAATGGGAAGGTGGATGAAAGGATTTATATGCGCTTTGGATGTTGGTCTTAGTTTTCAACAATTACAAGGAACTATCAAGTGAGTGTCGAGAATACTACTTCTATGGAAACTCCTAAGATGGCTCGCAATGGTGGCTATCGAAAGGAACAGTAGGATGGCGCAGTCCTTTCGTATTTCCTAACAGGTGGTTCAGACTTCCCGACAATCACTGGCATATGCCAATGCCTTGGGATGTCTCCCAGTCTCCTCCAGGTCTTTCCACCAGGCAAGCTGCTGGAACCTGGCATACCAACCTCTCAATAACTCAAGTCGCTCATCTTCCAACATTTCCAGTGAATAGCTCAGTTCCATGTAGCGTATTCCACCAGCAAGAGCTACATCAGCCAATCCAGGGTGGCCGAGTCCCTGTGTAAGCCATCCTCCTGCCTCGAGGCTTTCAGCTGCCCACTCTTGAGTCTTGAGTAGAGATCTAACCATGCCGCTCTTGGCGTGCCCCGCTACTGCAAGGCTGCGGTCCTCATCCTTCAGTCCAGACCAGATGGTCGTCACCGATGCGGCATTCTTTATATAGTGATTGCAGTCATTGAATGCCTGAAGGATTGTCGAATATATGTCACTTGTAAGTGCTCGCTCGAACGGAGTGGGACTGATCATGGACGGTTTCTCTGGGTACATTTCCTCCAAGAATCCACGAATGGAAGTGCTCTCATGGACCCAGCGTGGTAGCATCTTGCCTGTCGTATCAACAACCCGCAGGCAAGGAGTGCTTTTGCCGACAGGCTTTGGGTCATCAGAATTGGTATCCTCTATCTTAGTGCCGTTGAAAGCAAGGACGTTGACTCGGAGTCTTGGGTCGTTGGTCTTTCCCTCGTACAGTTGGGCGGGGGAGTCGGCGAGGCCCTTGATCAGGAGATAGTAAACCACTTGTTTTGGAAAGAAACCCTCTAGCCAGAGGAAAAGTGTCAACTCGAAGTCCATGGTTGCGGAGGTCGTGATAGCTGAAAGTCTTGGAAAGAGTGATAGCAAATTATCTGGAGATGAAGCGCATGGACTACATTTATAGTTGTATTTGGATGCCAAAAGTCACCGGGACCAGGGGCAATGTCTCCGGAAGGATTGTCCTATCATACACCGGAAAGTCGCCGATCAAATCAGAACAGTTATCATGGAATTAAATCTATTGCATTCTATAACTTACCTCTCGTCCACTATGTCAGGCATAGCGGCCTTTTGTGTGCGTAAGCCTCTGTGTTGGTGAAAGTTATAGTTCGGTTGCTGTGGGCTTGCGATGAGCCAGCTTCACTGTCTGCACAGGTCAAATTGAATATTGGGGTGCCAGCGAGTCAATCATAACTCAATTTTCATATTACACTTACAACATTTAGGGGAATGAATTAATAATACATTCAATTGTTAGATGACTTTTTCTTTCCCACAACCAACTGTTCTGACCCTAGAGCCCGCCTATCTTATCTCCTTATCTTATCGAAAGCGCTTGCCTGAAAGGGGAAAGAAAGGCGGGTCTTGAAAAATGGGGGGCAAATTGTTCAATGATGATTACAAGTTTCACGAATCTTCTTCCAATTCGCCAACCTACACTAAAAATGTCAAGGGACCTACTGAAGAATTTGCCTGTTATTTTCCGTTCTCCTCGACATAACAGTCAGTTTCTCATAACAAGACAACATGTTCGCTATTGCAATCAGGGTCGGACCACAAAGAAGAATGCTCCTCCCGTCCCGCCCTTAAAGTCCTGTTTCCAAGACGAAAAGTACAAGCCGGACGAGCTCATCGGTCAACCGGATATTTATTGTCGACTCACTGCTGAACGCCATTCAACTGCGCTGTTAAAAAGATTGGGCTTTACTATACCGACAGAGATTGAACATGTAAGAAAGGAAAAGGGCTCTAGAACGATCTCAAAGCAAGAATACAAACTTCTCAAAAACACGAAATGTCCACCTCTTCCGAGGAAAAAAAAGTCCAGGACCAAGGCTATAGCTGTTGATTGCGAAATGGCTTATGGACGAGACGGTACCGAGCAACCGGTGTCAATATGCATCGTTGATGTCATCCAAGGCAAGGTTCTGTTGAATTCTTTTGTAAAGCCGCAACAACGCATATTCAAGTGGAATTCCCATATCCACGGTATCGATTTGAGCACATTCACAGCGGAAAGCAACCACTTGAACGGCTGGGATGAGGCTCGAAGTCGGCTATTTGAGCTCATCGACAAAGATACGGTAATAGTCGGCCATGCCTTGAGAAACGACTTGAAAGGCTTGAGAGTAGCACACGACAACATTGTCGATACTGCAGTATTGACAAGTAAAGCGGTCTTTGGCACGGAATCTCTTAAGAGATATTGGAGCCTCAAGACGCTCTGTGCTGAGTTCCTGGATATGCGGATCCAGACGGGGTCGAAGCATTCAGCTTTGGAGGATACTATGGCTACTAGAGAAGTTGCATTGTGGTGTATTTACAATCCTGACAAGATGCATGAATGGGCGTCTAAACAGAAAGAATTTCTCATGCAAGAAAAGGATGAGATTCTTGGCCAAGTCGTGAGAGGGGGTTTATAGAGACCAACTGTTGTCCAGATAGAGTGTCCCAAGACTTGGAGCGAGTGGAGAGCTTGGCGTTGGGGACAGGTCTCTTTTGCTGGCATTCCTTGGTGACACATTGGAGGGCATTATGCTCCGACAGGCGGTCCGAAAAATAACCAGGACACAGAAGCCTATCAACGAAATGACTTAGACATGCTTAGGTACTAAAGCTTGGGCTAGACTATTCTAATCTTTATGACACCCTCCACCAAGTCTTGATTTTTCTTTGATCCACCTGTCCGAGTCATGATAAAGAAGGGTGGTAATGAATCATTTTAGATGCCAAGTCGCATTCCAGCGATGTCCTTTATACATATAATTGCTATAATTTGTTCCCTGTTTCTCAGTGAGATGATTGTCCGTAGGAGGGCTGTGTGCAGTACCAAGCATTTCGGACAAGTCGATGTTGAGACCTCGGCGACGACGAGAAGCTGCCCAAATATAATCCGGTTGGGATCGACAGGAGTAGTTACGCCTCAAACGTAGTAATATGTGTTTTCGGTTTTGTGTGAAAGTCCGAAAGTCCACGCGATATCAGAACTCGCCTTGTGGTCATGACTATCGCCCCACTATGCCTGCAGTCGACACTATTTAATTGGCTTCCTTGGTAACAAGACCTCCGGACATTGTGGCATCCGCAAATTTCCAGGATACTGAGACATCAATATACAACGGATGTTTATAAACATAAAAGACCGTCGGACTATATCAGTGAACCAATTGCCGATAGGTAACGGACGTCATCTTGGGCTATGTTATGGAAGCAGTAGAGAGTATTTAAAGGTTAGCATGTAGAGAAACATTAACTATATATAATTTGCTTTATTTCATCTTCTTGTGTTTAACAGTTTTGCTGAAGTCAACTGTCAAGCTTGAAGTAAGAAAGAAAAATCTGCTATAGACATTTCCTTACCACTCTTGACGCGTCGGTTTTCTCTCTCCCCGCCGATATACCATCATACATGTCTCGACATTTTTAAATTCAAGGTCATACAATGGAATTTTCAACCTCAAACTACCTCATCGGCACGTTTGGCTTCCTCATTCTTGTTACCAGGCTTTGGGTGGTGAGTATACTCAGTGTCAATTTAAGTTGTTCTATTCTAAGAGCTTTCAGAACTATTTCTCCAAGACCAATGTCGCACTGCGGAAAGTGCCGGGCCCATTTTACGCCCGTCTTACAAATCTGCCGCTTAAGATCGCAGTGATCACCGGTCGACGAACGTTCTTGGTTCATGAACTTCATCAGAAATACGGACCGGTCGTCCGGGTCTCACCAAGCGAAGTAAGCATAGTAGATGCCGAAGCCTGCAAGACAATTCATAAAGCAGGTTCAGGGTTTCCCAAATCCCCTTATTATGCGCGATTCATTGATAAGCCAGTACCGACACTTTTCGCGATGATGGGCTCCAAGGAACATAGCGAGAGAAGAAGAGTCTTTGCTCGGGCCTTCTCAAAGACAGAGATCCGTTCAACATGGGAAACAATGGTTAAAGAAACTATTGAACTTGCTTTGGACAAAATCGCTGGTGATCTCCAGAGCGGCAAGGCCGATATTATGAAATGGCTTTTGTTCATGGCAACAGATGTCAGCGGTCAGCTCATGTTTGGAGAGTCATTTCGCACCCTAGAGAATGGAGAGGTAAGTCTATCAAAGGATGATCCGGCACTATCTAACAATCTCCGAGATCAACAATTACATGAAGACTCTTCAGATGGCTGGTAAAGGTGGCATTATATCAGAGGAGCTACCTCTCGTTGGGTTCTTAGGATATCATCTACCCATTCCTGCCATTCGCGATGTCTTTAGGGCCAACGCGAAGCAGACTAGTCTCGGCGAAGAAGCGATCGAAAATGGCATCCAGAACGGAACTAATAAGCGCAGCATCTTTACCCAGCTCGACGGAGACTCTGGCACTCTAAACAGACTGGACCTGAGTGCAGAGGCGGGTAACTTTATCCTCGCTGGTACAGATACCACAGCCTTCACTCTCACGTGCCTACTGTGGGCTGTTTTACGCCACGACTCCCTCCGAGTAGCCATTGAAGAAGAGGTGGCAGGGTTGCCAGACGACTTCAATGATGCAGACGTTGAAGCCCTGCCTCTGGTTGGTGCCATCATCAATGAAGCTCTCAGGCTATATGGCCCTGCTGCGGGAAGTTTGCCAAGAATCGTGAAGCAGGGTGGTGCCGAGCTAGGAGGTTATTACATTCCTGAGGGTGTGACAGTCAGTACGCAGGCCTTTACCTTACATCGGAACGAAGATTTCTGGCCCGACGCCAAGAGGTAAGTGGTTATATGCATATGAAGAAACCGTCGTTACCAGCATGATTATTAATGCCCCGATAGATTCGATCCCTCTAGATGGCTTGGTAACTCCAACCAAGAAGCTGCAAAGATGGCGTTTGCGCCATTTGGAACAGGGCCCCGCGTTTGCATAGGAATTCATTTGGCCCAGATGGAGATGCGTTATACGATTGCCTTGTTCTTCAGACGGTTTAAGGGAGCAAGGCTTGCCGCTGAGTGCCCCATGTCATTGGAGTTCGAAAATTACTTTCTGCTCAAACCGAAGGGAAAGTTCAACATCGTACCGACCTAGTCACTCTGATCTGGTTGTATGTCGCCGAAATGATCGCGAACTGTATCAATTGAAATCGAGTAGTGTTGAATGATATGTACTGGATTGATTGAAGAAGGACAAGAAGTCTGACTAGCAGATATGACTATGTACATAAATAAGAGAGATGTGATCTGATGATCGTAGAATAACTGATGTTCAACAAGTAGGACATGTGCTTTTCCGAAAATGCCCGGAATTCCCTTCCAGTTACTATAGAGTTGTCCCTTACTTAAGATGGGCGTTGAAGTTGGAAACTGTGAACTTGGCGTTGTCTCCACTGTAGTCGTTGATTAGTATGTAGTTATAGAAAAGGATAATATGGTAAACTTACGTAAAGGGCTCGGTACCAAACTGGAAGGCTGTAGGAGATGGGTCAGTAACCTGATAAATAGTCGACTTGGATATACATACTGAGGAGGTACTGGTTATCGGCAGGGAAGTTCTGTGCCTTGGCCAGATAGTTCCAGAATTGCTTGATGTCGGCATTGAAGTTGTTGACTGGGGTAGGCGCGACAAAGCTGAAGACCTTCATGCTGCCATTCATGCCGACCCAAAGCTCCCAACTGTGGCCCTCAATGGTAACGGTCGTCTGCAGGGATCCAATGGGCTGCACACCACCGATTCGAGCAAGCCTAGACAGGTTAGTAACTCCATGTAAAGTAGCAACCTCGAAATACTTACCAGACCATGAGCTCGTACTCGCCGCTGGAGGTCTCATGGTTAGGGTCAGCAGCAGTGAAAAGATCGTACGCAACGTCAGCGCGGATGTTGTCACCGCTGTACTTCCATTCAGCGGTGGACTGCATGTTGGTGATGGAGCTGATAGTCTTCTTATTCTCTCCGATCAAGAGGGCCGAGTTAGGGTAAGACTTGACGTTGTCCTTGCCACCGGACCAGTTCCATGTGACGTCCCATCCAGCACCATTGGCGTTGTTCCAGTTGACATGAGTACACTGGTCACCTGATCCTGAGTCCTTGCCCCAGACGTTGTTGTTGAGTGCGTAGCCATCGCTCGAAAGATATCCGTACTGCTCGCAGAGATCCTTAGCAAGGGCAAGGGGAGCAAGAGCTCCGGCCAAAAGAAGTGTGCTCTTCATATTCGATGGGTGTTGAAGAGAATTGGTAAATGTATGTTATGCGTTGAAAGAGAGAAATAGTTACTTAGATAAGTTGTTGCTGAGATGTCTGTTATGGAATGAGGGCATGTCTTTCTGTGCCTTTATATCTAGTTTTGCAGTTATCAAGGGTCTCCCTATGCTCTTCACAGCGCAAGTCCGTCCGTGTCCTATGTTAGTGGATTAACTTGGTCTGAACGCAAATCACTATACAGCACTAGCCAATTATCACTGGATTGTATTCCCAATCGGTCCGTTTAAAAGCTTCATTTGAGGCTCAATGGGGACTACAGGGTACAAGGCAACGGCTAACCGGGCCTTCGGGCCTTGTCCACCGTTTTGGATGAAACACGTCCGGCCAATGTACGGTGAAACGTCCGCAATCAGCTATAATTTCTCCGTGATCCCACATGAGGCTTCTCAGCAAACACTGCTGGTGGACCCCATCGCTGTCTCCAGTGGGTATAATTTTTCCGTAGATAGTCCCAGTAGTATTTTAGTGCATTGGATATTCCACTGATACTTCCCTTTTTACGGAAAATTAATGACAGCTATTAATGCTACCGCAAACTAGATCCTTCCGCTTGCCCTCATTTGTCATTTGTAAACAACGATGCCCTGTTGCAATCAGCCGAGCAACTTCCGTACAACGGCTAAGCTATGCCGTTTGGATTCATCTGCACTGCGATCTGCTGTCTCTGGTCTTGTTTAGGAAGTTGCACCCACCCTTAGCTCGTCACATCTTCATCCAGATACGCCGATCTAGGGGCTTCGAGGTGGAGTCAGCCGGCACTTCTTAAACATGTTTGCCATGATTTACTCCGGATGGAAAACCCCTTCAAGTGATCAGAACGGAAAGTACCTCTCAGCGCACTTGTTTAGGGTATGATGGAAGGCCTAGCTGGTCATATTGCTACAAATCGCTACATTGCGTTTTTTGCAGCTGTCTAATGGTTGCTATACCTTGCTTTCATGATGACCTTACTAAAAATGCTCTATTTTTTATTTTAATACGTATCTTGATTAAACGACCTTATCTTCAATGGCCGAGTCTGCCCATGCTTAAGGTCCTTGCAAACTAGACAACTTGATTTAACGCTTATCTAGACGTGGTGGATATCTCTTTGTATGCGCTTTTAGTGTGTATCTACATTGTTGGTGTCCTCTTACCCTATAACCGACGTTATTCCAGCTAGCTGAGTAAGACTCGCTATCGGGGTAAATGCTTGCTTCATCTACAATGTTGTGGACAAAAGTTGTGCGGACCTTGAACTCATCTGTTCTATGCTTCAGTTCTTTCAATTTCACGCCAACTTGATGAAAATACATAAACCTAAATGCAAGTGTTGTACCCAATGACTATATACCAACAAGTCCCATGCAAACTAAAAACAAGGTGGTATTATCCAATCAGTAGAAACCCACTTCCTGGATATACTTAAGAATTATCTTCCTAGCGCGCCCCTCGAGCACGCTTCTTGCAAGGCTCAAAATCAGAATTGCCAAGCTTCTTAGAGGGCTTGTAAGCTCCATCATCACGAACTTCTCTCTTGATCGCTTCGTTGGCCTCGTCAGATTATCGCTCATCATCCTCCTCGCCCACTCGATCCTCTGAATTGTCCGAGAGAACATCGGAAAGGGGCCGCTTCTCCACATCCCTAGGCAGGCGGTCTGCCAAATCCTTGCGTTCGCACATGTACTCTCGCCATTCGGCTTTAGTTAACATATCGGATACCTTGCGGTATGTGACGGAGAAAGGGGTGTTTGGAAGGCCCTAGCAAAGGTCATCCGGATAAATTCATGGAGGGACAGAGACAATTTTCCATCGAAAGGACTTTTGTCAGCGTCTCGGAAGGGCCGAGTTGGTCAGCTTTGGGTTCACACTGGAAGCAACATTAACAAACTTTTGGCTTGAGAACCTGTTCAATCTTGATGTTTGAAGCAAGGCCAAGGTGGCCGGATTAGTTCGTGTTCTATGCTTTCCGCAGCCAATTCTTTTCACGCCCTAATGGGTATGTGACTGAGAATAGCTGAGATCGTGCTAATTTCTTCTAACAAAGACACACCTATTTGTGTTTTTAGAGGTCAGTTTTTAAGTCATACAGGTCAAATCAATATAATAACAAAGATGTACTAGGTAGGGCCTTAACGTTCATCTGTACTTGTGCGTAAGATTAAAGCAAATAATAAAACACAGCTTGTATAAAGACCTCTAGATTAAGTTACATAGGTTCAATCAAAAGGCGAGTACAATAACTGTTAGTTTTATATAATGTAAGCTTATCTGCTTAATATTAAAGTAGACATAGAGGTAGCTAAAGGAAAGGCACTTTAAGCTAATGTATAACTATAATGAGTTACTTGTGCTAGTTTTGAAGAAGGGGCTGGTCCGGTAGATTGTCGGGACTTTTGCACGTCCACTATACTTTGGGGTACAGCCCCACTGTGGCAAATAGCAGAGACAACATTAACTTTATAGTAGCAAGACTACTCGTTGGCTAGCCGGGAGGGGGGTGCCAACTAAGCAAGCTTAGTTGGCCACAAAAGTGTGAGACGGGATAAAAGTGTGAGACGATCACAAGGATCACATCTGGGTGGCGAAATCCGATAAATCAATCATTAGATGCTCTTCTGATGTCGGAATAGGTTTAAATTGATGAAAAAAACGAAGTTTGAAGCTTCTCGCGATGTATTGACTATCTCAGGCTGGGGGAAGTGACTGGGGCGGCCGGCAAAGAGCTGTGGCCCGGGAAACTGAAGTCCCTACAAATTATGCTGTATCCGTGTTATCCTGGCCATTCAGGCTTCCTGCCGCGAAGGCTCTTCCCTCTCTGATGAGCTCACGAAGTGACTCACGTAGCTGCGTTTGGTGTTTATAAGGGCAAGGCGTGGAGGGAGGAGGGGAGTCATAGTCGGGCAACGGCGGCAAGCTCGGGGACTTGGGCGGCGATGAGGCTATCACGACTTCCTTGTGTGCGGCAACATTGATGAGAGGAAGAGTATCCTCTTCTTCATCCATTTCCTCATCAGGATCTTCGTGTGTGAGGCGGAAATCGACTGTATCATCGCTGTGAAGGAGTGCGCTGAAATCTACCTCGTTGAGCGGTTTTGGTGCAAACTGTGCCTTGCGAATAGACTCACGGACTTCGTCAGGAAGCTGAGTATCTATCATATAGCCGTTAGTCTCTTCTTTGAGTGCATCGGTCATAGCGGACCGTTGTGTATCCATCGATAGATAGTCATCCTTCTTCCCTGTGTGCTCCAACCACTGCTTAAACCGCAAATTCTTGGGAAATCCGTTCACGATGTGCTTCTTATCCGCTCGCCACTCATCTTTGAGGCGATCCATCTCCTTAATGAGATCTGATCGGAGATTGCGGATTCCCTGCTTCTGCATCTTCTTACAATCTTCCGCGATAGCTTCCTCCTGTTGATCTCGGAGTCCCTGCAGTGATACTAGAGGAATAAGGTTAGATACAGTCTTTGCACGCTTGCCGCGCTTTCTCTCGTGATATCGCTTCTCGATACGCGTTTTGCGGTCGTTTACGTACTTCTGAATAACATCTTCTAGCAATACAGCTTCGTGAACGATGTTGCGGATATGCTTTAATCCTTGCCGTGTAGGAGAACTGAGGATATCGTGATATCTCTCGCCGATGCTCTCAGCGGTGACGGAAGCGCTCAGAAAGCGTGTTTCTGACGGCAGAAGCGAAGCATGAGCGGGCGTGCAGGTCTTCTTCTTTCCTAGCTGCTTGCGAAGCAGATATTCTATCGCAGGTCGGGGCGTGAGAGGAAAGATGCCGCATTTTTCGAAGCCTCTTATGATATGAGCTTTTGTGAAGCCGAGATTGAAGATCTCCTGATTTTGGTGAGAAAAGGCACGAATTTAAGAGAAGGCTCAACTGGAAGGCACATACCTGAAAAGCCCCCGCAAAGGCACGGCGGCCAAAGGTGAGATCTCCCTTCCGCAACGCATCGCGAAGCTTCTTCTGATGTGCATCCTTCAGGAATTGGAATACGCCTACATCCATCGGCTGCAGGATATGCGTAGAATGTGGAGGAAGAAATGCAACGAGAATATTGAACTTGATCATATATTCTCTGAATTCGAAGGCGCCGTGCCCGGAAAATCCGTCGATAACGAGCAACCGCCAAATCAGCTCCTCCGAATTCTTGTGAAATGAAGCCGGCGGCACATCGTGAGTATATTCTCGGTCATACTTATCCTGCAGCTGCTCATTGCATCCAAACCACTCTTCGAAGTCAAGCTGACGATTCTTCACAGCTGCGGATTTCTCCCAAGAGCAGCGGTTAAAATGCTTCGCCCACTCCAGCGTTATTGCTGCGTTGGAAAACGCCGAATCCGACTGTGCAAAGTGTATATCAGGATCTGCATCGATATATGCCCACTCGAGTGTTGGAAACGACTTGAAGATAAGCCAAGGAGGAGTTGTATCGCCGGCTGCGTTGCCTGAGCCGATAACTGTGCAAGTCTCACGATCTTGCGGAGAATATACCTCTGTATAAGCTTTCTTCTTGGTGCGTACGACAAGGCATTCCATTTTATCCCGTAACATACCAACTCTAACTCCTGCTTCATCTGCATTCCAGGTCTCCGATGCGCCGATATTCTTCATGCGAATAGCTTCCTCAAGTCGTTGGAACCACTCCTGCGTATCCTCAACGCCTGCCTCCTCATACTCTGCTCGCGATCCTTCTCTCGACTTCAATATCGATTTCGCAAGCTCAGGATGATCCTCACGGAAGCGTGTGTACCACATCTTATGCATAGGCTTCGCCTCAGGATCACGGCGGCGCAGCAAAGTAAGTGCTGCATCCTCTATTTCCCACTTGGAAGCCGGCAGACCTGACCTATCCATCCACATAATATATGTGACGATAGCTTCTTCTTCCGCATCCGTGAGTATACGCGGGCGGCCCATCTTTGGCTCTACAACATCATTATAATCGAGGGAATTCGCAGCCTCAAGCCTCTTCACGATGCGGGCGATAGATGCTCGAGCAGAGCCGGCATATCGATCTTCAGCTTCACGAAGTGAGAGAGGCTTCTTTGCCTGTGAGGAAGCATCACGAGAGCGGCTTTGGAAGTGTTGGCGCGAAAGAACGACTGCACGAGCAGCCTTGAGATTGATATCGGTAGGCATAATGAAGTTAGACACGATTACTTGGATTTTCACTAATTGGTGTCCTAGAATTCATTGGTTTTGGCGGGCAAAAGTGATGAAATCGCGACACCGATCGGTGCGGGGCTGTCTCACACTTTTATCCCGTCTCACACTTTTGTGGCCAACTAAGCTTGCTTAGTTGGCACCCCCCTCCCGGCTAGCCAACGAGTAGACATCATACTCTCTCTGACACCTTCATCGTTCATCGCCAACAAGATGACCGGCGCAGAGAGAAAGAGAAAATTTCACGAGAGAAGCAGAACAGGTTGCGCAACTTGTAAGCAACGACGTGTTCGCTGTGATGAGGAGCGGCCCGAGTGGTGAGGCATTTCTTACTTAATCTGCTTACCTGTCTCCCGCAGGCCAAGACTAACCTTATCTGCAGTCGCAATTGCTTTCGCTTATCCCATGTATGCGTTTACGAGTCGGCTAAGCCTCCCCTGCGTGAGAGAGCCTCATTGAGACGTCCGGGTGAACAACCACCCTGGTCGTTTGATATGCAAACTTCATCAGTAGCAGTGGCTGCAATTGAATCTCCAGCACCGAGTACCACTTCTCTTTCGACAAAAACACTGGGCTCGCTGCATAACTTTCCTATTGAAATGCCACTGGAGTCCAAAAATCTGCTCAACTATTGTACGTAGTATGCATCATCGAACCTCACTCGCTATCGTCAACGTGCTTCTGACTTTCTCAAGTCGCCTCTCTTCCAAACCCAACATCACCAAGTCCCTCAAGTACTAGGTACGTTATATGATACTATCTATACTAGCATTGCGAGTTTGAGACTCACACGGCCATCAGTATTCAATCGGCGATCAACGACCCGTGCGGCCTTCGCAATATCCTTATAATCGCAGCATTCCAACATGCCTGGAAATATGGTGGGCTCGGTATCTTTGAACAGACCTTTCTATACCACAAATACCAAACAGTGGCCCTTGTCAATGCTCATCTCCGCCCTTCTCAGTTTGTCCCATTTTGTGCCGAACATATCAACACGCTTTGCTTTTCCGAGGTTCGTATGGTCTCATGATTTACCATTTTCGATTTCGGTCTGACTTTGGTCTTGCAGTTTGCTTTTGGAAATTTCAATGCTGCTGAAATTCACGTTAAGGGTATGCTGCTGTATCTGGAGACTCGATTTCTTGAGTCTGAAGACCAGCATCAATCGACTACAGATGAGCTTTGTGATCGGTACTTTATTCTGTGAGTGTGAAAAAGAAAAGAGAAAAAAAAGGGCGCACGGCGGTTCTAACCTATTGCTTTCCAGCGCCTATAGTATGGCTCAAGGTGTAAAAGGTCGTGTCAACGAATACCTCGCATCACCTGCAGGAGCACGCCATAGCTGTCAATCGAGCCCAAGCTCCCAAGAACTAGAACAGCTTGTGCCCAAGTTGTACTCACATGAGACAGGTGGACCTAGGCTATGCTTTGATACAATCATTCTCCTGCCCAGCTTTTTTAGTTCCTTTGGGTCATTCCAAAAGCTCAATCCAGTGGATGTCGTTTCTATACTTGATTGTATCAGAGAAATCACTTCTCTGTTTGATGTGCGAAAGTCCCCTCGGTCTGCTGATCAAGATGAGAAATCGCCTTATAAGCAATGGATTCAGGGCGCCCCCGTTCCAGGCGGTCCTTCCAGGCTCTTTGGCGCCATTGTCAACGCTCATATCGCCTCAACTTTGCCAATGCCCGATGGGTCCCGGCCGGAATTCCAGTCTTCATGGATTGGTATTTTAGTTGTCTTGGGCATGTACCTAATCAGCGTTCTGGGTGTTTGGAATTCTGGACTGCCTGCAGAGGATCGGCTGCTTCACTACATACTTCGGTCTAGTCATAGAGACCTATCGAAATGCTTTTCACACTCAATGTCAAATAAATCCAAGGCTCAAGAGTTTTGGTTTTGGAAGCTGTTCGTGACGGCCCTTCATCTAGTTCATGCCAGAACGAATAGTTATTATGCATGGATGGACGACTTGGACTTGAAATTGCTAGGCTTTATCAGAAAGTGGGCCGATCTAACAAAGACTCGAACATGGGAGGATGCAAGAGGAAAATTGATTGGAATAGCTTGGCCAGCAACCTTTGATAGAGAGTGTCTAGCAGAGGCATTGTGGAATAAAGCAATAGAGCTTTAACGATAGGGATGATGCGGGGGAAGTTTTTGTAGCAATGCTGTTCTTTTTGGGACAACGGGATCACAAGCCTCTAACCTAAGTAGCTGCGACCTTCTATCAGCCGAAGTCCAACTGTGAATGGTTCCACAAATTTTATTGACTCCCGCATAGAAAGTGTCCGTTCCCGAGACGGCGTCGACAACTGCATCGGGGTTGGTTTTGAGGTGGACGATTGGAAGGTTGAGCGGGATAATCAAGACATACTTGAGAGGAAATCAAGTGAGAGTTATCAAAAATAGTTGCAGCCGCAAGAAATATCTGCATGGCGTTGCGAGAGGTTATATGGCGTTATCGGTATAGCTACAGGGGTTCTCATCCCCTTCGGTTTTGTTGTATTCGGAGGGTTTTCGCCGTCTAGAGATGCACCGACAACGGTGTCGCCGAGTAGACGGTTGAGAGCAAGGCGAGTGGTGCATGGCGGACGGGAGCGACTCGGCCAAACCGGCAGCCTCCCTTAGACGGTCAGCGCGGCGATGAATAGCAGAACGGAAGGCGACGAAGTCCGCAAGCTGTCGAGGCGTCTGTGGGTCGGTGGCGGAGGTTAGGTAATGTGTGGTCTCGAGACAATGGTGGCAGTTGGGCTCGATGAATGAGCTTGGGAGGATGGCGCTGCGGTGGGAGACGGCCGAGATGACGCCCAATACTAACGTGGGAAGCGCAAGCGGTATTGCAATAATGTTGTCCACGATTGTACTGGGAAGAATACGTTGGTGAAATGACATGAAAGACGTTCGATGAAGTGAGGTGACATACCCAGCCAGCCGGTCGAATGGCAGCTCCTTCAAACTTCAGTCTCCAAGTCATGTCCCTTCTTCGAGTCGAGGCCGGTGTTCGTCGCGATGGTGAGGGATGGTACTGAAAGCGCGGATGTCGAAGCGCCAATTAATCTTCGACCGTAAGCATGACGAGTCAAGTGTCGAGGCGATGACAGTCGGGGCGAGCAACTGCATGCGCGCTGAGGATGAGGCAACACGTCGCTCATGTTGGGATCATCAGCGACGATTGAAGCGACAAGAGCAAGAATTTGTCCCGTACTTGGAGGGTCTGGGGTGTTGGTGTCACCAGCGATGGTCAATTACCATGTCATTCGACGAAGACCCTCGGTCAGACCCCCAAGTTTCACGGCACGGTAAATGTTTTCGGACCCAACAGCAATAGCTCATCCATTCGCCAACCGTTTCATTATCTCGTCAACAACTGCACTCTTAATTACTCCCATGGCCTCCTCCCCCACCTGTCCGTCCTGCAAATACTTGACAACCCCATCGAGACATCTCATCTCCTCGCGCAGATCCACCAACGCAACATCGTACGTATCCTCGAAAGCCTCGGTCTTGGCCTCAACAGCAGCATGGCGACTCTCCAGGGCGTCGTATTGCTCTTGGAGCTTCGCCATGCTGTCTACCAGCTCCTTGTTTTGTTGTCTCAAGGTCTCCATGCTGGTGACGAGTTCCGTGTTTTGCTGCTTCAATGTTGAGTTCTCCGCTTCGACTTGGTGGTGGGATTCTTTCATGGCGCGGATTTCGGCCCACAGGAGGGCAATGTCGTCTTGTTTCGTGTCGATGGAGGAGTCTTGTCGGGGACGTTTTCTGCTCGGCTCGATCGGGGGAGGTGGTGGTGGAGAGGATGCGGCTTCGTCGTATGTCGGGGGCGCTGGTTCGGAGGGAGTGATGACTTTACCTCCAAGACCACCGTACAAACTCGCGATATCATATGGGGCGCTGCGGAAGGAGTCAAATCTGCCGTGACTGACTGCGTCGCTGACAATCTGTAGCTGGGGGGGTGCATCACGTGCTTCGATGCAGATGGAGAGGGTGGTAGCCTTGGAAAGATCACGGATCGCGTCGACGACTGCTCCAGAGAGTTTCCTCGCTGGACATAGTGGTTCGGGGACGCCGACTTGGGCGATGATGGAGGGTGGACTGTTCAAAGTAAAGTCGAGGGAAAGCACGGTGGACGCAAAGACTTCCCCGATTGCGTTGGGCACAGTCGGGTTCTTGACAAGTTGGAGAGAAATAATAGTTGATGCACATATTCGTAAATAGACAATCGTAAGCGCCTCCAACCCCTTGAGCTTGACCGGCACACCGAGCTCGAAAAAAGCCGCCTCCCAATTGAACCTCGCACTGACGGTAATCGCACTCGTCTTCGGATCAGGTTTCGTCAAGTATCGTATCGTATCCTCCTCTTTCCACTTGACAACGGCCTTCGTCGTGTGATAAAGATCGATAGTTTCGGGTCTCGTTTCGTTGGAGCAAGTCGACGACATTGTCTACGGTTAGTACATCCACCAAAAAGACTTACCTGGCCCAGCACCGTGTCCAGCAGAAGAACAGTGTCGACGACAGGCGAAGCCACCGAGCCTCCAGCGAGCTGCGAGACTTGGTGGAACCCTTCTACAGTCCCCGGTTGTTCCAGCAAAGGAGCGAGGCTCGTTCGATGGGTACAAGTCGGAATTTTATAACGGTCTGTAGCGCGAGTTACCGCCCCTTTTGGACACGGGTGGGATGGATCATTAAGACTGACGAAGTCTCGGTAGGGCGGCAAGAGAATGATAAAAAATAATGATGCAAGGAATAAAGAGGGAAGAATGACGCGATGCTGCTGAAGGGAGCGATGATGAAGGCATCGTGAAGATGCGACCATGATGTTGTGGAGAAGAGGAGGAAATGGAATGGCTGGTGGGGACTAGTCTAGAGGGATACTATTGGCCCGTGCCAGCTTCAGCTACGAAAGGAGGGTCGTGAGCAAATGGCGCTGGCACGGGCTGTGTAGGCCTTGCAATCAAGGCATCATTTCTGTGGGCCGTCGCGGTCTCATCGTTGTGGCTTGACACCTGTTCATTAGATTTTGTGGCGCTGTCGCTGACTCATCGCCACACGCTACTCTGTGCTGTACTGCTTTCAGCAATTGAGCTTGAAGTCGATTGTTGCAAAAAGTCCGATCAGTACGTTAATCCATAATGTACTATAGTAGCTACTACTGGCTTTTCAATTATTTCTTAAGTTGATCGTCCAAAGGACAAGGCTCCCATTCACTCAAAGAAGCTTATGTTCAGAACGGTGTTTTACTGCCCACTGCAAATTATAGATTAACGCCGTAACAACTTCTTACCCAAGGACCCAATGCATGCATCCGCGCCTGGGGCCAGTCCACAAAAGATTGAGGGGAAAAGCTCACGCTGCAGACTGTTTAATATCTTGATTTTAATAGCCTTTATTTAACTAATGTATTAACAAGTAAAGTCACTATTGTCAGTTTTTAGTTGGCTGCTCTAGGGTGGGTGATCAGCTTCTCTTAGACACTAATTTTACTTAGCTCCCGTTGTGAGCAAATGGGAATAAGACCGGAAATACCGGCTTCGGTCTAACTACTCCCCGCTGATTCTTAGCGTTGTGCAGCGTACGTAGCCACCAAAGCAGCAATCTACTACAACCCAGATCTTAGAAAACAAGGCTTTTAGGACTCTCATTTCTATACTCGATTCGGTGCAACATAAGTGATCATTACAGAACTGTATTTTAACTTAATAGTAAATTTCACCTCTGTTTAATTTATTTATTACAGTATTATTAATTGAGACTGCAGTCTTGAAGTTGCAATCGCTGCCAAATACTACTTCTCTGTCGTGTTAAACAATCCGGATGGGAAAACATCATCTCAAGTAGGTACCCTTGCAAGAAGCTTTATCTAGCATTGAGTATCACCCTCTGCGCATTGCTCCTCTGTAGCCTTCTTAAAGCGCTTAGAAACGTCCCCTACGCGTTCCTCCCACGGTGAAGCCTGAACATCCAAGATCTGTGTGGTGCCTTTTGTTGAGAGGTCAAAGTCCTTAAGGCTAAACCAGAACAGTTCAGGGCCAGATGCAGATTCATAGAAAATTGTCTGGCTCCTGAGGTCGGTGAAAACTCGCCAGTATGTAGGCCAGATGTCTGCCGCTCCAGGCTTTGCGGAAATCTCCCGAGGGATAGGAACGCTAACGGCTCTAACCATCCCTGCAGCATAGGAAATGGCTGTTGGTAGATCATCTGTTTGAGGAATCTCGGATAGGTAGTATGAAAGTCTGACGAAGCGATCTAGAGGACTTGAGGTCAGAAGGTTTATCAGGCGTTGCAAGGATTGCAACGTGGGGGTTTAGTTTGAGGCTTACCAGCAGGTCTTGATGTTCCTGGAAGAGCCGACTCAGCAATCGGTGCCCAATAGCTGTTGATAGCAAGCTGTTGATCGTACGTAGGTTCATTTGTCATAACGGTATAGTTCGTTGACTGGTAACATCTCAAGGCTCCCTCGACGTACTCCATGACAAGATTGTCCCCTGATGGATCGCTGTATGACAGATGACCCACGGACTTAACACCAGGTACGAGGGACGTTGCAACAACTTGGAACGGCGACTTTCCGCCACCGGGGCAGACAGCCCTTGCGACCTCCTCAACGGTGGCATATTGATCAAGGAAATACTGTAACCAGTGTCCAACCCACATGCTGGGCATGTTTTCATTGCGCTTTCCATAGTCACTGCCGTCTAGGTAGAGGCAGCTTCCTGTAAGACCTTTTTCGTTGATGCCATCAACGTGCGCTCTGCCGTACATGAGGGCCGTGACGGAGCCATATTTGGACGTCCAGTTGTATCCATTGGCTTCAACACTGCTGCCAGTGCGTTTCAATCCAGCTGGATAAGCGAAAAATGTCGTGTTCGTCTCAGCAACAAAGTCCATAGACCGTCCAACAACAATACGATCATCGCTTGCGTTGTATGTCACACGGGAGCAAGCTTGTGCCTGGTAGCTGGCCCCAAGAAAAAAGAGTGCAGTGCGCAACATGTTGAAGAATATCAAGAGAAATAATAGATTGGGTGATTGCTGATGCAGGAAGCCTGAGAAGCCATTGTGGAAAGGGAGGAATATTTAATGTTTTTATAGATTATAAAGAGCATCTATCGACTCCTACAGTATTAAGATCAGAGTAGTGTATTATTCATCTAGAGCGTTCCAGTGATGTCTCGATTCCTTGGGAATACGAGTGTTATCTGCTGTTTTAAAGTTCATCGATGAGACCACCCTACTAGTTCCAGGCTAGCTTAGTAGCATGGGAGGTGCAGCGGCCGTCGCCGTGGAAAGCTTGTCTTGCGAATGTCAGTTATAGTCGTTGCATGGTTTGTCTCTTTGTAGTCTGATAAGTGTGCATGCTGTACTGGTACAAGTACCAGCCTTTCCTTTACATAAACTACAAGGAAGCACAAGTATTAACTATTCGGGTGAGGACTGACTGAAAGAGACCTTTACACTAGATATACCAACTCTAGTTAGTAACCCTCTGTTTACATACAGTGATAAGAGCTTGCGTTCTCATCTCAGAAGGCTAATCAGGAAGTAACAACGTAAAGGTTTCGCTGTTTCTGAAACTCCAGCTAAGGAGAAAAAAGAGAGCGTGGACTAGAGGTACTTTGCTCTCCAATTAAATTTCATTATTCCCTTTTGTGGAGAATGTGTCTGGAATGTTGGCTTTGCGCCACAGCGACCCGAGGCCATACGAATCCTATGATTGTGTCACCGAGATGGATCGACTTCTCACTTACTGGCTCACTTTACGTTGGGCCTTTGCAGGGATGCTAGTTGAAATGTTGCCTTATGCCACGCGTCTGACGGGTTATTATAGACAGGATCGCAGAATGGATAACCCCTCCAACAAGGACTGAGGTTGATGTAGACTACCAGCTTGAAACCTTGACAACGCGAGGGTCCTAATCACCCAACGGCAATTAAGCGCGCTGTTCCGTCGAGTGCGTCTTTGGTCGCAAAAAATCAGTACCTCAAAGCCTAAAGCAGATCTACATTGCAGTGGAAACTCATTAAATCACCCTGGCGGTCTAGGCTACCATAACGCTCTACTGCTATCAGTGTGCTTGTATCAGGAACACCTACCAACTTAACGTGTAGGTTCAGCTGTCGCTCTACTTATCAGTTATCAAGCATAGTACAGTACCAAGGTGAAAGCAGGCTTGCGTTGGTGTGCCCCAGGTATCCACTCAAGTGTTTCGAATCTCGTAAGTTTCCACGGCAATAGCCAGCTACCTAAAGTCAATTGGGCGACGGGTGGTTGGGAGAAGGTTTGGTAGAACACCAGAACCTAAGCGGTCTGTCCCCACGTCTTAGCAACAAGAGCTGTCGCTCATTTTCGGCATACTCGTCCTTTACCTTGGAGAGCTTCGGGGCTTGTTAGCACTGCACGTTCAACGGATTCATATCGAACACAGGCTGTCGAGGTCGCCCGCGGGCTTCCGATCGACCACTGAGTCATGATGCTTCAACGTACAGCATTGTTGAGGAAAACCTTGATCCTTGTTAAACCGAACGTAGCTGGAGTCTCCGATAAGGAGGCGTTCGTTAGCGGCCTGTGGCTGCTGTCAAATGTAAGACTCGGATGTTGTTCTGGACACTAGCTATTTGCAGAGATACTGGATAGATAGTACGTAGCGTAGGAAGAGCCCTGCTTCTTATATTAGCTACCATAAAGGAGAATCTACTAGAATTACTCTGTACTGCCTTTTCTAGGCTACAGTTGGTAAGTTAAGTACTCTTAAGCTAAATCTCTACTTTAAATAAAGTATTAAAAGTACTAACATCTTGTAAAGATTATCTAAGATATAAGAGTAATCTATCTACTATAAACTATACTACTTGCTTTTAATCCTTTATTAAGTCTCTGAGAAAATCGAATGCTTGTTTCTGTAAATTCCAAGTTGATGAGCCGACTTTCATCCGCGCCGCAAAGGTATGTTCTTCATCCGGAATCTCTAATAGTTGAGACTGTATGTTGTGTTTCTTCAATTGCTGAATTAAAGCCCTGCTCAACGAGATAGGCACCATGGTATCAGCCAGTCCATGAACGATAAATGTAGGCGGAAATTTCGACTTGATGTTCAGGATTGGATCGACTTTTTGCCACTCTCGAGACGGGAAGATGGTATCCAAAACGTTACCATTAGCGATCTGTGTCAAGGCAAAAGCCTGTCGCGGGTCGTCGAAATTGGGACCAGCCGCACTAGCTTGACCTTCGAGGGAAACTCCACCGCGAATTGGAACCGGATTTTCCTCAAAGACACGGTTGAGAAATTCTGGTGTTAGATTCGAAGGTAATTTTGCAGCCACATGCGGGAGTGATGATGTCCAAAATGGGTCTTTAAATAAGCAAGGCCCGTAAAAGTCCAAGATACCAGCTACTGAGCGGGGCACTCCAAAACCCTGGAGAAAAGACCGAAGTGTTAATATCGCAGTCTTGATGATTGGATTAGTGGGCTTACTAGTGATAAAGCAAGATGGCCTCCGGATGATGTTCCGAAAGCAAACACATGATCAAGGTCGCATGTGTGTGGATGGGTATTTTTATGGATGGAGCGCTCCAGCCCATGTTCATATATCCAGCGGAGGAGATCTCTACAGTCTTGCATAGGGCCCTCAAGAAGGTCAACTTGTGGGCAAAGCCGGTGGTTAGGGACGACTACAATCCAGCCTCGATCTAAACAGTCCTGGATCTGGTCCTGATTAACCATTTCCGATGCACCAAGCATGAAAGCTCCTCCATGGATGTTGATTACTACATGGTATGTTAGGCGCCAAATATGACACGATGTAAGTGGATCGAGAAGACTCACAGACTGGGCATGGCGCGTGTGAGTTCGGAGGCAGGAACACGGTAGCATCAATTTCGCTACCTTGTGCGACTTTGTAAACAACCTTGAATGGAACTGGGCTAGCCATACTATGCGCACTGTAGCCTCTGGGAATGCTGTCGGTCGCCAATCGCCATGGTGCCTGGAAAAAGCTATTCATATTCTTCTTCATGGTCAACGCGGGAGTGGGGTTCAATGTGTTCCGAGCTACCCCGCGTCCTCGGAATTTCCGAGAACCCATAATCAACCGTTCGGACCTTGGCACGGCAAGTACCGACCCTAACCAAATCTGACGCTTCAGCGTACTGTCCACTGTTCCATCCCCGAGACTCTTGTGTCAAAGTATCTACTTTCGTGGAAGGCTTTATATGATATAATTACTGTCTAAAACTTGTCTGTATGATACGGTCATTCTAGACTTATCACATATCCGCCAACATGACTATTCCTATCCACTCAACGCCGCCGCCGTCTCGCACCAGCTATATTATCCAGCAGCTGGAGGGAGAACGTCTTTCTATACCTGGAAGCAAAGGAACATTCCGAATCCTTGCGTCGGCTAAGCAGACCGATGGTCGAATGTCGGTTTTCCAGAGCGGTGCTGTTCTCTCCGATGCGCCGGGATTCCACTACCACAAAGAAGCCCACGATGTTTTCATGGTGACCAAGGGCTTCTTGAAGCTCTGGAATGGCGAACAATGCCGTATAATGGGCCCTGGAGACTTTGCCTACGTACCGCCTGTAAGTTGCTGAGCTTTGGACCTTCGCCATTCACATAGAAACTGATGATAGACCAGAATGTTATTCACAACCCGGAATTACTTGGCCCTCACACAGAGACACTGGGTCTAGTCGTACCTGGAGACTGGATTGACTTTTTCCGCTATGTTAGCGAACCGTTTGAAGGCATCCTAGTACCAGAGCATGATGACCGTGATCTCAAGTCCCACGTGATACCGAAGGTCATGTCGGCTCCCAAGGATTTTGACGTGCATTTTGTCAGAGATTATGATCCTCCTGCATTGGGCGAGTGGGAGGGAACCGAAAATGGTTTCCCGTCTGCAGAATTGAAACCGTATTTCCTTCGCGCCAACACTGGGCCTCGTTGGATGGCTGGAGGTGTCATGTCACGGCCTTTCATTACGACCAAAGAGAGTGCAGGAAAATTCGCCATCTCAAGCATTGAGTCATCCAGTCTATATAGCTCCTCCTTGTTTTCAGAATACGTGGCCTTTCCAACTGTGGACCACTGCCTCTGTGTACAAGAAGGTGCTCTTCGCGTAAATCTCGCGGGTGATTCGGAATGGGTAACCCTCCACGAGGGTGAGACAGTTATGATTGCGGCAGGACAGTCTTTTAAGCTCGAGTTTGGGTCGAGATACGTCCGTGTATGGTCTTTCACAGATGGGCAGGGTATCGAGGAGTTGGTCCAGCAGGCGGGCGCACCTTGCCAAAGCTTCGTACTCCCCGATGAGGCTCCTGTCCTGGATGAGTCGAAACTTGAGACTGTGATCAAGAAGTTGGGTGTTGAAAGGGGATAAGTAGATGCAGGTATAGCGTTAGAACTTGGCAAGTTCCTTGAGATGCGAACAATCTAAAAGCTAGATCTTCATCATAACATCAACTACCCAAGGGAAGAAGAAAAGTTGTTATGTGATTCAATGTGGTACATCAACATCGCTCTGATTGATTCAATGAGTAGATTCAATGAGTAAAATGGATCAGGGACGCTGTTTACAGGGCGGTCCACTGCAAAGCGCGCTAAAGTTCCCCGCACTCCAGGGTTTGGGCTACTGCGGTTCGGATGCTGTGCGCGGGTATTACCATTGCCACTCCCATCGTCCAGCATAATTCTTTCCTAATTCACTACCCAAGTTCTGCCATGGCTATTGTATCCACAAACCATTGTACTATTTGATCTTATTGTAGGGCACTCATCGCATCCAACCTGCAACAAAGCTTAACCTCCACCAAGTCATGGACACGCGACAGGAAAATGACGCGTCCGCGCCCGTTGTGAAAAGGCGGCGGAACCCACGGGCAGTCCTCGCATGTGAGAGATGTCGCTCCAAAAAGTACAAGTGCTCAGAAGCACAACCATGCAGTCACTGCAAGCGTATGTTATCGCCCGGTTTAGACCGCAATGGTATCTGACAGTACATCTATGTAGGTAGCGGAGCTGAATGCAAGTATGGTAGAGGCTATCGAGTAGTAAATGACCAGGCTTCGCTATTAAGGTACGTGATTAACCCTCTTGTCGACTGTGAACTATATGCTGAGGGCAAGGTGAAGTGATGCCAGTAATGAGCCTGGACAACCCAACCTCCAGGTTCAACCCAGCGAACTAACTCATACACCCATCTCCCAAACTCCTATACCAGATCTAGCTGGACTTCAATCTCCAGTCTCAACTAGAACCCGGCTGCTACCAACGTCAATTAGTGACGAAACACACGCTCTAGGAGCTTCGCCCAGCGAGGAGAGTGAGATTGCCGAGGTCAATCAGCATACGAACGGCATCGAGTATCATGGCAACACTTCTTCAATGTCCTTCTTAGGTAGCCTGCAAAAACTTCGAGAGCAACGCGCGGCTCCATCAAATCCAGCGGAACGCAAAGCATTCTCACTTGTGTCAGTATTGCATAACCCGAGTTTCGTTTCAAGGCGAAATTTCACCTCCGACCTGACAGCTGCTCTCGCTGCAAACGGATTCTATTCGAAGCGTGCCAATACGTTCATCGAGGGATATTTTGGGGGAATTCACTATGTTCACCCAATAATCGACAAGGAAGATTTCTTGTCCCGCGCCGATCAACTATGGCGTGGCACCGACTGCAGTGACGCTCACTTCGTCGCACTTTACTTGAGTGTTCTGTCTTTGGGTGCCTTGACTCGGACCTGGAACGAAAGCACATTGGATGGCCTGAACCGCTTTCAATGGAGTCGGAAACTGTTTGCTGAAGCCCAAACTATTCTGGATGAAATCCAATTCAGCAGTAAAGTAGAGACCATACAGGCTTTCTACGTTATGGTAAGTAAATATGTGTGCATTGCGGATAAAGAGACCTGACCTATGTTCTGTGTCTAGGCAAAAGTATGCCAGAACGAACTCAACCCAAATCGTGAGTGCAGAGATCTTTTTACAATTGACCATGAATAATGAGTTGGGCAACGCGCTGACTAAATATGCAGTCGCTTACATGTATCTGGGTTGGGCAATACGTTCCTGTCTAGCCACGGGCATGAATCGTGAAACACCCAATGCAAATACAAAGACTTGCATGAGTATGTCGAGAATATGGTGGTTAGTAAAACAAATTCTTTCGCTAGTATCTTCGACTTGTGCTGACACAATAGTTAATACAGGGGCATTTACTCGTTGGAAATGTCCGTACTTTTCTTTCACTTCCCGGAAGCTACTTGATCATGGGCTAACCAATCATTAGTGAGATGAGTTTCCTCCTCGGTCGACCTGACACACTGGGACAAGACGAGTACCACAACCGTGTGATTACCCCCGTCGATGATTCTGAGTACGCCATCATCTCTTCAATGGTGCAATTCGGTCGTATCATGCGCAAAGTGTCCATCGGAATCTACCACTCCCAGCTGCCAACTCCAGAGACTATTGGTCTAGCATGTGAGATAGAGCGCGAGATGGATAGTTGGGTCGATGCTCTACCTCAACGACGAGGTGCCTCTTTGAGAGAACCTGATTGGCGGCGGAAGCAAAGACTTGTTCTCGAACTCAGTGAGCAGTAACTTTGCACTCTCTTTTCAGTTTGACTAAACCATCATAGGATATCACAATGTAAGGATGCTTCTCTTCCGGCCGTTTGTGACCTACTACGCACGAGAGCGACTCCAACCATCTGATGAGTTAATGGCGGCGGTCGAGAAATGCATATCTTCAGCCCAGAAGACCATCGAGATCGTCTATGAAGCTTATAAGGTTCACACCTACTTTCGGACATGGTAGGCCTTTCTTTCATCAGTTATAAAAGGTGCAGGTGCTTACACAAGAATGCCAGGTGGTACAACACAACATACATTACCATTGCAGCTTCAGTGCTCCTCCTTTACGAGTCGCAAACAAAGCAGCATTCGACGACAAGCACGCTTGCCTTGATAGAAACAGCTATCGAGATCCTGGAGGTCATGGACGAGTCTATTGTCGCTCGAAATGCTGCAGAGGTTATTCGACGCTTTGTGCGAGAGCTCAATACCGTCCCCAACGGAAACTCGGATGACTCTATGCTAGACACTACGGCAATGGAAAATGTCCAACAAGCTCCTACACCCGGTCCATGGAATGCTTTAGATGTGAGTCACTGTACATATCACCTGGAACTATCTCACTGACATTCATCTAGTTTGGGTTGACTGGCTTTGAATTCTTGAATTTTCCACTTGGAGAGATGGAAGCTGTCTTTGATGAACTGTACAAGAACCTTGATCACAACGCTCAACTTGAGTAAGCATGTCCATAAGGCTACTTTGTATACCGCCTCTATATCATGTTTCAGTCAATTCTCATGGCGTTTGCCTCCACATAAACCCTTGTTCCCGTCCAGGTATCAGTGGCCGTAGCGCCATACCGTAATCACCTGCATTTGGGGTGCGCAGGAGAGTATGGATATGGAACTTGGCTGGTTCACCGTTGGTGAGAAACACACCAGAATGGTGGTCAAATTCAGCTATCACTACCGGGCTCTGAAGCCGATAGTAAAATGGGTCTTGATCATCGAAGCCTCCGATCCAGCAAAAGTATGTTTCATGAAACCAGTGACGAATGTTACCAAGTCTGATTGCGCGGGCTTTGTCAGGAAGATAGAGGAGGTACTGCTCGAATATCTGTTCCACAATGGATTTCTGTGCGTCGTCCATGTTACAAACTTTAATTCCTTCGTAGGGGACAACGCGATTGTCTCTGTATGCACCGCAGAGGTGTCTCTGGTCGTCATGATTCCATCGTCCTTCAGGCATCGCTTCGTCGTGCATATCTTTGTAGATCTGGGCCTGGCTTTGTTGTGCGGCGTTGAGGTTTTGCATTAGTTGCAAGCCTAACCTTTCTTCGACGTCCAGAATTCTCGTTCCTTTGTGCGGTCCATCGTCGATCAAATTTGGCTCTGCCCCTGTGAACCAAGGCGATATTACCATCTGACTCTTGTATAAGAAGACATTAAGACAAAGATGGTGTCCATAAAACGAGAAGCCCCATGGTTGATCTGTTCGAGGCCTTCCAAAGAGCACGAAGTTGTAGGAGAATTCGTTCATTATCGTACGAGACTCGACTAAGTCGCCAAGGAAGCCATTAATGCGCATTGCAGCGACTGCTTTCTCGTACCCTTGGACGGATAAGGTTGCTTTCAAAAGCCCCATCACACGATCACGAAGGGCTTTACTGACTTCATCCAATCGAATACCTTTATCAGTGAGTAGGAATTCCGGATTTGACCATGTTCGCCACTCGGGTGAATCAATGTGGTGAATCATTCGCGAAATCTGCTCTTTGGTGGATGCCTGAATGACAGCGTTGGCCGCATTGGTTATATCGAGAATAGGAACTTCTTCATCTTGCAGGCTGAAGAGTCCAGGTTGAACATGACCTATCGTTTGTTTAGATCATTGAAACATCCATTGCGTTGCATCGCTTATGCTTACCGTCGTTGGTAATTCCTTTGAATGGCTCCTCGAGTAGACTCATCCAATGTTTATATAGTCCATGCAGCCAAGGTGGGTTTCCATCATCTAGAAAGGCTTGTGCGTATTCGTGTGCATTCTGCTTTTTCATGGTATTGAACCTCGGCGTAGTGAGGTCTGGGAGAAATTGGCGGTAAGCCGCAGCCTCGTTGCCATCTTGGGATGCCATGAGTTCCTGGAAAGGAAATATTTAACTTGAAATGGGCGCTGAACAATGTTTTGACCAAACGTAAATGTATCGCTGAATAGGGCTATGGTTGAACGCATTGACTTGAGAGACGGCAGCAACCCCAAAATCAAGTCCAGGACGATTATGTACTCACTAGTGCCATTCGAGATTGTGGTCTTGATTGACTTCCCAAGTGGTATGCTTGCTATGGTGGAGCAAGAGATATCGGGCCGGACTCCGGCAATTCCAAGGCCGACATGTTGCTTCCGAGTCGGCGGGGAACGCCGGGTTCGGAAACAAAGCGACTCTCGAGTTCAGTGCGGCAATTAGGGCAAGGAAAGCATGAGAACAGGAAGGTATCACTAGATGAGAGTATGGCTGAATGAGATTTATCGTTCCAGAAGAAACAGATTGATTACACCCATATTAAGCTGCAGCCTTCTGTTGGTGAATTTGCCTGTATCCTTTCAGTCATACCTATTCAAGTAAAGCTACTATGGCATCGCCCCGGTTCTCACGTATGTATTGTTTCAAGCGGCCATCAAATTATACTAAAACTGTTCACAGGTCTGGTGCGCTTTGTTCCGGTCACAGACTCTACCAAAGTTCTCATTGGCCAACCGCAACAAGATGATGTCGACGTTGGCATGGCGCTCTACCAGAACCATGAGGTAACGGTATACGTCTTCTCCGGTCATTCTGTCTTGGACCCGGGGCAAAAGACGGGAGATACGGCGATTGTCAGCCGTCTTCTTTCGCCCTTAGCCAGCAGTGAGGTCGGCACAATCCGGTGTATCGGGCTCAACGTGAGATATGTCTTTCCTACAACCATTGTGCGCCTGACTAACTAGATGAAGTATAAGAATCATGCCGCCGAAGTTGGCTTAGATCTACCCATCCTTCCCACTGTTTTTCTGTTAGTATAGTCGACGACGAGCACATAGTGACAGTAAACTAACTGATACTATAAGAAAGCCCAGTACCTCGATTGGAGACCCTTGGCCTTCTGTCACTCCTTTACCCAGACTGACACAGGTAGATGACTGCGGTGACTACGAAGCTGAGTTAGCGGTAGTTATAGGCAAGTCGGCCAAGAATGTGTCTAAGGACGAAGCAATGGATTACATTCTGGGCTATACGGCAGCCAACGATGTATCCAGCCGCACCAGCCAGTTCGCTCAATCCCAATGGTGTTTCTCCAAAGGCTTTGATGGATCATGTCCACTAGGACCGGCTCTGGTCTCTAAAGAGATTATGCCCGATCCTTCAAAGTTTCGCATGCGTGGTCTGAAAGGCGCTCAAGTCTTACAAGACAGCCATATTGAGTAAGTCCAAATCTTCTGGGTTGACAAATCTGCTTTTCGTGAGAAGAGTTCTGACCTCTCGAAAAGTGATCTTATCTTTGATATACCCACCCTCGTGAGTTTCTTATCACAAGGTACAACACTCCCGCCTGGGACTGTAATTCTTACTGGTACACCTGCTGGAGTGGGAGTCGGTCGCAAGCCCAAAGTTACAATTAGCGACGGTGATGAGTTTTCTGTTGAAATCCTGCCTCATATTGGTACACTGGTAAACACGTTTGAAAACGAATCCGTGTAGGAGCTGGACCTGGAAAACTAGTTCATAAGTGAAAAATAAAAATCATGAGACTGTAGGTCTATACCTCGGTGTGTTCCTTGTGCTATGGTGATAGGGCGAGTGGTACTTTGATTCTAAAAGGAATATAACAGAGTAGATGACCTTCTACGCAGTAGACATACATGTCATGCCGCCATGAAACCGTGTCGGGGCTTAACATTAACAGTGTCAGGTAAAGTAACCATATTACGCTCTACTCTCACATTCCAATTAGTAGTAACTGATCAATTAAGATGCGATTGTAATTATTGTGATAACATATAATTGAAGTTTATTCTTCTAAAGTCTAGAATATCTCTTTGATCTATTAAGCTGTATCTCCAGTGTATTTACCTAACATTTCAGCTCTCTAGTAGTGTTGGGACTTGATCAGTGAGATATTCAACGATAGCTTCTGGACCCTTCGCCACCTGAAGGCCGTAGGGAATTGCGTGGAACTTGATATCGGGAATAATTGTTCTAGCAATTGCTTCGATTTCCTGACTCTGCTCTGGTGTCCACATAGATGCCGTGAACTTCAAAATGTGAATACGCTAAGCTGCATTCTTATGATGGCATCGTGACTTACCAAGACATCAGGACGATGTTGCTTGATTAAGGGTCCAACGTCTTCGACTCCTGGACCCAACGCAATTAGCCTTTCCTCTTTGCCAGAAGTTCGTCGCGATACGAGAGGATTTTTAAAGCAATCTAACCACGGGAGAGACTTACTTTCTGAGTTAACGACATATTCAATAATGTAGCTTTCTTTGAGGTTCTCTACCATGGCGCCAATGACGCGCTTGGCTCGCTCTGGTGCTGTGTTGACCGTCATGAGCCGGAAAGGACCTTGAGGACTCATTGTAAAGTTGGAAAGTTAGTAGCCGATGTGATGCGATGAAAGTGCTATGCTGCAAACAGACAGCGGTTGATTCTCGATGTAGAATGTGTGGTATTTCTCCTTCGCCTTCCTTGTATGCTGCCGGATGGCGCTTGACCGCATTCAGTTAGAATCTAAAAGCCGAGTTAAGAAGCCGAAATTGGGGTTTCTGTCCGTGCCATCCGGAATCGCAGTTGCGGAGTCGGCTACAGGGGGCTCGGAATTACCGGACAAGAATAGCCGATGTTGGTGCTGGGAAGTCCGAGCTCGGAACATAGCCAGATCCACGTCCGAGTGGGAAAGTCTGATGTAGGGTAGATCCTGGAATCCCGACCGAATCACCTGCTCAATACAGAAGAAGTATGCCAACACGTACTGATATACACGTACTGATATACACCTACTACGCTGACAGTCGCGACTCTGGGCATCTCGTACGGCAACCAGCACAACCTTTGCATATCAAAGTTCTTCACACGACTTACTATCATGAACGATCACGGACATTCTAGTCTTGACCACAGAAAAAGCCCTGTGTCGCTCAACATCATCATTGTCGGTGCTGGGTTGAGTGGTCTTGCGTCAGCTGTCTCGTGCTCATTATCAGGGCATAAGGTCACCATCTTTGAATCTGCGACTGTGCTTCAAGAGGTAAGCCATGGAAGCTGAGCCATGACATAATCGTCGGATTTTTAATATTTTTCAAGGTTGGCGCAGGACTACAAATTACACCCAACTCATCTCGTCTACTGCGCCGATGGAAGTTATCCGAGAAATTCTGGGATTCAGTCGCCGAGCCCACTCGTCTAGCTGTTCATCGCTATTCGGGCCAAATTCTCGCTTTGGAAGAAGACTTTGACAAAAACATTCGAGAGAAGTACGGAGCTCCCTTTGTTGATGCGCACCGAGTGGATCTTCAATCTGCGTTACTAGAGAGGGCGCAGCAACTCGGTGCCAAGCTCAAGCTATCGCAGAAAGTTACAAACATCGACTTCGACATTCCAGAAATCACCACGCAAAGTGGAACCAAGGCAAGAGCTGATTTAATTATCGCTGCCGATGGCTTATGGTCTCGTTGTCGTGGTGCCTTCCTCACTACTAAAGATGCGCCCAAGCCTACAGGTGATCTTGCCTACCGCGTTGTTCTAAAGTTGGAGGACATCAAAGATCCCGAGTTGATTGACTGGGTCCGTAACAGCTCATGCCATTTCTGGATCGGTCCTGGTGCACATGCCGTGGGATATTCTCTCCGAGGCGGAAATATGTATAATATTGTTCTCCTTGTGCCTGATGACCTACCTCAAGGCGTCAGTAGGCTTCCCGGATCTGTGGACCAGATGAAAGCGCTGTTTCAAGGCTGGGATCCAATACTACTTCGCTTCCTTGATCTTGTCACTGAGGTTGACCGATGGAAGTTGATGCATCGTAAGACTCACGTCCTGCGCCTGTACCGTTGTTTTAATCTGACTGAGATCGGCAGATGACGAGATGGAGCATTGGGTAAGCCCACAATCGAACTTGGTCTTCGTGTAAGTCTTAGCTATCTACAGGAATATATCAACACGGAGTCCTAACATGATCTAGTGGGGATGCATGCCATCCTATGCTTCCATATTTAGCCCAAGGTGCAAACTCAGCAATCGAGGACGGTGCTGTGCTCGGACTTTTGCTAGGTGCTGTGGAGTCGCGGAGGGATATACCAAGAATGTTGAAACTCTATGAACAATTGCGGAAGAGTCGCGGAGAAGCTATCGTGCGGGAAACGTTCAAGCAGGTAAGAAAAAGGCTCCGTTTTATCCTGTCTTGAACCTCACCTAGTAGCATGCTGACACGTCGTTCTTTGCACAGAGAGAATCCTTCCATATGCTTGATGGACCAGATCAGGAGAAAAGAGATGAGACTTTCCTGTCCCAGCTGGGGAAAAGAGAACTGAAGGCACCCTTTCCAAGTCGATGGACATGTCCAGAGGTCCAGCCATGGTTGTATGGCTATGATGCGTATCAGGAAGTACACGATGCGCTCGTTAGAGAACACGTTAATATTCCTTGCGCTACAGTAGGCCGTAGCTCTACTGTGGCCTCAACAAACTGGATAGCGCGTTTCTTTTCGAAACTCCAACATTGGGTGTGGACAATATTGAAAGGGAGGTGAGATGGAGGACAGCTTCCCAAGAGGCACAAAGGTCGCGGTCTAGAGGGGGACAAAGGGCATTGCAGTATTTCCAACATCCTCCATGTAGTGTCAGTTAAACTATCTTCTTGGGCAAAATTTCATCTTCTTTTTTGATTAGACGCTTACTTGTATTATTGACTCTTAAAGACTGAGTTAGCTCTCAGGCGGTCTTTATGCTAAAGGTAAAATTGAACAAAGACGAAGACGAGCTATAGTACCTGGCGGCGTTATATTCTCCTTGAGTGTCCTTACACGTCTAATGTAGATAGCCCGAGATGACAGCGTTCAGCTATCCTGTCACCGAGGTGGACTTGGACGCTTATGTTTTACTTGAAGCATAGGTTGGAACAAATGATAATGTTCCTATTAAAGATAAATAACATCTACAGATCGCTATAGTGTATTCCATGTAGAACTCTTACTAATGGTAAATGTTGCCACCTGATCTGCCACAACGACTCCATACACACCTGCTTCGAGTCTCCAAGTCCTCTCTTGGTCATCCCAATAGCTGCAGGCCATGTCCAAGTCCATATGCACCTCCACCTGTCGGCTCTCACCAGGCTCCAGAAAAACCTTGGTGAATCCTTTGAGTTCTTGTTCTGGTCTCCATACCTTCGTTGTTTCACATGGCTTAACAAAAACGTGGATAACCTCTTTTCCACAGACTGTGCCTGTATTTTGGACGTCCAAAACACATTTGAGTTTCCGGGGCTCAGATGTCTCATCCACAAAAGCTTTCAGGTTGCTATGGCTAAATGTTGTGTACGACAAGCCATATCCGAAGCGCCACCTGACTCGATCCTTGCAGTCTGGAGCACGGTAGCCAACTGCAACGCCCTCAGCGTATCTAAGACATGGATCTCCATCTCCTGACTCCTGGGCAGGGAAGTTCCCGTAACTGGGGCAGTCTTGCAAGGTTTTGAACCACGTTGTCGCAAGCCGTCCGCTGGGACAGACATCACCCAAGAGGAGCTCTACAGTCGCGGCCGCACCTTCTTGACCAGGAAAATGAGCAAGAAGAACAGCATCCACACTGTCGACGAAAGCACTGACATCAATCGGATTTCCGCAGTGCATAACCAGGATCGTTTTCTTTGCAACTGCCGCTACTGCGTTGATAAGCTTCGTCTGGTTCTCCGGCATGCGGATATCTTCCAGATCGAAGCCTTCTGATTCGTACTGATCATTCCTCCCCGCGTAGATAATAGTCGCGTCGGCAGACCGCGCCATCTCAACAGCCTCCGCGATGGCATCATCTTCGGAAGAATATTCTTCGAAACACAAGGTCGCAGCATATGGAGTAGGCTCACCTATTTGCATTTTCGTGGGGCCCGCCATGTGCAAATGAATGTCGTATGTAACCCCAGCATCCAGAGAGACTTCAACCCGAGTTTCCAACAAGACATGATTGAATATGAATTGCTCGGTTGTGACGTTCGCTTCTTGGCCTGAGAGCACTTGACGGCCATTGAGGCACAAAGAGAATGCACCTGTACATCTGACGGCCAATGTATGACTACCAGAGGTTTCTGGTTCTAGCCTGGTCAGCATCTCGAGGTGCGAACCAACAGGCCTCAGCCCCTTCTTGTCAAAATCGCCGAGCATCCAAACATTGGCTTCCTCCTGGAACTCCTCAAACACTGGTTCGGGGTCCCCTGCATTATAGTATCTAACGAGAACACCAGGCCTTTCTCCAGGCGATGTGAGCTTCTCAAGTGGAGCAATAGGGATTATCCTTCGAGTTCGCACGCCCGGAGAATATTGCACCATACCGGGTAATCTCTTCGTCAGGATATCCAAAGGGGAGTGTCGGTATTGGGGTATAGACGATGCGCTGCCACCTCCGGTAATCACGGGGTCGGAAGCATATTGGCCAACGACAGCTATGCGCGAAGATTGCTCTGCTTTTATCGGCAAGGCATTATTCTCATTCTTCAGAAGGACCATTCCGCTCGTCGCGACTTCTCGAGCAAGTTTGTTCGTCTCCTCGTCCACTTCAGACCGTTCGTCGGTATACTCCAGAGCAGCTCGGGTCCGATTGCGAAGTTCCAGAGCTCTCAAGGCCAAAGTGTCAATCTCAGCCTCTGTGGCCGATCCTGATTTTACTGCTGCCAGGAGTTTGTCTCCTCTGAAAACAGGAAAGGGCATTTCGATGTCCAGGCCGGCCTTGACTGGCTCAGCTGTCGCGTGAGTGCCGAACCAATCCGACATAGTAAGACCTTTGAACTTCCATTCGTCTCGCAAGACACGTTGTGTCAAAGAGGAGTTCTGGCTGCAGAACTGTCCATCAACCTTGTTGTATCTTCTCCTCGTCAGTCCAAGATCAATCTCATCCACTAGTGGTTCACTCACGCAGTCATGATCCCCTCAGGATCAGATGAACGCAATAGATGCTGCCATGCCGCAAGATAGACCTCTCGCAGCGCGCGGCTATCCACTGATTCCTGCACATTATAGTATCGTCGCAAGGTCTCCGAGTCGTTGCACACGAAATGTTTCGGGCAGGACCCAACACCCAAAGACTGGACGCCGTTAACAAGCGCGGCAGCCAGTTCTCCGGAGAGCAGTGGGTCCTCACTAAAACACTCAAAATTTCTGCCAGCTCGAGGGTCTCTGTGGATGTTGATGGTTGGCCCAAGGACAACTTGGGCTCCTTTCATTCGCGCTTGTTTGGCAAGATGCGTACCAACACGGAACAGCAGTTCCGAATCCCATGTTGATCCATAACAGGTCGTGTTGGGGAAGGACGCGGTTGTAAGGTTCGCTTCAATACCCGAAGGTCGAATGCCAGAGGTCGAGTCAGCGACCTATTCTGTCATCAATATTGCAAAGCAGTCGTTCAAGAGTCATCACTTACCCTGATTGGCGGGATGTTCAGTCTTGAAACACCAGCAATTGTAGAAAAGTCTTGGCCGGATAAAAGCGTGATCTTTTCTCGGAGTGTGAGTTTAGAGAGTAAAGAGCAGAAGTCATCATCGGTCGATGGTAGGGAACCCATGTTGAGGTAAAGATTAATTGCTTTAGCGGTTATTGAAGATCTTGGGATATTGTAATTATTGAAACCCGATGAAGTAAGTTGATGCTGGCTTTTGTTATAGATTGTGGTTAATTGTTTATTCTTGCTTACACATGGATCCGAGCTCATACAGTTCCCTAACCGCAAGTCTCCGAGATAGAATGATTGCCACAGTCGAAGGTTACGTTAACAAAGTCCAATCGGAACATCCGAGCTCGGGCCGGAACAGACATCCCGAGCACACACAACTCGGCCTATCTCAACCCGAAATCCCAGCCTCGGCTGATTCAAAAGCCCAGCACATAGGGATTGGCATCGACCTGGGCAATGTGATTCATTTTACCAATATCCATGTCTCGGTGCATGCAATGTTTGAGAGGAGCTGGTCATGTCTAATCGCACCTTGATAGTTAATGACACAATAAGTTTTGGGGCCCGGATGAACGACGCCAATAGCCGTTTCAATCAATGTTTACTCGGATGCATTCCCATTTCTATCGGAGGGCAAGTCTAGAACGTATCGCCTAGATCTGTGTAACACAGGGTCTTTTGTGTTAGCTCATCCGACAGGGCCATTATGGTGAATCCCCATGGGGAAGATGAGATGCGGAGAACCTGGGGTCGGAAATGCCGACGGCATAGGACCAAGGTTCTTATGAATCACAATGATAGCATTAAACATCATATAAAGTAAAGCGAGCCTGGCAATATTGGAGCTTCGAAAGTTCAAGGCGACACATATTGCAAGACTGGCCCATTGTTTGTCTCCACAAGCAGAATCCAATACTGACTATTTTACCTCTACCCTGGGACCTTCGATATGGCCCGCGATAATGATGAGGTCCTCGGTGGGAAATCTGGAGCAGTCCATGATGAGCATATCGTGATCCAGGAAGACTCAGAGACAGCGTGGGAGTGCCTCAAGGCCAACCCAAAGATTGTTCTGTGGACACTGTGGGCTAATAGTTCGTATATACCGTTCTTTTTTTCTTTTTCTTTTTACTTTATTTTCGAAAGGTAAAAGGCTGATCATCTTTATAGTTGGCCCTTTGATGGTAGGGTACGAGAACCTAGCAATGTCGGTTTGCTTAGCTATGCCCGCATTCCAGTAAGTAGTACACGCTGGTTTTATCATATTCCATACATTGTGATACTTACGGGTTTCTTGGCAGGATGAGGTTTTCTGTCAATGTTAATGGAGAACTCATTATTCCAGCCTACTGGCAGTCTCTTTGGAGCTCGCTGTACAATGTCACAACTATGCTTGGCTCTGTTTCGGCAGGTTACTGTCAAGATCGATTCGGCCGGCGATCTGTGTTTCTTGCTTCGATCATTATCGCGGTAGCTGGCATTGCACTCACATTTGTCTCAAAAACTCCAGCGGAGTTCCTTGGTGGCAAAATGACTTCCGGTTTCGCGATGGGTCTGATCCTAGCTGGTTCTCAGACTTGGGTTTCCGAGATCGCACCATTGCCTCTGCGAGGTATCGCGCTTTCGACATATGCAATTATGCTGGTGAGTGATTTTGCACTAGACTCATTGGCTTCGTACACACCTAACCGCTATCAACATACAGAACCTCGGACTCTTGCTTGCAATCTCAGCTACCTTCAGTCGAATCTCTATTATGAACGATTGGGCTTTCCGTGTTGTGTTCGCTGCGGCTTGGATTTTCCCTGGACTACTAGCGCTGGGACTACCTTTTATGCCTGAGTCACCGTATTGGCTGGCTTTGAAGGACAAAAATGATCAAGCACGACACGCTCTGATTCGCCTTTCATCGAATGAGGACGCAATTGATGCCCGGTTGGTCCAGATAGAGCACTCCATCGAAACCGAACGTCGACTTGCGGTCCAGAAGACATCGTATGCTGAACTATTCCGTGGCACCAATTTGCGACGTACGCGCATATTGCTTATCTGCATGTATATGCCCCAGATCGTTGGCACTGTTCTCTCCTCCAATGCGCCATATTTCCTCAACCAAACTGGGATGGATAACCACACCACAGTCATGATCCTGCAGATCGCTGTCAGCTGCGGTGTCGTGTCTGCGGTCTTGAACGTGTTCGCCATGTCGAAGTTCAATTATCGGACACTGATGTTCTTTGGAGTTAGTATCTGCCTCGCTATGTACTTAGCTATGGGCATTGCCGGCACCATGGCACGTACACCAGCAGCACTCACCGTCATTGGCATTGCAGTTGCGTTTCCTAGTATCTCTTACGGACCTGCAGTTGGAGCATCCATGAGCGTCGCTGGAGAGGTGTCCTCTATCAACCTCCGTGCCAAGTCTCTAGCACTAGGCCAAGCCTTTTCATCTATTGTGTCGACTATCTGGCAAATCATCCTGCCATACCTCTTCAATAGAGACCAGGCTAACATGGGAGGGAACATCGGCTGGATATTCTTTGGCATGGCAGCTATCTATTTTGTGGTGCTCTATTTTGATGTTCCAAATACGAAGGGTCACACTTATGAACAGTTAGACATTATGTTCGAGAAGAAGGTTCCCGGGAGGCAATTTTCCTCTTACGTTTTTGAGGGCACAAGTGACCTCGAGGCATCTCCTTCGCTGGCTTGAAACTAATTTAGCCCAGCTGGTAGACAGGGAGGTCTTCTTTCACCAGCCCCAAGAACTATAATTTAATTGAGCTATGTCCCAACTAGATATGTCGCGAACATAACAATCTACAAACAAGGGAACAGAGCTTAAAGTCGAGTTCTAACAGGCGTCGTCTCATGTTCAATAGATTCTCACCCAACAGAACACCAGATGCGCGCCAGTGGCCACTTTGATTCAGTTTAAGAGGTCATACCATTAAGTCTCTGAACCTTACACTCGAATTCCTGTAAACCTTTGATTTTGCTAATACCAGAGTCCTGTCCATATGTTACCCTCCATTTCGGCAGTTGATGTTACACAGGAGACGACTCTTCTTATAATCCTCTAGCCAGTCTCTTTTACGCTTAACCTTCCCGTGGACCGCTGCCACCGGCGCGTTGTGGCTTGACATTTCCTGCTTCACTGTTGTGGGTGGCGCTGTCACTGACTAATCGCTACACGCTACTACCTATAGCCATTGAACTTTAAGTTGAATGTTGCAAAAATTCTGATCGATACGTTAGCTGGTAATGCACTTTGTTAGCTATAATACACCCTTACCAAGTTTTAACTCCCAAGTTCCATTTTATCATTATCCAATGATAACGGCTTCTAAGTAGGTTAGCGCAGAGCCTCAATTCAATTCTGCCTCTTGCGAAAATCGAGTCAGCCGCCTGAAGAGTGGGACATTCAAAAGAACTCCAGCAAAGGTCGTAGTATTTGATTGATAGAGGTCATGATCTCATCATGTCATGAAAGGCGGGGTAAAGAATCGATTCTAGCTAAACTCAGAAAAAGGAACTCGATATCCAAGATAAGTCGGGCATCCTTCCTCCATTTGCTGGCTAGTAATCATAGTAAAAGCCAAGACTTACCATTTACTACTGAACCTTGAGAGACAGATCAGAAGGCATGACAGAGTCGCTCTCCAGAGTAAATCCTTAAAGATCATCAGTCCCTTACTAAGTGATAAGCAATATGCATAAGACTACCTTACTTGAAGGTATAGTGAGAGGCCTTTAGGAGATAGATGCAATACATGATCGGAAGAGAAGACTGGAAGGAAAGACCTCTTGAAGTTCCCTGATCATCCTGCAATTGGTACCCAACGTCCTTGTTCGTCAATCTCAAGCCTGTGCGAGCCACTCATATCCCTTTTGAAGTTGTCCTTCCTGCTGTTTGAGATAGCCTTGGGACAAATAGAGCAATGCAAATATTCGCCAGAGATACCCAAATTCGCCGCAAGAGAGGGGTGATAAACTTGAACATGCCGTTCCATGTCCCCTTGTTCCGCCGTTCTTTCTTCGCAAAGTGGACATATGACTGGCGTATAGTGATTACGAGCGTGTTTCCTATATTGTCAACCTGCGTTCGTGAGAGATTGGATGTTGGACTCACTTCACAAGGCTTGGTAGTTTGTGTGATTTGCAAGGAGTCTTACATTCTGGATACTTGCAAAAGTATCCTGTAAGTTTACTGCCATAGGCGTAATGGTGACTGGGAGGCAGCTTGTGTTCCTGAAAACGCTGTGATTTTCTCCGTCGCTTTCCATTGCCTCTACCCGACGCTCTGTTGACTGAATTGACCATACACGTGTCGTGTTCATTTGGTGGGGTCTGATCATAAGGCCCAATGCCAGATAAATCTGGACTGCTCGGCACAGCGGTTGGAGACTAATGCTCGCCGCTTTGATCAGACGGATTGATTCGGTTGGGTAGAGCAGCTGCGTGAGATGATGGATGGAGCTCAATTTCGCGCAACGATACGTACTGGACCAGTCCCCCTCCAGCAATTGTTGAGCGTCCTTCCATCTTTTTCTTTTATGATACTTGGTAACAAGCATTCCAGGGACGCAGCGAGAATCAACTGAGGGATTGTATTCTGTAAAGCGACGTCAGAGCATTGGTTAAACAAATTTAGTGCTGAAGCGGATGTATTCAAAGTGTTGTATATTTGTAAACTTACAGTATCTTGGCTGTATAAAACTTGGGTAAAATGAATTATGATCAGCAGAAAGTAAAGTACTGAGACGAGAGTGCCTTTAAGTTCAGACTCGTATTTCTCCCATCCCGCAGAGTGAAAATGTGCTCATGCTTAATAAGGTCGATATGATTGGGCTGTTGCAAGTGCGACAGGATATCAATGATGCAATTCTTGTTTGTGACTACAGCTACAGGGTGTCAGCGAAGGAGCCTATTGGTCAAGATGCACGAGGCATACCAAATGAGTTATGGGCATGCTGTTGTTACAACCAAGAGGTCCTCGGTCGCCCAATCAGCAATTGCTTTTCAAGCCAAATTATGCCTGAGGCCTACCACGCTGCTCAGCTCGAAATTTCTGAGGCTTCTTCCAAAATGACCTGGCTCTTTTATACTACTTTCATAAGCGAGTCGCAACGCGATCGGTAAATATATTACACACTAGCTCCCAATACGAGTAAACGATTTGCCTTGACTACTTGCATCGATAAACACTTGCCTGCCTTGTAGAACAAGGTATCTCTAAATATGGGTGAGTATCTATCGAAGGGATTATCGCAGTACGTTGGCTTATTATCAGAATCGCAAGGAATTCAGCGACCGCTTCTCGTCGCACCAGAGCGTGCTGTAGTCAAACGTTTCTATCCTCCCCTTTTGTTGTTAATCGCCTTAACTTCCTTTTGTCCACGACGAAGACCAGGAGAGGACCCAGAATTCGATACTTTGACAGGCCTAGAGCCACTCTTCCGAGCATTTGTCTCCAAAATCGCATTCCTTTGTTGCACCGAGGTTGGTGGCGCAGCAATATCGGCTTGTGCTGTATTGCAGCTGCCCGATTGTGTCCAGTATGTGATTGGTTTCAACGAGCAAGGTCCAGCGAGATGCGAAGAAATTCAAGCTAGTATAACTTCTATTCTGCATATGTTCTCTGTAGTTCCGCCACCACATAGTCCTGAACGAGAAGGCCTTCGGATTCAGGCCCTGTATGCATCGCTTGAGTTGTGCAAAAAACGGGTCAATGGATACATGAGGTCGCTCAAAGTCCATCTGCAAGAATGCATTGAAGCTTGCGAGCGCGAAAGCACCCAGGAAGGTATGTCTTTTTTAGCCATTTGCAGTTGACACGTGGAGCTGACAAGATTTAGGTGAACTGACTAAAAATGAATTGTCCCACATCCTAGGGCTTTTGGAAGCCTGTTTTGACACATGTCACTCTGAAAAAGGTAAGTTACCTTGAATGAAGTGCCCACCTCATGCTAATTCACGCAAGTAAACCGCTCTATGATATGTGATCTGATTACTTCTTTAAGTAATCTTTTCGGATCCTACGTCTTTGTAGATGTCAGGCGTCGCTTGGCGCGGGAAGACAATATGATGTCAAGGAGATACTGGTCAGATTTTGTTCATGTCGCGGGCAGACTGCTTACCTACAAGCGTGCAGTGGGCCTAATGGAAACAGTCGCAACGATCTGGCCTCAGCTCTTTTCAGACATTCAAATTTGCATGATAGAGTCGAGTTCACCAGTCTCTGATGTTCTTCCCACAAACCCTTGGACAGCTGCCGAGATCATGAACAGAATGTCTAGCGATGAGTCGTTGTTGCATCTCTTCGCAACACAGCTAGACTCACTTTCCGTCCACGACATAGACAGTAAGGTTTCTGAACTTTGGAGTCACGCACCTAAACCGGTGGTGCATGCGGAAGTGCTGTTGCATGATTGGCTTGAAAATTCCGAGGGTGGAATCCGTCCTGAACGATTTTTCAATCGTTGGAAATTCATCGGGTCAAGCAAACCGCCTTGCAAATTGTGCTCATACTTTTTCGATGAATACCCAACTGATGTCCAAGTTCGGCCCTCCCACCAAAATGCGTATTTTGCGTGGAGGATGCCTGATGTGTATGCGCACCAAGGCAAGAAATCAACCCATAAGCGGAAGCTCGTAATGGAAAGCATCAAGACTCGAATCAGAGCAGACGTTGTTCGAATGCTGTCTGAGAAGCTAGCCGACGGACGGCCGCATGATTCGAGTGCATATATATCCTTGTGGCGTGGCACAACGTCAGGTCCTCGCAACGATACTGTGTCACTAGAAGAGACTGCTCAATTGCTCGAATCTTGCACGCTTGCGACAACGCAGGAACAAGGTGCCAAAGATGGGGAATCGGCTGAGGGGGGTGACAGAAGTGCTGGACGAGAACAATGAAGAGGAAATACTTTTCAAAGGGAGATCAGCTGTGCGAAAGACTGTACAGAACCGTCAAGAAGGTAGGGATCTTTAAACAAGTCAAAGAGTATTAACACCCACATCAGTGACGCCAGCGTTGATTTCTTTCTGCGTATAAATCGTCATATGTATATCCAGAACATCGGTCTCGGGATATAATGAGATCCTTTGCTCCTTTCTACAGAATCAATTGACTGGCCACTTCACGCGACGTGTTACAGAACTATTGGGCAACGTCTTTCCTAGAATCTCCTTGTATGCTTCAAGACCTTCATGTTTTCAGGCTTAAACACTTCCACACGCGAGCTCCGAATGTCGGATCTGTCGAGTAGTTGCTTGAATACAGCTCCAAACTCTGTCGAACTAACCACATTGTGCCGGCTCGCATCCTCGTCCAGTTCGACGCGGAAACCCAGGTACACTTCGTTAAAGCGGGTGGGCTTGTGTAAGTTCTCGCGGGCAGCACCAAGGCACATGGAGTACAATGCACCCTGCGTCATGGCTGCTAAAGGGTGCGTAGCTAAGTCGCCTTGGGAGCCAGTGCATATTGTGAAGGAACTGTCATCTTGCTCACGCAAGTACGCAATTGTATCGCGATAGGCAACTAGAATTGTCAGTTCTCGGAGGTTATAGCACTTCTTGCTATAAGCAAGGTGTCGTCGCTTACAGAAATTGGCCTCAAAGGTGACGTTGAAGTTGTAGCGCAGACGGTCTGTAGTGATGCTCTCGAGAGGCTCCGTAACATACTCTCCGCCCACTGAAAATAGATTTAGCCATGGATATAGCATACAATTCGGAAAGTTCTTTCATACCCGACGAGTAGACATGCTGGAAAGCTGGCAGCTTACCCTGCCGGACTTTGATAACCACTTCCTTAACCCCTGAGTCAGAAGTAACGTCAGCTTCCACAAAGGTGATACCTTCAGTGGTTCCAACGTTCTTGATGAGCGTGTCGGCCGAGCTTCGGTTGCGTACGATGGCTAATACGTTACGCCCCGCTTGTAGTGCTCCTTTAACAGCGGCGACTCCAATATTACCGGTCGCCCCTACGACGAGAACTGTCTGCGTTTCCATGTCAGATCTGGACTATCTGGTGCTTTTTTGTTTCTTTTCCTCAATATTTCGCTGCATAAGTTGCCTTTTTTTTTTTTCAACTTTGCTGGAACAGGACTAATTATTTATATTAAAGACGTTAAGGTACGAACTATCAGTGAGTTTCACAACGACTTCACTAAGAGCAACAACAGGAGCCCTTTCGGAGAATGACAAGAATGCCGGTCCAATGCCAAGATCTTCTCGGACGGCATTATTGGCCCTAACAGTTATGTGGACCTCGGACGTCGGACATCGGAACTAACAGATGTCCGTTAATTTGTCACGTATGGTCTTATCAACAACCAGATTGGTGTTATACCCCTCTTTCGGGCCCGTCAGTAGGATAATTCTATACTTAGACGTTGGCCAAGTTCATTAGTGGCCTTATACATGGAGTCTTGAACATGAACTTAAAGGGCAATTTGATATAACTAAGCAGCTAAAGACTACCAATGATGACAACACCACACGACGCAACTAATGCTTCGTAACTCACTGGTTTGAACATTCTTAGTTGAGTGTAGACTGTAATACGCCTCAGCTACTTTTATAGTTTTAATATGTTATAATCTCCATCTTAAATACTGAGAACTGCTCTACTTATCTATTTAATACTCTAATATCACACCGGCAAGAGCTGTACTATATAACATTAAGACAGAAATGCCTAAATGTATTGTAATTAAGATCAGAAGTAAGTCGCGTGATGACTTGTTAGCACACCAAAACATGACCTATCATAGTAATGCTTAAGCTTACTACAAGGGGCCTGGACTAACGGACAAATCCTTATGCCGAGCGGACCATTGTACAATAGGTGAGAATAAATATATAGCAGCGTTCGACGACATGAATGAGAAGACTCGAATTACAATTTATCCCTTGACGCATAACGCTATCAACATCAAAAGCAATCTACCAAAGCCATGTCTAAGACCATTGTTATTGTAGGGGTTACCGGAGCTCAGGTACGAAAATGGTCAAATCAAGCGAAAACTTTCTAACATGCCTAGGGAGGATCCGTGGCTCGAACATTCCTCCAGCTCCCCGGGTGGAGCGTCCGAGGCATCACACGGAACCCGGGAGGAGAGCCTGCGAAGCGTCTCAAGTCTGCGGGTATTGAGATCGTTCAGGGTGATCTAGATGACAAAGAGTCCTTGGTTCAGGCATTCAAGGGAGCTCATGTTATCTTCTCCAACACTGATTTTTTCACCCATCTACAGCAGGCAATGTACCAACCCGATATAACCAAGAACCGCACGACACTCGAGTACTCCTACGATCGGGAAGTTGGCCAAGGCATCAGAATTGCAGAAGCAGCAGCTGACCCCTCAGTCATCAAGACTCTGGAGCGCTTTGTCATGTCGACACTTAGCCATGCCACTAAGTGGAGTGGTGGGAAGTACACAAACGTCTATCATTTCGACAGTAAAGCCGCAATGATCAAGGCCACTGAGGAACGTTTCCCGGAAGTAGCAGCCAGAATGAGCACCGTGACTATTGGGCACTACGTCACAGTTTGGAAGCTTTTTAACAAGCTAGCACCCAAGCTTCAGCCGGATGGTAGTTACCTGCTGTCCAGAACCACGCCGTCGGATTTCAATATGCCATTCATCGTTGCAGAGCGGGATACAGGTAGCTTTGTCAAGGCCCTGGTTGATCTGCCACCTAACAAACATATTCTGGGCGTCTCAGAGGAGATGACCTTGCCTAAATGGGTGGAGATATGGGGGCATGTTAATGGCGTGAAAGCGGCGTACAAGGAGATTTCACGAGACGAATTGTTCGAAGGCGTCCCGGAGGACTTTGCCAACGAGATTGGGGATGGTTTCGATTACTTCCATGAGTTTGGTTTGTCTGGTGGGGATCCAGCAGTGTTACGTGCAGACCAGCTTGGGGTTAAAATCCCGCTCACCTCGATGGAGGAGTATATCAGAAGTGAAGACTGGTCTACTGTTATCCAGTAACCTAATACAAACTTCCGATCCATTAGTCATAGGTTCTATATACGCAAGCGGAATAACAGTGCTTCAAGCTATAGTCACAATTAAACCATCCAGAATTGATAACCCTCTAGTATAGGTAAATATTTCAGCCATTTGAGTTTTCACAGCTTATAATAGCTCCAAAAGTCCAAAAGGCGTGAGGTGGGTCGCGTCCATAAGCAATGCAAAAGTCCAAAAGGCGCGAGGCGGGGCCGCGTCCATAAGTAATGCAAAAGTCCAAAGCGCGCTGCTGCAAAGTCAGACCCTAACCACGATATATAAACCGACAAAAGTCCCGATAGGCCTTGAAACACTCAATCTTGTGTTAGTTCAGTCTCATTTCATTATCGCTCCACTACGCGGATAATATTTATCCATTTACAACGCTATGCCCGCTCTTGCCGACGTCTGTGCCATGCTCTATGGCCAGGCACTCCAACGACCCTGGTTTCCCAAGAAGGACCTGTCGGGAAAGACGATTATTGTCACTGGATCGAATGTCGGCATTGGTTTTGAGGTCGTCAAGCACCTGTATGTGGACACCAGGACCGTACAAAACGAATGAAGATTGACGAGCTAACAAAAATGGGGCAGAATTAAGCTTAACATATCGACTGTAATTATTGCTTGCCGGGACACGAAAAAGGGAGAGAATGCGAAGGTAGAGATTATAAAAGACCTGGGCTGCGAGGGAAAGGTCAATATCGAAGTATGGGAGATAGATCTCCTCAGCAATAAGTCGATTCTCGCATTCGGGCAGAGAGTTCGTTCGGAGCTCCCTCGCCTCGACGCCTTCATTGCAAACGCAGGTGTTGAACTCACTCACTTCTCAATGGCTGAGGGCTTGGAGGCCACACTCCAGGTAAATGTCATAGGAACTTTCCTCTCTGCCATTGGAGTGCTCCCGAAGCTTAAGGAAACCACGACAAAACATCAAACCCAAACAAACATTACCTTTGTGGGATCCATGTACCATATCATGCCACCTCCGGAGCAACTCAACTTCCCGGAAGGTGTTGATATGTTCGAGGCCCTCAGCGACAAGGGCACAGCCGATATGCCACAGAGATATGCCCTTTCGAAACTCATGATCCATCAATGCGCCCACGAGCTCGCTCGCTGCGTCCTTGAGGGACAGAGTGACAGGACCCAGCAAGTCATAGTCAACCATGTGAATCCTGGATGGTGCGAGACAAGCTTGACTCGCAATAAGCCGGAGTATCCGCTTCCTATACGCCTGATCTTTAAGTTGATTGGGTGGACAGCTGAGGAGGGCAGCCGGGTGGTGGTCTACGCTGCACTTGCAGGCAGTGAGACTCACGGACATTACATTTCCGAATCTCAGGTCAAAAAGGAATCACAGTTTATGCGAAGTGAAAAGGGTCGGGAGACTCAGCGAAAGGTATGGGATTCTCTGCTGAACCGGATTGCAATGGAAGATCCTCTAGCACTATCTTATATTTAGAAATGCATTCGACCCCCGGAAGGTCCGTCTAGATAGTGTCATTATGACCGTACGTGTCCATATAGTCCGAGAAATAGATATCCTGAGCAGTGTTCTCCCAGCTATCCCAGGGTGTTGGAAAATACGCTTCTAAATCTCCATCAAACTGAAAGGGAATGGGCATTTCGCTCATGATAATTTGGTCCAGGGAAGTAGCCAAGTTCAAATTGCATGGTGTGAATCCCGCAGCGTCGCGCTCTATTATCTCCGGCGCTGAAGCTGATGTCCCGGGCTGGGGACCAAGCAAAACTTGCATGGAATTCGCCTTCGCCTGCTTCCTCTGCTCCGCCAGCTTGAAGAGCCTCGCCATTGGCTTCCAAATCCCCCCCGACTTACCATCCGCTACCTCACCCGCAAATCTTCCAAACGCTTCGACAGCAATTGGGAAGAACTCGTCAAACTCTGGTCCTGGAGGTCGTGCGCACAATTCTGCAAGCACCACGGCGAGTGCGTGCCACTTCGGCCAGCTTTTCCAGTTCCATTGAACTAGTTCAGGATCCTTTGGCGCCATATGAACCTGGAGGACCCCTGCCGCGACCGCCAGTACTCTGAAGCCGTCTTCGGGCACTTTCTCGCGCACTTGGCGGTACGGCGGACGACGTAATAGCAACTGCATTGATACTGCGATCTGCCGAGCTGCGATTTTCAATAGCCTCAGAATCGGTGCATCTTTTTCCCGGATTTGGGAATACTTTTCTTTGGTGAGCCGCTCAAAGTTTTGGACCAGGGCGAGTTTGGCGCTCCAATCTACCTGTGCATTGCATGACATGGCGATGATGTTGCGATGCAGGACAACAGACTCATACAAGATTTCTGAAAACGCCATATCCAGAGGCATGGGGGATGGGATGATAGAAGTGCACTGAGGCCAGATATCGGTGTCATTGACGATACAGGGCCGTTGCGAAAATTGCGCTCCTGACATTATAGGCAGGGTGCCGCGATCAAGAGAAGAGTAGCTGTCGAGAAGGCCTATTGCGAACAACAGGCGCCTTCTAATCTCCAAGTCGAAAAGTGAGAACTCGCCGGGGTCTTCGTCACCGAGCCGCAAAGCATCGGCGGTTCTGCATGCCAGGGCTACCAGGGACCAGCTCGATACTCCGGTATCACAAGTTCTCAGTCCCATCTACAGAGATTGTTAACGGCGAGGGTAAAAGGAAGACACCTGGGTGTTACACGTACAAGGTATAAAACGAAAGCCTGAAGGACAACTATAGATGGCCGGCGAATGAAACAGGCTCTTCTAAGCAGTTCCTCCGTGGCCTGACGGTAGCCCCGAAGCAGACTGAGTCGAGAGCTCAGAAACATGTGCTCTGACTCTGCATCAGTGATGGTACAAATAGCCATAAAGTAGATTGCGTATCTGAGGCAGTAGATTGTGACCTGTGAACCGACATCATGTTGCCGATTATATGAATTCTCCAAATCTGGGAGAGCTGTCGGCCAGTGCAGCACCTTGTATATACAACCTACACGTTGAACATATAGGTCCAGCAGAGCGTCGTGCATTTTCTTGGAAGGATAAATAAAAAGATGTGATGGTTCGTGTCCCAATAATATCCCCTCTGGGCCGAGTTGTATGTCCGATGCCTCAAGCGGTGTGGCATCGGGCTCATCAGGATCCTCATCTTCAACCTGCAAGATACCTCGTAATCCTTTGACCTTGAGCCGCTCAGCTTCTGTGTTCGTTAGACTGACTGGAAGGGTTTACCTTACTTCCTCATTCAGCGACTTCCAGAAGTCATGAGCCACGACATTGGATGGCATCGCTTCTAGTGGACTCAAGGGTGTCGACTGGGTTACCGGGGGCTGGGAAGCCAACTATCGCGATTGTATCAGCAGGAAAGGCATGCATATCAATCAATCAAGACTCACCCCTATTCGGTAGGTCTCAAGAAGACTCTCTAGGCGGGTGACGCGTTGCTCAAGTTGAGGAGGCTCAACAGACCTTTGGCCACTCCGCCCTCGTGGGAGCCTGAGGCGCTGGATAGCATTGCATTCGAGACCAGCATCTTGACAAGATGAGCATGGTAATTTCTTGTCGCAGCGACGTTTCCTCCGCTTGCATTCCTCACATCTAAGCCGCGGGACCGAGTCCATCTAGCCGTCGTAATTGCTGTTTTATATGGAAGTTTCTGCTGGCATATGTTCTACTCTGTCGTAAGCGTCATTGTGGCCTTAAAAGACCCCCTAATTTTCACTAGTAGGCACGATCGCTTAGTCATCATTTCTGCTCACTTTTAATAATGCACACGATAAGCAGAACTTATTGGGAGGTCGTTTTGTGGAGTAGTTTCGGGAAATCGTATGTGATTACATAACTACCATGATAAGTGCCAGGCGCCGCGCACGCGACGGGGCGGGAGAACAATCGATCCGTGGACAATTATGGAGCTGGACAGGATTAAGCCAATCAATTTGCCAATTGCGTGTAGGATCACATGATACGAAATGAGGTCAGTCGCTTTTCCTCTTCCGTGAAAGCACACCCTACACCACGTCACATCGCATTTGCGGACTTGAGTCATTTTGCTGGAGCTGAAAGCCGTCATTTAGCTCTTGGAGTCAGTCCACTTCATCTTGCGCCAATGAACGGTTGCAATATATCTTGATCTGGACATAGGCCAAGCTCAAGCTGTTCCAAGGATGAACCTCCATTGAGATTTAAATGATAAAAGATATCCATGATGGTTGGGGGGGCCAAGGTTGACCTTGGGCTAGAAGAGAGCAAAAAAGCAAATTTCGACGCAACATCTCCCAATTGTAGCGGCTTGCAAGCTAAAAAGTGCACCATACTATAGCAGAAACTTTTGCAAGTTAATTTAAGTGAAGAGATAATAAGTTTTCCACCTGAGGCGATCTGAACGGGCAAAAAGTATGATCCTGAAGAGCATATAGGGTAGGTGGCCATCGAAGAGTGCTCTCCACTCTGCTTTGAAGCAACGAATCAAATTTTTTTTAAAACGCAGGATATCCCTGCTGCTTGCTTATGAGCCAATGAACCCTCGTTTAAAAGCCAGCACCGCTAAAAATATCCACTTGTGACGCCCTGACTGATTTCTGTGTACCTGCACCATGGGATAAGTCCTACCTTCACACGCAAGACGGTGGGTGAAAGGGAGAAACCACTGGGCTGGGCGCAATATGCTTGAAGCTTCTAGGAGAAAAAGTTTAGGTGGGTAAAGTAGTCGCCCAACCAAAATCCGCTCACAACCCTACCCGTTTGTAGGCAGCTCTAGATATCGGAACAGTGGCTGGTACGGTAGGCCGCATTTAGTGTAATGCAGTTCAATTGCGACATGTTATTCATTGACTGTCACTCAGAAGACGCTTGATCACGCCAGGAGTAGAACAAACATAAATTCAACCGAGGCTGATCCCCCAGAGTGCCATTTGTCGTTGGCACTCGCAGGAGCCGCCGGAAATGCCTCGTCACTCTTCTTTATCAAACCTGACAACCTGTTTGCCTCCTGTTACCTGGCCTGCCCGCAATTTGTTTAATCCCTCCAGCACACCATCGAAGCCGTTCTTCAGCGTAATGGTCGGGATGGGCTTCAAGACATGTGTAATTTGTGGCAGAATTTCGTAAAAGCGAACAAGGGCCGCACGATCTTGTGGCCTGGCTTCAAACTTGGGGCCAATTGGGGGTAGCCACTGAAAGGGGCGCCCGAAAGCCGTATACGACATCACAAGATCGTAAGTTACACGGGGGGTGCTGGATTTGCCGTTGGGCAACAGCGTAACCACCTTGCCGCCACTGGGTTTGAGCACTGCGGCGCAGATGGACGTTGACTTGCCCTCAGAGAAGCAATCCACCGCCTTTGTGATCTTTGGATACTCTTTGATGATGTCTGCTGCGACGGATGGTGACCTGTAGTCAAAGACAGCATCGGCGCCGTACTCCTTCACCAACCGGAATGAACGGGGCGAGGCAGTTGTGACTACCGTGTACCCAGCGGCCTTTGCGACTTCGATATGGTATAGGCCAGCACTGGTTGCTCCCGCATAGATGAAGACGGCTTCATTCTTGGGAGTGGCAGGTTTGGTATCGACGAAGGGGAGCCCGTGATGCACATTGAGGACTAGCATGGCGGTCACAGCAGAGACTCCATATGTGGCTGCGTCTGTGTCGCTGACACCGTGGGGGACTTTCCAGGCCACATCTGCATCGGTCTTTAAGTACTCGGCGAAGGCGCCTTTGTCAGGGTAAAGGCCGCCGTGGACGGCGCCGGCCACACGATCGCCGACATTCCATTTGTCCCTGACAGAGTCACCCACTTGATGAACGACGCCCGCGTAATCACATCCGATGATGGAGTTAGGGGGAGAGATACTGTCTAGATGTTTGAAATCCGTAGGATTGAGGGCTACAGCCTTGACTTTGACGAGAATCTCGTTGGAGGAGATGGTGGGAATAGTCACATCGTCCTGGACACGGCCACCCTGGCCGCCGATGGCCTTGGCGCGTGAGACGTTGATGAGCCTGGTGACGATGCTTCGGTTGGAGACGAGAGCTTTCATATTTCTCATGACGACGATGATGATCTAGGACGAATGGATGTGGTATTTGGCAATACAGGTTGCGCGAACAGAGGATTTATGTGCACAGCGATAATTGCTGATACTATCACGGCGGTGTTGAGTAATCTGCTATATACACTACTAATACTTTTTCGGCTGCCACCACCGAAATCACCATTTTTCGCCTCTTATCTGCTGTTTGCGGAGCAACTATCTCGCCGAGACAAAAACTCTAATTTCAAAATGGGCCGGAGCCGGGTCCGCCCCATGCGGACTTTCGGGGTGGTGGACGATACCCTAAATAATGCTGCCGATCCTCGAAAAGAAGAAAGCAACTAAGAGCAGTTTGTATACATAAAAAAACATCCAGCCGTCTCTATCAACTTTAGCATTCTCTGTTAACCATGTCTAACCCACCAAAACGATCAATCCTCATTACTGGGTGCGCACTCAAGCCCTCTTACCTTGTAGCTCCTGTCTTTTAACTTTCGATCATCAGGTGTTCCCAGGGTGGCGCCGGCAATGCACTGGCTTTGGGATTTGCTTCCAAAGGCTTTCGTGTCTTTGCCACCGCACGCTCGCTCAAGACACTAGTGAACTTGACTGATAGCGGCATTGAGATCCTAACTCTCGATGTAACGAGGCCTGAAAGCATCGCCAACCTCAAGACTGAGATATCGACTCGCACAGGAGGCTCTCTAGATATTCTCTTCAACAATGCCGGTGCTTGTAAGTCACCCGTTCTCGCCGAGATTCATTACTAACTTCTTTCAAGTGTATGAAGCGCCTGCCGTTGAGGCCGATCCTGCTCGCGTTCGCAGCCTGTTCGACACGAATGTATTTGGATTGATGGAAGTGGTTACGGCCTTCACCCCCCTTCTCCTCGCCTCTGTTTCCAATAACTACGCGCCAACTATCGTTAATGTTGCCTCGGTTCTAGCGCGTCTCCCAAGCCCTTTCTCCTCCGCTTACAATGCGACTAAGGCGGCGGTAGTAGCCTACTCGGATACTCTTCGACTTGAAGTACGCCCTCTAGGCCTGAAGGTCGTCACGCTTCACATGGGAGAAGTATCTACGCCCCTGATGGCGACCGACAACATCAATTTTGGAGCCGAAAGCATTTACCGTGACGCGGAAGCCGCTGTCAAACAAAGAACAACCACCCATTTAGGCAAGACAATGCCACCGGAGCAATTCGCTCGTGAGGTGATTGGTGAAATCATTGGTGGAAAACAAACTTTCCTCTGGAAAGGTACCAATGCATCTCTGGTATGGCTGCTGAATGCGTTTGGACCTAGGACAGTTTTTGACAGTACCTTGGTTAAGGCGGCTGGACTAGGTAACAAGGAGACTCAGTCAAGTGTGTACAAGCGAGGCCAGGAGGTAGCCAGAAAGAGGGCCTAAGTATAGAGCAAAGTGGGAATGTGAAGATCTGCTATTTTTAGAGCTGTGTTTACTCTTAGGCATTTCGGCCGCTGGGTTACATGTATTACTTACATTTTTAATTATTTGTTAAAAACTATCCATACTTAACTGTTTTAAGAGGGGATTGAGAGGGCACCTACCTTTTTACTCTTTACAGCATTACCACCTGGAATTCAATGTATAACTGGTGTTTCAACTTGTATTTATCTATCCGATGCTGTACTCTTGTAATCCCTTAAAAGCAGTAAAGGTGGGACTGCGAAAGCAAGGCGAGTTTACAAAATCCTCTACATTAATAGCTAAAGGGAGGACTTAATATAACGCCATCTTGATTGTGTGGCAGCAGCTAGCACGAGCCTCTTTGTTATTTTAGACTTAGGGAATAGCTAGGGGTAATAGCTACTCCATATAACTCTCCCCTAAAAAAGGCTTTATTAAGTTACATACATAGTATATATAGGTATTAATCTTTACTTTCTTATCTAAATATATTAGTATGTAGATAGCAATAAATAAACTTTAATATAATATTTAATAAAATTAATAAAGTATTAACTATATCTTAGTCTTTTTTTCTATTTTTCTTACTAAGCTTTAATATAAAATAGAACTATTAAAAAGGAAATTAAATTAAATATACCTAACTTATAGGCTATAAATATTAATATTTATTATATTAAAAAACCTAGTATATATAGTAAAATAGAAAAGGAAATAAATATAAAGCTTTATTATTAAGCTTAACTACTTTATTTTTTTTTTACCTAGATATAAGAATTATCTTAAAGTATATAAGTATTTTAGTTAATATTAATTTCTTTATTTATATATAACTTAATTAAGAAATATAATTTATAAACTACCTATTATTTTATGTTAAATATCTATATAAAACTATATTTACTATATAGATACTAAATTATATAATAAGTAGTATCTTTAAAGTATAATATATTAGTAGCTTAGTTTATAATTATAGTACTATTATTAGTTAGCTGTAAAATTATTTTGCTAGTTTCTAACTTTACAGCTAGGCATAGTGGACTCCAACCTTAATTGTTAACTAACTCAATATGTCTCGATTACCAACCAGGCGTTGGGGGAGTGCGTCAATGCTTTTACAGCTCGGGGTAATAAGTCTATCCGAAAAGAAAATTCGTCCGGTAAGTAAAATGCCGCCGACTGACTCAAACTGCCAAGCGCTCAATATTCACCAAGTATCAACTTGCCTCGGTGTTAGTTGGCTGTTGGATAATGTGACATTGAAGCTCAAGCTCTGCCTAGTAGGAGACCCAAGTGTCATAGAACCTTAAAGATTTGAATACAATCTACTATGATTACAAATACATGCGCGTTTTCGATGGTATGATGAGTCCCAACAGCCCGGACGTAGCCATAGTACCTCCCGAAGTTAACATGCTGGTCTTGTGCTGCAACTAGATTAACTATATATAACGAGTGTTTGCACTCTACAATAACAAAAAGATAGTTGAAGCAGCTCATTTATTGCAATAACTCTTATTCTCATAACCTAAACCCTCAACACAATATATATCATCTCGTCTCAACAACGTTGCAATGTCTGCTCCGTCTACAGTCCTCATCACAGGTGGAAACCGTGGAATCGGTCAAGGCTTCGTCAAGACGTTACTTGCACGGCCTTCGTTCACTGTCATTGTTGGCGTCCGCGATCCTTCCCACCCCACCTCCAAGGCTCTGCAGGATTTACCAGTGGGCAAGGATTCTAAGTTGATCACTATCAAGCTTGACTCCAGCGTCCCCTCTGATGCTGCTCAAGCCGTTGCTGCGCTGAAAAGGGAGCACGGAATTCGCGCTATTGATATTGTCATCGCCAATGCCGGAATCGCAAACGATGGCGGACGAGTTCGTGACATAACCGTGGACAACATCAACAAACACTTTGAGGTGAACACAATGGGCCCTGTCGTTCTGTTTCAAGCTGTAGCAGACCTCCTGCAGGCCAGCAAGACCGGGAAGCCCATGTTCGTTGCAATCTCAACCCTCATCGGCTCCATCGGCTCTATGGAACTCTTGACGGGACTACCCCCTACCAGTAGCCCTTATGGTGGCAGCAAGGCAGCTTTGAACTGGTTCATTCGGCGCCTTCACTTCGAAGAGCCTTGGCTCACAAGCTTCGTCTTCCACCCTGGCTTGGTAGAGACCGATCTTGCTCTTGCTGCTGTTGGCAGTGGTTCCACGGAAAAGCTCTCCGCCTTTGGAGCCATCACCGTCGAGACCAGTGTTACGTCAATGGTCAACGTGATTGATAAGGCCAGTAAAGAACTTGGTGGAACCTTTCAGACTTACGACGGTACGCCAATCGCCTGGTAGATCAGTACTTTCAACCTGTACTCTTGGGTTGTGCCGAAGTATCGTCCTCGTGCACCAAATGCAAGGGGGAAGCCAGTAATCCGTCGTTAGCCTCCAGCCACAGGGCACAACCTAGTAAAGCACCTTTCATAAATAGACTTATCTCAAATATTTCCAAGTTTATAAATAATGTTAGAGAATGTAGTACGTAGTAGCTGTCTCAACTCTTTACCAATCTCCAAGCAGACACAATGAATGGCAGAGCGGTAAAGGCAGAAAGTTTTCTTCAACAGGCCCACCCCACTCCTAACGGTCGTGACTAAGCTACCACAGCAGGGTGGTCAAATCGTGGTTGAAATTCGCTGGCGAAAATTGCAAATCACAAATTTACAGGAGTATTGCCGTTGTCATAAGACGTCCAGCCATGATGTCACCGTATCTTATGTGGCGCAAGACTCCACTTGGTGCCAGAGGCAGAATCTATCATCCGAACTTCCGAAAGGTCAAGAGGGTATCATTTCAGGCATGGGCCATGTGATACATGGTAAGTGTTGTAGGCAACTTGAAAGACTTTGATAGGCGTTATGGTAGAGATAGCTAGCCAGCTCAAGCAGTGAAGATCTTCAACCGGCCACCATCCTACCATTCGGAGAGATGTTGGATTTCAGGGACAAGCCTCTGAGACAAATCACACATTTTCCTGACGAACGGTGGTGTTAAGTAATGGCGATCTTGGGTGGTGGGAAACAGGCACTACCGATCACTAAACATAAGAAGCAGCTTTGATGGTAAAGACAGCTATGGCCAATCATGAACAGCTTAGTACACAAATCACTGACTCGGGGAATCAGTTTGGCCGGTACAGAGATACCCACTAGCTATCGGCTAGTTTGATAACACCGACCTGCTGATTAATTAATGATTCGGTTTCAGTCTATACACGTATAGACATGCTAGTCTGCTTAAGGAACTCCATAACAGCGTTAGCGGTATGCATTAAGTATGGACTTAGTCTCAGTTATAGCCGTTTCGCTTCGTCACAAAGTCACTGTTTCTTATTTATGCAAAAATGACCATTTCTAGATAGGTTCACGGACCATAAACATACGGCGAGATTATAGCTCAATGCTCATCATGACCGTGCCATACTGTTTGCTCGATTGGGTCTGAGCAAACCGCGCCTTTTCTGTACTTGAGCACAACTCATGGAAACTGATGCATCCCTGTGGATCCATCTTTGCGTACTTCTGCGTAGAGATGGAAATGAAGTTCTGATGACAGTGATAGGATAAAGCAGCCTTTCCCCGAACAAGCATGGCTGAGTGATGCACAAGGCGCCACGAATTTCATGAGTTTATACGGTAGATCAGCAACCAAACGTCGCAATGCATAATTCTGGAAGATGTACGGACTAAGGTGGCTACGCTACGGTTTAATAGCAAATTGCGTACCTCGATGCATCCAACAGCCGAATGATGCCATAGCCGTTATCCAAGCCTACCTCAGTGGAATGACAGTACCCATCTCACTTCTAGATCCGTAGACTACCTCAAGTTGAGCAAGAGGCAGCCACACTGGGCGTTGGCATCACCACCGTTGGGCAGGGTTTGTACCAAAGTCTAAAGCTGCCACTTCCTGACAAGCCTTCCCCGAGCCGCGAGTATCTCTTGATCTATGGTGGTAGCATTGCCACTGGCGCGTTAGCCATCCAGTTTGCCAAGGTGTCGGGCCTGAACGTGTTGGTGACCACATCCCCCAAACATTTCGACTACGTGAGGGACTTGGGAGCCGATGCTGTTTTCGACCACAAGTCAGAGGCTCTGGTTGATGAACTATGAAAAGACACGGGCGGGCATATGAAATATGTTTTCCATTGTTTTACGACCGAGAATACTGCTCGCAAAGCCGTGTCCGTCCTAGGAGCTGGTGGAAGCTATTCAGCCCTCCGGTCTCTCCCGGAGAATGTAGTTGCTTGGATCAGCGAACGAGCCAATTACAATGTGACGTTGGCTTATACCGCTATTGGTGAAGCCTTTCATTTCGGGCCTCATCCTTTCCCTGCAAAGGCGGAAGATGCCGCTTTTGCTCGTGACTTCTGGATTCCTGCTGAACGAAGGCTCGCCGATGACAAGATCCGGATGCACAATCCCAGGGTAAACGGTCATGGGTCTGGACTGGCTGCAGTCCTTAAGAGGCTCGAGGAAGTTCCGAATGGCACCGTGAGCGGTGAGAAGTTGGTCTATATGCTGGATTGAGTTTTAGTTTCGCTATAATAGACTTGTCATTCTGTGAGAAGCCGTCCACGCTGTGCTAGCATTATTCGGCTGTGTAACTCTCAGAATGTTAAGGTTTACAAGGGTCAATTCTACTGAGCACTACTTCGTAAGCCTATTAGAGCTCTAGATCACGGCGTTATTCGCTGGCACGACCGGCCCAGATCCAGGGCGTGTCCCGACTCCCTCCTTGTTGACTACACAAATCTCCCTCTTCTGATAGACACGCTTGTTGATTCTTGGTGAAATCACGACGGGCTATTGCCTATTAAGCAAACCATATAAGTCCCAGCCTGCCATCACATCAATATTCAGCTATCAACCAACCTTACTTTCTCTATTAGTTCATATCCAAAATCACTATCATGCTATTCCCCAAAATGTGTACCTCTGCCACAGCGGCTACCTTGGCCAGTCCCGTCTTTGGGTTATCCCTTCTTAACCATAAGGTTATCAAAACATCTGTCAACTCGGCCATTCTTCGGATCACTTTCCAAAACCCGTCATCCCCTATCAATCTTTGGAACGAAGATACCGAACGATCTCATCGATCTCATATCCTGGCTCCAGAAAGACAACGAGACCAAGGTCGTAACCTTCAATAGCAACGTACCTAGGTACTTCGTTGCGCACCTGGACTTGAATATACCTGCTCTACTTGATCGTGATTATATGCCATATAATAGCTTGGGCGTAAAACGAGAATGCTTACTAGTTAACCAGATACATTTGGAGAGGCATTTGGCACCCTTGTATATAACATTTCCACCCTCCCACAGGTCACAATTGGAGTGGTAGACGGAAGGGCATATGGAGCAGGAAATGAGCTTCTTGTCACTTGGACATGCGGTTTGCATCGAAGACAGATACTCTCTTCGGTCAACCAGAGGTAGAAAACGGACTTTCTCCAGAAGGAGGAGGCAGCCAGTTCCTTCCAGGCCTGATCGGAGGATACTTGCAATGGAACATATTCTCATCCCCAAGGATATATCGGCCAGTGAAGCTGAGAAGATCGGCTGGATCAATAAGACTTCTGACGATTCGACGGAATTATACGATTATGTTGACAATTTGGCGACCCGGCTTAGTCTCTTTCCCTTAACGATCTTGCATGCAGGCAAGTGGACGGACATTTGCGTTCCGGCGCCACTCTGGAGCATATGCTTGTGGACCGAAGGGAGTTCTCGATTCAATTCACAGATCCTTTGGCCCAATAAATCGCCAACCGCTCTGTTGCTCTCGCGGCGAATATTTCTCCGGTCGATCTAGAGCTCAACATTTGGGAGACTATTCCCCAGCTATATGCTTAAGGGAGTGTCAAACAAGTATCTCTAAAAGGTTATCAAGAGCCTACTTCTACTTCTATCACAGTGCGTATGTTGCCTAGCAACCACGTGACCTCACACAGTCAAAGGTAGGTAAGGAAAGCATATGATTGGTTGTCTTTCTTGTATTATGTATCCACTATTATGACAATCTAGGTGACCATATTTACCGCTAAGTAATAAACAATAGTACTTTACCTTTTCATTTACTATACTGAAACTTTTTGAGATCTTTGAATAGTAGGGTGCGTCCTGAACTAAGAATCTCTTTAATGAGCTCTTTCTAATTTCCTTGCCATGAGCTTACAAATCATCATACCCCGGCACACCAAGGCGAACTCACGAGCTCGTTTTTCAGAGCGCTTTCCCAGCATCGAATTCTGCCCTCACCCGGGATCTCACAGTATCGTTACTCTGAGGCAGAAGCTCCCGTAGAAGACGCATATTCAGCAGCTGGAGAAGCTGATGAAAGAGCGGATGTTTGATTCCAGTAAAAAGAATATCCGCGTTCGTAATCCAACCCAGCAGGGTCTCCCCAAACAGTCGCCCTGTTGACTTACTGGTAAAAGCCTTGCCGGGGCTCTCCTGTAAGGTCTTCTGGCGGTGATGGGGAGGTTTTGATCCATCTGACTCGGCGTCTTCGTACGCCGACCCAATCAACAAACCATGGGCTTTCTGGGGGTGCCCTTTCGACGTCCCTCTCTGACCGCTTGGGGGGGGGGGCATAGAGGTTGGTTTGGCCTTTCTGCATACAAACATTGCAGAGTCAGTATTCTCCTAAGCTAGTGTTGTCATCGCCGAACCGAACATATCTTTCGCCATGTTGATCAATTGTCGACCACCTCTTTCGTTTCTTGTGTAGCCAGTCAACCTTGAGGCGTGTATAGTTGGACATCCATATCTTGGGCAATTGGCTGGTCTCTTTAGGAAGGGCTGCTTCGTTAACAATTTCCAGCTCATCTTTCAAACTCCGAGCTCGCTGCAAAAGCGAAAATGCACCACCGGTGGCGTGGGATAGGCTTGTGAGCAAGTCGGAGGACGCACTACCTGATTGAATGAGCAGCAGGCTCAACACTGACAAGGAATTGTCAGAAGGGCGACCGTCAAGATCAACCATGTTCGTGCAAATGACCAGCGCAAGTCCCAGATTTCTGGCTCATCTCGTGCACGTGTATGTACTAAGCTATTTATAGCCTAGATTCTCATTAGTACCTGCCCTAAATCAATAGGTGGGTACCTTACTTAAAGCAGATCTATTCAATTCTATTCGGTCGCCTGTAATTGAATTGTCTAGAAATGAATTGTCCGAATCGCTGATGCATCCAATCCCTGTCCGATATCGTAACCCAAGCCCCACTCAGATATTGGATACGTATCCTTGTCTTCTCACTCTCCCTAATGCTTTGATCTTCCTCCCATACCACGCCTAAAACTTATGGTCAGTTCCCTGTCTACTTAGGGGACTAGGAAACAAACCGTTTCGTAGCCAGCTCCAATGATATAGTTGCCAATCTTCCTTAACAACCAAGGTGTCGGAACAGAAACAGCAATGGCTCGTGCCTCGTCGTCCCTTTTGTTCATATCCAGTAGCGTGTTCAAAGGAGCAGAAGCATTCAACACTGCTGGTCGTGCCAATCCGACAATATCCAGGGCGTTACTTAGCAAAGCCTCTTCGATCACCTTTCGACTACGAAATCCACCCGTGACTAGCAGCGGTAGATCTGGAAACTCGTTTCGGATCGCTTTCGCAAAGTCGAGAAAAAATGCTTCTCGCGCCGCTTTACTTTCTTTTTTCACCCGTGTGATTTGATCAGGGTCCAAAATTCCCTGAACGACTTATTAGACGATTTTGGTGAGTCCAGTGGCAAAACGGATAGACCTACAATTGGCTCCTCATAACTACCACCACTGATTTCCAGGAAATCGATTCCAGCATTAGTGATCAGTCGGAGCTGTTCAAGACACTCCTCTAGGGCGACGGACGACTGATGGTCGACAGAGTTAAACTTGATACCAACTGTGAAGCTTTCCGGTACAGCATCTCGAATAGCCTCGATAATATCAACAACAATCTTAGCCCGAGCCCCGGGCGTTCCTCCATAATCATCGACCCGCTGGTTAGTCTTAGCAACCAGGAACTGGGAAAGAAGATAACCATGAGCTCCATGAAGCTCGATTCCGTCGAACCCGGCCTCGGATGCAAGCACTGCTGTTTCGACGAAACAACCTCGCACATGAAGAATGTCTTTGACTGTCATGGCCCTTGGCGTGCCGAAAAGTAACTTGGAAACCACAGCAGCGAATAGTCCTTTGCCAAGACGTAAAGGTATTGCGCTAGGGGCTAGAGCTTTCTCAAAGAGACCCCTTCTGCCTGCGCCAGCCGGGGACTGCCTGCCAGGATGGCATATCTGCATCACAGTTGGTGTCCCAGCTACTCTACATATCGATGCCCACTTCTTCCAGCTGTCAAGAAGACGAGTCCTGGATATCAAGTTATTATTGGCAATATCTCCAGGTTGCCCTAGATAACGAGGATCGACCTGCACATTTCCTAATACTGAGTTAACAAGAGGGGCAATGCCCCGTTTGCGGAAGGGGAAAACTACCTGTGATGATCAATCCCCAACCACCCTCCGCCCAAGCCTTGTAGGCAGAGTAAACATCATCTGTGGGTAGAAGGTCTTTGTCTGCTAGATTTTCGGCCATGGCAGCCTTTGCTAATCGATTTGGGAGCGTCAGGCCATTCCTCAGCGTAATTGTTTGGGCTAGTGGAGAAGACATTGTAGAAGGGAACTGGACAATTGGCAGGCTATGCACTCTTTGTGTCTGTGATGAATCGGAAGTTAACGTGCGACAGAACTTGGGAATATAACATCTTCTTTAACATGCAGATAAGACCTCGAGTTATAAACTTTGCATGTATGACAAATAGCAAATTAATTTCTCAGTCGCGCGACTCGCACCACGTAATGGCAGACGGCGCAACATTGCACCGAATCAATTTCCGAGCTCTAGCGCCGGCGCAACTCAAATCCGCACAGTTATATATAATGTCAAATTTGATTAGTGATTACAATGTCTCCAAGCCCCGCCGGATATTTTTGTCGGATGTTTTTGATATCAGACGGCAGAGATGATTCCGGTTCTAGTTCTTCCTGGTTCTCCTTGTTCAACGCGTTCCTATCGTTATAAATCTTAAACCTGCATCATCTTAGTAATCTGGATCCTTATTCATTACTTATATCAGCCATAACTTACACTGCTTATCGTAGCCAAACAAAATGCCTTGTTTACACTATTCCGCCTCTTCATCTTGGGATAGCTCGGGCCTTAGTACTTTGCAACGCTTAGAATTTACGCCCTCCATCATCTGCTAACACAAACTCAGTGTAGGTTATCCCTTAGGAACAAAAATCGTTACAACAATCCTTGATATAAAGAAATAGCTATGAGCGCTAATAACTTTTACAATATGTAGCAGGGGTACTAAATAAATTCCGAGCATTTGATTTAATAGCTAGACTACTCTGTTCATTTTACTAAGATGGATATTACCCTACATCAGCGACTGCGAACAAAAATATCTGGCAGAGGTATAGAGAGATTGCCAAATCAAGAAGATAGACTCGACTTTGGCCAGCCCTGGCCCGATATCCCTTTCTGTTAGACGTTAGGCCGTCGCTCTGGTAAGCAAAACCAAATTGCAACTATTGCCTTATTGTGAATCCATGTGATATATCTGTAATGTGCTTGTTAAGCTACTAATCTTTAGCTAAATATTCTGACGCTTTGAGAATGAAAGATTAAATCCCTCTTCTTCATCTTCATCGTCGCTTTCCCTTTTGCGCTTCAGCTCCGAAGGAGTATTGGGATTTGTGGTGTCTGAATCTTCTGCGGAGTCGACTTCGTCAATCCTCTGACCTCGTTCGTCTTCAGGATCCTCCACCGAAATCGAAGAAGCTGATGGTGATTCGGTGCAGCTCTGAACCGCCTGAGACAAAACTAAGGCTTCATCGGCCAAGTTGATATAGCTCCAGCTTGCCTCGAAGTTGTTTCCTGCTAGGATGTGAACGAACCACAAAGCCAAGTTCACCGTCCATACATCGACGCTATTCCTGTCCATCTCACTGTGGTTATCCCATGGAATCGAGATGTACTCCATCAAACCATTGTTTATAAGCTCTTGTTTCAGTTTTGATGTGTCTTGTGTACAATTTCCTACCTTCGTAAGTAAAGATTAACAACAAATAAGTTGGTCATCACCCACTGGGTTCGCCCTCTCGGGGCATAATGCGAAATATGAAAGCTTCTTCGCAAGTTATGATGCAGCCATAGCGGCACATGTGCTGAATGCAGTATGTGAAAGCCTGTCTGATGGGCCAAGCCAAGTTATCACTTGTCTTACCCCTTTCAAAGGCTCCTGAATCATCCAAAAACCCGCCCTTTAGAAAAGACTCACTCTTCCATTTTGTAGAAGGTTTGTATTCTTTTGGAAATCTTTCTTGTCGACTTGCATTGGCCATAATGCCACCCTCGGGCGAAAGTGGGGTCCAGGCAACAGATCCTGAATCTGGTTGCAGTCTCGACAATGAATGTGATCTTGGCTGACGGGCGTGTAAGGAGCTACGGCGAGGTGGCTGACAGCGCCGTTGTTCTTGTTTTGCTGGAGGAAGTGGGGTTTTCTGTTTATCTTTTGGAGAATTGCCTTTGCTCCAGATAACAGGATGGAAAATATGTTGAATAGGATCCAGGGCCGCAGTGACAACTGTTTTGTTCCATTTGTTGATCACATCTCGGGTGTCACTTTCATCACATACAATGCAATCCACCTGGGGATGAAGAAACGGGAAAGGTCTCAGAGCCCGGTTACCCTGGCATGCCTCCCGTAGCAATCTACCTCCAAATATAGTCTTGAGGATATTGACGTCCTCGAATTCTTCCCACTTTCTCATTTGTCTAGGGTAATACCATATAAGGCTTCGAGAATTTGTTTTGCCTTTGGGTTTTTGATGACGAATAAGTGGGTTCGGGTGGGTGAGTAACTGAAGAATTGACGTCGCAGGGGGTGGTTGCGCCATTTTAATGTGAGACATATAGGGATGGATGAGAGCGTTATGCGGGTAATCCAGATGCGCAGCCCATGGAATGTAACAATGAATAATATTTATAGTTAGCCCACAACCTTCATCGCCTTTCCAAGGGATGCACTCAGCTTCTTATAATGTCCCGAAACTGAATCACGCCCTCATTTTCTTCTATATTCTCATCCCATCCGCCCCACCATACGGCTGAAGACTGCATATGCAGACAACTGATATTGGTGATACCCTTGCAGCACTGCAATCCTTGTTGGGTGAGCGCTGGCCTCATGACCCCTCAATGACACGTACAATGAGACCATTACAACTGACCTGGCGCTAAGGACGGCGGAATGTGAATGCAAATGATATTGCTAGCTATAAGGAGACCCACGGGCAGAGACTGGCGCTATATCAAAGTTTCCGTCAAATCTCTCGTGGCATTTACTCGTACTTTGTCAACATGTCCAGAAGAAAGGGCTCCCAGTCAGCTGTTTCGGAGTTACCGCCCTGCGAGGGACCGAAACTCAATGTATTCCAGCATCACAAGGCGCGGATTCAATGGCTGGAGAGACTCGATAACAAGGAAGAGGACGTAACCTCAAGTCAAGGTTATGTTTTCCGTGCTCTTATTCGCGATCGCGAATATGCTGTTAAAGTTGTATGTATCAACATCTCTTTCTCTCATTACTCAATATTTCCAAGATTCGCCAATCTTTTCATCATCGCTTACATGCGGTTTGGTATTAGTTCAAGTTCTTCGATCCGATGAGTACCGAGTACTTCTGGGGGCCATCGTTAGGCGAAGACACTCCTCTAGACACGGCTGCATACTATACCGATCCATTTTATGCAGAATGTCGAGCATATGGACGTATACACGAGGCAATAAAGCAGAGAGTCCTCAAGTGGGATGTTGCTGTTCCATGCCATGGGTTTCTCTTTCTGCGGCCCAACGATCAAGAAGCGTTGAAAAATCTCAATATTGACCTCGGACTAGAAGACATGGATCTGGATTATCAGAAATCTACGATTGGAGGATTAAGGGCCAGGGCCATTGTTAAGGAGATGGCATCATCAGACAGTGGTGTAAATCCACAAAGTATCAGGAAACTCCTAAGAAATGTGATTAGGATGAACAAGGCGGGGATATACAATATGGACATCCGGATTGACAATTTTCGCGACGGAAAAATAGTGGACTTCGGCTCATCTTGGACTGAGCCTCATGCCCTCTTGGACTCATTAAGTCAAGACGCATGCCTGGAGTCGAAAATAGCGGATCGAGTGATGTTTGATCAAATGATCAAAGAGGAAGAGGTTGAAAATCGAGGGAAGGTTAAGGCGTTACATCCTATGCGACTTCGGTCTCAGAGTGTACGATAATAGTTCTGCCACAAGGCTGCCTGATGCATTCTTATAATGGCTTTTGTTCCTAACCAGTCAAGCTATTAGTATTACAAGCGAGAGGATATCAACCGGATACAATCAGCTCTGTATGCTGACAATTAGGAGTTCACTTGATAAAAGCCCGAACTATTGAGCCGGAAGCTTCATCATGTCTTTAAAATCCGTGGCTGAAATTCATTGTCGTACCGTCACTTGCTTCCACCCCTGGGGTCTCAACCATAATTCGTTATCCTCAAATGGCTTATAGCGCGTTCCAAGATGTATGAATCGCGCTATTGGAATTTTCACAAAGTTGACTTGCATGGGTTAAAATTGTCCTCCGACCGCGCCATGAAAGCCATAATGAGTACCTTCACTGTAATATTAACCTAGTCAAAGATTTATCTAGTAGCCTCGACAGAAGTATATCTTCATGCGTTCATTAAATCCTAATGATTACCAAGTGACATAAGCCCACTATAATATTTTTGTATCCTCGCATTGGACTGATGCATTACGCTAGTCCTATTTGAGACTCAGCCACATGACTCTGCCTCCATCTTTCCAATGGTTCGATGGATTAAAACACCTTGCAAATTCTAATATCATTGCTTAGTATATATAATCGCTTCCGCTCCATAGATTTGTTTTTTCCAGTTTAAAGTTTTCCATATCAGTCCGATCAAGTTTAGCGCATGCGCACTACGCGGCTTGTGGGGCCATTCGCGTAGCTGATAGAGAACCACCAACCTTGCTACCTGTCCCGTTCTTATCTTATCAGCCCATCTTATCATGCTTGGTAAACAACCCAGTTGCCAACCTATAACATCATTCATTGCGCTATATTGATGCTGTGACCGAACTCTACTCTCTCTCCACTTGTTTGAGCATTAGCAGGGTAATAATGTATCAGGTTCCTGGGAGAGTCACAAGCAATATATCGTTGAACAGGGTTGATTATGATCTTTACACCTACCTATCCACTTTTGACCAATTTCAATCTTGTCCTTTTTTCAGATTTCTTTTTTTTTTTAGAAGCAATCAGACTCCGGGACTGTTGTTTGTCTTCGAGACCGTTTTTCTGGCATCCCACCATACATGAGTCTCCTCAGAAGAACTTCCGCCATTTCACGGATCTTCGGAAAGTCCATCAGCGAATATGTTTATAGATGACGTTATTCAGAAGACCGAAAGAGTTCTGTTCAAGTTGGGGCAAACGATTGAGTGGACAGTGTGTCAGCATGATAAGCGTCCGTGGGAATGCCAACATGACCCGCACCTTCTCCAAGACATCGTTACTTGGCAGTGAGATATGAGCGACTGGAACGGAGGCGATAAGGATGATGACAGGGGTGGATGAATGCGGCTAAATGTTAGTCGTCATCTAGCACCCATTATTTAAGAAGACTGAAAAGCCAACCTTGCAATATTGGACTCATCTGGTTGAGATCGGCCCGCGCCGTTGTACATCCTATAGCGGCGAGCGGAAGTGGTGGGGATGATCCTGTCAGCTGATTAAAACCTCAGCTTGGACGGAAGCGCCTCGTGATTGCCCTTGGGGATAAAACTGCCAGGAAATTTCTAATTAGTGCGGCTGATGAATCAAGGCCATCGATTTGCATAATGAGGCATCCCTCTGCAGGTGGTCATTGGCTTGCGTACGAAGAAACCGATCGGCATCAAACTGCGGCAACCTCATGCGTGGTGTAGATTTATTTGCCTTTCATGCTCTCTCTTTTCTCCTCTCTTTGGAGATGGAGAGGCCACATAATGATCAGTCAAAATCTCGTTGTTGGTTGCATGACTCCTCCATGCATGTATGGATGGAAAGAGAAGAGGCCGCATATTTTCAACCCCTATTGGTAACAAAGCAGTAAGTCCCGACTACCCAGACCTCTGCGGTCATTCTTGATTTATGCTGTACGAGCTGCAAAGCTATCAACTCTCTTTTTGATTGGACACTGGATGGGCGGGGTAATACGAAATACAGGACTAAGTGCCATTTGGCGCCTATCAGCTATGGTCTGTCCGACCGGACGCCAAGAGTTAACAGCGGGGAGCTGAAGCCCGTCCTGCCGTCGTGATGAATCCCTATAGTCGAGGTTTTGGTTGTCATTTCCACCACTACAAAGCGAACGAAGCCCATCCGTACTACATTCTTAATCAGACTCGTTGTTGATCACAACTCAAACAATATGGGGTCCCGTAGTGTTGGGTATAAGTCGACAAATCGATAAGCTAAATTTTGGATTTGCGAGGAGTGGTTCGAGCTAGTTCGTGCAGGGCATGCATGAACAAGAACACATACACATTCATCGAAGGAACCAACAATGAAGTCCCAGGCCGATGCAATGCCTTCATGGTTACACTTTGTGTGAAATAACCGCCATCGTGAGTCTAAAGCTCCTAAGAGAGCTTGCCTCACCTAAGACTCCGACGCTATTCCACAAGTATCGCGATCGTGAAAAGTTCGCAGATGATTCACACTGTCCCGGGCGGTAGTCTTTACCCTGCGTCCTGGTATGAGGCGTCTTAGACAAGGTTCAGCACTAGTCTGTAGCAAATCTTATGCAAGCAGTCTGCCAACCAGGCGTGTATAATATATGACCCTGCGCGCCCGAGATTGCCTAGTATCTCTGCAAGGCCGATAGTATCACTCCTGTTTTCATACTCAAATATGAACGATGCAGGGCAGTTCGGACGATGGAAATTTTCTTCGAGCTCCTCTCGAATGTCCATTGCTTCAGCTGCTACCGAACAACACAACTCACTCTTCGAGTCTAGATCGGGCAGACATACCCAGACTACTCTTTGAGACATGTAATACATTCCTTTACTCAGTACCCACCCTACAACCTCATGAATATAAACTAGTATAAACTAGTTTACATATCATAGAGGCGGAAACTAATGGCCCCGACCCCCGGACGATAATGTTTCGAAACCGCTTAATCAATGATTGTAAACTAGTAATGGATGTGTTGTAGAACGTGCCACGGCTTCTAAGCCGAGTCAGTTGCTGCTAGACAATGTGTAGCACCCGTTTGGCCGTGTCCTACCCTGTACATAACCATTCCTCACCATTCTCACCAGTAAAAATCTGCCCAAGCAAAACGCAACGATTCTTCAGATAGGTTATGTTTCATGGACCCGTTCTTTATCAATCGATACAGTCTTCGTGTCGTGAACTGCTTATATAGAGTTAAAATACATGAAAAGGTCTTTGGTGATTTCGCGTCCCGCGTGCCAACTTCAACATCTTATCAATCGTCGATATGTTAGTTTGGTATTCTTCATTTTATCGGTTCACCCCGACAAAATGTATGAACTCATCTCGCGCCTTGTTCTCCCGCTCAAAACATCCCAGCATACAGCTTGTTAGGGTCATGGCACTGGTCTTCTCAACGCCGCGCATCACCATGCATAGGTGGCTAGATTCCATGACGACGGCAACACCTTGAGGCCTGAGAATGTCCATAATGGCATCAGCGACTTGCTTAGTTAGGCGCTCCTGTATCTGTAAGCGACGGGCGAATACCTCAGCAATTCGAGGAAGCTTTGAGAGGCCAATGACGGTATCAGATGGGATATAACCGATGTGCATCTAGAAGAAACAGTTAGCTGGCATATCCTAGTAAGGAGTGTATAGGACACATCAGGGGAAGGAAGAGCTTCCCTTTCCGGTAAAGGGCACAAGATGATGCTCACAAAGGCTAGATATGTCTATATCCTTCACAATAACCATATCTTTATGTCCTTCATGGAATAGCGCGTTGTTTACAATATCTTCCAAATTTGTGTGATAACCCTTGGTCAAGAACAGCAATGCCTTGGCATAGCGTGAAGGTGTATCCAGCAGGCCATCACGACCGGGATCCTCACCGATGCACTCTAACAAATTTCGCACAGCACCTTCCATCTTTTCTAGTCGCAAGGCGGCCTGTTCTTGACTCTCTCCTTGACGGGTTCTAGTCTGGGTTGCTGCGAAGGTCCAATGTCAGCCGCAATATAAAGAAACTGGAAGACAACTCAATAAGGAGTAAGGCATAGGAACCTACAAGGATCACTAGAACTGGTCACTGGACCGATTGAGTTCTTGTACTGATTGGGGGCACTCATAATTGTACTGTCAATAGTAACCCCAAGGCTGCTGCGCACGTCATTCTTCTGTCGTTTGCGCCCATCTTGCGTCAATATTTCGTTAATTGGTGAAGAGACAGTAGCATCTCCGTAAGACCGCTTATTAGCGAGAAAGCTACCACTTTTGGGACTAGCCATGTGAACTGCTATAAATCGTGTGGAACAGAAGGATCAAGTGGGATATTCTGTGAAGGAAGGCCTGCCGCAGTTTGACCTGAAAGTCCAACCGACTTAAAAGGCTTAGGAATGAAGAAAAAAGGAACCTGACCTTCGAAAGGGTCGCCTTTCAACTAAATAAGTGTGAATAGATGGATTGGCCGGTGAATATCTTGTTACGACTTATCTTGTCACCTGCGTCTCATGAAACATGGCGCATTAACGGCCATACAATATTTATCCTTTCGGCCTCTGGATCATGAGGCCGACCGGTACATGCGGGATTACTTTATGCACTATAGGCACATTACAGCCATACAGCCGAAAGAAATGTCTCGATTTGGCTCATTCATCCCTTGCTAGAAATGGTCATCTTGTCGTATTTCTGCCGGAGGCCGACCATGATATGTTGCGCGTGACATCACAAACCCTGATGAACTTTGCTCAGCGCAAATTGGGCCGCTATATGCTTATGGATCATAGGCACAGGTTGGTACAAAAATGTGATTCTTTCATATGGATGAGCGCGATGAGATGTGGGACACTGAACACGCTAGAGCGATTGTTCTTCACGTCACCGGGTGTAACCTTGAATTTCGCAGATTTACTATCCTTTACCCACTAAATTCTTAAACGTTTGACTCTAGTTACCAAACATCCTTGGGACCTGACGGCGATTGAGGGACCTCTCTGTATGGAGTGCTTGATTCCCCTCATGTAGAAATAGCTTTGAATTTTGTATTACATACAACGTCTCGATATGGAACATAGTATATGCATAAGTGTATTGCATCTTTGTCCTGCAACCATGATCTCGTACCAGATACTTTCAAATGGTCTCTCATGAACAGAGTCACGGCCTTGGCATTGCTAGCACGGCCGGATTTTCGCAATACATGATATGCTATGCGGGAGGCCGACCGAAACCGGTTTATCCGCGGAAAGGAAACTCATAAGTCCTTTGACATGCCTCGCGGTCGACGTGGTCTTCGGTCATTGGGTGAGCTGAAACTCCTCTGCATAATGAGCAAGCTGACGTGTTCACGCATCAACATTGCCAAGATAATTTAACCCCTTCGTGATCTAATGAGGATCTGATCATCTCCATGCATCCCTGGAGCGGACGGTTGACTGATAAGAAAAGTACAAGAATGAGAATAAAGTGATCTGGTTGGCTGGTCGATGGTCATGAGATTGTCTTCGATTAACCTAAGATTCCGACACTCCTCTGTTACACCTAACATTGGGACATATAAGAAGCGGCAACAGGTCCTCATGTACATAATTCAGCTAAATCCAACCATCATCCATAAGCAATCTGACCCTTTACCTCTACAAACACGAAAGCGTGCTCCTATCAAGCTGACATGGCCACTCTCGACACACTGAAGCAAGCCCTCAGGCAGAGAGCGAGGACGACAACATCGCACGCAACGCAGCCGTTGACCGACGCGCAGTACAGCGCCGGTTTCAACGCCTTGATGCAGGGTTCTGGATGGATGACGTACGAGAAGACATACCAGAACTTCATTGTCCCGCAACTCTCTTCGCTTTTAGACCGTTTATTAAACTCGCGGGTTAATATTTCGGTGCTAGAAATTGGACCTGGCCCAAAGAGCGTTGTTGGATACTTGCCCTATCACGTCAGACAGGAAATCAGGAGATATGTTGCATTCGAGCCTAACAACCTGTTTGCTTCAAGGCTAGATGATTGGTTTCACCCCACCCGAGGAACAGAGCCTCCCCTGCCATGTCTGGAAAGTCGCCCTGATATTTATCGGATGCCATTTACACAAGACAACGGCAAAGAGAACACAAGCAGTGGGACCAGTGTTGGGACGAGTGATGGTGAGAAGTTTGATGTCGTCTTGTTCTGCCATAGCATGTATGGCATGAAACCTAAACGCAGGTTTATCGAAACAGCACTAAAATCAATTAAAGAACACGCAGAACCTGGAATAGTGGTGGTTTTTCATCGTGATGGTGACCTGAACCTCGATGGTTTAGTGTGCCATTACACAGCGCCTTTCCCTACTGGGATCGTACAGGTAGCAACGGATGACAAGACGTTAGATCAATTTACTTCCTTCATCGCGGGTTTTGGCTTTGGAGACACAAAAATTGACGAAGATATCCGGAGCAAATGGCGTGAGCTGTGCCACGCACTCGGTCGTCGTGACGAAGCACATCCCGACCATCTCTTTTTCAGTTCGCCCAACGTTATGGCAACCTTTACTAAACATGCAACTACATTGCCGGACTGGATGGCGGAGATGCCGCTGGCGAATAAAGGCAGGAGAATCAAAAATCAGGAGGCCCGCCTTCACCATCCCGCATCGATTGTTAGGCCAACACAGATTCAGCACATCCAGCGGTGCGTGGAATGGGCCCTTGAACATAACGTCAGCCTTACTGTCATAGGCGGGAGCCATAGCGGGCAGTGTATATGGCCTAATGTCGTCGCCATTGACATGAGCGCTTTCAATCAAGTACACACGGTTACAGCCCAGATAGAAGGAGGAGAACCAAATTCCGATTCTACGTCATTAATTGTTGTTGAGGCTGGCTGTAATACGGGCGACATCATCCGCAAGACTATGGCGGTAGGCATGACAGTACCCCTAGGGGCCCGCCCAAGTGTAGGCGCGGGATTATGGCTGCAAGGCGGCATTGGACACTTGGCCAGGTTGCATGGGCTCGCGACTGACGCAGTCGTGGGTGCCGTAATGGTTAGCGTTGCCTCTGGCAAGGTGATATATATCGGTCGCGTACCAAGTAAATTTCGGCCGGCCAGTGCCGTGCAGTCGGAATTCGAGGGTGATATCTTATGGGCTTTGAAAGGCGCGGGGACTAACTATGGCATCGTTGTCAGCGTTGTCTTTGAAACTTATGCGGCCCGGACGTACTCCGTCCGAAACTGGAGAATCCCGTTGAAAGACGATAGTGAAGCGCGGCTCAAACTTCACGAGTTCGATCAATGTTCCAGGACCCTCCCTCGCCACTGTTCCGCGGATGCCTATTTGTATTCGGATAACGCGCAGATGCATCTTGGGGTAACGTCCTTCGAATCTGCTACGACTCAACTTCCTTCCCAATCACCTACGCTTCTAAGGACAGCATTGGGACCCGAAGATAGTCTCGAGACGGTTGATAGCGTCGGCCTATTCGAAACTGAGATGTACATGTCTAGGATGCATGGTGGGCACGGTGGAGGCAAGACCTCTTCATTCAAGCGGTGCTTATTCTTGAAGCAGATTGGGGCCATGAACATCGCCAACATCTTACTAGCAGCCATAAAGACTAGGCCGTCTCATCTCTGTTATATCCATATGCTTCAAGGAGGCGGAGCCGTCAGTGATGTGGGCGATGATGCCACCGCTTTTGGTTGTCGAGACTGGGATTTCGCCTGCGTGATAACTGCTGTCTGGCCTCATGGCCAAGGCGGAACCGAACTTGCGCTGGGCGCCGTGCGATGGGTTTATAATGTTGCCAAAGACTTATTGCCCTTGAGCAACGGAGCTTACGGTGCCGACCTTGGGCCAGACCCCAGAGACACGGCGCTGGCGGCCAAGGCTTTTGGACCAAATGGACCGCGCCTAGCCCTGCTCAAGAAGAACTTGGACCCGCGCAATATGCTGGCATACGCCTGTCCGATCCCGAAACCACCAATGAAACATAAGCTCGTTATTCTTGTTACGGGAGAAAGCGGCGTTGGTAAAGACTACTGCGCTGATGTTTGGGTCTCCGTATTTACTGAATACTCCAACAAACGCTACAAGGCATGCAAGGCCAGCATCAGCGATACTACCAAGCGAGAGTATGCAGCAGCTACCGGTGCAGACTTGGATGCTCTGTTGGCAGATCGCGCCTACAAGGAACAACACAGACCAGCATTAACAGCGTTCTTCAAGGAACAAATGCTCAAACAACCTCGGCTGCACGAGAAGCACTTCCTGCATGTGGTGTCCGACGCTGTAGACATGGATGTACTGGTAATCACTGGAATGAGAGATGAGGCGCCGAGTGCAACCTTATCGCATTTAGTTCCGAATTGCAAATTGCTTGACATACGTGTCATAGCTAGCGAAAAGACGCGACAAGTTCGCCGGAACTGCCAAGTCAATGGTAATGATCGACACTACCATGATTCTAAAGATGGGAATTGTAACGGCAACGGTAGCAACTGTAAGTCGAACTCGACAATTTCAGATTACCGCCACAGTCACGTCTTTGATAATGAAGCGACAGGGGACAAAATGGTAAGAAGTTTTGCTGAACAGTACCTGCTTCCCTATCTCCATGAGGATCTGGAACGATTGGCCCATATGGTGGTCCCTGTGCCCGACTTTCCACGCCCAGGCATTGAGTTCCGCCATGTGCTCAACATCGCTCAACGACAGGGCGGGCTGGCTTTGTGCACTTCACTTCTACTAACTCAGTTCAAGGGTGACTGGGATGAAGTCGGTGCGGTGGCATGTTGCGAAGCGGGAGGCTTCGTGTATGCATCGGCGTTGGCACAGAAAGTCGACATCCCCTTGGCACTAATCCGTGAAGCCGGCAAGCTTCCTCCACCGACGGTCTCTGTCAAAAAGCCTTCGTCACATATCTCCTGCTCAGATTTTGATGATTTAGGGGGAAAGACAATTGAGATGAGCCAAAATCTGATTCCTAGGGGCGTGCCCGTGGTGGTAATAGACGACGTACTTGCCACAGGAAAGACTCTCTGTGCAGTGCTTGAACTGTTAGCTAAAACAGGCATCAGCAACGAGAATATCAGCATCATGGTGGTAGCTGAATTTCCGATACACCGAGGTCGGAAACTATTGTATCACCGTGGCTTTGGTGGTATTGATATTCAAAGCCTTTTAGTTTTTGAGGGAGTATAGCTAGTAAGAGAAACTCGGGATCTCAAGAAAGCGGAGGTTCTTCTATTAAAGTATATCATCAGTAACGATATGGTAGTGACTACAAGCGGTAGGAGATGAGAGATTGAACATGGCTAATTTGAATTAACCTGATAGCGTGCTTAAGAACATCCTTACGCTAATTATCTTGTAGAAAGTATTGGCCTCTATTCATGAAATAGGATAGACGCATCCGCCATGATCAGCTGAGAAACGGTAAACGGCTTGGATGGTTCGAAGCCTCAATCTAACATCGCTTATTCATCAGCTGCAGTCGGCAACCGCGCTTTTGTCCTTCGTTTGTTTCAAGCCAGTAGGTGATGCTACTGTTACAGAAGCGTAATCTTTGTTTCTCATACCGGGTACTTAGACGCTCACGGTATCAGCAGCAAGCTACCTTATCAATTAAGAGGATCTTCTTTAGTAATTGCAAACAAATCGATAAAGCTAGGAATATTACCTTATTTACCGTAGCCCTTGTAGGATAAGCGGTAATAGCTTTTTACATGCTAAAATAATAAGAAAAGTGCAGGTACTACCTAATGCTCATTATATTCAATAGCTCCATACTTTCTAGAGTCAAGCCCTAATACCAAGTGCATTTATCACAGAATGCATTTAGCACCTACCCATTGCGACTCAATGCTGCAGCTCTTAGAAGCTTATTACCACCGTGACCGCGATATTCCACTTTGGCTTGACTACGTCCTACATCTTCACAGCAAACGAAATTAATATTAATACGGTAGTTGGTAAATTCCCGGCGTATCTCCCGAGAAAGGCCTGGATCCTAACCCGGGTTCAACCACGAGGCTGCAGCTGTGAGCGGACTGGTATGTTTCCTGCGACTTGAGTTACCATTTTATATATGTGCACATAAAAGCTTAACTAAGTCAGAATGGCCATAAAATGCTACAGCATGAGGAAAAGTACTAAAGGGCCCCTAAGTCTCACGGATTCGACGTTATCCATACTGGCCAAGGGTCTTTTCAGCACATTTCTTGCAACAGTTTAGCGATATTGCTTTTCAACTGGTCCCAAATTTAATTTAAACAATAGATATCTAGATATACTTATTAAGTAGCAATTTGATGCTAGTAAGTAATTTTGTTTCCAGTTCATAACCCTTACTTTTTTTTACAGTCTTCTAACTACCCTGGAAGATGTAATACCTGTAGCGCAGCTCAATTAGTTTCCTGCAACCTTTTTTCGCCCAGCTTGGAATTCCCAACCCTTCATCTTACATAACATCACAGGGTTTTGGAACAAAGTAATTGATGTTGATAATACTAAAACCTAATAACGTATCAACAGGCAATACCTGACCAAAAGTAACAGTTTCGCTATCTGTCAAGTGCATACTAGCTTTAATTGACGCTTGTATGCATTGCTTAATTTCTCCCTTTCTGTTATCGTGAGACACAGGGCAAAAATGCACGCTGCAACGTAAGCCAACAAATAAGGAACTGGGAGAGCGTCAGCGTTGATTTTGTCATTGACTAGGATAATATGGCCTATTCTGATTTGTCGCATCGTAGTGTTGTGGCCCACTGCCACGACATCAGCCCAAACCTAATTTCGGGATCTTCAGTAGCATTATGGGGCTCAACTGAGTACATAGTACACACCCTGAACAACGTGCACTGTGTGGCTCCGCCATGGAACCTTATGTCTTGGAAGCAACCTTGAAGGAACCCCTGGAATCAGAATGAGATGACTTGGCAGCTTGGCTCTCGATCTGCAACTTTCCAGTCGATTGCACGATCTGCTGATGAACAGGGGGTCTACCCATGACCTTGTTGGCCAACCAATTTATATCGTCATGACTGGTCGTAATGCATTCTTTCGGTTACGGGTCTAGGGATCCTTCCGCTTCTTCTAAGAGCCTTGCGATCCGGCTTCCTGTTGAAATCTCACTCAGCATCGTTGTGCTAGTAGGGATTCAATCCTTCCGGAACCTCCGTTCTCGCTTGGTGTCCTCATACTAAGGAATAGGACTATTGACGGAAACACCGGCACGGTCCGTCAAGTCTTGGAAGTCAGCTCAGGCCATATTGAGTAATCCGTCAGCGTAGCGTTAAAAAAAAGGAGGTCTTGAACTTTGCATTACTCCCTTAAGTTCGTAGAAGCGGATCAAGGCAGCGTCAATAAATCCGCTCAATCTCCCCGGCGCTTCATTCGTTAGTTGTGACCAAGCTGCTTCTGCCAAGGCATCATGCGTCTGCAAGTCTTTACCGCTTTAGCCACGTTGGCTGCTACATCGGCCTGCCAGACCCTCTGGGCTCGCGATGTCGACTACAAGGCGCTCAGCAAGGACCTTTCGTCCTCAGCAAAGGTCTATTTCCCTGGATCTGATGAGTTTGATGCTGCTTCGAAGCGATGGTCAAACCTTGATACCCCAAGCGTCAACATTGTCGTCGTTCCTGCCACTGAGAATGATGTCGTCAAGATTGTAAGTTTAGTGTTACATACCCATCGGCCTGCACTTGTATATCATTTCCCATTTCATCGTCTTTGCCTCTCCGCGTATCGTGGCTTCCCACTGTACTGCGGTACGGTTCATCTCCCTGACTAAAACTTTGTTACAGGTCAAATTTGCCAACAAAAAGAACTTGCCTTTCTTGGCATACAACAGCGCTCATGGAGCAATCACCACTTTGGGACAGATGACACAGGGTATTGAGATTTATCTCAACCAGCTGTCGGGTGTTGAGATCGCCAAGGACGGAAAAAGCGTCACCATCCTTGGTGGAACCAAATCTAAGCTGGTGACCCACACGCTTTGGGAGGCTGGCAAGCAGACAGGTAAGCGCAGAAATGGAAACAGATTGGCCAGATTACTGACTCTACCCTGATAGTCACTGGCTGCTGTGAGTGTGTCGGCTACGTCGGACCCGCCCTTGGTGGAGGCCATGGCTGGCTCCAGGGTCGCCACGGACTCATTGCTGACCAGTTTGAGTCGATGAACATTGTGCTCTCCAACGGAACTCTTGCCACAGTTGATTCCAACTCCGACCTCTGGTGGGCTTTGAAGGGAGCTGGCCACAACTTCGGCATCATCACTTCCATCACCTCTAAGACTTATGACATTGAGCATAAGAACTGGGCATTTGAAAGTCTGACTTTCAAGGGCGACAAGGTTGAGGAGCTATACAAGATCACCAACGAACACATCCTCAAGAATGGTACTCAGCCTACTGATTTGATCAACTGGTCTTACTGGTTTAACATCCCTGATGTGGACCCCACCGGTGTAAGTATCCATGCTCAATTCTACCGGTTTTCTCGCGAGGTTCTAACAAGTCACAATAGCCTATTGTCCAGATCCTCCTTATCCAGGAAGGCGTCGAGTCAGTCGACAAGGCATACAGCGCCCCCTTCCACAAGCTGAAGCCCCTTACGGTTGACAGAAAGAAGGGTCTCTACACAGATCTTGCCAAGTGGGTCGGTATCACCACTGAAGACGGCCCCTGTCAGAAGAATGGAGCCATGAATCCGCGATTCCCCATCTACCTCGAGACATTCAACCCCGCCGCGCAGAAGAAAGCCTTTGACTTTTTCGCTGAGCACGTCCGTGGCGATTCTATCTTCAACAACTCTCTGGTCACTTTTGATGGTTATTCCACCGAGGGCGTCAAGTCTATTGATGCGAAAAGCACCGCTTTTGCCTACAGAGATCAGAACATCCTCGTCGGTCCATTGATCACTTACCAGCCTAATGGTACTGAGTTGGACAACAGGGCCTCTGAGGTGGGCCACAAGATCCGCCGGATCCTCCACGAGGGAACGGGACGTGAGCACGTGCCAGCTTATGTCAATTATGCTTTTGGCGATGAAGGTCCTGAGCAGTGGTATGGGAGTGAGAGCTGGAGACAAAGCCGTCTACAGAAGTTGAAAGAGACCTACGATCCTCAGGGATTGTTCAGCTTCTACGCCCCGATAGCTTAGGTGGAATCTCGACTGTATATAATTTCTTCTCTTCTTCTCTTCGTCGTGACATTAAGTCACGGTGCTGCGTATTGCAGAGCATCAATTCAAGATATTATTTCTCTCATGCATATTTCAACTGTAGATGATTGACCATTTCATAATATCTCAATTCTGCATTCATTCACCACTGTGTGGTTGTGTTTCACCACAGTATAACAATTATGTGGAATTGAAAAATGATTGCTTACTTGACTTGAACCTTATCGCTGATATCTTTACCGAGACGTGACAAGTTTGATTTGAAGCCCTAACTATAGTTTCGGTATGCTTTGCACCGACGGCAGTAAAAATGCAACCGTGCCGGAACCATAAATTTCTGTTGATAGAAGCTACTTACCCACCAACCAACAACCTCTAATCTGTCACTACGTTACGTATTTTATGCCCGAAAGACAAGACTTCATAATCAGTGAATAATTCTTCTTTTAAATCTAAGCAGATTATCTATAATGACTACACTTAAAAGCTCTCAAGCTTCACTCCAGTAAGATCTTCACAAGCCTTCACAACAGCCTCCTGCTTGTCTTCATCCGCTGTTAGGGCATGGGGCTGGACCCTCTCCCGCTTTGGGTCAAAGTAGGCACCAGTTAAGGTAACGTCATAGTCGCCTTCAGCCAGCATAATATACGTCTCGATGCCATCCTGCATTTTACCAGGAGCGTCTTTACCCGCAAGCTTAGTGGGGACGTATCCAGGGTGCAGGGAAATAACAGAGGTATTCTTATTCTTCAATCGTCTTGCCACAGCATGGGCCAGTAGCACGACATGGAACTTCGAGTCGCAGTATGCTTGGAAGTCGTTCCATTGCTCTTCGCGTTCCAACCAAAATATGTCCTTGAGATCTGTCTTGGCCTCGTGATGAAGGACAGATGCGACGAAAATTAGGCGTTTAGGCGGCTTGATAAGGGCTGCAAGTAGATAAGGTGCAACAAGATTGACGAAAATACTTGATGGTACACCCAGGTCTGTCTTCCGGTAGGGCCCATAGAGAAGTCCGGCGTTGAGAATGACAGCATCGAAGGTGCCACCGATAGCGTTGACTTCCTCAGCTAGCTTGCGGGTCTCTGCGACAGTCGTCAAGTCGGCAATGAAGACACCGGCAGCTCCAGGGCATTTTGCCTTTACTTCTTCGGCGCGTTCCTGGCTTCGCGCATGAAGGTAGACTTCATGCTTACGCTCGATCAGCTGCCGCGCTGCTTCGAAGCCAAAGCCGTCGGTAGAACCGGTGATGAGGATACGGGCCATGTTGGAAGAGGAATAGCGAGTAAGTGTGAGCGGAAAAAGTGTCGAATGCGACTGTTACTGTTGAGCAGGGGAGGTAGAAGTTGGAGGTTGACCGACGGAAGGAATTTCGCTACGAATAAATGGGGGTTGAGGCCTTTCCCGCAACGGAAGTTCGGAACACTTGTGGCTCCGATGAATATAGAACAGTACGGAACTGAATGCAATGAGGTTAGTCCATTTTGCACATTAAACATCTATCTCACCGAGTGTTGGCCGAAACATCAACATCCATGACTTTGCTGGGGATGAGAAGGAAGAGTTGTGGGGCTGTCTCCATGACTCGCGCTTCGAAGCTGGGATAAAGCCAACCGCCGGTGAGTTGTACGTAATTTCGGGACCCACGATCTTTTGTCTGCACTTCAAGGAAAGTTTAAAGGATCGTGGGGGTTGTTTTCCGTCGGGCCGCCCTCCACCCCCCATTTAATTAAACAGGTGCAATGTCTGTGTGGCGGGGAGATGCCTTGGCTGAGGAAGATGCATGCATGCAAATAATGTGTAATCGCTCAGACGTCGGCACGTCATTCGCAAACCAGGGTAGGTCGGAATGAGGTATAGGTTAGGTGCCTGCGAATGCGACATCGGACATAGAGTGTGATAGAAAGAGACATATTGATGACTTAATAGTTCTTGATGTTAAAATGGTGTTTTTGGGTGTTAGTTATTAGTCTTCTTTTTTCTTGTTTCTTCTTCTTTTTGTTAAGAACAATTCTCAACATGGCTGCTGTCCCTGAATTGCAGTTTGGAAAGTTCCGCTATCTCGTCAGAGGAGCCAAACCCACTCCGAGCACAGAAGCTTACCTGCTTCCGTCGCTCTCTGAATTCGGAGACATCGCCACCTTACCTCTCACTGACTTGCGGCCTTCTTTGGACCTTGGAGAACAGTCCCCGTACAATCTTCAAGTCCATGGCTTCAGCGCTCGTCGACATTCTTCAGCCTTACACTCAGCTCCATACAGCCGTGCAAGCTGGAATAATGAGAGGCTCCTTCGTGAGATTTACTTCCCTGAAGTGGTAGAGTTCGTGCAGAACTTGACGGGATGTAAGAAAGCAGTGGTATCCGCCGCAGTTGTGCGAAACCGATTGTACAGCGAGAGCGATGACTCTTCGATTCCAGAAGCAGAGGGGAATGCGCAACCTGAGGTGCAAGATGACACCTCTCACCTGTTTCCACCCATCTTTGGTAATTCTGCAAAGGATGGCGTGTGCCCGGCTCCGAAAGTGCATCTGGACTGTACTCCAAAGGGCGCAAGGTACCATATTCGTCGCTATCACAGCGAGGTTACCTTAGCAGCTCAGGATGTAATTGAGGCAGAAAACCGTTTGCTCGAATCAGGCATCCAATGGAACGACCTCAAAGACCATTATCACGGGGACAAGCACGGTGATGGGAAAGTCCCTCACTTCGCGCTGTTTTCGATATGGCGCCCATTGAAGACGGTTCACCGCGACCCTCTCGCTATTTCATCGGCGGCTTCTTTTCCCGTGTCTGATTACGTTCCCTCTGATCAACGCGAGCCAACGGACCACAGCATTCCCGCTCACTTATATCGCATCGTCGGTGATAGTAATGGCCAAGATGTTGACGGTGTTGATAAGAATGACGACACGTATCAGACCCAAAGCTACCTTGCATACGCCCCACAGGATGGAGAAAAGGCTTCTCACGACTGGCACTACATCTCAGAGCAACAACCCTCTGATGTCCTGGTAATTCAGTTGTTCGACAACGAGATGGAAGCGAATGCACGAGCACCATTGGAGGGCGGCAAAGGCAAGTCTGATCTTGGAGTTGGGGGAGCTATTCATAGTGCTTTCGAGCTAGTGGATCAGGATGAAGAAGCGGAAGCTAGAGAAAGTATTGAGGTTCGGGTCGCAGCATTCTGGTAATGGTGGGTTGTAACTCAGTATAACCAGATAATCCAAATTGAAGAGTTTGCTTGTATAAAAATTACGTATCTCTGTTCACAATGATGAAGTATAATTATCTGATGCAACTGGAATGATTATTTATTCCTCTGGCATAAATGTAGTGACAATATGAGTCCCCATTCAGAACTGAACAGTTGAATTCCGACTTCATCTTGGTTTTTCAAATTTGTCTAGCTAGCCTAGCTCCTTCTGCTTACCCGGTCCCAGCCGGCTTAACACCGAAGCGCTGTCCCAATACAATGAACTGAGCTACAGTAATGATTCGACGCAGAGGCAGGGCTTCTTGCCTGTTGAAGGCCCCATCCATGGCATCCTGTGTAGCCTCCCAGTCTACAAAACCCAACTTCTCGACATTTTCCTTAGTGACCAATTGGGTAATCTTCTTATGCAGCGGTCCGCCGGGCCAAAACTTCCGCGGGCCCATATAAGCCTTCTTACTCATATTGTAAACCTCATCGGTGACATAAGGCTTGACGGCTTCTCGCAGAATATGCTTCTCGCGCCAGGTCTTGTCCTTGGCGATGTACCTCATCTTCAGACTGGGTGGCATGTTGTTCACATACTCGGTCAGATGATGATCGAGGAAAGGACAACGGCTTTCGACCTGGTGGACCATGTCTATGTTGTCGCCATTGTATCGCAAGATAAAGTGAGGCATGAATGTTTTTACAAACATGTATTGCGCTGTATGAGCAGGATGCCAGCGCTTTAGTATGTTGTCTCGAACTTTACCATCGAAACCTTCAATCAGACTGGTCTCAGGTATGCTATCGCCATAGGCCTTGGTCCAATTCGAGAACGGTAGACTTCCGACCCTGGCGATGGAACTCATGACGTGGCTGGACGCGAACATACGCTTCGTCGAGATTGGTACCTTTGGCGTAAAGTCTCCAAAGATACCATACCTAGCCTGTTCACTGGCCAGAGCATACGCTTCTTCACGTTCAGTGTTGGTCATTATGGAAGGCCACGAATGGTCGGCCTCGCTGAGTGAGTCAGCTCTGAAGGCATCATATCCTCCGAAATGTTCATCGGAGCCCTCGCCTGGTTTGAAGTTAGAAATCTCGCTTCGGCTAGCTGGTTTCTTGAATGATTACTCACCTGTGATAACGACCTTGATACCCTGAGAGTGCACGGCCTCTGCCAATGCCAGTCGCCCCATTCCGTTCAAATCCGGTAGAGGGACTTCACTGTACCATGTGGTGTCTTCAAATCGTGCAACCAGAGCTTCTTCATCCATTTTGACTAGATGGATATCAACTCCGAGCCAGTCCGCAGTACGACGAGCAATTGCTACGGTTCATAAGCCTTGGATAAAGGAAGTACAGGAATAAGATTACGTACCCGACTCGTCCGCTCCGCTGCCCTCATCAAACTGGACAGTATAGCACTTCATACTGGAAGGGGCTGAACTTCTTTCATTGCCCAGCTTTGTGCCCTGCTTGATGAGATAGGCTACCATGCCAGCAACGGATGATGAGTCAATTCCACCAGAGAGGTAGACAGCCACAGGAACATCTGCCTTGAGGCGGAGCTTCACAGCCTCTAGAAGACGTTCCCTGACGCCTTCGGCCAACTCCTCTTCGGATCGGAGGTCCTTGCACCGCTGTGGGAGTGTAAATACTCTCGAGGCATATCTCAAGGGGTTGCTGTGCTTACTTTGTCGGGGTACTCAACGTCCCAGTACGGCTTCTGTTCCTCTCTCTCATTAGGCCGACATGTAAGATAATGACCGGGTAGGACCTGCGCGTAATAGTTAGATGCCTATCCTTAGATACGTATTTTACCAGTATGATTCAATCTACCTTGTACACTCCTTGAAAGAACGTGCTCGAGTCAACTCTCCAGCTCTGGTCTCGAAGTGTTCGGACACACCACTCCGGCTGGAGACCAAATGCCAAGAATGATTTAATCTCCGTTGCCACCAGGAGCTTGTTTTGGTGCACTGTATAATAGAGAGACTTGATGCCGTATCGATCTCGGGCCGCTATGAGCTGCTGACGATTCTCATCCCATAGCACGAATGCGAATTCGCCTCTTAGGTGGGAGATGAAGGAGAGACCATAATGTTTGTAAAGGGCAATGACTATCTCAGAGTCACTATTTCCAACAAATTTGAACTCATCAGACAATTGAGCTTTGTAACGTTCGTAGTCGTACAGTTCACCATTGACGACGGCATGGATCCGGCCCTCTTCATCATGGAAAGGTTGGTTTCCGCTCGGGCTGAGATCTATGATGGAGAGTCGCACATGTCCGAGACCTGTCACATTTAGTTTATTCACAAACACAATGCTGCACATTACGCAGGATGTCAAAACTCACCCACATGATGGTCATCACTGAACCAGCGACCCCGAGCGTCTGGTCCACGATGAGCAATCAGGTCTAGGCTGCCTTCAAGTTCAGCCGTCACATGCTTGGCTTCTCCGTTCACCACAGGCGACCTGGACTGGCCAGGGTGGGTGATGAAAGCACTGATTCCACACATAGTTGCAACACTCAAGGAGTCCGGTATAGAGTCTGACAAGGAAACTCAATCAATGCAATCCCATACACAATGATTGTGACAACGAATTAAGTCAACTTGATTCATTGATTCCCCGACATCGGATGACTGCTGCTGATCAATTCAATCGGGGTTTCGGGGTCGACAAATTTACCCCCACGCTCTCCACTGTCGGTTTGTATTGCGTTCGTCAAAGGAAGATGGCACAGTCTTAGCTTTGTGGAGCCCAGTCGGAGGAAAGAGGAAAGTAAACCAGGCAGTGAAAACTCAAAAGGTCGCACAAGCCCACCTGGATGATACCCTAGACCCTTGCAATTGGTAAGACAAGCTTTCGCGATTACGATTCAGGAGTAGTGCCGGACACGCCGAGTGAACATATTTCACGCAATGGAATCGTGTTGACGAGTTTTGTGGCACATGTAGTCAACATAGCCCGCAGATGTGCATCATGCGGACTGATCCTTTTGCGGGCTTTCAGTGGTCAAGTCGCTAGCCAAGTCTCGAAGGACCTGACGCTTGTTACGGCCCGCCGCGGCCCGCTCAGGAGGTTTTACCCTAGCACGATGCACGTGTTCTGACCAGTGGGCGTGCTCCGATGCTTGTGCGCGTGCATGGGTGCCCCAGTTTGCCTGAAGCATGACTCGCGATACTCCATACACTGTGCACAGCATCATCTTGCATGACGCAACGTAACGGTATCTATAGATCGAATAGACTTTGTACTAATCTCGTAGGGTTAAATGATCTGTGGATCTTGGGCTGCGGAAGGATTCAACGCGGCATACGCGCCCTGCCGAGCCCGGTATTGCTCCAATTGTTCGCCTAGCTAAATACAGGAGTGGATGGTTCACAACTGTTTCCCGTACTTTCACTAATCGGTGGAATATGGAAGGAATATTCTCCTAGTCAGTCATTTTAGTGCTTACTTGTGGCATCCGCTTTGCTGACTTCACATCCTGCTTGCGATTCATCCATTTCCAATCGTTGCTGCGCATCGCCGTGGGTTACTGTTTCTGGGTCTCGTATAGCTTCAATGGATCGGGACTACGGCAAGTGGAAGATTTGACCCTGGTGGCCTAGATTTAGCCTGCGTTACGCAATTGCAAGGGCTTTTTCCCTTGCACAGAAAACCTACGTCTCCGCGGAATCTGACTCATACGGCGGCTTACTGTGCGAGTGTATCAAGTCCCTGGATAGGTGGTATTAGGAATGATCCCCGGTGTCCTGCGGATACAAGAGTTCTTCGTCACGACGATGGGGTAGCAAACCATTGGCACTAGAATGACTCGGCATTTCTATTACGCAAGTAAGGCCTACCGGTTCATGGATACCAGACTATCAATCGAGGATTTCGGCGCTTTTGTCTCGCTTGTCTGGTTCGCCGTGTATCAGATAGATACACACCAGTGCATTCGGACTGTGGTGCATTGAAACCTCCATTAGCTAGATGTAACAAGTCAAATCCAGTAAATGCCTTTCACTAAATCGCCTGCTTTGCTGGATGGCGAAACCACTGTGCGTGCATTGCGTTTTTAAAAAGTTTAGTGTAGTTGAAAGATAGCTGTAAATACTTCTGCATGTGTGTTATTGTCAATCTATATTGTAAAACCCATTGTGATCGTTTTTGCTACCTCCAGCAGTAAACCTTGTGCCCAGCTTTTCCCATCATGGCTCCTCCAGCAGTATCAGCACTTTCCGTACCACAGATTGGCGTCCCGCCTGAAGCTCCGGAGTTCGAAACCCACCTGGACACCGTGAGTGTCGATTGCTCAGGTTTGGGTAGCAAAGTCCTGGCCAGATGGTTGATCGAGGAAGGCAAGAGCTTCTTCAGCCTTTTTCAAGCAGCATGGGCCTTGACTCTTCGAAGCTATACTGGCTCTGAGGATGTATGGTTCACTTGCTTAGGTCCCGAGAGGTGAAGTGTCCAGGGTAGTCAATCTTCCTTTAGCTGAAAGCTGACAATTCTAAGGAACTACTATTGTGCTGTATCACCCACGCAACCTGTACGAAGCCTGTGGGACTTACAAGATGTTCAATCGGTGGGTCTAAACCGTACCACATTTTGGGGTGCTGCTTCTGTTATCGTTCCACATGAAGAATATCGGGGGATGATAGGAGAACTAGACATGGTGAGGCTCCCAGAAAGAATCGGAAGAATCGCCCAGATTTACTGACACTTGGCTCAAGTTCAACCTTGCCGTGTGCTTCTCCCAAAGGTCTGAAACGCATGTCCCCAGCGTCGTGGCTTATTACAAGTCGTCAGTAGTTCTTCCTACACTGGCTGAGATGGTCGCAGCTACAGTCGCCAAGGCAATTGAGGAGATTGTTGTCAACATTGACTCTTCCATTGGAGACCTTGAGATCTGTAGTGATGGTGACATCAACCGACTTGCCAGATGGAACATCCTATCGGCTACGGAAGACCCCAGCCCACAACCCATCCACCGTGTCATCTCTCAGACTTCTGTCCTTTACCCCAAATCCATTGCTGTATCTGCTTGGGATGGGCATCTTACGTACCAAGAACTCGACCGCCTTGCGACAGGTCTCGCAATATGGATCCAGCATCTTGGTATCGTCGGCCCTGAAGTCTTCGTCCCTCTTGTTTTTGAAAAGTCCAGATGGGCAGTTGTTGCTCAACTGGCTGTTCTCAAGGCTGGTGGTGCCTATTTCTTCATCAACCCGTCTCATCCCTTGCAATACAGTCAGGGCCTGAGTTCGCCTTTGAACCCGCTTGTGGCATTGTGTTCATCGGAGAATAGTCACATTGCCCAGGAGCTCGCTTGCCAAGCCATCGTGATTGGCGATGGGGTTCGTGAACTGTTGGAGTCTATACCCCTGGACGATGAGCCTGGATCACCAACCGTCAGCGTCAGCACATCAAATGCCATGTACGTCACTTTTACTTCTGGAACAACAGGTAAACCGAAGGGCATCACCACGGAACACTCTGCATTTTACTGCATGGCCATGGCCAACTCCAAGGCCCTCAAGATTGATACTACGACGAAGATGCTGCAGTTCGCATCATACTCCTTCGATGTCAGCAATCGCGATACTCTTGTCACGCTGATGTTCGGTGGCTGCGTCTGTATTCCATCTGAAGATGATCGTTTGAACAACCTCGCTGGGTTTATGAATCAGCATCAGGTTACCCTTGCCAGTCTTACCCCCTCTATGGCCAGTACTCTCAGTCCTTCTTTCTGTCCTACGCTACGAGGATTGGTACTTGGAGGAGAGCCCATGACGGAAAGCCACGTCTTGACATGGGCAAAACACGTCAGGCTTTTCAATGCTTATGGTGTGAGTGAGAGCACTGGTATCGCAGCACTGGCATCAGACGTCAGCCCGGGCTTCTCACCAAGCAACATCGGATATGGATGTGGTTCCAGGTTATGGGTTGTCGCTATTGGTCAACCCGACAAGTTAGCTCCAATCGGTGCGTTGGGTGAGCTAGTTATCGAAGGCCCGTCTATCTCTCGCGGTTACCTCGGCGACAAGGGTCGGACGGACAAATACTTCACTTCACAGCCAGTATGGAAGAGAAGGATATATGAGCAATACGGCCATCATCACTCTGGCAAGCCAACGTTTCGTACAGGCGACCTGGTGCGATATAACCTTGATGGATCATTACAGCTGGCAGGAAGACGGGATCATCAAGTCAAAGTCAACGGACAGAGACTTGAACTCAGCGCGGTTGAACACCACATCTCAGCATGTCCACAGGTATCGAAAGCAGGTTTCTCCCATGTTGTTGTCGTTGCTGTCAAGGGAGGGAAGAATGGCTCTACCAAGCTTGTTACCTTTCTGGGACTCGATACGTCCAGGGAAACATTTACCGCGTCTCAACTGTTACCGGAGCAGCTGGACGATCTCGATGACTTAAGATTAGGACTTCAAGAATACCTGCTTAACGACCTACCAGCATATATGATCCCGTCCAAGTTTTTCCTCCTTCAGAATATGCCACTTACAACTTCCAACAAACTCGATCGACTTCTGCTACAGGATACGGCGGCTCAGGCGCTATCAGTCAGTCAGAATTGTTTCATTAATCAAGACTTAGATGCTGGGGAAAGGCCTTCTACTACTAATGAGAAGGTCCTTGCCAGAACTTGGGGACGACTTTTGGGCATCAATGAGTCGACGATCTCTCGCAATGACTGCTTCTTCCGAAGAGGCGGTGACTCAATGGCCGCCATTTTACTCGCTGCGACCCTCCGACAAGAAGGCTTCAGTATTCCGGTATCTGATATTTTCAAGACATCCGTCTTATCAGAAATGGGGTCAGTCATGATTGAAGCAAACGTAAGCTCGCCATTAGAGACACCAGCCCCGTTTTCACTGCTCGTGAATTCGGAGGAGACTATTGATTCTATTGCAAGAGCAACTGGGTTTTGTGTTAACGAGATCGATGATGTATACCCTTGTACGCACATGCAGCAAGGACTGCTAGCTTTGACTGCGCAAGACCCGCAGGCGTACATTGGTAGTTACATCTGGCACCTCGTTCCTGGACTGGACGTCAGCAAGGTCACATGTGCTTTGAAGGAAGTTTGGTATCAGAACCCAATCCTTCGAACTCGGATGGTGCAAACAACAGAAAGGCTCTACCAAGTCGTTGTAAGAACCGAGATGCCATTGGAGCTTGTGTCCTCCGTCATGGGCTTCTCAGCCATGATCGACATCAATCAGGGTCCTCTGGCCAGATTCTATTTGAGTGAGGAATCCTTCCGTCTGGATATCCACCACTCGTTATTTGATGAATGGTCTTTGGACTTGATTCTGTCTCAAGTAGAGCGTGCGTATGGGGGAGGAGCCCTCGACATGAAGCCATTCAACCCCTTCGTTGGTCATCTACTCCATCAGGACACTGGGAGGACTGAGTCATTCTGGCGACAACTGTTCTCTGGTTTTGAGGCTGATCATTTCCCTGTCACAGCCTCAAAGTCTGCAAACACTGCCAAAACCGTTGTACTTCAACACGAGGTCCTTCTCGATGAAGGCATGCCCACCAAGTATACACTTTCGACCATTGTCCGCCTTGCGTGGGCGATCGTCCTGTGGCGCCAGACAGGCTCTGAAGATGTCGTTTTTGGTGCCACCGTGAGCGGTCGCAATGTCAATCTTGACGGCATTGACCAGATCAGTGGACCTACACTGGCGACTCTACCTGTTCGCATAAGATTGCAAACCGAGACATCTGTCAACAGTAGTCTGGCACAGATCCAGAGTGAGTTCATTGACATGATTCCATACGAGCAGACAGGGTTGTCACGTATCCGACAGTTTGGAGAGCAAGCTGCCGAAGCATGCAACTTCCAGAATCTACTCGTTGTGCAACCACAGGAGCAGAAGAAGAATTCTTCATTATTTCAGTCCTCATCATATGACAATGCGAGAGCATTCGCGAGCTATCCTCTCACCTTGACGTGCCGGCCAGAAAAAGGCCGAGTGAACTTTACAGCGGCATTTGACTCTGACTTGATTACTCGGGAGGTTGGAGAGAGTCTTCTCAGGCAGTTGTCCCTTGTTATGCAACAGATCACAACGTTAGGGTCTCTGGCCGTCAAGGACATCAGTACGGTACCTCTACAGGATATGGAAAGGCTACGAGATTGGAATGGTGTCCTTCCCACATCTGCTACCACTTGTATTCAGGATCGAATACGGCATCTATCTACGACTCAACCGAACGCACTTGCAGTTCACTCGAAGGATCTGGATTTGGAATACCAACAGGTCGAGGACTATTCCAATCACTTTGCACTTACTCTCATCAGCCAAGGCGTGAAGCCAGGGGACTTTGTGCCATTCTTAGCAGAGAGATCACCTTGGGCGCCAGTGGTTATGTTGGCAATTCTCAAGACAGGTGCAGCTTTTGTCCTTCTCGACCTCTTACATCCCATCAAGAGACTACGAACCATGTGTTCTATGGTCGACGCCAAGATCCTCGTTACTTTCGAACAGACTAGGCATACCGGCGAGAACCTTTCACTTCCGCTGTCGATCTTTGACCCCAAGGGATATATCGAAGGACAAAACAAAGGGTCTGAGCTTTCTCTGCCCACTGTCTCTTTGGACCTAGACTCTCCGGCCTGCGTTGTCTTCAGCTCCGGAAGTACGGGCATTCCCAAGGGCATTGTGCTTCCTCACGGTGCCATTGCTACAAGCGCGACCGTCATGCGAGAACATGGCAATCTCACTCCAAACAGCCGCGTTTTTCATTTTGCCTCATTCGCGTTCGATATCAGCATTGGCGAGATCCTGTTTACACTTGCTGCTGGAGCCTGTCTCTGTGTACCGAGGGAAGAAGAACGAAGAGGGAACCCAGCAAAGGCAGCAGGAGATCTTAAAGCGACTTGGGCGCTTTTGACTCCGTCAGTCATCAATCTCTTTGATCCATCGGATGTGCCTACGATGGAGACTTTGGGCTCATGTGGTGAGCCTCTTACCTCACAGATCGTGGATATCTGGGCGCACAGACTGGAACTCTTCGCCATGTACGCACCCGCTGAATGCACTGTCATTTCTCACATTGGACGCATTTTACTCGATAGCCAACCATCTGATATTGGTCGCAGCTTCAAAGCCGCCTCTTGGGTAGTTGACCCTACCGACCACGATAGGCTGGTCCCGATCGGTACGGTTGGGGAACTGGTCGTTGAAGGACCTATCGTCTCTACGGGATACCTCAAAGACCAGAAAAGGACAGATCAGGTCTTTATCAGTGTCCCGTCCTGGCTCTCAGAGTTTCGTTCGAGCTGTGGAAGGATGTACAAGACGGGCGATCTTGTCAGACAGACATCCGATGGTCGTCTCCATTTCCTTGGTAGAAAAGACGACCAAGTGAAGCTTCACGGTCAGAGACTTGAGGTCGGTGAAGTTGAACATTGTTTGACTTCTGTTTGCAAGGACATTAAGGCCGTAGCAGTTGAGTGCGTCAAGATCCCGAGTCAGAACAACCGTTCTGCATTAGTAGCCTTCCTCGCTCCTCAGAGAAGACAGGATTGGGAACAGGTTTCGAGTGACAAAGCATCTGATGCTGGAGGGTTCGAGCTGATTGGTTCACCAAGCCAGCAATTCTACTCCGCCATTGAGATGCTGAATGTTTCTTCACGTGAGCTCCTACCATCCTTCATGGTCCCAACATACTTTATTCCCCTCGTTCATATCCCTATCAGCTTGTCAGGGAAGGTCAATCGACGTCTCCTCCGCGACAACTTTGCAAGAAGCATATCGAAGATTCTTGATCAATACCAGTTGAGGACCAGCACTGCAGGCATGGAAGAAGTCCCCAGAACTGCACATGATCGAGAGGTTCAAGAGATTGTTATGAAAGCTCTCAGTTTAGATACCGACTCGGTCCCCATGAACAGCAACTTTTTCAGTCTAGGAGGAGACTCGATATCAGCAATGGCGGCGTCCACACTTGCCAAACGTCGCGGTATTGATCTGACGGTTGCCACTATATTTTCATATCAGGTCTTGTCTAAAATTGCCTTGGCTTGCGCCCCAGTAACTGAGGAGGTAACAAACACTCTGAATTGCGAACCTGGAAGCACGAACCAGCTTGGAGGTGGTTCCACCAGCGACCGGATTCCTCTCAATGAACTTCCAAGCCACATACCGCAAGAGGTAGTGGGCAATGTCATCGAGGCCAGTCCTGCGACCGAGTTCCAGGTGATGACACTTTACAACTTCTACAGTCGCTATCTATGGATCTCGCTCCCTGAGGGAGTCGATCAGGATCGTCTGGAGGCCGCTTGCAACGCCCTTGTGCAGAAGCACTCCATCTTGCGCACAGTCTTCTGTACAAGTGGAGAGAAGTCCATCATCCAGTTGACTATGCGGGAAATGCCAATCAGGTTGTTGCGCTACTCAGAGGTTGAAAGCTTGGAAAAGCACTGTGCAAACGACTCTCTCGCTATGGACGTACCTATTGACGGCAAGCCTGGGTTGCAGATTCAGCTCTTGAAGTTGAGAGACTCTAGGCTCTTCCTAGCCCTGAGAATGCCTCATGCCTTATTTGATGGGATATCTTTGAGTACCATCTGCGAGGATTTGAGTTCTGCATATACCGGACAAGAGATGGCGCCCTGTGCTCAGTTTTCAGACCACACAAGACATATCTGGGAGAAGAGAACCCCCGAGACCTACCAAGTATGGAGAGATGTGCTAGGGGATACGCCAGTTACTGTTATGAGCAGAAAGCTCCTTCCTTCGTCGGCGAGAGACACTTTAGTAGGGGACGGGGAAAAGCCTCAAGGGGTGTCTGCAACATTGGAGACTGGACCAATCTCCCCACCTCCGGCTTCAACCATGGCAACATTGGTGAAGCTGGCGTGGGCAATCACACTATCCAGGCTATTCGCATCTGACGGGAGCGAAGGTAGACTGAGTGATGTTGTTTTTGGCCAGGTTGTTCATGGCCGCGGCCTCGGAAGATTGCATGAAGATCGCATCGTCGGTCCATGCCTTAACATCATCCCAGTACGAGTGCACTTCCCTCCGTCGCCCAACAAAGAAGATCTACTCTCTCAAGTCCAACACCAGCACATCCAAACGATGCCGGTACAGAATCTTGGACTTGGGGAAATCACTCGGAACTGTACTTCCTGGGAGCCTGGGACCAAGTTTGGTAGCTTCATAAGGTTCCAAAACTTCACCAACAATGATGATCCAACCTGCGACTTTGATGGACATACTTGCGAGACGGGGCTATATAGTCTGCCAAATCGCCCTTCGAACACAGCCAATGTCCTTGTGGTTCCCAAAGGTTCAGGATTAGCCATCACGATGACGCTTTCTAGCCAGGTACTGGAACAAGAGGCGGCGGATTATGTGGTTAGGTATTTTGGTGACGTGATTGAAAGCTTATCAGGGCAGGAGAATGTTTGCAAATATCTTATGTAGCTGTATGTTTCTAGAAGCCCCTTGATGAACAGATTTCCTTCAATTCGCGGCTGAAAACATAGCGTAAATACGTGCCCGCCTTTGACCTATGTGCATGTGATTGATAATTCTGCCTACACATGAAAGTACTCTGCAGGATTAGACCAGTGATTTCAGAAGCTGTGATTTATATACTGTTCGTTGCCTATCGTAGGACTCTTCAAGGGTTGAGTGGTAAAATAAAGTAGCCTAAGTGCTGGTCTAAACTTACCCAAGGTAACTAAACTTTCGTCTCTTGTGCTATCGGCGGCAAGCCTTCCGACAACGCAACGGTGCTGTAAGGTACATCTAGAATTGTAACTTCTTTTTTTCATTTGAGGGGTTTACCACCCCTGCTTTTGTGGTGTCTGTTAGCACTAACTTCCTATAGCAGGGGGTGAGCTGATGAAGAAACGTACAGCTCAACACTCGGGGTCCACATTCAGTGGATAACTCACTAAATTCCTTAAGTTCACCTTCCGCCCGTCGCTCATACTTTTTTATTTCATCCTATCCCGTAACGATACTTTCGACGTCATGACTTCGCAAAAGTTTCGTGTCGCCATCCTCCAGAACTTCATACTTGAAGAGACTGGCGGCAAACCCATGATTGACACAATTACACAACTCGTCCGCCAGTCGAAGCCTGATGCCGATATTAATGTTTACGCTCCAATCCAAGGCGATGGATTCCCCGAAATGGAAAGTCAGGACTTGATCATCTTGACCGGAGGCCCTTTCAACCTTTTGGAGAACGACAGGCCCAAATGGGTGAGCGAAACACTGGAGTACATCAAGGCAGCTACAGCGAACCGATCAAGCCCTAAGATCTTAGGGATTTGCTGGGGCCAGCAGGCTATTGCTTTAGCGCTGGGAGGTACCCTGGGCAAGTCACCTAGGGGACACTGTGTAAGTTCTGGCTGATGGGATGGAGTAAAATAAAGCACAGCTGATTTTTGCACTCAGGTTGGCGTCGAAAAAATCACAATATCGCCACAAGGAACTGCGTTGTTCAAGACTAAATCACTGGTATGTTGCTGACCAGTTTGAAATCTGGGCTAGGCTGATTGACATCACAAGAATATCCACAAGAACCATGAGATTGTAGTAACCGATATTGGGCCCCACCTTTCACCCTTGGCTCCCAATCACGAGATCTTAGTGTCAACAAGTGGACAGGTTCTTACCTTCCAGGGACACCCAGAAATGGATTTCTCATTATCCAAGATGTTTCTGGCTCTGGAAAGCCCAGCCAGGTTGGGCAAGGAATTAGAGCACGGTCTCAAGCCTATCGACTCACCTCACGACGGTGAACTCGTTTTCGAAAGGGTTATGCGATGGGCGTCTGGTGACGTAAACCTTGAGTAGGATCATATCTTAACCGTCAACAATAGTTTTATCTTACATGTAGATTAATCTTATCTCTAGTTGCGCTTCATATAATGGACATAAAACATTGACCACCAGTTGCCTCGCCTGCCCGTTCTGATAAAGCTTCAAGTGTCTTGAAAATCGATTTGGAGGTTGTGTGTTTAGGAAACTGTTCTCAGCCTTGCGCAGCGGATGATGGAGGTCCATTGAGAGATTTACGATAATAGTCTGCGAGCTGGATGGAAATCCGAGCAGCCACTCAAACTGAATATCTCTAGCAGTGGCCTGTAATTGCAGTTGTTTAGTTCGCAAGAAATTGACAGCAAGTAAATTACCCTAAACAACGGGATGACTGTTAAGAGACATGCTGTAGATAGGGTGATTTCGCTAACAGTGGACCTTTATAAGACCCACCCCCTGTAGCGCCTGCATATCTCCATTTAAAGTGCAAGGGCATTTCATTCTAACATTTAAAGGAACAATTTTATTTCTCACTGCAGCTAAAAGAGGATATTATCGTCTAGTGTTCTCTTGATTAGGGTAGTAGTCCGGCATCGCGACTTGAAGGGCTTTTTGCATTAAGAGTAATCTGCCAGTTCAGCGGCTACTTACTAGCAGTAACCTCTGTAACAGCTGCCTTATGTCTCTTATTGGTAATTACATCTTCCCTCCAAAGCCACCCCAAGCCAGCTGTAGCCCCGGGTCCCAACATAACAATTGTACAGGCAGCATACGTATAAATTTTAAGCCAGTTTGTTTGGAGCATTCCAGCGTGCTTTATATCCCAGAAGAGATAGGCCAGCCAGATGAACGTGGCTGTGAATAGGATAAAAGTCGCAATAGCAATCCAGAGAGGAAACATTTGCCAGACAAACAGCCACAATTAGCAACCAAGTGGTGTTAGCCAAAGCATCATCGCGTAAAGCGGAATGTAGTAGGTGATAATCATTATAGGCAGGATATACAGGGTATAGTTTATCTTAGTAAGCCTTATGTTAGTTACTTTAAAATTTTCAATAGGTAAGCTAATATAATGTATAATGTAATATAGGGGGCTTAAATGTGACGGTTTTAGGTTCCCAAGGGATAAACTAGTCCGTACTAGGTTTATGTTGGCAGATGTGTAGGGCGTAGATACTGAGCGTTGCGAAGTGTCACGTCTCTTAATAGTGAATAGAGCGGGTTAGGCGTATTCAGGTAAAGAAGTCTTATTGATAGCTGGTGAGCTAAGTGTTCTATCTAGTGCTAAAGGAATGTATATATACATGATGGTCTCACTGGCGTAGTCGTGAGCTTCGAGGGAAGGCTCACGATAACTCGGGTGAGCTGGTAAGCGAGTTCACGGCTAGCGTCGTGAGCTCGGGTGAGGCTCACGCAGGTGTGGGTGAGCCGAGCTCTAATTGGCGAAAAATGTGGGGTACACGTGACGTAACCGCGGGGATCGTAACACGATCTCTCCCCTTCCATGGTCTTGTCCTCGAGACCTGCATGACTTGTTTTTCCAACCACTTTTCCCATGTGAGTCTAACTTAATCCTGTATCCACCATGTCGGAGCGTTCTAACAAACGAAAAGTAGATTCCCTTGATACCGTTCCGCTGACTTCCACCGAGAAGCGTCGCAAAGCTGCCGAAGGTATCGCACAGTTTGGTTTCGAAGTTATGCCTTGTTCTCGCTGTAGTAAGCGTGGTGTAGCCTGCAAGATGATTGCGGGAAAGAAGAAATGCGGTTTATGTGTTTCTCTCGGTCGTCCTTGTGATGTGACCGGTACACCTTTGAATTCTCGTAAGTTCTCGTGGTTCTTTCTGATTTTTTATGCTGATTTTGTTTTTTATAGTTACGCGTATCATAAATGAAGCGAAACGTCTGGAAGAGCGAGAAGCGGCTGCTGAAGAATTATTGTCTTCTCGTCGTGAGGCGCTTCGTATTGCGCAGCGTGAACTAGATGAGTCTCTTTCTCAGCTGGAGACTTATCGTAAGCGAAAGAAGGAGTTGGTGTCTCGTGGGGTTGAAATGACTCGACGTGGCCTGGATTCATTGGATGAGCTTGAGGAGGCTGAGAAGGCTGAATCTTCCAAGGAGCAGTTGGTGGTTGAGGATATTAACTCGTTGGTGCATTCGGATGTGCTTGATTTTAGCTTCTTTGATTTTTCCGGTGTTGATGGAAGTTCTTCAGGAGTCGCTGGGCATTGATGAGGTTTTCCGGTGGTTCCCATGTGTTTTCGTTCTCCGGGTAGTTTTTCCATTTCACCAAATACATTGTTTGCTTGTTTTCCTTTTTCATATCTCTGATTGCCTCTGCTTCGTAGACTTCTGGTCCTTCGATTTCTTCGGGTTCGTTGCCAACTTTGACTTGTATCGTGTCGGCTGCTGATTCGAGTAAGGAAATGTGAAAAATTGGATGGAGCCTAACTTTCGGTGGTAGGTCCAGTTTGTAGTTGTTTTCTGAAATTTTCTTTGTAATTTTGTATGGTCCGATGTATTTGTAGTCCAATTTGTGTGAAGGTCGTTTTGTTTGTATGTTTTTTATGGCTAGGTAGACCATCTCTCCCTCCTTGAAGGTTGGTCCTCCTACCTTCTTGGTGTCGTAGTATTTTTTCATTCGTTTCCTGACAAATTCCAATTCTGTTTTCATTTCTTCGTGTAGATTTTTCAGTTCGTCTGCTTTCAGAATTGCGGCAGGGTTGATTGTGTCTGTTTCACGACCGTTGTGATAGGCGTCGGGAGTGAATCCAAAGTTCGCGTAGGCTGGTGTCAACTTCGTGCTTTCGTTGTAGGCAGTGTTGTAAGCTAGTTGTGCAACAGGTAGCTTTTCAACCCAATTGTTCTGTCCGTAGTTGATATAGCATCGTAAGTATTGTTCCAACACTTGATTCATCCGTTCGGTCTGTCCGTCCGTTTGAGGTCGGAAGGCTGTCGATAGCCGGTGGTTGAGTCCTAGGTGTGACATGAGTGCTTGCCAAAATTTGGCTGCGAACGTTGGTCCTCTGTCCGATAGGATCTCATTTGGTAGTCCGTGTATACTGACAATGTGTCGATAAAAGACATAGGAAAGTTCTTCTGCGTCTGTAGCTTCTTTGTAGGGTAGGTAATATGAGAATTTCGTGAGTCGGTCGACGATAACCATGATACTGTCGTAGAAGATTCCGGTTGAGGGTTCTTCTGACAGGGGCAATTTGGTTATGAAGTCCATGGTGATCGAGTCCCAAGGTCGTTGTGCTACCGGTAAAGGTTGCAGTTGGCCATATGGTTTGTGGCGTTGTGCTTTCGTTCGCATGCACACGTCGCATTGTTTGATCACCTTTTCCACTGTTTCTTTCATTTTCGGCCATCCATAGTGGTGTTGGATCCGTTTGAGGGTTTTTGTGATTCCCTGGTGTCCATGTAGGGGATGTTCGTGTATATCCCGTACTAATTGTTCTTGTAGTCTTGTAGGTACCCAGAATTTGTTCTCGTATAGGGTTCCTTCTGTTGTTGCGTGGCATCCGTCCTGTACTTCGTGTCCTTGTACGGCGTTGTTTGCTCGGTGTATTTCATTGATTAGGGCGTCGCCTGTGAGTCGTGTTGTTGTTCTTGCAATGGTTCTTGCTGGGGTGGTGAATTGGTATTCCCCGTTCCTATTTTTCTTGAGGATTTGTTCTTTGGCTTTGCTCGTGACTCCTTCTTCGAAGTCCGATCTGCGACTAATGGCGTCTGCGCGTCCATTGTCGGATCCTTTGCGATGTATGATTACGAAATCAAACTCGCATAGGTATTCAGCGTAGCGTAGTTGTCGTCGGTTCAGTTCTTGGGTTGTAGCGAAGTGGGATATGTTCTGGTGGTCGGTGTAGACCTTGATCTGATGGAGACTTCCCATAAGGTAGTGTCTGAATTCCTTGAAACAATTGACGATGGCTAGGAATTCTTTGTCGTAAATGGGGTAGTTGAGTTCTGCTCCATGTAACTTGTGAGAGTAGAAGGCGATGGGGTGTAGTACACCTTGATCGTCTCGTTGACCGATTTGTCCTCCTAGGGCAAAGTCTGAGGAGTCGGTCTCGAGTTCTATTTCTTTCTTCGGGTCGAAGATGATCAAAACTGGTTCGCTTAGTATAGCATCTCGTAGCTTCTCGAAAGCTTGCTGTGCTTTGTCGTGCCATATGAACTTAGTATCCTTCTTCGTGAGTTCCGTAAGAGGATTAGCTATCTTGCTGAAGTCTTTGATGAATCGTCGATAGTAGTTGGCGAAACCTAAGAAGCTTTGTACTTCCTTGACTGTGGTAGGTATAGGCCAGTCTCGTACTGCCGATATCTTCTTTCGGTCCATTCGAATTTCTCCTGGTGAGATGGTGTGTCCTAAGAAATCAACTTCTTTGACATGGAAGTGACTCTTTTCTGGTTCTACTAAAAGGTTTGCGTCCTGTAATGCTTTAAGAACCTTATGGACGTGTTCCCGGTGTTCTTCTTCGTTATCCGAGAAGATTAGGATATCGTCAAGGTAGCATACTACAAACACATCTAGGTATTGCCGTAGAACATTGTTAATCATCCGTTGAAAGGTGGCTGGTGCGTTTGTAAGACCAAACGGCATGACTAAGTATTCGAATAGTCCAAATTTGGTTCTGAAGGCGGTTTTCCACTCGTCGCCTTCCTTGATGCGGATAAGGTTGTAAGCGCCTTTGAGGTCGAGAGCAGTGAAGATTTGTTTTCCCTGCAGTCGGTCCTTAAGTTCCGTGATGAGCGGAAGTGGGGTCCTGTCTTTGACGGTAAGGTCATTTAATCGTCTGTAATCCACAACAAGTCGTAGTTTTCCGTTCTTCTTAGGTACAAACATTACGGGAAATCCTGCTGAGGATGTTGATTCTCGTATGTTACCTTTTCGGAGTTCCTCTTCCAAATAATCCCTGAGCGTGGTGAGTTCTAGCTCATTGAGGTTGTAGATCTTTTGAAAGGGCAGATCGTCTGATTTGAGTACGATCTCGTGGTCCCAGCGGCTGTGCTGTGGTACCTTCGTGTCCAATTCTTCTTTGAACAATTTCTCATAGCAACGGTACTCCTGTGGTACGTTCTTGAGTCGATCTTCTGTGAGTGGCGTCTTTTGTTTTTCTAACTTTGTGTTGAGGTCGTGCAGCTGTGCGCCAAATGTCGCGGCTATTCGTCTGACATGTCTTGTCTTGCCTTTTTCGTGTTTCTGTCGTGTCCCCTTTGGGGGTGGGTGAGAGTGTTTCTCACGCCGGACTTCGCTGGCTGCTTCAGTCGAAGTTTGAGATCTCTGTTCGTCGTCTGTTTCCGAATCGTCCTCTGTATCGAAGGGATCATCCATGCGGGTGATCTGGCCAGTCCTCCAATCAAATTGCGGGTTGTAGCGATGTAGCCATGGGTATCCTAAGAACAGGTCGAAGCCTGATGTTGGGGCAATGTCGAAGTCGATGTTGTGCCTTCGAGTTCCGACGAATACTTTCAAGTGATCAATCTCTCTGGTAATTTGTCCTCCGTCGTAGGCTGCTCTTTCTCCTTCGAAGTTTGTTAACGGGTTGGGCTTGTCCTTGTATCTCCATGGTAGCTGCAACTTGTTGACCGTGCGAGGGTCAATTAGGTTGGATTCAGCTCCGCTATCCAGTAGTGCGTTTAGCCACGTTCCCTTGATTCGTACTTGTATTTCTAGGCAAGTTCGTTGACCGCAGGCGGTCCTTCTGAGAGCCTTTGAAAGCACTGCTGGCTTTGTGATTGCGCTTGTCTGCGGCTCTAGTACAGCAAGCTGTTGTCTTTTCCCGGTTGGCTGGGGTGTCGAAGATCGCATTCGCTATCGTAGCATAATGCGTCGTCTGGGCATTCATTTTCTGATTGTATGGCTTCTTGGCTTTCTGCGCTCATTCGCCATTCTTCGTTTTCCTGTTGTTCCCATTGTCGTAGGGTTTCAGGGTCCGGTGTGTCCCCTCTGTCGGGATCACCCTTCGTGTCTTGTTGCCATTTTCTGATGAGGCGCTCGTCGTCCTCTTCCCTGGTTCGCAGGTTTACCGGTGTAGTCGACTTTACTCGGTGTTTCCATTGGTCGATGGAGCGTCGATTTTGGATGTGTGCAAGTGCGCGTTCTCGGGTCTCTGTGTGGGCTGTGAATTTCATCACTTCATTCTCCAAGTGCTGTTCGGATAGTCGGTATCCTACAGTGTCGATGATGGCGTACGGTCTCTGATAAACATGATTCTTGATGCTTAGGGGGAAGCAGTTGTTGCTTATTTTTTCTTGTCGGTGTAGCGCGCAATAGTGGGCCGTGCATGACATCCATGAGATTTGGTTGTGCTTCGGGCTATTGGGGTATCTCCGTAGGTCGGAGTAGGCCATAGGTCGTTGTACCATGCTGGCAGGGTTTTGTTCTTGTTCTGCCGTGATTGCCCGGATATAGACGTCATCATCTTGTACCGTTTCGGCTCGCTCTTTTGCGCGTCGTACTACTTCGTCGGTCTGTTCTGCCCACTGCTTGTCATAGTCATGTTTTTGCTTCCAAGCCTGCGCCTTTTGGTGCTTGGTGACTTTGTTTTCGTACTGCATTCGCAATTCCGCTTCTATCGCGCCGGAATAATTTGGGTCCGAAAAGTGTCGGTTTGGTTTTGTCCTTTTCGTAGGAATGCTGTTATTGTGTCGCATATCGTCGGTTCGTCCCATAGTTTCTTGCAAGGATTTGATCGTTCCATCGGGTTGCGGGATTGGTAGTTTGGAAAAGGTTTCGTCCATGAGTTTGTCCAATCCTTCGCGGATTTCCTCAGGTGTGAGGGTACTTCCCGGTTCAGGGGTAGGTCCTCTTTCCTTTCTGGTCATCGCGATTCTTTTTCCGTTGGTGGTTACTTCTTCGGTTGTTTCGGGCACTGGCTCCCAGTTTTGTTTGTTCTTCTTTCTGCTCTTTTCCGAGATTTTTCTGCAACGTTCCCTGAACTCGGGGTCATTCTGTTTTCTTTGTCTTATGTATTCGGCGTGCTTCCAGTTATCTTTCTGTCGTTTCTCCATGAATTCCGGGTCTTTGAGAGCGTTGTAGTTCGGATCTGGTTGTTGCCCGTCTGGGTAGTATTTGTTCAGAGTTTCTTGGTAGCTCATGAAGGGGTCCTTGGGCTGTTCGGGTTCTCCTGACCAATTTTGGGTTGGCGAGGTGTTATATCCTGACCTAGTCATGGCTACTCGTTTCGGGGTGCGTATAGCCATTTGTGGTTCTTCCTGTGTGTTAGTTTGTCGAATGTTCTTACCTTCTGGTACAGGTTTGTACTTCTGGTTGGTTTTCACAGGGTTTCTGCATTCCGGTTCCCGGTGTCCTTTCTTGCCGCAATTCCAGCAAGTAGGTGCCGGCCGTCCTGTGCGCATGGCGTTTACGTTCATTGGTCCTGCATGGGTTCTGTAGGAGGTGTCGGGCTGTCGAGACTTCCCTTGGTTGGCGTGGTTACGGTTTCCATTTGAGTTGTTCTTGTTCCAACTAGGGTTGTACGATCCTCCTTGCTTGCTGGCTTGCTTCTCTTTTCGTCGTTCGAACTGCTGGTTGTCGATTTCTACAGCCACAGCAGCGAGGTCGTTCAAGTTTTTGGGCTTGTCCCTTATGTAGACCATTGCGTCTTTGACTTCTGACTTGAGCCCGAGGTATACCTGTGCCATGTGGGCTGCTTCATTCCAATCGAGTTTAGCTGCTTGGAATCGGTACTCCGCGAGGTAGGCTGCTGCAGACCCCTTCTGGGTTAACTGTCGAATTTTCATTTCAGCTTCTCGTTTCTCATCGGCAATGCCGAAGGCATGCGTGAGTTCTTTTTCGAAGTGTTCGTATTTTTCGTAGACATAGGTAGTCATTTCTTTTCGGGCGTAAGGTGGATTGTTCACAAAATCTCTGACGATGGGTTCCATGAGTCTCTGAGCTTTGTCCTTGAGGAAGCTCATGGCGTGTCTGACTCTGAGTTCATCGGTGCTGAACTGAATTGGGTAGTACATCTGGTAGCTGCGTAGACTGGTGAGGAATCCTTGTAGTTTCTCTGGTTCGCCTCCATATGGGTCAGGTTGGCGAGGTCGAAGGATTTCTCCTGGGTCTTTTCCAGTCAAAGCAAGTGCTGCAGTGTGTTCGATGTGTTCCTTGTAGAGTCGTTGGCTTTTCTCTGCTTCCTTGCCGAGGTTTTCGGCAATTCCAGCGATGTTGGTCACTCTTCCTTCCAAATCTTCGATTTTGGTTTTGGCTACTTCAGAGTTGTATCTGGCTGCGTTAAGAAGTTCGTCGTGCTGTTTCTTGAGCTCTCGAATCTTTCGTTTGAGCTTGGTAACTTCATCCTCATGGCTGCTCGGATGAGCTGGGGCAATTTCTTCTTCTTCCTCATCTTCGGTGTCCATGGGGAGGTTGAGTTCCTCCTCCAGGGTAGGATAGGTGTCAGGTGGAGTTGCCTGAGGTGGCTGTTGGCCATGGGGTGCGGTAGCGGGTCGGTTTGGAGTGGAAGGTGCCATTGCGTAGGTATTGCTCAGTGTTACGCGGTACAGTCTGAACAAGAGCTATCAACGTGTGACGGTTTTAGGTTCCCAAGGGATAAACTAGTCCGTACTAGGTTTATGTTGGCAGATGTGTAGGGCGTAGATACTGAGCGTTGCGAAGTGTCACGTCTCTTAATAGTGAATAGAGCGGGTTAGGCGTATTCAGGTAAAGAAGTCTTATTGATAGCTGGTGAGCTAAGTGTTCTATCTAGTGCTAAAGGAATGTATATATACATGATGGTCTCACTGGCGTAGTCGTGAGCTTCGAGGGAAGGCTCACGATAACTCGGGTGAGCTGGTAAGCGAGTTCACGGCTAGCGTCGTGAGCTCGGGTGAGGCTCACGCAGGTGTGGGTGAGCCGAGCTCTAATTGGCGAAAAATGTGGGGTACACGTGACGTAACCGCGGGGATCGTAACATTAAAATACTAATCCTATAGACTTAGCTAAGTAGGGTAAATAGAGATAGTCTGCAGAAGAATTAGCTAGCACTTAGGATTTATAGGAGAAGTATATAATTAAGCTGCAGTTAAAGTATTACTATAGTAGTTTAACTTAATAGCCTATATAGAGATAATAACCCTATAATTAGTAAGGAAAGATATAAGCTACCTTTAAGCTACTAGATTATATCTAGATATAATTAATATAGAGAATATATTAATTAGTACCTATCTAGTAAATATAGTTAATTAGTAATATTAGTTAAATAGAAGAGTTAGTAGAAACCTATAGGCTATTAAGCTAGTTAATACTATAGAAAGTATATAATATAGGAACTAGATTAGTATCTACTAATAATTTACTAGCCTTAAGTATTTGTAATAGCTATAGAACTAGTTAACTAATATTTAATATTATTTTAGTAAGATATAAGAGGCTAAGCATAGGTAATACTACTAGGGCCTTCTTAATCTTACTTTTCTTCCTATTCTTACCTTAGGTTAAATTAAAGGGTATATTTTTACCTAGAGATACTCTTAGTAGAGGAAGATATTCTAGTATAAATTCCGAGTTAATTAAGGATCTTGATTACATAGGTTAGGTTTAGATACATTAACATCTACAACGCAGAACATTAGAAAAGTAAAGAAGTAGGCGGAGCTTACATAACTGCTATTTAGACCTATGCCAATAGACGCACTAACTTAAGGAGCAATTGTATCTCGGCGCTCTAGTAATACATAATCAATCCCAGCTTTCTAGTATATTTTCAATAACATCCCTTAATATCTTAGCTTATAAATCATACCTCAAGCGCATTTGCAAGTATAAGACCAGCAATACCACAACCAGCAATAATAACCTAGGAAATCTATTTAATTAGGCATAGTTAAGTCATTAGCCAAATAAACAATCTAAGTTACGTAACTGTGATGGTAGATAAACGGGCTAATAAGAATAGACTTGACGATTTTAAAAACGATGCTGCGCGTAATTCTTAACGTATTGTAGTATAACGCCTAAGATATAAGGTAGGTGTCTTCTTTGCAGCTGACCTTTGGCTGAAAGCTTATCTCCACCCAGTATAACCAAGGTGTGATGCTACATAAGAAAGAGAGTTTGTAGTAGCTAACTGCCTTAGGATTATAAAGGCTGATTATAAGACATATTGATAACTCGATCCACATGCTCGTAATTCGAAGTGGGTATGGGGGGCGGCGCAAATCGTTCCCATATTGCAGCAGCGCCTGATTCCTTTCTCTTCGCTGTTGCTTACCGTAACGAGGTAAAACGCGCAGTCAGTGTCAGTTCTCAGCCAGATTCAATTTTAAATAACACTTATCAAAACGTATTTCAGGCGACATACCAACTACCTACACAGTAGCCTAAGATAAGCTTTTTAGCTTATTATCTGATTAGGTCACACGCAGACCATCGCATAACCGTAAAGCAGCAGCGCTATACCTTCTTTATCATTCATCTAGCTTCCGGCTGCAGACTTTATTTACAAAACACCATTTCACATCCTAAGTAGGAGCATTACATGCTCCCTCGTATGGATACATTGGAGGGCCAGGCCAGCCACATCCAAGCCCGCTTAATAGATCTCCGTATCTAGACGGACATACCTCTCCCGTGCCCACACGGAAATAATATCTCTATGGCTCTTTCCAGGCTGGAAGTTCTATACACTAGGCAGCTATAAATATGTTAATAGATGTAGAGTTAACTGTAGAAAATAAGTTAATCTACTGAGTAACACTGCCATAGCACCTGAATCGGCATGTACCAATTAAGCCTTACTCTTACAGGTGATCAGAGCTAGTTCAGCCTATCAGCACACTTGGTGGATTTTGAGTTTGCTTTCGTTGCCTTGATGCGACTGGAAATGTTGCCGCCATGTGGTATCGACTCCCTCGGTATTACTGTTGACAGTTTATCATTTACATACGCCCGCCGTCAAATCTCGTAAGTTCTTCTACCTATGATCCATTATGGTCTGGCACAGGGTTGAAAATACATTCAGCTGAATTAACCTGGCGTTCAGTCCGCCGGAAAAAGGCGTACTTCCTTTCGATAAACAGTATGACAAGCTTAGAACCTTTCACGGCAGGGGAGGCCAGCTAATTAAATCAAAGGCACCTAGACCAAATTGCCGACCACGACCGGATCGGCTAAATCATCCAATTCCATGATCTTGAGAGAGTAGGTCGTCTTGCTGCGGTCAGATTTCTTGCTTCAACTTGTGAATCCTGCACTTACTGCCTCCGTGGGCTTCATATATCGTGTCACAGGCAGGTCAATGCTACAAAAGACATCAGCGGCATAATTCAGCCGTATGCAACATTGCCAGTTTTCTATCCTTTTCCGTCACCAGGCGGACTGGTTGACGGGGATGCTAGTTTTGCCAAAATATTGCCTTGCATCTTGCTGGATGTCTGCAACTCTAAGAGCACTTCTCGGTGCTCAGACTCAAGCCGGCGGCGTTATGCTTATGATTGGCATCGCTGTGATAAATCATTTCCAAGTCATAAAAATGTCATATCCCAAGGCTTATGAATTGCACATCGTTGCACCAAATTATGTAGCCCTGATCATCGGGCCCGCGTTGCCAAAGGAGTCTAACGGAGCGATGCAATACGTTTATGGTCGCAGATTCTAGAAGCGGTCACTGTTTTGCCGTACTTCGCCCTGTATCATGCCGGCTGCAGCCCATTGGCTTCTTCCCTGTGAATGAGCCCCGGATGCTTTGGTCGCGTTTTCATAAACTGAGCTATAAGTTTGAACATAAAATGCCAGCATCTGCTCGCACTTTTCCATCTAAGAAGCAAGATCCTTCCAAAACCTCACAACTCCAGCTCACCAGATAATTTCTATTAAAACAAAACAACAATGGCTAAGATGATCGCAACCCCCCTCCTCGCTATTCTCATCAACTTCGGAAACTTAGCCCTTGCTCAGCCCAACCCCAACTCTGCAATTTTCATTAGCGATTTCGACTGTGGATTAGTCGATGGCAATGGAAATTTCGTATCTGCAGATAGATCAAGGGTTGTTATCACACAGTCAGGTATGGGATCGGTGTGAGCAGCAATCACTGGTTCTCAAGACAGAACGACTGATACTACCTATAACCAGGCAACCGCAATTTAGTCTGCGAAAGTGACGTCACACCACCATCCGATGGGAGGGCCGAGATTTACAACTTCAAGAACACTGGTGCTTTATGTGGTACTGTAGGGGGTTTTCGAACAGACAAGTGGCAGCAGACTATAAGCGCAAGCGGCAAGACCACGCTAATATGTCAGACCAAGCCATAACTTTCTACATAGCTGGCGGTGTATGGCTTCTTTTTGCGCTGGCTTTGGTACGTAAAGGAATCACTGTATACCGCTGTGGTCATCAAGCTGCTGAAGGAGCAGTTGCAGTCACAAATGCAGTCGCAGTCATAAGGAAAGAAGGGAAAACCAAAGCAATATATTGCCCTCAGCAATACACAAAGCATTGTTGTTCACCTATATAAAATGCTGCCAAAAGCAATATATTATGTCTTTACAGATAACCTCTTCTCCTCACTGAATCTCTTCCGTACCCTTTGCGAGACTGGCTACGATGCCATAGGCATAGCGCGACCTAAATGCGGCATCACGAAGCAGCTAGAGGATGCCAAAGAGAATGATAAAGCTGGCAAGGGTTAGGGTTAGGGTTGACATATAATAGTCAAGACCCTTTCTTCCGCATTTCACTATTTCTTTCCTGAGTTTCTCTAAGGCGCAAGTCCTAAGGTATACAGCTGAAAATAATACAATATTCGCAGATTATGAACCTAAATGCTAATGAAGGTCCGGTCTACGGGTATATATCGTGACTCATGCTCCGCATTTCACTAACTCCAAGCTAATGCCAGCTAACCCCAAGTGTGGGATTAAGGTGATTTTAAGCCAATCAGCTACTCGTCTTAGCATCTAACGATTAAGCGTAAAAGTTAAGCGAGATTATTTATTTTAGTGGCCGATTGTAGATAAATCGCCTCTTAATAGTTCTTAGGGTACTAGGCCTAGGCTGATCACGCATGACTTTACGCTGGAAAACGGCGTGGATGCATTCAGGACAGCGGCTGACCCGAATAGCGGGTCAATCAAAGTCATTATCCGGCATTGAAACTTTAAATGAATTCAAGTCCAATGTTACTAAGTTTGACTTCATGTGTGCAACCTAGAGGACTGGTGTGTGGCCATAGCTGTTGTGTGACGGACCTAATTCTCGTGTTCAAAGTTCGCAAACGTCAATTTGATCAAGGCTGGTTCCATAGCTTCCGAAGTGGCCGAGAATGATTCTTTCACGAATGGCTTATTGTCCTGAACTTGAGTATGCAGGGTAGTCACTCGGAGACGGGCCACCTTTGTAAGCGCCGATTATAATGACCGTTAGTTCCTTGTAGGTTGGATATCCGGTTGAACATGCAATGTCAAAGAGGTACTTTAGTTTCGTAATACTAAAAGCAAAATAGCTATGTTATTTTTCAAGCTGAGGTGCAGTGATCGGCGGTTGCAAGAATTTGCTTCCTACGACGTCCCCAAGAATGAATATGTGCCTAAGCGAAATTTGTAACAGACCTAGCTTTGAATCACTCATGACCATCATCCTAGCTCAGAAGATGCGCGTTCTTAGCCAAAAATTCTTTCCAAGAGACCGGCTTGAGGTCAACCTTGGAAAGTAAATTCAAAGACTCCTGCAGGCTTCTGCCAGCCTAATAACCGGGGTCCTCAATGAGTAGATGGTTTTCCAACATCTCATCTGCCATCGCTGCTGGTAGAAAGCTCCTTTACGTTCAGGATCAAGCTGCATGTAACGAGTCTTGTTGCCTGTTACTTCCTCAAACTCAGATAGGATCTGATCTGGGGTATAATAATCGGCAGCCGCAAGGATTTGCTTCCCGAGCATCTCTGACCGCTCACGCATAGCTGCCACGACTTATTTCCTGTGAAGAATCATGTCTATTAGTGAACCGATCTTGTACGGAAGATGAAGAAGAGAATTAAGAATGTACCAATGTCAGAGCTGATACCAACCAAAGGAATCTTGGCCCTGTTGCTAAAGGGGTAGGCTAGGGAGAAGACGCCGTCTTCTCCCCTTTTCAACATCTGCAAGGCAGTAAAGTTGGTCATGAAGTACCCTGGCAGGATGAATGTGCTTGAAATGTTCTTGGAACGGATGTAACGTTCCACATCAGCTTTCATGTCGAAATGCAATACATGCTTGAGTCGCCCACTAGTCTCATCTGTCACATGGAGAAGGGACGAGAAGATGAGGTGCTGTATTCCAGCTCCCTCTGCGGCGTCTGCGACATTCTTCCCGTGGTTGAATTCCTGGCTTGGACCGCCTGACATGAAGTCGGGGGTGGTAACCAAGAAAACAGTATGAGATCCCTCGATAGCTTTGGCGACGGAATCCTTGGAGCTCAGATCAGCCTATTAAGGTGGTTTTAGCTTTGTATGGCGGCAGATACATCATTCCCACTTACAACTTGAACGTTAACTCCCTTTGCAACGAGAGCTTGGGATCATCATAACATAGGATAAACCAGTGCTGTCTACTATCTATTACTTTACATAGTGGGTGCTTGTAACCTGCGATACAATAACATAAAGGCCAATAAGCATATGATATCGCGAGGTCCGCAGCTTATTATTACTTGAAGATTTCCGTAACCAACCTCGGCTTATTACGTTATATCGAAAATTCCCTTCACTAAACACGAATAATTATCCCTGATATAAATCGAGATTAATTGACTAGATATAAGTTTTTGCTAAGTTAACGTATTCTTGTATTGTTAAATAGAAATCTACCTGATACGGATAAGCATGCCATTGAGTAGCTCTAAAGTTAACTCAATTATATACGAACTTAAGCCTAAGAAGTCTAAGAATACCAAAAGCCAAGTCACGCCAGCACCAGAAACTCCTAAGCGCTACAAACTCGTGTAAACGCGAGAGTATCGATGTCCACCTCAATTCCAGTGAATTCTCCATAGCAGGATAGGCCAAACTGTAATTCTGCCTGCGCGATAGTGTCGTCAGAAGTACTAAATTTAACGCTACCCGACCTCCAGCCACCAACGCTGTCGTACATTTCACCGTAACTGCTTAATTGCCCAACCGTGAGCTGAATATTGCAGGTGTAATCGGCACCAGAGCTGACACTGACAACTCTGTAATAGTAGGAAAATTCATAGTCACCATTCAGATTCTGCAGAGTCTGCTTGATGTAGTAATCGGGTTCACCGTTGCTAAATATCGCGGAGCTGTTTGACTTTGTGTTAGCAGTGGGCTGAGGAAGCGATTTCCAGAAGAACGTACAGTGCGTTTTTGCCGGATTGGGGCTGGCTTTGGGTGACGTAGGCGTTGCTGGTCCAAGGTGTAATGTCGTCACTGGTGCTGTCGTCAAAGTTTGGGTTCACAAACAACTGAGTTTCGACACAGACTGCAGCCGCGGTGGTGGTAGTAGGTTTTTCTTCGGTTGTAGTTGTAGTATCCTCCAGGGTTACAGTGGCGGTATCTGCCAGTGTTGTGACAGTAGTCGAAGCGATTAATGTAGCCGATGTGTCAGCAGCAAGCGTCGAGGTAGTCTCAGTAACGCTTGTAACGGCGGTCCTCGTCGGTCGACAGGGACCGGCTTCAGCGCCGAGAAGCAGCGTAACAACAACTGCTAGATTGAAGGTGATAACGCGAACCATAGCGTTAGATGAGAAGTAAATATGAAAACGAGCGGACGCAGCTGCAGATATTACAGCTTAAGGTTTGAGGATGGAGATATTGAGAGGTTGCGAGAGGTAAGTCTAAGTTAAAAGTATTTAGTAAAGACATTTCCCCCTTTTACTAACCTAGCTTCTAAAATTAATATTAACTAGTTGCTTTTTACAGCTGTAGTTTTACTGTCGCTAATCAATAACGGCCTAGTATAACGCTATTATCGATAATTCAGTACGCTATTGTCAATAGTTCAGTGTGATGTGGGGGGAAAGGCGGGGCATGGCGATTGAAGTAAAAAAAGGATTAAGATAAAAAAGGAAAGCGTTAATTGGCTGTTACTATAAGAAAAAAGGCAAAGTAAAGAGAAAACAAACAAAAGAGAGTTTTATTCCCTGGCCAGAGCCACGGCAGTAGCAGCAGCAACAGCAGACTAGCTAGGGAAGTGCTTGCAGGGGGTTAAAGACGACTGCCCTAACGTTCGCCAGACTAAACAACTCGCCGAAAGCCCTTCTGGCCACACTATATATGGAGATGGATAGACAACCGCCGCGACTTATGTTCCTCCGGATCTCGATTAAGATGAGTTTAAAGACTGGCTTTAGAAGTGGGATAAGAAGAGAGTTGTAGAACGATCGTAACCTTTCTGCGACTAAGTGATGTTTCTAAGTTTTATTGAACTACCAAATGAGACAGAAACAGAAAACGAGCTCTTCAAAGTTAGAGATGGGACTTACCACCAGCCACAACAACACTGGTGCTTCTTGGCAGAGATTGTGGACTTCGGGACACTCATACGTCTACAGATGGATGTCAAGGATGTCGCTGGCCAGAGAATCCCCATCTTCTTCCATACAGACAGGCGTGGCAGCGAGATAGCACCGTCGCAGCTATGCAGAGGGTATACTATCGCGGTCCTCTATGCAACGCAACACGCATTCGCGTTTTCAGAACCAGGAATTCGTGTGGAGAATCCTGCACTAATCAAGGTATTACCTCAGTCACAACGTTACAGCAGCTTGCTAACTATTACCTTCAGACTTTTTCACTGCCGCTGGACGAGTTGCTTGCCTTGAGCGACCGAGTCCAGATGTTCTCGGCAGAAACAGATGGCATGACAACTTGCCACGTGTGCAACAAACAAGTCACATCTCTAATGAAATGTGCAAAGTGCTCCCTGTTCTGGTACTTTAACGGGGTAAGATAATCGCCTCCCGCTACTTCTACTATACGCAAATGCTAATCAGATTGTATCAAGCTCTGCCAGAGAGCCGGGTGGATTGAGAAGAACCACAAAGCAGACTGTAAACTACTCCGTGATAGTGATCTCAAGGGACTCCTCTCGCTTAACGAGAATAAAGTGGAAGGCCTCGTTAGATTTCCCATGCCTCTTTCAGGACAGCAGTAGGGTGTACAGATACTTGTTGGAGACGATGACTCAATGTGATTATGTATCTACTTTAGCATAACGGTGAATCGCTGCCGGACAACGAGAAGATCCGGAAGCTTGTTTGTATTGTAAATAGTTCATTGTCCAGTAAAACTCCTTTCTTTTCAACTAATTAGTTTTCATTATGATTCTGAAAGGATTGTAAAAGTGTCTGTTGTAAGAGCGGCAGAATGTCAATTATTCTTTTGCCTTCCATTTCACTGAATCCAAGCTCCCGGTTAATAGTTGCCTGTAATTTGGTATGAGCCTCCGAGGGAATACCTCCATCTATAAACTTGCTGTAATCGGCAATTGTTTCTGAGTACCCTACGGTTGTGTTAGACCCTTGGCTGTAATCAACATCTTCATATAGACTTGTTAGATGCCTGTATCGTAGATTGTGGTTTTGTTATGCTACTCACATGGAGAAACTGCCAGTGCATCAGCGTCTGGGAAGACTATCCTGTACATCTCGTGCCATCGTTGAGTATCGTGACCCCCTTCATTTGAATCGGCCTCGGCTTTGGTTCGCTTCCTAGAACGGAGGCGACGTTCCTGGTCAGCGGTTATGCCCTCAATTTCTGTGGGTTCCCGCAATGCGCAAGGTTGCACAGAGCGGACATGTTCTTCAAGCGCAGCAGTATTATCGAAACAAGACAGACAGCGCGAACATCGGTACCGTGGAATAAAGTGTTTTCGAAATAGATGCTCCCTTAAAATTATTAGCAACCTATCCAGGATCAGCTACAGTAGGGGGACTTACTTTAATCTATGAAATTGGAGCCAGCCCCTGGAACATGTCTTTCCATACTTGTTCGGGTCTCGTCTAAAGAAGGGACAAGCAAAAGGGGAGTTATTGTCCTTTGTGTCCCCGATGTTTGTGTTCTGGGTCGTCTGCGTTGCAGATGTAAGGCGATGGCTTAGATCGCTAGAAGAAGTCGACGGTAAACCACAAGATCCACTAAACGAGGTGGACCTAGATCCCTGCCGAAATAGTGATGAAGAACCACGACTGACGCCAGTGGGATTTGAGCCAGTGACAGTGCTCGAGCGCTTCTGGCCCTGGAGGCTCATGAGATTTCCATTGTGTGATCCCTGAGTAAACATGGTATCGACGGCGATATTCAGAGGATTCCTCCCGGATAGGTATGTTGCATCTGATCCGGAGCGGTTATAGAACCTTACCAGGCTTTGCCTTACTTCGGCTGCTGTCGCTCGACGGACCGGAACCTCACCATCTGTCTCAACAACTAGCATGCTGTCTTTGATAAGGTCAAGGAAATCGTGGAAGAATGGCGAACAAGCCCTATGTTGATGTAGTGATGCCATCCACTGCTGAATGTCAGGAAAGAGATTTTGGGAAGAGAAATCACAATAGCTTGCGGCTAATGCTTACATGGACTACCTCATGCTTAACTTTGCTGCAAATGTTGCCTGTTTCCGGAGCCCCAGTGAGCTCAAAATAAGCATCGTCAGCTTCGAGGTTATTTCGTTTATATTCTCTCAAAGTGGAAAACTCCATAACTCCTTTCCAGCCCATGAAGTACCATGTGAGGAACTCGAGGTAAACACATCCCAGCGCCCATATATCGTAAGACCTCGATAGAAGTCCGTCAGGCATGTCAAACTCAGGAGCACGATAGGTTGGGGAATTCCCCATACCAACGGGTGAGATGTTAGACAGGGACCTTCTGTTATGGAAACGCGTAAGTCCAAAGTCAGCGATCTCCAAGACGCTAATGTTAGTATTTGGCCCGTTCCGGAACCAAAGGATGTTCTCTGGTTTGATATCTCCATGTCTGCCATAGGACTGTGACGAATGCGACTGCCGGTGGCTTGGCTGTAAGGCAGCTTCGTAGGCATAATCGTCACTTTGGTCAGGTGGAGGCTCATGGATGATGTTCAACCCCTCAGCCATGCCTTTGCACTGTTTGGCTACCCAGAGCCCGTAACGTCGATCAATGGATGGGTTAGGGAACATGGCCCAGTAGCGTCGTAGGTTTGCATTCGCCCAAGGAAACAAAAGATGATAGCTGTTTTGTACTCAAATGTAGCAAGAAGCGGAACTATATGTTTTTGTCCACTTAATCGCTTGAGAGCATCTACCTCTCTTGAGAGCATCTCACGACTGCGAGAGTGGAGGCGTTTAACCGCAAAGGCAGAGTCGGAATCGTGGGCTTCCTGCGGGACAATAGTCAGCAAATCTCAGTCAGTGTACCCGAACATTTTTACATACGGCGATGTGATGAAAGTTGTGATGGGCTGGGTGGATCTTGACTTTGAAGATAGATCCGTGGCCTCCTTGGAAGTCCTCATCATCATCCATGTCAACGTCGCGAGACGAATCCTCAATGAACGGCAGGATGGTTTGGTCTGCGAGAAAGTAGGTGCGCACTGCCCGCTTGTTTTCCCACGAGAAGAAAGGCGACATCATCATCCACTGACACCCCTCAAATGAATCTATCATGAACGGTGACCACTTGTGAAGACATTCCAGAGGTCTGTGAGGCTGGAACTTTCGCCTGAGTTCGTATCGGCCCTTCTTTTTCCCTAGCTTTTCGACCTACCCTAGAGGCCTTAGCTAGAAAGCTTCCTACAGCTACCTTAGTTGCGTACCTAGATGACCTTTATATCCTTAATAAGGCACCTACAGGGGCACTACAGGCAGCTAGGGAAGTCTTACAGGGCTCCCCAGTACAGCTTAACCCTACTAAAAGTAAGGAATGGTCACTAGAAGACCTACAGCTACAGGGTTTACAGGCATTAGGGACCTTTATAGGCCCTATAACCGGCAGAAGAGCCTTCTTAGCAGGAAAGCTAGCTACCCTAGAGAGAGCCCTAACAGCACTACAGGACCTCCCTAAACAGCATAGCCTCCTTCTTCTTAGGGGAAGTATACAGCTTCTTTTAAGGCACTTACAGCGGCAACTGTGCCCTATAGGTCTTGATGACCTGTGGGGAGAAGCTGATACCCTTATAAAGGAAGCTATTCTAGCTATAGTAGCTAGAACCCCTAGTGAGGTCCCTAAGGAGCCTAATCTATCCCTTATAGCCTTACCTACCCGGGAGGGCGGTCTAGGGATTCCTCTACATAAGGAGCTAGCTGCACAGCTATATCAGGCAGCTATAAGAGCCTCTCAACCTACCCTAGCCAAGATTAGAGCTACAGCTACAGGGGATCCCCCCCCTATAGCTCCTATAGCTACAGAAGGACCTACAGCGAAAGAGGTCCTTATAACCGCTAATAAGGCTAGGCTAGAGACCTTCTTACAGGACCTTCCTACCCTATACCAACAGGCTAGGCTTGAAAACGCTAGCTATCTCGGCCGTAAGTGGCTCGGGGTCTTGCCCACTAAGAAAGCCCTATCTTTTGCAGACTCGGAGATCACGGAAGCCCTCCGAAGCCGGCTCTTTTACCCCATTAAGCCCCCTAGCCTACCCTGTAGCTCCTGTGGGGCTATAGTGGCTTTCCAGCACCAAGATACCTGTAAGGGCGCTATAAGAAGGTGGACGGCAAGGCACGATACAGTGGTTAGAGCCTTCTATAGAGCCTTAGCTACAGAGCCTACGCTAGAGGTCCAGAAGGAACCCTTAGTGGATAAGGCAACTAGCTTACGGGCTGATATAGCGGTTACTATAGGGAATAGCCGCTATTTCTACGATATTCAGATCGTAGCCCTAGCAAAGGATTCAGCTAGGTCAGACCCCTACGAGACCCTTAGGGAGGTTGCAGAGGAAAAACGCCGGAAATACAGAACCCTAGGGGCCTTCTTTCAGCCTATTATTATCTCTTCAGGGGGCCTTATGGAGCTAGAGACCGCTAAGACCTACCGGAAGTTACAGGACCTTATAGGGCCTGTAGCAGCTGTACAGCTTGATTCCTCTATAGCCCTAGCTCTTACAAGGACCCGGGCTATCTCAGCAGCCTCTATTAGCAAGGAAGCCCCTAGAGGGATAGCTAGTTCCCTCTGGAACCCCTCTAGATGGGACCCCTAAGGCTCCTTATAGCCTTATCTATCCCCTATAGCTACTACCTATAGTAGCTACTTACCCTCTATAACCTTCCTTTACCTTATTTTTCTACCTTATTTTCTTACCTTATTTCCTTACCTTATTTCCTTACTCTATTTCCTTACTTTATTTCCTTACTTTTTCCTTTACTTATTTCTTTACCTTATTTCCTTACTTTATCTCTTTACCCTATAGCTAGCTTTATCTCCCTTACTTACCCTATACTGCTTATATAGCTCTTATTTCCTTACTTTCCTTATTTTCTATATCTCTCTATAGCTATAGTTATCCCTTTACTCTCTTATACTGTATATAGTACCTAGAAAAGCAATCGGGCAGATAGCTTAGATAGGTTACCTAACCCTAATCCAAACCCTAACCCTCATCAACCCCCTCTCCACAACTCTTACCCCTAACTTTACTTACTTACTTTCCTACTCTCCTACTCTCCTAAAAAACCCTTAACTCTACTTACTTTTCTACAAATAACCCTTACTTAACCTTCGAACCCCTGTTACTTCTTTTCCCTGCTTTAACAACTCCCCTACCCAATTACAACTCTAACCACTCTTTTAAGAACCCTCAACTACCTTACCCTTCCCTACCTTCCCTACCCTCCTCTTTCTCTTATCCTTTACCTCTTCACTTAACCCTTACTTACTTTTCCTTTCTCTTTTACTACTTTTTAAACACCTACTAACTCAACTCCTCTTTAACTACCTTACTACCACCCTAACACAAACGCCTTAACCTCCTCCTTCCTTCCTCAAACCCTTAACCCACCCTACCACCCCTACCACCACCACCACCACCACCACCACTCACAACCCCACAGCGCTTAACCCCGTCAAGCGTTTACCCTTAATCCCAACAGTCTTAACGCACCTTGACCGCAACACGTTTAACCTTCTCTTTCCTCTTCCACTTCTTCCTGCTTCGCACAGCTTTCACGTCAGCGGTTAGTCTGCCTAACCTTCTCAGCGCTAGCGCGCTGCACCGGCGGACTGCAAACAGGCTATAGGGTAACCTACTATTAGCTCGGCAGTATATTCGTCGTTTTGCTTGTTAAATACGTTAATTCTATCTACTATGACTCAATGATAAGGACCAACATATACCCATCTTTGAAACAAACCCTGTCTCCTTCCATATATCTTCTAATAATACGACAGTAATAGTTTGTCATCCTGGTAGCAATAGTTATTCGTAGGCTGTATTTGTTATTACTACTGAGAGTATTGGTATGTCGTTGAAAGTGGAGAAATTGCCTGCCTCAGATTACGGGATACCGCGCTAGTTTTATGCCCTCCTGATAGTCGCCCAGCCATATCGCAAGGTCTGTCCAACTATCATAATAGTAGGTAATGGAATAGATAGCATGGAGGTTTATCTATCTTTTCTTCTTACTATGGTAGTCCAGAATTACCTCTTTCTTAGCATTAATCGACAAGGCGCTTATACTCCATATATCCTATGTGTATTTTCCTCAATACTCTTCTCACACTATCTCTTCTCTCTACTACTTACGTTCTAACTCTTTGACTCTTCCCGGCTCTCTTACTACTGCCACTGTCCTGTCCCAGGATGATACCACTTCTGGTATTGCTTATACCAAACCCATTCGGACTGCTCTTGCTGCTGCTGCTGCTGCTGCTGGCCAGACCACGATACTCCACTGCCGTATCCCGCTGCCCCGTATGTCGATGCTCCACCCCCGTATCCCGCCATCTGGGATGTTGATCCACCACCTCCATATCCAACCGTCCCAGATGTTGATCCTCCCACCGTAGGGTAGGTACCACTAGACAGACTAGTATCTAGAACCGTTCGCTTACCTCTTTTAACCATAACGCTCTCCCCCTTCACCGAAACATTATCATAACCTCCAGGGCCTCTTCCTACCCCCTCAAGGTAGATGTGCACTTTCTTTCGACCACCACTCTGCCTGCCCTGGATCTGTGCACTGATGTGATTCTTATTAGCTTCTGTCACCCCAGTCGCACTGTTGGTAGTTGTCTCGTGTGGTGCGGCTCTATAATTGTCAACTGTTAGTTTCTCCTTTCTAGATTCTGCTCTAAGGGCCCATACGTGATTAAAGCATCTGCATTTCCTAGTCGATATGCAAGGAGGTATACAAAGTTCTCCGATAGAGCTTTCAGCGTGTGCAGCGGCGCTGCAGCAGACACTGCCTTACTCTGCAATCTAGACATGGCTTGACCTTCCCCACCGCACACGGATACTATTAATATCGCCTTTATAGCTATCTGCTGGAAGACAGTATGGGTATGACATGATATGTTTCCTGGGCGTTAGGATTGATATGCTTTTGATATAATGGGGCTATATCTGGTCCTGGAATAGTAATAAATAAGGAAAAGATGGAAGAAAGATAGGTCAATAGATAAGATAGGGAAGAAAGTAAAGATGGCTGGTGTAAAGAATATGAAACCTTAGTATTGGCCCGTTCTAGTAGGAAAGAATTTATAGCTTTGATATCGAGCCTTTGTCTGATATAAATAGTTGTATGAGGCCGTGGAACTGCTTGAGCAACTGCTTCAGTGACAGTTTAATTCTGGCCTTCCTCCTGTTATATATTGTATAGGACTCGACTACGTCGAGAGAGCATTGTTTGATGCCTGAGGCGCGATCATGGGAGAAAGCCCTGCCTGCAACCCAACGATTACACCCGGGATCACTAAGGAGGTGCGCTGTGTATCCCTGCCGCGGCGCTTAGGTTGGCGTTACGCCCACAAGACTCTCGTAGGAATCGCTGGCTGGATTGGATGGCAGATAATTATAGCACATTACGAACGGAGTTGAGGACCTTCACAGAGCGGCATGTAAAACACGGCGGGGTGGCTCTTACCGCTGAGGGGTTGAATAGTAGATAGCAGGCTACGGAATAGGCTAACCTCCAAAGCCAACCATCCTAGAATCCATAAGGTTTATTTATGGTACCTGGGTTAGAGCCAACAGTCTTTGTGTATTTATAGAAGTGTCTAGTTGTTGTTCCTTGTTGTGGTGGGGTATGTATGGATATATATCATTGGCTGAACCCAGAAGTGGGGTTCCGGTAATATTAGCCCCCGCTCTGCTCAATCTGCTAGCTAAGAGCTTTTTCAATCACGGACCACTATCTATATGTATATATATATACACATACAGGCTTTTATCCCCGAATTTCAACCTAAAGGCTTTATAACTACTCTTGATATGATGAGTGAACCAGAGGCAGGAGCAGGACCCAAAACGGCAACAACGCCCTCTGAGAGGATTGGGGCTCCTGATCAGGGTGACTTTGTAGACTCAGAGGATGAGTACGAGTTCGACGAAGTGGCAGAAGACCCGGAGCTGTATGCCCAAGGTTTATATTATCCTACATATATTGGAGAAATTCTTGCCAACAGGTATCGCATAGACCACAAGCTAGGTCATGGTGGCTTCTCTGTTGTCTGGATGGCTTATGATATGCTTAGCAAGAGGGATGTTGCCCTCAAGGTTATGGTATATGGAGACGCTGGAGAGCATGAGTACCATGTTCAACGCGAGGTCGCCAACGCTGTGTCGGATACTTCTCGTCTTCTGCTATGCCAGGACGCCTTTATTCTTTCGGGCCCGCATGGCCATCATCGAGTACTTGTCCTCCCGTTGCAGGGCCCAAACCTCAGAGACCATATCCGAGAGAAACCAATCGTTGCCCGGATGTTGGCTGCGAAACAATTGTTACACGGCCTGCGGGCGCTGCATGAAGGTGGAATTGTACATCGTGGTAGGTCGCCTCGGGGCAGGCTTTCCGTTAGATCTAGCAGATCCCAGAGCTCCTTGTATAGCTAACATTCTGTGTATAGATCTGAACAGTGCCAATGTCATGTTTGGACTTTGCCCACTCAGTAGTCAAGACACCACCACCAAGTATCAATATATTGGACGTCCTCGGAAGATGATGCTGCCATATGTGCCATGGAAGCCATGCGAGTTGGTTATGCCGATGGCTCCGCAGAAGGAACTGATAACGGATGACGTTTACCTCGGAGATTTCGGCATGGCGATTCGAGCCGGTACACCGGTAGTACAGAAAGTGCAGTCACCTGCTAAATACTGTGCCCCAGAGCGAGTACATGGCATGAATCCAAGTTTCGTATCTGATATGTGGAGCTATATGTGCCTATTTGCCGAGTTATATGGGAAATACCCTCTCTTCTCGGGCTCAGCCAATTCTACAGTCATCTCATTCATTGTAGATACCCTTGGTCCACTTCCGGTACAATGGAAAGGCTTATATGATGCGGGTGGCTTATGTGATCCTGAGTGGTACAGCCAGCATCGGAAGCCGAGTTCCCACCTTGGCCTCGAAAACAAGATAACATTACTTCGACCTGATATTGCTACGACCGAACAGCGACTTGTGCTGGATATCTTGCGATGGGGATTTTCATACCTACCGGAGCACCGCCCGACCGCAGCGCAGCTTCTGGATAGTGTCTTATTTAAGGACCTAATGGCTATCTATGGACTATGATGCTTTATAGGCTGGAGTTAACTGTTATGTGTATACAGTATGGCCACTGGTACTATTGTATGTAGCTACTGGGGCAATATCATGATCGTATAACTCTTTATCACACAATAGACCACTCGAGTAGTCTGGTAACAGCAGGGTCCGGGGGTAGCCATATACCCAAATTGGATATTCGCTTGAAGTTTGCTTAATAAGATTGGAAAAACCGGTTTCTCATGGGCGATTCTACCTTGTCTACTTTGGACCGTTGGTCGTCATCCAGATGTTGGTTGTTAGCTCTGCAATCCCCGGTACGAACCCTTGGTAGCTTAGATCCTCCCAAACTTTCGACAAGGGCTCAGCTAATAAACGTTGCTTCCTCAGCCTCGACCCACTACACATCTGAACTAACAAACCTTTAGCAACTGCCTACATCCTCCTATCGGCCTAGTCAAGACACACAGTTCAGGGCACATATAAGTATAGAACCAACAACCAAAACTCGGAGGTTACTTAACTGGGTAATTGATAGCTGGTTAGCAAAAGGACCGTTATTGTTTCAAATCAATCCGTTAGGGCCAACAAAGGCCTGCCGATTAATACACTGCCGTGCTTCTATGGGTGGGACGTGTCATGACCCTTCCTGTAGCCCTGGTAAGGCGTTTCCAGCGATGGCTCATGAACTCTGCCTGCTACTGACCGCTGATGCCAAAGATTAAGCCAATAAGGATGGCGTTGTTAGAGCCTAGATCCACCACAAATCTGAACCAACAGGCCTTCGGCAACCGCCTACCTACTTCTATCAGCATAGCCAAGATATACAGTTCACTGTAAAGTATGTTTAGGACCAACAAATATACCTCGGGGATTACTTACTCTGGCAATAAATAGCAGCAGATTGGCAAAAAGACCGACAGCGTTGTTTCAGTTCAGTCCCTTAAAACCAACAGACGGCTGATAACCAATAAAACGCCCCGTTTCTAGCGTTAGGATTTCCAACTCCTGGCCCCGGCAAGGCATATCAAGCAGCTTACCAACGCAGCGGTCCATCCTCTCTCTTACAGTAAGCCTCGGCCTACCAGGCCGCATTGCTGCAGAGTTAGGTGGATGGCATCCTGTAAGACTGTTCATCCATATCCTGCACCAGCACAATTGGACAGGGCCATATAACCGCCTTGGGTAACCTGCGAGAAGGGGTTAGACTATGAGCATCTGACGTAGAATCAGGAGATGTTGCCGCCATCAATTCGTAAGGGTTGGACATTTCAGGTACATCGAGCTTGAAGAAAGAAAGATTGAGAATGAGCCAGAAGCTGGAGGACAGCGGCTACAAGACTAGACGCCTTAATTGTCTCTACAATCGCAATTGGCCGGTGTTAACACACGTAGATAAACGCTTGCACCGCTGGCTTTGCTAATATAGAGAAAAACAAGATAAGGCGGCGATACACTTGCGCGGCTGTATGTGGCTTTGATAATACTAAGCGCTTTTTAGCTAGAAGATGCATACTCCGTGACATCTGGTAACGTGGATGATGGATTGAGCTAATCTTTGGTGACTAGACTGCCCAGTCCAGCAAGAATGGGGATCATCACTCTCTTGTCAACCTTAAGATCTATCTATCTGTTACTTACCCTCGGCCTCTGGCAAAAAAGACATCCTTATCCTTTGGCTATCATCTGCTTATCTTACTGCACTATACCCTTCCGCCCTGAAACTTTGCTATATGACTAATATATGTACCATCCTTTCTTGCTCTGATGCGTATGTTTCCTCCCTATAATGGTATAGAGGATCTACTGTCATTGCGGTTCAAGTCTTCCTTATCTTCTTTACAGTATTGGTTGTTATTTAGCTGTTGGTTACTAGCTCTATGATCCCTGCTACTGACCGTTGGTGCTAAAGGTTAAGCCAATAAGGATAGTATTGGTGGTACCTAGATCTACCACGCATCTAAACCAACAAACCTTTGGCAACCGCCTGCCTACCTCTTTTAGCCTAGCTAAGGCATACAGTTCAACGTAAAGTATGTCTAGGACCAACAACCAAACTTTGGGATTACTTGCTTAGTCGATGAATAGCAGTAGATTGGCAAAGCGGCTAATAAAGTTGTTTTAGCGTAGTTAGTTAGAGCCAACAGACGGCTGATGACCAATAAAGCACCCCATTTCCAAGGAAAAGGATTTCCAATTAATATACTCCTGGCACCCTGGCAGGGCATATCGAGCAGCTTACCAACACAGCGGTCCATCCTCTCTTTTACAGTAAGCCTCGCGCCTACCAGGCCGCATTGCTGCAGAGTCAGGTGGATGGCATCCTATCAGACTGTTCTTCTGTATTACGGCCTGAATGCATTAAACGGACCAACATCGTCACGTAGCCGCCCATATTACAGACAGGAAAGAGACTTAGGTCGCAGTGATAAGGTGCGTCCAACGTACAATAGATGGCGCGGCATAGTTAGCTCTTTGCGGCTGGCGTTACGCCGCAAGGGCCGGATGTTTCAAGCAGGCAGGGCTTAAATAAGTATAGAGTATACGCGGGAAACTGCAGGAGCTGGAGGCTGTTGGATAGCGGCTGTAAGGCTGAAAGCGTCGGTAGTCCCCATGCTGTGACTGGCTGGGACCGGGATGGATGGATGAATGAAAGCATAGACTTCTGACTGAACCAGCGTAGAGAATTTGAGGGCCAGGCGGCAATATACTTGCGCGGTTACTCATAACTGCGATAATGCTAAGCGCTTTCAACAACCTACACTCTGTTGTCTCTAGTAGCATGGATAATGCATTAAGTCAACCTACGCTGTTGGATCAGACTTAGGTCTAGGACGTGAAGTTTGTTTAAAGAGCCCTAATAGCAACAGAGACAGTACTTATGTATTGACTTAAATATTTACCTTCTTACCACCTTCTCTCTGCCAATAAACAATGCGCCCTTTTTCCTTAGTTATTATTTATTTATTGTACTGCACTATATACTTTAACTACACTACACACCTTAACTACACTACGTACTTTAGCCCTATTACTCTGCTATCTATATATTACTTATACAGTCTACTTTTGCTCAAATGCGTACGTTCTATAAGTATATTCGGATGGAAGATGTACTAACAGTGTGGTTTTAGAGCTCTGGATTATAGAACTACTTGTTATCTCCATCTTCCCTGTGGCAGGCCTGGTGTTTTACAGTAAGCATCCCGCTTATCTGGTGCTTGCCGTCAAGGCTGTTGCGTAAACTAACGGAAACCAGCACTGTCCCTGACAGGATGTGTATCAGATAGCCCTGGACTTCCCAGTATATACCTCGTGGCTATAAATAGCTTGAGTACGGTGGAACTTCGTGTTGGTTATTTCGGTAAGGTCTGCCTCTGTATATGTGCAAATGCCATTTAGATCGATAAAATGGATTCTCGGCCGTTGTAAGTAATGAGTCAATGGCTAACTTCGTATAGGAGTATGTATGTCTGGACACAACAGCCACTTTTGCGTTGGCACCCCTTATTCGGCATCGCCCCAGTCGCTCAGCGCCGCACTCACCTCTCAGCTGGGCCGGGAGGACAAGGGCCCTATGGTTCCCAGCTTACCTATCCTCGAAACTGCTCTGCAGCTGCAGCGGAACATCTTCTTCTGCCTGCAAGCCTTTGCTGGGGTGCTCTTTATGGTTAGCATCCTATTTTTCGTCACTCGGGTCTGTATACAGATGAGCAAGGGGAGTAGCCGGAGCTGGCGCTTTATTAATCAACGTTGGTCTGAGAAGATCCTCGTAGCGTCGGTCGCTATCTCCGTCATCAGTGCGGCGTCTACCACGCAGACGGGAAATGCGCTCCAGTTCGCCACCAAGAAGCCGGGCGCCACGTCGTTGGACATCAAAGTTGGCTATACGCTACAGGTACTTGAGTGGCTTGCTTTTGTATTCTCTACAACTTTTTACATTGTTATAGTGAAGCGAGTTGCTAGGAGGACAAATGAAGGGCTACCTGGTGGCGAAAAGCTTACAAGCTTTCCCATGCAACCACCGTCGCTACCCGGAGGATTGCAGCCTCCTCCTCCATCGCTACCCCGAGGACTGCAGCCTCCTCCTCCTCCTCCACCACCACCACCCCCTCCTCCTCGATAGTTATACTACCTTATTATATAGCCACTATCTTTGCAACATATACACATATATACCGGAATGATTAAGCAGTATATCTCAGGATATAATTTAATGTAGAGAGCCTATACAAAATGTGTATTTCGATTGATGAACCTAGTGAAATGATGTAGTTAATACTCTTTAATTTATTATGTAGGAAGATATAAAATGAAACAAGACGTTATAACTCTGCTCGGTATAATTGTATCTACCTAGCCTCCTACCCTATCATACCATTAAAATATATGACCTGAATGTACGGGCCTACTTTCATATCCAGTCGCGCCAAGCTAGTGGTGATATGCAACACGGCATCTACCATCCTGCTACTTTTAACCTTCGTATAGGTAGCCCTAGCTCCTATCCAACACCCATCTCTCTCACAGGTCATATTCAGATAGAGGTAAATGTAGATATCTACGGATCTGCTTAATAGAATAGATAATATTAGATAGGTATGCGCTCTGTTGTGGATGGGTATCCGGATCCTGGTTTAGCACGATGGCTGCAACGGTGTCTGTCAGCTTGGCATCATCAGGAATGGTTATGCATGGCTTGATGATATGTGTGCAGAGAACTGTGCGGCTGCCGTTCTTGGCAGTCACGGACATTACGCCGTTGATCTTGTCGGGGTTGGGGAAACAGAGTACCTGCTGGCAGAAGCAGTAGTACAACACGCAGAGGAACCTTTGTGCCGTGATGAACGGACTACGGCTGAGCTGCTCGAACGCCTTGATGGCCCTCTTAGCCTCCACGCGGAAATGCTGGCTCTCGAGATGTCCACGGCTAATGTCACTATCGGCGAGAGTCCATGCCCAGGCAAAATAAGTCGAAACGTGCTTGATGAAGAAGCGGTGGTTCCCTGGAGGATTGCAGTCTCTGCCCTGCACGGCTCTTGACTCAGCACGCACGCCAGCCAGGGTAAACTCAAACACGTCCATGTCTGGTACTCTTTTCCTTCTGCCCTTCGCCGGGAAAAGAGCCAGGTATGCCGATTCCTTATAGCTGCGAATCAGAAGCTGTGAGAGGATTCCGAGCACCTCCTCGGCCTGCTCGCGCGTGCGGATGTCCTTGCTGACGGCGAGGCTGATCACCTGGTCGATAAGGTGTCTGGACTGCCGCAGCGATGCCTCTTCTAGCCAGTGTGCCTTGATGACGAGCTGTGGCACCTGCAACAGGTCCGTGGCCCAGTCGTGGAGCCGGAGTTCATGCCAGTCCACTACGTCTTTCGGGAAGAAGGCAAACCCCCGCTGCTCTCTAGAGCGGGCCATATCGAGACCGATCTTGCTCCTGGCACCGACTACAAGGGGCGCAGACAATATCCTGGCTAGCGCGTGCGGCTGATGGTTGACGAAATGCCGGAGAGCGAGCGTCACGATGGCATAGAGCGATGCCGCTGACTGCGGCGTAGATGGGTCTCGCGCCCAGTACGACATGATGTAGTCCATGAGCCGCAGATGCTTGTCGATGTTCTGTCGCACGAACGCGTTAAAGTCTCCAGCCGCGAGCACGTAGAAGGCATTCCGGTCCGGTGTCACGGCAACGGCGCCTGGCCCGTCGGATAGCCGGTTTGCTCGTTTGATCAGACGCCACCAAGCCTCCTCCGCCGGCCGCAACTGAGCCGCGAGTGTTGTCGTGATGCGCAGCTCAACCCGCCAGCCGTACCCCCGTGACGGGTCCTCGAGGTTGCTAGCCATGCGCTGTATTGACTGCGATAGTGCCCGTTCTGCGTCCTGGCGGCTAGCCTTGATGTTACCCTTTCGGGCCACTGCTGCCCAGGCCTCATCGCTGTGCGCAAGGTTGAAGATGTTGGGGTGTGAGAAGGCCCAGATGGCGGCCACGTTGAAGTTCCCCTCCTCTACGGTGTAGGATTGTATATACGAGACGCCGTGCTTAAAGATAGGACTAGTTCTCCTGGGCTCTGAAGTGATGGAGATGGAGTCTCGCAGCATGTGTACTGGGTACTCCGTCGTGACGGCGCGAGGGATGCGGGGAGGCTTCCAACCCTCTCCTGCAGTCTGCTCCTCCTCGCTTCCCCTTTCGCGTGGAGCTCGCCTGTCGTCTTCGTCAGGGTCATGTTCACCCTCCCCTTCCTCATCTTCCTGGCTACTACTGGCCTCATTATCCCAGTCATTATCAGCCTCGCCCTCCACCCGCAGGGCAGTCCTTCCGAGCAGAGCCTCCTCAGACTGTCCGTAGAGAAAACGCAAGGTGTTGTACTGGCAGCACCGCCGAGCCAGAACGGTATGCCCACTTCTCGTTGGCAGGAGCTCGGACGCAACATCGACAAGCTGGGTTTGCCTCCACGGCGTCGGTTCTGTTCTGTCGTCTTCGTAAGGAGGGTTGCCACTGCCAGTGTTGGCTGTCGGCTCCTGTTCGAGGCTAACGACGCCACAACGGGCGCGGAAGTTTCCCAGCACCCCCGCGATGCTGCTGCCGGAGGATTGATGCCACAGCTTGGTGTCCTTATAGCTGCAGAGGAAGATGGCATCGCCAAACTGCCACAGCCTACTTGCGTCTTCCGTCTCCCGTACGCTCCCGTCGGCTGCTATGTCGCGCTCTGCACGATTAAGTGCCTCCTGCATGACGCTCCACAGCCTGGGTAGGTTCTCTTCGCTATACGGTACCTCAAAAGCCGCCCCGCGTACAGCCGCCGAGCCCGACGACTCCATGGCTATGCGCGATGCTGCCCGGACGGAGTCATAGCTTCCAGGCAGGTGGTGCACAAATTGTGGTCCAATCTTCTCGATACTCGGCCTGATGAAGCCGTCGAAGAAAAGTCGATTCTGCTCCTCTCGCAGAGGCACTGGGCCCTTCTTCCGGCATTTCTCGTCGTAGAGTCGCGGGAAGAACATATAGACCGTTCGTGGCCTTTGGTGCGCAAGCACGGTGTGCGGGATCTGGTAGATAGGGACCTGTTTGATCTTCTCTCCCACCCGTATGGGCACGCGGACGTGAATAGACTTGGAGAGAAGGAGGCTCGGCTGGGCTGTGATACATATGTTCAGCGGCCCTCTCAGACTGCGCGGGTCTTTGGTGACATGTAGGAAGCTGTCGATGTCGTGAACAGCGGGCGCCAGCTTCCGCTGCGGCACGTCGTCTCGGTGGAGGCATACCTCGGCATCTGACCAGTCTTTGTCCTCGTGCCAGCCCGCGAATTGGGCCTCGAGCCGGCTAGCTGGCGGCAGCTGGTCGCGACGGAGACCCGTGACTGAAGCATCAAGGGGTCGGACGGTGCGGTCTAGGCCGAACTGTCGTGACTGTTCCTCTCGCTCAGCGAAGGACAACCCGCTGACTCTTGCGCTAGACCCAGCCCACGTCTCGCGCAGGTGCAGATGGCGGCGGCAAGTTGCGAGGTGTGTTGCGTCCTGGTCCCTGTGTTGATCCGCCGGGCATGATACCAGGCCGGCGGTAAGGATGTAAACGATACGCCGAGCCAGTTTCTCCCCTTCGTCCAAGCTTTCCTCTTCAACCCAATTATAGATTTCCTGACGGGTGGGCAGTTCCGCAGCAACGGGATCGGCTCGTTCTTCGTCATGCTCTTCGTTTTGGGGATTTTCGCTTTAGGTAATAGCATCTTCGCGTAGGTTACTATTTGCCCTATTTATTATGCCGTCTAGGGCGGATTGTTAGCAGACCGGGTGTGTTATATAGAGATTGAATGTTTAACCTGGGTAAGGCCCATTACTATATGGAGGTGTTGAGCGTATATGCCACGACCCGTCGTCCTCTTCGGCCGGATCCATCTGCATATCGGAGCCGTATACTAGCGACTGGTCATTCAGTAACACAGTTGTCGTCCGGTACAGCTGCGACTGTCGTGTTATCATCCATCGAGTCTATACAATCAATTTCGTATAAGTATTACAGTAACATGTTGAGGGCTGCATCTGGAAAAACGCACCTGGTATGTATTCTTCTCCACCGTAGTGTCGTCTAACTAGAGGTCTAGATGAGAGCGGCTTGTTAAAATCTCTACCTCGTCGCAATGTGACATTCCCTGATGGCTCTTCGGTCGGCAGTGATATATCTAAGCTCAGAGATAATGATGATGATAATGGCTCGGGGAAGGTAGTGTTTATTGCGACATGGTTTGTGCCACTGCCATTGCCCGATCTGCTGGCAAACGTGCTGTTGCTAGTGGCAGAGGAAAAATCCGAACGAAGCGTGCCAGAGCTAACCGCTCTTGTCGGCGTTCTTCTTTCCGATGCTGTAGGTAAAGGTGAACTTGACTGCAGGTATCGCAGGATAGTTTCCTGAGGGTTAGCTGGATGGACGCCGGATGAAGACGAGCGAGAAGAAAAAAAGCCTCCTCCCCTGCGACCCTTGGACTTAGACTGTATTCTTGACGCGTCTTTGGTTTTCTGCCGCCCTGGAGCCATAACAACGATTGTAGTACGACTATTTGATGGGCGATAATAGGCGTTGATCTTGTCTAAGGATATTGCCTGGGCTTTGTTATGTTATGTTATGGTATGTTATAGAGGTACTACATGCTAAGTCTAGGGTAGTTAATCATAGGATAAACTTACTTCATAACAGTTGCTTCAGATATCCCCTTAAATTTCCACATATCTTTAGCACAAAGTTTATTATTAAATTAAATGTAACTTGAATGATTTTCGTTTACATCTTTCATATCCAGCATACTATCACATGTGTAATAAGGGGTTCATTCCGGTACACCCATGCCCCAGCCAGTAAAGTTAAAAACAAGAAAACCAATCAAAGTCCATTAAACAACAGCTATAGCGCAACATACCCCGGCAGCTTTGGGAGATGATTACGAATACATTCATCGCTTCATTTTAAATCCCTTTGCCCCCTCGTCTACAACGTTATGAAGAAGGAGGCTATGGAAAGAAGTGATAATTACCAAAAGGCAGACCAGCAATATGTCACCAACGGGCAGAAAAAGGTCGAAGGTCCCGGCCTCCGCTGTCACAATGCAGTTCACTAAGCGTGTCCGCTTGCCCAACCATGCCGGCAACTCCTCCAGCACGTCCAGACCACAACCCGGGAGGCTCGGATCGCACACGCGTCACGCTCTAGACGACCGCGGTACCGCAGCTCTCAGACGTGACAGGGGTTCAACTTTATTCGTTGCCGATGATCCCGACGTGTCAGTGGCCAGTCCAAACCAGTCTCTCCGGCGGAAGACACTCAGCTCTGGACAGGATCCTGACGCCGACACGCATAGCAGTCTGCCATCCAGCTTCCTTCCGGATTCTACCTCCCTCGCCATCTCAAGTACAGAAACTGCTGGCTTGTTGACGCAGCATACATTACCGTCGTCCGAGGCGCCGGATGAGCAACATCCCATCGATCTGCCCAAGACCCTCTCCAGATACGAGAGGAAACTCAAGAAGTTTGTCAGCCAGTGGCACGCGTCCCTTGTTGAGAAGGGCATACCGGAGCATCTAGCCTACGAGCTCGCCAAGCACTGTGTTCAGGCCAACGATGGAGAAAACGATTCGGAGACAGACAGCCACCATGTGAGTCGTGTGAAGAAGCTACTCTTTCCTCCCTTACCAGGTGCGCTCTTGGGAGGCACCCAAGTTTTTCCGAATGCGCCGAACACTTATCAAGACGACATCGAAGACGGCGGCATCACTTCACGGCCATCTACCAATCTAGTTCCTACACAGGCCTCTCAACCCAATGATGAAACCGTCGTGGTACGACTAGGCGCCGATGCGCGAACACCGAAGCAGGGACTCGGCGGGGATGACAAGCCAACCACCCTGGTGGAGGCCCTCCAGGCTAAGAGCAGACTGAAGAACCATTCTGAGGAAGGACACGAGGCTTTTGATACCCTAGCCGTTGCCCGGAGGCTTCAAGAAAGGGACTTTGGCGGCAGACTATCCTCGCAAGAGATCTGCGTCATAGGTATCACCGTCCTATATGAGGTATTCGGTAGTAGAGGCCAGAAACGGCTCGCTGATGCACTGACACATCTTTATGGCCGCCATCCACGACGCCATCTCGCCGAGATCGACCGGAATGCGGGCAGGGTGGCAGACGAGATCCGCAAGGATGGTCCGGCGACACTATCCAGCTTCACCCTACGTTGGGCTCAGGCCGTTCAGCACGACAGCCCCAACATGTTGACGATCGACGACATTCGACTGATCGACATGAAGGTATCCCTCGTCCGTGAATGGGATCGTTGGTCGAGCCCAGCCGCAACAGGCTCAGATGGAGACATCGACGACTATCTCTCCAAGAACGGAATAGACGCCAACGCGGGGCTGGCACTTTCAACGAGAATAAGCAGGTATCTCAGCAGGAAGCTCGGTCTTCCTGAAGGCACCCTGGCCAAGAAGATCTATGCCTGGCGGCCACTGACAGTGATGGCAGACGTCTTTGGCGCTGGCATTTATGTCTTTGTCTCCAGGAGCCTATTTACGTGCTATAATAAGATTCGTTCAACCGATGGCACTAAGAAAGAGGATAAGTTCCGTGCCATGGCGCTGGCTGTTGCAGACGAGCTCCCCGACCTTTTGGAGATCTGCGAGGCATCGTACACGCATGTCGTTCTGCCCGTCCTGAAGCCCCTTGTCCAGGGCAATGATATACAAGATCTTTCCAGGGACGTGAGAGTCCCTGGCGTTCAGATGGCTACAGGCGGTGACCTACATAGCTTGCGAAAAATGCCTATTCCAGAACTCCTTGGTGTTCGTATACATCCACGAGGGTTTGTAGAGGAATTGGGTAGTGTGACAGAAGGCGATACTAATGCTAAGAGGACATTGGTTCGCCGACATTCTACTCTCCACGGACATCATAAAAACGGGAAAGATAGTCATAGTGATTGTGATAATGATGATGGAAGTGGAAGTGGAGAAGAAGATGAGAGTTATGATTAACAGGAACCAAGAAGTCAAGTGGAGATGAGTCTGATATTTGACAGGACTGGGACTCGATCACATATGTGATAGGGACTGGGGTTTGTATTACATATGAGTTTAGATGGATGTAATAGTGGAGCCCGGGTCACATATGCGATAGTGGGGCATGGATCACACATGTGATAATGGGACTCAATCTCACCTGTAATAGACAAACCCAACCCTAACAGCCCAGTATAAATATGAGCTTGTCTGTGATAAGAGTCGGTACAATCCAAGGGAATCCACTGCCAAAATACGGAATACGACTACAACAAAGTTGGCCGCCAACTGCCCGTTCAAGATTATCGTTCAATCTCTCCAGACCAACAATTACGAATGGTCCATGAGAATTGTCAGCCCTCTTCATCGAGATCACGGCCGATCGAAAAATCTTACCAAACACTACCATTGGAGAAGGTTAACAGAGGAACAAATGAATCTTCTGGTAGATCTCTGTCTTGACAAGACGATTTCCTGTCGATCCGTTCATAAGCAACTCTGTCAAAAGTGGCCAAAGATTCCTATTCGCAGAACCGATATTTACAACTGGCGATGGAAAGTCAACCAGACCAAACGTCAGGGCTACGGCCCTGCCAACGACTTTGTACGGACGCTCTCTGAGTCGAAGAAAGTCTGGATATGGGGGCTAGACTGGATTGGGGACGAATTCCGCTTTCGAAATGCCGCTTGGTGATATCACAAAGGTGGCAAAATGTGGCAACAATTCTCGTCATGTCTCCAGATTGATGCTACATATAGTACTAACTGCTATAAAATACCTTTGGTTACTGTTATGGCCGTATCCTCAGAGAAGACATCTATGCCTATCTATCTGTTATGGTTTACTCAATAACGAGCAAGATGCTAGTTTTGAGTGGTTTCTCAAGCAGGTATCTAGATTCCAACGAGCAGGCATCATCAGTCCCCCAGAGGTCGTTATCACAGATAAGGACGATCAATTGCGTAATGCAATCCGGCAAATCTTTCCCAATACGCAACTTCAGCTGTGCGTCTTCCATATCAACAGCAACGTGGTCTTATACATCAAGAAGTGGTGGAAGAAAGCCAACGACTCACTGGACTCTGATCTGGACTCTGATCAAGACAATGCAGACGCAGCTGATGTCCAAGAGCTGGAGCGTGGGAATACCAAGGTCAAAGACATGAAGAATGCAAAGCTTGGTCCTCTTCCCAAACGAGTATTAAATACTCGTGCCGGTCTGTACCTCCTCTGGAGATATATGGTATATACCAGATCGGAAGAAGACTTCAATCAAGCTTGGAGGCAAATTCAACAGACCTTTCCACACCAGGAGCGAATTCTTAGATATCTCAAGGATACATACTTGCCCGTGAAGAGAGAATGGGCTTGCTGCTATACTCGCTATTATCGAAACTTCGGATTGATTACTACAGCACCCGCCGAATCAAACCATCATTCTCTAAAGACCTACCACCTATCCCTTCGGTCTGACCTCCCTGATGTTGAAGCAGCAACGGCTAGTCAGACAGACGATAAACGTCAGCTGTATAAGGACAAAATACAGCGGGCAAATACCACTATTCGGAACCAGTTCTCGGGAAGAGAATGGCTTGGCCAGTTGCCCTTAGCTGTCACTCGTTGGGCATTAGACCAGCTGGACGAGATCCACAGGCTTATGGAATCAAGCGAGGTCTCCAAGAAGATGTTGCCACCTTGTACAGGCTCTACGAAAACTCAGTATGGCTTGCCTTGTGCTCACAGGCTCTTGGAGTTGGCTCTTCAAGACGAACCACTAAAGAAGGAAGACTTGGATCCATTTTGGCATATCAAACGATCACGAGACATTGACGATCCTCTTCTTCAAATAAAGCGTCCTCCAATGGGGATACCTAAGGGTCGACCACGGAATAGCGAACCATTTGGCAACGAACGTGCAATCCCAGAACAAGAATTTGCCCCTCAAGGCTCAACACGAAGTGGCGTGCAGAGGTCAGCGCGTCGAAATTACTCCCAGTTCGAACTAGGACCAACCCTTGACGAGGAAGATGCAGCTGACTTACATGACCAACAACCTCGGCGAAAACGGCGTAAAGTTGCTGTTTCAGTAACAACTCAAGCTGCTTGTCAACAGGCAAAGAGACAGGAAGATACGAACAAGCCAATTGAGCGGCATATTGCTCTTGAAGTGGAAGAAAACCCGGAAATAACAGAGTCGTCGCCTGCAAAGGAAACGGGAAAAGAAAAGGTTGGGGATAGCATTACTGTTGCAACGGATTAGGAAGTTACCCGGGAAGGAATTTAACAATTAAGGTAGTTCAATACTGCCTTAGCACCAAAGGTAGCTGCAATTAAGTTAGGACTAGTCTTGTATTTTCCATGGTTGTGGGCCGCATTGTTGGAAATGCCGGAGACATAGCTCACGGGGCGATGTCGGAGGCATTGTGGCTGAATGTGGGGGGGTGCGTACGAATTGAGAGTTGGGTGCGTATCAATAGAGTCTGTCATTATTTATATGTTCCGGGCGGACTGCAGCTGCTAGTGATGCAGTACGTAAGGGTGAGAATAGATAGTGCCGGGATAAAACAGAGAGTAATTTAAGCGAAACCTGGCTTCTGAATATTTAATATAACTAATCTACTCGCAATACATCATGTCAGATTGATGAAGCGTTCGAGGTATTGCGCCGTGATAGTCCCCCTCGATATACTCTATCTTGACGACATCCTTATTATATAAAGTGCAAATTCTTGAGGAGCTGGTGTTGTAGAAGGGAAGGGCCGAGTTGGGCATGCTGACTTGGATTTGGCCAGCACTATAGTCGCCTGTTGATGATGGGGTCGATATGTTGGAGGGGTTGGTGCAGGAGATGGTGCTTGCCAGGTGTCCGCAGTTATTAGACAAGGGAATGTATTGTTGGTTGTAGTCGTAGAGGATGTTGTAGTCTCTAGAGAATGGTGCAGGGCTAGGAATGGCATCGTTACCAGTGCTGAGGTTTCCATTGCAAACTGCTGATGTTGAGAGCTTGTCAGGACACAAAGGTTGTCGTGCAGTGAGAGGTGCTTCATGGGAAGATAACGAGGCCATTGGCGCCCCCATAATCTCCTTGAGTCGAATCAGCTCTCTCTCGATTGCCGTATTACGGCGTAATAAATCTTGGATGGTCTGGCCACGCCCTTGGTTGCTCTTGAGCTCCGCTAGCTCGCGCTCTAGCCGTTCAATGTGTTCCCTGGTGCGGATGCGTATCGCCCTCTGGGCCTCTCGATCGTTGGCTCTCTTGCGGGCGAGCTGTTCGGGAGTAAGGGTAGAAACCCTTCTGGTCTCTGAACAACGCTATATTAGTATGGTAATCATAGGTTGCCCTGTGCTCTTCGCTTGAATTCTATTGAATATAATGTATCGGAGACCTATAGCATCTGACTCAAAGAACAAACAAGGAGAATAGATGACTTACTCTTTCGCCTGGGTTTTGCGGGCTCTTTTGATAATGGTTGGATCATTTTGATTGTGTATGAAGAGGCAGAAAGCCGACTGAAAGTTGATGGCAAGCGGGACCAGCGGTACTAAATATACTCTCTTTTTGTTCTGCTTTTATGTGTACGTCTCGCTCTCTTGTCTCAGTTCTAAAGCCACCTGCACGGTGATGGTAGAACTAGTAGTATCCTTTATGTCCCAAGCCTCTAAGAAATGCTGTGTAAGGGAGGGTGTAAATTTGGCGCCCCTCAAAAGTCTTCCCTTGAACCCTTATGGAGACTCCTAAAGGCCTCAACTCCTCCCAATGTCTACACCATCATTTTAATATTGTATTTGTGGATGATCTATCGCAATCCCAGATAACTGGGGTTAAGACTAGCTTCAGCGAGGATCTACACTCTAAGAAACTGACATGCCAATAAGCTTTATGACAGTCGGGATGTCTCAAATCGAGTGCCAAGAATGCACATCAGACCCGCAGAAACGGCGACGGGAATGTCGAATTTTGTCTGGCTAACGTCTCGTCTAACAAGCCGCAATGACTGTGCATAAGGGATGACACAGATGAAAATCAATTTTTGCAATCTCGGCCTAACCCGATGATGGCCAATCAGACTACTCCTGTGACAAGCTCCCACGAGGCACGGACCAAACCCAGTTAAAGATAAAAACGTACAGGTCACAACGGTCGGAAATGTATAAATGTGGCCCCGGAATGTGTAACTAAGGAGGGAAAAGTCCTCCTTTCTGGTTGTCCTGACGTGGTGCTATGGTTTCATACAACTCAGGGGCCCAATCTTTATACGTCGGGATTCTCCGCCACCTCACTGTGGATGTTGTACATGAGCAACCCTGTTTGGGCTAGGGAAATCCCGTCTGTGGACGGAGGTTCACGTCCTAACAAGTCATCAATTTTATTTGATCTGAATTGGTGCTGCTCACTGGGCTAAGCCAGCCCCAGGCTCCCCCCATTTACCCCACACCTCCACCAACCGGCTGGTACGCTCCACAGGCAAATGATCCACCTCGTTCCTTCTTCTGGAGAGGATTGGCATGCCCCCTTGTTCTCACTCAAATACTCAAACGCTGCATGGAGTGCAAATAGACATTTAGGTGGACGTGGAGTCAGGTCTTACCCTAGAGTCTAGACGACCGGAGACGGAACAAGAAACCCTACATCCCGTAGGCTACCGACCTCCCAGTCTTCCTGAAACACTGATGATGAATTTTCGTAGGGATGAAAGACAAGAGGGTCCGGTGTCCACCTACGCTCATGTTCTTGCCTTGTCAGCATTCAACCGGCGCATAATTAATACTTTCGACACGATCTTGGCCAATCTGGGGAACGGTGTGAGATAAGACATTCTGGAGGCTTCGCGATCAACACAACTGGAGGCTCAGCAAGGACCACCTGTTTGTGGCTTCATTTTAGTTGGAACCGCAGGCAATACGTCATCTTACTGCGGCCTACCTGTCAGTTACCCAGCCTTAATGCCTTTCCGTTGATTTCTGCTACCGGCGCATCAAGGAATATTCCGCATGATATAGTACTACCACGGTAACGCCATGATGTGCCTCGGTGACCAGGGGTAATATATCAAAACCAGCCAGTCAGAGCCGACTACCTACATGACACCCAGCCCTGACCCACAAGATAGCATCACAATAATAATATACATCCTGCCTAGACTCTTTCCATTTCACCAGCATCCCCTCCTCTCTTATATGACTGCATCTCGTCTCTAAGAATCCTGGCTGAAAGTCTGGAATTGCAATCATTGAGGGGGAGATGACACATCACCGCACGTGGCTTGGCAATAACAATTAGCAAAGCACGTATTGTTCCCACTTGTACGACCGCTAATAGTATGGAATGGAGACCACGGAAGTTCCCGTGTGGCAACCAATCCCCTTAGGCGGCATGACCCTTCACCAGGTATCTTACCCCTTGATTCTAGGTACGATAACCTACAAGAGCTGCTCTAGTCAGAATCAAGCCACAAGACACATGACCCTCCTCAAAGAGCCCGACATTTGTTGTAGTTAGATGAGTTTATAGATAAGTGATGATAAGGCTTATTTGTACACATTCCGTGTGCACAGCGTGATTATCTTAATGGGTTAGAATCTCTTGTTGTGAACACTCTGTAGGGCCATGCCGATTAGAGGGATAAAGCATTGTCATCGCAGAATCAAGGCTCCAGTATAAGCTTAATTTAGTGCTCACTCTCCAGGATGCCTACCTAAAGAAATTGTACCCCAATAGTGTGTGTTCTTCTGGACTGCGTCCACTTGGGTGCCACGAGTCATTCCCCTCGCCACTAGTCGCCTCATATCTACACCGCTTGAGAATCTTAAGATGCGGGGAAGAAACTCGCACGATCAAATACTCTATGAGCTCCAATAGGGAGTGCGATCACGTTGAGGTACCAGTGCGAGCGGGTTAATACAGAGAATTTCAGGTTCACTTTCCCATTTTTCATGTTCAAGTATTGTTCGTACCCGCTAAAATAGTAAATTTATTGATGTTTGAGAGGAAACTGAACCTGAAAAAGTCTGTACAGGTGTCTCGGTCAGTATCTTCGGCCACGAAGGGAAGCGTATGCAGCAGTGTCTGAGATCACTGGGGGTGGGGAGCCCAGCAGAGAGTTTCATGATGCTAGCGCCGGAACGGGACTTTGGGCAAATAAGCTCGAAAATAATGTCCCCGGTGACACTGCGCCTCCGAAGCTAGGGCTGCGCCGGACAAATGGGGATAATGGAGTGACTCCGTCTCAACGGCTCCCAGTGCTGAGGAGCTGCAGTAATAAGCTAGCGATAATGAAGACCCTGAAATTACGTACTTGGACCACAATAATCAAATATATCTCCGCACTTGGCCAGACGCTGACTCCACTGATTATTCTTGAATGGAAAACATCATAGCAATCGTGGTTTTCTCAGGAAATTGCCTTTTGTGATACACGGGACTTTACGGCGAGTGGAAAGGCTCGAATAATGCCGAAATCGCGTCAAGATGGCTGAAAACAATCTTCATTCCTCAGACAAAACTAGCAAAGGAGATAATAACTATGCTGTTATTATCGACGGTTGCGGTTAACCAAGCCGGTTTTTTTGCATACCCACCGGTTTAGATAATTTCCGAAGCTCTCGAGGAAAGAGAAAATAACCTCGGTCTATTACTCTTTCAGGGATTAATATAAACCCTATCATAGACATAGAGTTTTAAGCCAGCTACTATTAAGTATTAAGGCAGGGCTTCATAACACTTTAATAGTAATAAATATTAGCTTCAATATCTAGATATTTGTCACAGCTTAAGACCAGACCAGACCAGCCTACCCTAGACTCAGCTAGTGGGTCAGTATCACGTGGTGATACGTTATCAGCTAGACTCTTGACCCACTTCCAGATAGATCCTGAACGTAGCCCCAATGAATGAATTTATTCCGCCCGGGAGGATACGCCTCATAGGGCCCACAACATTAAGTCTCGTTACATTCTTTTCCGACTTCTAGCCCTATAACCCTCAAACATTACAATCCCTACTCCTCGCCACATTTCCCAGCCTCGCTTGTCCCTACGACAGGCCTGCTTAAAGGCCAAATTCTCCAAGTGTTCAGCGTCCCATCTTCAGCGGCTGAAGCCTGGTCTGTCTACCAGAGGCTGTACTATATTAGTTCTTGCTGTATTATATCGTTTGGCTTGTTAGTATATCTTGTATGTTATCATGTCCGTGTAGCATCCAAACGCCCCGTGCTTTTCGCAAACTTGATCGCTGCTCGCACTGCTGCCAGGTTCGGCCTCCACTTATGCCCGTCTTCCGCCGTCTTGCCTCCCAGGAAGAATGATAGATTACCCATCATTTCCCCGTCGACATTTCGCATGTGTTCTCGTTGCTTATCCCACCGTGGACATCGGAAGAGGAAATGGTCCACCGTTTCTTCTTCCTGGCCGCAATCGCACGTATGTGTCTCTGCTGCGCCTATCCTGTGCAGATACCTGTTGACCCGTGCCATTCCCGTTCGTAGTTGCACCAGGATGTCGGATTCGCGTCTCTTCAGGGCGTCATATAGTGTGCGCGTGTGCTTGCCGGGCAGCGCCTTATCGAGCTGCTTCGAATAGCTGCCTACGCTCTCAGGTAGCACCATGTGCTGCCGACGTTGTGCTAGTAGTACTCTCAGTCGGGTCGATCGGGCCTGGTACAGCGGTTTCGTTGCTCTGCATCCGCTATCTGTGGCTTTTCGCGCTTTGGTCTTTGCTTTTGCTCCCAGTGTGAAAGAGTCATTCGTGGGCGATACCCAACGCATCGTGATGGTGTTTCCACCCTTTCCAACTCGTTCGGCATGTTTGTAGATCTCCCGGATGGTGCCTTGTCCTGACTGTTGCCGAGGTTTCATAATCGCTTGTAGCGCCGATCGGTTTCTTGTTGCAATGATCACCTCTCGGTGTCGGAGCCCATCGGGCATGCACCTCAGGACCATTGCTATCGCTTCCAGCTCGGCCATGTATGCGTTTTGCTCGTCTCTCGGGCCAAGAGTAACGGAGTACTTTGCTATAACATCACCATTCACTCCTCCGTCCGCGGTGTTGCGCACAACGCCGCCCATGCCGACTAGTCCGTTTCTCGCAGAGGCGCTCGTTGCGATGAGCACTTGTTTCAAGCTGCTGGTCCCGGTCACGTCGTCGCCTGTGCCTGTATCTGCCGCTGCCTCCTTGTCTGAATCGTACCGGTACTCCACCACCATGTGTCTATGCCACGGTGGTAGCGCATATGGCTCGATCGTTTCCATCCGTTCTATTACGCCATCGTGGGCGAGTGCTAACTTCGTCAACGGCGACAGATATCTCCGTGTCTCTCTCACCCTAAGTGTTGCAAGCGGGTGCGTCTTCGGCAGTGTTTGCATGTTGACGTAGAGCCGTGTGCCGGCCTGCGCGTGGCGTTCATCGATGGGTAGAATACCAGCTTCAACTTCCGCCACTGCCATCGAAACCGTCTTGAAGGCTCCTGTGATAGCTTGCGCACCCATTTTCTGTGCCTCGTTCAGCCACCTGGTCTCCCTCCACCCGCGTCGGTGGGACCACACGTTCAAAGCGTAGTCCATCGTCGGGGCCACCGTTGCTACAAACAACTGTCTCGCCGTCCGGGGCGTCAACATCTTCAGCCTTCGTAGACACATGGCCGCCCGAAGTCCCCGTGCAGCTGCTTTCGCCATGTGTTCATCATACCGCAACTCCAAGTCCATCACCAGTCCCAGTATCTTGCCGCTTTTCTTGGGAATGATCCTTTGGCCCTTAATCATATACGGATTTTCGTCGGTGTGTTCGGGATGGCGTGTGAAGTGTATGATGACCGTCTTGTCTTCCTCAAACGTCGCTCCGCTCCGTCTCTCCCACTCCAGTGCTCTGTCGATGACAGCCTGGATGCCTACTCGGTTGGCTTCTGCTGTCGGACCCGTCACCCAGGCTGAGTAGTCATCGATAAAGGCGATCGATCCACCTTTTGCATCGATCTTGCGCTGCACGAGGTCTGCGTTGAAGAAAAGGAACAGCACCGGTGACAGCGGCGACCCTTGCGGAAGTCCAGCCTGTGGCAGCTCCCGTCGCTCAGAGGTGTAGCCGTTTACCACGATCGTCGCGGACCGATTGGAGCAGAAAGCGTCTATCCACTTTACCAATCCCTTGGGGATGCCTCTGGCTTCCAGTCTCTGCAGTAGTCGATCTTTGAACACCCCGTTGTAGGCTCCCTTGACGTCGAAGCTTATCAGGCTGAGCACCTTCCGGTTGCGCCACGCTTTGTAGATGTGCTCTTGGAGGAGCAGGAGTGCCTGCTCGGCCGATCGTTGCTTCCTTCCGCCGAAATGATTCGTGGGTAAGAGCCCGAACGTCTCTACCGCATACGAGATCCTGTCTGCGATGACCGCCTCTAGAATCTTGCCCAGAGTCGATAGAAGTGAGATCGGTCTCCAGGCCTTGGCCACCTTGTAGTTGTCCTTGCCCGGCTTCTTGAGCGGGATGATTTTCGCGCTTCTCCACTGGCCCGGCAGCTCTCCGTCTCTCAGGGATGTCCGAAACAGAAGCAGCACCCGGCCTCCCACTACGGGCCAGAGCTGCTTCCACACTATCGCTGGTAATCCGTCTTCGCCCGGAGCTTTCCATGCCTTGGCCGCCATCACCTTCTCTTCCACCTCCTCCGGTGTCAATTCTGGCATCGCTATTTCTCGCTGCGCCGGCCGGCGCTCTTCATCTTCGATCACAGCCGGCAGAGGGGGGAAGAAGACGCTGAGAAGCTCCTCTGCCTGTTCCACCTTGTCGGTCGTCGTCGTTCCATCTCTTCTCTTTAGAGGAGGTATCTTATCACCCATCGCTTCGCCTCCAGGCGAGAGGTACTTGGCCGATTGCCAGATGTTGGCTCCGTCTTCGAGGAAGCTGTCCCAGTGCGCCTTTTTCTGCCTCCTGATCGCGTCGTGGTATTCCTTTGCCGCTTCTCTGGCCTTTTGCTCCAGGTCTGCTGCCTCTCGTCCTCGTCGCCGGCATGCCCTTGCTTGGTTGCGCCAGTAGGTGTACATCCGCCGCAGTCGGGTCAGGTCCGTTGTCCACCACCTCTTGGCGTAAGGCGACGGTTTGGCTCGTGGGACCAGGTCGTTGATCGCGTCCAGCACCACCGACATCAGCCTATCCGTCTGAGCCTGCACTGTGCCGCCACACGGCAACGCTTCCAGCTTCGTCCTAACCCTCTCCTTGATCTCCAACCAAGGTGCATTCTTGAATAACAGTCTTTCGCTGGGCGTTCGTTCCGGCGGTGTCGTGTCAAACTCCGTTCGGATCGCCCGATGGTCCGATCCATGCTCTGTTGGATGTATCCCACAGCTCGTCATCTCGCCCGCCAACTCCGTCGATGCCAGCACCAGGTCAATCGTGCTCGTTCTACCTCCTGGGCCTTCCCACGTCTTCGTGCCTCGGGGCAGCAGGCTGTGAAGGCCATGTTCTCCCATTAGCTCTATGATCGGTCCAGCTTCGCCTTGCCTCCTTCCCGTCACCTCATCACCTCCCCATAGCGTGTCGTGACGATTGAAATCCCCTACCAAGATCACGTCAGTCCTTCTACCGGACCCATTACGGAACTCCGCGATCGCCGTGCGCAGCTGTCCCGTCGCCGCTTCGAGAGCCTGCTCGTTCCTCCCCTCTACATATACCGACACCACCAGCACGTCTCTCTCGGGGAACCTGATGATCGCTCCTGTCAGGTCTGACGATGGGATCGGGATTTGTTCGGCCTCCAAGTCCCTCCGTATCCAGAGCATGCTGCGGATCGGCCATCGCGACACACGCGGCTCCCGCGTCTTGGTGGGGATCATCTTCGTCCAGTTGCGGTGGTGGTTGGGCGCTGTCATCACCTGTCCTTCGATTGTGCATGCCCACGGCTCTGCTACCGCCAATGCTGCGTAGTCCCTGAGGTCTTTGTCATTCATCATGCTCAGAAGCACTTTTTCGTTCTTCCGCACGTTCAGTTGGTACACTTGTAGCCTAGTGCTCATCTCCTCGCATCTGTCGCAGTCGACATGCTCGACGGAATGATTCGTGCCGTCCTCCGCATGACACGCACACTGGCTCTGCTGATTCGCATTGTCCATAGTGATGTCCTCGCTCCGCACATCTGCCGCATCTCTGCGCTTCTTTGCAAACGAATGCCTTGTGGCCTAGCCCCCAGCAGTTGTAGCATTGCACCACCTCGGCTCTAGGCTCGAACGTGCTAGTTCTCGCCGATTCGCCTGCGAGGTGAAAGTATCTGCCTTCCAAGAGCCGTTTCGCATCGCTTTCTTTCGTCACGTAGATCACCATCGACCCGTAGGCCTTGCCGTTCCCCTTATCGCTAAGCCAGTTTATCTTAGCTATCGTCACTTCATTTTCTTGGCTGAGTGCCTCACTCGCTCCGGGCAGAAGATTGTTGTTCGAATCAAGAACGGCCGACCGATTAGCCCCGTTAACCTTGACCGGGTATAGCCGCTCTCTGAGGATCCTTGCCCCCGGCATGTCTGCTCCCAGTGCCGCTTCTCGGACCATGTGCAGTTCCACCTCGTCTCTACAGATCACCTTGATGATGTTGGCGTTCCTAACTCCTCTAATCACCGCTGCGCATCTCCATCTCTCATCCTTCTTTCTTGTCCTCACAGCGGCCTCGATTGCCTGTCAAACCTCTCCAATCTGCGCCTTATTACTGTCATCGTTGCCCGCTCCGGAGATGTCTATCGTGCAGAACAGCTCCTCTCCAGAGGATGAAAGCGGCGGCGCAGGTGATGACACCGGCTCGGGACCTCTAACACCGCCATTCTGCCCCTCCGTTGGTGGCATACAAGCTATGTCTGCGAATAACTGCCTGGGGTTCGCCTGGGCGGAGCCGGCTACGGCGCGCTGCGCCAAGGTGTCTAATTTTTCGTGGATGCGTTTGATCTCGTCAACCGTCTGCGCTTGAAGAGGCTCGCTATCACCTGAGGTGTGCTGCCGCATTCGTTTGAGCTCGTCGATCTGTTCCTGCATCAGCTTTCGTTCCTATGCGGCTTGCGCCTGAATGCCTTGAATATCTTTTTGCAGCTGCCTAATCGCTTTCTCCTGGCCTTCGATCATTTGCTTGAAAGCCTACTGCTCCTTTTTCCAAGCGTTCCACAGAATCTCAATGATTCTCTCGTGAGAAGTCGTGATTTCCTTCACGGTTTCCTGCTGCGCCTTCGCCATCTGTGTCATTGTTTCGTCGCGTACTTCGCGGATTAGGGCTTGCATCACTATCCCAACATTACCGGACAGGTTCTCCATCCCTTTCGTTGTTGGCTTTCGCGGCCGGTCTGATTTGCGCGTGCTGGAATCCCGGGGGCAGGCGTCCTCGGAGGTCACGACGATGCTGTCCGCAACCGCGTCCATCGCGCCGTTTCGCGTCGCGTCGCGCCCCGCTTGACTTTCCCAACGGCTACTTCCACAACGTTAATGAAGACTGTAAAGATTGTAAAGATTGTAAAGATTGTAAAGATTGTAAAGATTGTCGAACGTAGCCCCTTGAGCTACGTCTTGTCAATAGAGCCTGACCTGCCCGCAGTGCCTATCCGTAGCTAATAGACCTGTTGAACGGATCGCGTGCGCCTTGATGTCCTTGATTGCATGTGTATTGTGGAACTGTCTCCCCCGCCTTCCTTGGAGAGGGGTCTGCTTATTATGCGTTCCTGAATGGGTCTAGGGTCGCCGACAGCTGACTATTAGGTCACATGATACCCCGTGCGGCCATCCTACTGTTCAACAATTGACAAGACGTAGCTCAAGGGGCTACGTTCAGGATCTATCTGGAAGTGGGTCAAGAGTCTAGCTGATAACGTATCACCACGTGATACTGACCCACTAGCTGAGTCTAGGGTAGGCTGGTCTGGTCTGGTCTTAAGCTGTGACAGCTTATAATTGATTTATATTCTTAAATAGGACCTTTCTTTTAATCTCATCAGCTGCTCTAAAAGCCCGAACAAGCTTATCAATATAGTATTAAAACTTAATGATTTATACTAAGATGTAACTTAATAATTTCATAACTGTTGCTATAGATGTTTACCTCTATAATCGGGATACTATTGGTCACTTCAAGAGCAACATTATCTATGTGATAGGGGCCAGAAGAGGCTTATTAACATAGTATTAACGATTTATAATCAAGACGTATACTAAGACGTAATTTAATAATTGTTGCTGTTGATGTTTGCTTGTATGGTGGCAGTGATGCCATTGGTTACTTCAAGAGCAATATTATTTACGCGACAAGGGCCAGAAGAGGCTCATCAATATGGTATTAGAGCTCCACGATTTGTAATCAACACGTATACTAGCATGTAATTTAATAATTCAATAACTGTTGCTATAGATATTTGCCTCTATGGTGGCAGGGATGCCATTGGTCATTTCAAGAGCAATATTATCCACTCGACAGGGGCTACTCGTATGTTCAAGGCGCAGTCTGGAGATTCTACCTGATCTCAATGAAAAGAGTGAGGGTTATTCTCATACAGACATATGACGTCTTTCTTAACTTGAAGTATATATAGACACGCTTCGCATGCTTCAGAACCAGCTATCAAAACCACAATCTAAATTTCAATCCAATAAACGCCACAACGTTGCACCGATGTCCCCAACGTTCTTTCCTTATGAGCCAGCTCTTGCTACCGGGGCCACCGTCCTTGTGACAGGTGTAAGCGGATTCGTTGGAAGCCATATCGCAGATCATCTCCTTTCCGGAGGTTATAACGTCTGAGGCACTACTAGGGATACTGCCAAAACTTGGTGGATAGCTTCGCTGTTTGAGAAGAAGTACGGTCCAAACAAGTTTCAACTTTGTACTGTGCCCAACCTTGTCGAGGCTAATGCCTTTGCTGTGGTTCTAAAAGGTGCAGTTTGGAAGCATTTGGTATCATACTAGGCTGCTGATCTTTTATAGGAGTTTCTGGCATTGTTCATACCGCATCGGACATGACGTTTGATTCAGACCCAGATCAAGTTATCACTCCAACCGTTGCCATGGGCTTGAATCTCCTTCGTTCAGCGGCGCAGAATCGAGATATTAAGAGATTTGTGTACACATCATCTTGCGCTGCTGCAGCGACTCCGAAGCACGGGAATTGGCCGAGAATCTCAAGCGACACGTGGAACAAAGAGGCGATTGAAGAAGCGTGGGCCCCGCCTCCATATCTTGCAGACAGGGGGTTTGCAGTCTACGCGGCGAGCAAAGCACAAGCTGACTTTATCACGTACGTTCTCCTTATTATGTTGATTCGTAAAATTTCTAACTTGTGTGCCCAGACATCGCAGCCAATACGGCATCAAGTGTTCCATCAAGGCAAGCGAGGGTTTCGACATCAAAGCGCTCGTTCTCTGGGATTTCCAGTCGGTCCTAAATCAACTTCCATACCATAATATCCTCCACGGCATTTGAAGTGAGGGCCGTGTTCGCGAACGCAACAACGCCGTACCTGATATCAGGCAACCAATAGACCTGGGCTCCATAGGCGTGCACCCCTCCGCTGTGAGTATTACAACATGCCCATTAAAGAGGTTGCGGTTCCAGCCGAGTCCATATGTGATCATGTCGTTGGAGCCATCCAGTTGCGTGGATTCAATCATTCTTGAAGACTTTATATCCCTGTGCACGTCTTTGGAGAATGGAAGTGCCTCGCGGAGTAAGCATTTTACCCACTGAGCATAATCGAGACATTGGAGAAAACTGCCCCAGAACCGCTAAGCTGGGTAACGTTCATGAAAGGAACCACACGGTAACTTCCTTCCTTCTTGTCCCAGTAGTAACCCGAAGCGAGTTAATTAGGGGCATGGATTGCATCCTGCAAGTCGAAAAAGGTCAAGTTTATACCTAGCGGCGCCCAGATCAGCTCTTTCATCACGTCTCCAAGCCATTTGCCGGTGACGGTCTCAATAACATGTAAGACTGTGGTATACATCGCATTCGTATAAGAGTACTTGACCCGTGGCTCGGTGGTTAAGGGTAGATTCCTCAAGTTGCGGACAATATCTTTAGGCTTAGCTTCCTTTCCTTCCACTACCCCCGCGTAGGCCTTATCGTGAGCTGCCATCCCTGTGCGATGGGTTATAGCACCGTCCAACGTGATATGCTCTGTCGCCCACGAGTCCTGAAGCACGAAATCGTCATGGATGATCGAGGAGATTGTCGTCGACCAACCGTTGGCGAGAGCCGGGTACTTTCCGGAGTCGATCAGGTGGGCTAGGGTAGCGGCAGTTTGTGCCTTTGTAGTTGAAGCGGCGTACCAAAGCGTTTCCGGTGTGGCTGGCTTATCAGGCAATGCCGAAAAGCCGTATCCCTATATCACATTAGAACCATTCATACTCACGCAATCAAGCCGAAGTTGCAGAGCACACAAGAGTCAAGTGCATACCTCAACGAAGACTTCGTTGCCATCAATCACAGCAATGGATAAACCTGGGACTTTCCAGTTATCCAATGTCTGTGACAAAATTGTCGAACTCCTCGGTAAGCGGATTGCGAACGTTCGCCTGGGCAGTTACGCCCATCAAGGTAAATGAACCTATCGTAAGGCTGGCGATAAGATCCCGAAGTTGCAGCATGATGTATATTTATATACCACTAATATCACTGGTATGTTGATCGGATAAGTCGATTATCAGGAGGCAAGAGTGAAGGACAACCGTGTTTAAGTACATGTCAATATAATGGCATGCAACGTGTATTTATAAGTAAGATGAACTAGGTATAATACACATAACATGGGTCCTTTTTGTGTGCAACAGTAATAATGGTTTATGTTCATGATTCGCAAGTATCGTGGCTGAGGGAGCCAGGATTATAGCATATCAAACTAGAGCACATTGGTGATATACATATATGTGACTAATGAATTCCAGGATTAGTTCACAGGTTATTTTAAATAATTAGAAAAGAGATCCGGAGTAATCTTAAGGGTCACATATGTTTTTCGGCTTTGCTATGTTCCCATAGAAGGACCGAAGAACCTCACTATAATTTTACTTCACGAGTGTACTTTCGCATGTGCTAAGGGCCGCGCGTTCATGAAGCTGTGATTCAAACTAAGTCTTGAAGGCTGCTAGATGGGTACCTACGAGACTGTGGAAATGGAACGATGACAGCTTGTTTCAAGCAGGTCTAGAGGGATCCGTCAACTTACCTCCAAATAAGCAAGAAGCTCAGGAGAGCCTCATGGAGGATTTCCAGCTGAGAAAATATCCACAATAGAGCCGCCTACTACGCCTGAACCTTGCTTCCATTTTGGCCGCGAGCCCCTGGCTTACAACAAGAGCCGTGCTTAAGAGAACTCAACACTTTATTTTTTACATTATTGCAATAGGGATAGCACACGGACTCGTAAATTTGCAATCTAGCCAGCTTTGGTTTAGACTCGCCATTTAATTCAGGTGTAATTCGCCTATTACGATGAACCTCTAGGGTGGCGCATCCTAGCTTTTTCCCAGAGCCTGGACCTTCTTGCGCCTAAGATCGTGCGAACCAAGTGTCAGCATAGACCTTGTTCTCCGTTTTACCCGTATCACTGGAAAATCTAAAATCGGGAGAGATATTCCTAAGACTAACCACGTAAGGTCATTTTTAAATTTATAATCTGGTACATCAGATTTGCTCGGAAATCGTAATATGATGAACTTACATGCGATGTCTCTGCAACAGAGCAAAGCATCAAGCGTCAGGGATTATCTGTCAACGGGTTCATACTTACAGTCACCGATAAACGGGAAAAAAGGCCGTCATTTTAGCGGGAATTAAACAAGGAAGCTTAGGTGCTTGCCCCTAAGTTCATACTGCTCAGGTGGAGTCTTCTCCTTATTTCAGCTTTAACAAGTCCATCGTGAAGCAGGCTGTGAGGAAAACAAAAAACCCTAGAGACTCCCGCCTTCTGGAACCTGAGCAAGGCTAGTTGTTAAAGAGTGAGTACATCCTGATTGACACCCTATTCTCCCTACGTCTTATGTTGATGGCGTGTTGTTTACCACTCTGGCAAGCTACCAATAACACATAAGCTGTAACTATAGCCCCGGACTTGTCGCTGGGGCTTAATTCGAAAGAGACTTCTAGTGTGTACCTGCAGAGAAATGTCTGACAACTAATTAATCTAACAAGCACGGGGACGTGCCCACGTACGTGACTAGAAGGGGGAGGCGGTTCTGCGTATATGAATCTAAGAAAACGACATATGACTGTGTGGTCATCACCTTATATCCAGGATTTTAGAGAGAAACACAGACTGACAAAATGCGTTGGACGTACCCTAATATCGACGACATCGTGATAGAGTAAATCGAAGGTCATATGCGTTCAGGTGCGCGGGTTACTGAGATGCAATTGAGATTCTTAATTGTCAGACATTACGGGTGTTCGGTTTATTGATGCAGGTTCGTGTATTCAAGTTGTGTTGTGCTGAAAATCTGTCCCTCGGGGGCTTTACTGTTTACGTGCGCTGTTTCAGATGACCTCAGCTTGCATCCGACAACCCAGCACCTGTTCAGCAGAATCTCGATATATGCACGAGTCAAATTCTGTTTAATCCAATAGATTACATTGTGCCCTTGCTATAGTAGAATATCTAATCAACAAGTTGATATTTTATCTTTGGATTGCTTTAATTAATAGCGCAAGATATGGTCCAAATTATCGAGGCACTTTATCGGTGCCACTTAGTCCTCCTTCCAGAATTGAATGCTTTTAATCCTTTTTTACTGCAAATAAAGTCCTCAAGCCAGTCTTTTTGATAGTTGTAGCTTGGCCCGCCCCGTAGTTAATTGGTTTTGTTTCGAGCCATATCTTTTGGGCGCAGAGGGTCGTCCTCTGCCCGGTCAGCAACCACATCTTCCTCTGACTCTGTGGGCCTGGGTTGTGCATCCCCAGCAGGTAATCGGATCGTGTGGTGCTTCTCTGGAGGAAGCGGATCTTCTGTCGAGCGATCCGCGACGACATCCTCCTCGCTCTCAGTTGGTGTACCGCGAGTACCCTTTTGCATCGTGAATAGCCCGAAAGGACTAGCTGATGCTTCGTAACGGTTCGAAAGCGCAGAATCGCTGCCTCGGGCTACAGTACGTACATAGCTCCGGTTTCCTATCAGGGCTGCCGCAGGTATCCAGAAGGGACTGCTAGTCACTATGGCGTTTCTGGTCAATTGTATGAATGATTTTGAGTTCCAAAGCAGGCGCCGACAATATTCCGGCATAGCAACCGCCATTTTTCATTAAGTATAGAATGGAAATTGAAGAATAGAGGACAGGAAGTATGATGTGATTTGTTTTTGGAAATGTGCAAATGAAATGAAATGGTTTGAAGTAATCGTCACGGCAAAGCGGGCCCACGGTGCTTATAAATATGGGGAACTGCCGTTATGGGTGCGGGGTAAAGCTCAATCTAAATTCCCGAGCACAGTGGGCTTATGACTGTGGGACTGGTGGCTCTAACGGCTCTAACGGTTTATACCCGCTGTTACCGGCGCCAAGACAAGATTCATAACGTCAAGCATGTGTATTCACCTGCCATTGTCATCAAGATAACCATACTAGCCTGGTCATAGACTGACGCTATCAGGGTGAAATACCGGGCCATCTATGGAGAGATCTTTGAGGGACTGTGTACAACGCTCGGAAGCTTTTAACGGCATGATTGTCGTGACGTTGATATTATCTCAATGATATGAGAATTGTGGCTGAGAGAGCGGCGCCAGAGCAGCGGCACAATTGGTAAAAAGCCAGGGTCTCGAAAGTTCGCTAGCTACGTACACCAAGACATGAGGTCCCTGGTTTCTTTTAAGAACTAAGCTAGCAAAGTTTCTATATTCGTACTGGAATTGAATTTGGTCATGATGCAGTAATGAGTTACCGGTAAGGTGAGTGAATAAGAAGTGGGGTGACGAGCCCCAAGCATAAATCCAGGGTTCATCAAACAATTTAAGATTGCTGGGGGGGTAGGTGTATTTCAGGTATAGGGAAGCTACATGAAGAGCGTTTTATCGGGTGATGCGTGGAACATGTGGTTTTGCGGCCGCAATGTGAACGTAAGTGTATAATTAAGCAAGTGATTGTCTAGCCCGCTTCCTCCGTCGCCTGTGATCTATCTGCTTGATCCACCTTCCAATGAAGAAAATGATGATGATGCCTGATTGTGTGTGTTCTTGCATGTGAAACAGATATATGATTTTACATTACATAGAGGAGAAATCGGTGTGGAAGCGCGGTACTCATGGAGGGGGAGAGGAGGCAGCTCGGAGTCTTCATCGTTATGTTGCGTAAGATTAACGGTATCAACGGCTTCCTCATAGAGACCGGCGTCATCTGGATCGCCCGTTATGAAAGCATCACGAACGGAAGTGAGGTTATTGTCAACGGGTGCACTCTGTGAGTTACTGAGTTTTAACTCAACACCATCACTCGATGGCAACTCGGGCATATCTTGAAGAGGACAGAGAAAGACATCAGCACTGGTGATGTCACGAAGCCGCTAGTAAGAACTTCATTGAATAGAACATAAATGATATTATTCTTAGCTTTTATATGTATAACGTGGTTGATAAGCATGCGTCGCAGTCAAGCATGCGTCGCACTTTTCCATCCTACATCTTAATTTTTACCTAATCAGATAATTCTCAACAACCAACAATGTCATAACCTTCAGATGAAGCTAAAACGCTCCTTGCTCTTCGGACCCTTCAAAATAACCCAAAATTAAGTATCCGACGCGCTGCAAAGATATATGAGATCTCTGAGCATAGGCTACGTCGCCGTCAAAAGGGCATTCAATCACGACGCGATTTTATTCCTAAATCACGAAAATTATCTGACACAGAGGAAGATATAATAGTTCAATTCGTTATTGACCTAGATTCGCGAGGATTTCCCTCGCGATTACGTTTTGTGGAAGAAATGGCCAATTCTCTGCTTGCAGACCGCGACGCGTCACCCGTTGGCAAGCGCTGGGCTTATAACTTCGTTAAGCGACAACCAGAGCTAAAGACGCGTTTATTTCGGAAATATGACTACCAGAGAGCCAAATGCGAAGATCCATCTATTATTCGTGGCTGGTTTAGGCTCGTACAGAACACAATCGCGAAGTACGGTATCCGATCAGATGATATCTGGAACTTTGATGAGACCGGCTTCATGATGGGCGTTATTATGGCCGGAATGGTCGTCACAAGTTCAGAAAGGCAAGGAAGACCAAAATCAGTGCAGCCTGGAAATTGAGAATGGATTACTGTAATCCAGGCGATTAATGCGGAAGGTCAATCGATCGCGCCGTTCATCATTGGTGCAGGCCAATATCACCTTGCGAATTGGTACCGAGAATGCAACCTCCCGGGCGATTGGGTTATTGCAACGAGTAAAAATGGATGGACAGATAACCAGCTGGGTCTAGAGTGGCTAAAGCACTTTAATCAGTCTACAAGGGAACAATCAGTTGGTGCCTATCGTCTTCTGATCCTTGATGGTCACGAAAGCCACCACTCCGCCGACTTCGAGAGATACTGTGAGGAGAATAAGATTATCCCGCTCTGTATGCCGGCTCATGCATCTCATCTACTTCAGCCTCTTGATATTGGGTGCTTTAGTGTGCTGAAGAAGGCATATGGTCGAGAAATAGAGTATCTAATTAGATGCTCTATAACCCACATTTCGAAGACCAAGTTCTTATCTGCCTTTTATGCCGCTTTTCAAGCTACTTTCACTGAAAGTAATATCCGGGGAGGTTTTAAAGGCGCTGGACTTGCTCCTTTTGACCCGGAAAATGTAATCTTAAAGCTTGATGTGCAGCTACGAACTCCAACGCCTCCCGAGGAGAATACTGAACCCTCGACCCCTTGGACTTCAAAGACCCCAACGACAGCGATTGAGGCCCAGTATCAGTATAATTACCTCGAAGATCGAATGAGACGGCATAAAAGCAGCTCCGTAGAGTCAGTTATAGAAGCTTTAAAGTCTAATACTAAAGCAACAAAGGCAGCTATGCATGAGAATGTCTTATTGAGGAGTGAGCTCCGAAAGAGTCGGGAAGCAAATGAGATAGTAGGCCGGCGCCGGAGGGCAAAAAGAACTAGACTACAGAAAGGAGGGACGATGACTGTACAGGAAACATCGCAAGTAATTGATCAGATGGATGTTGATACGCAGGTAGTGGCCGAATCGTCGAGAAGTGGTGGACAAAGAAGGTCGACGCAACCGGGTAGACGGCGTTGTGGTGTATGCGGCAAGGCCGGGCATAATGCGAGGACCTGTCAGGAGGTAATTGTGACTTCTGAAGAAGAGTGTAATGAGTATTTTTAATTGATTAGATAGTTTGTGGTGGTTATAAATTGATATTAAGTTGAAAAGTAGAGAAAAGTACGACGCATGCTTGACTGCGACGCATGCTTATCAACCACATTATTTTATTTTAAAATGTATTAGTTAAATAAAAATCCTTACTTTATAAATAAGTAACAAATAAAAAAACTAGCTTTATATATAATTAATAAGTATATTAGGCCTATAAAGTATTTATTATAAAAGAACTAAGTGATATAATAATAAGTTAATACCTAGTGTCACAGCCCAAGATCCGACCTGCCTACCCTAGACCCGACCGCAAGGAAGATCACGTGGCGATAAGCCTTATCGCTGTAACTTTAGTTTGACCGACAGTTAGATCCTGAACGTAGCTCCTTGAGCTACGTCTTGTCGATAGAGCCTGACCTGCCACAGCGCCTATCCGTAGCAATAGACCCTATTCCGCCTGAAGCGTTCCCCGTCTACCTGTATACTGAGCTCCGACCGTGACACCTAGTAATTAATATTAAGTCTAGTAACACCTTGAAAAAAAAAAAGATCTAACTGTCCTAATAAACCTATAAAAATATCAATAATAAAGGTCCTTATATAGGCCAAAAAGCAATAATAAATTAAATTCAATAAGGTTACCTAATCTTATTAACCACTATAACTTTATTTCCTAAAGGCATAAAAAGCCCCTACTGAGGCCATAAGTCCCTCTCTGTCACGGTCTGAGTTCAGTATACAGGTAGACGGGGAACGCTTCAGGCGGAATCGGGTCTATTAGCTACGGATAGGCACTGCGGGCAGGTCAGGCTCTATTGACAAGACGTAGCTCAAGGAGCTACGTTCAGGATCTATCTGGAAGTCGGTCAAGAATCTAGCTGATAACGTATCACCACGTGATACTGATCCACTAGCTGGGTCTAGGGTAGGCTGGTCTGGTCTGGTCTTAAGCTGTGACACTCTCCACATTTTAATTAACCTACCCGAGCTTATAAGACGAAAATTAAGACTAGATTATTAAGTAACCTGCCAAGACCTCTTACTCACCTGTAAGTTAACCTGCCGGCTTTACTTATAATCGAATTAACCTGTTGAACAGTAGGATGGCCGCACGGGGTATCATGTGACCTAATAGTCAGCTGTCGGCGACCCTAGACCCATTCAGGAACGCATAATAAGCAGACCCCTCTCCAAGGAAGGCGGGGGAGACAGTTCCACAATACACATGCAATCAAGGACATCAAGGCGCACGCGATCCGTTCAACAAGTATTAAGTAATAAAAGAATAAATAAATGGCTATATACTTTTTAAATAATTTTTATTACTACTATCTATTAGTATATTATTTTTATGGACTCTAACTAGTAGGCAATAAAGTATTTAATACCTTGAAGACTATATATTGAAGAGAGTTAGAGAAGTTTGTCTTATTAACTAATTCCGCCTGATAGATAAGATTAATTTCATTAGGGCCTATGTTAAAGCTTATTAAGTTAGAATAACTAAGAAGAACATACCATCTAACTGGAGAGTTACTAGGCACTGGCCAATCTTATGTGCTAAAGCGCTATGGCACCTAGAAATCCAGGAAGATAGGTCGAATGGCAGCCTAAAAGCGACTCCCAAGCCTAGGCCATATTTTAACTTGGATGATATATTATAGACAAGCCGTTAAATTCGTAATTATAGGCTAAATAAAACACTAAAGATACGGAGATGGTATAATGTGATAGCTAAGGGCTTTGAGGCTTAAAAGTAGACGGTAGCGGTGTATACGCTAAGGATTGCTAGCCTCGGGGAAGAATTGGCTCGGCTAAAGAGAGGGAAGAAGAGGAAGGCAGTGCCGAATCCTAATAAATGTCTTATGACTCTTGGAGAGATTCTAGCTGGTAAAGAGTCCATACCAGAAGGGGCGACTCGAAATATGCCTGTTGTGGTGGAATCTGTCTGTTTAAGCGAGCAGGAGTCAGAATCGGAGGCTGGCTCAGTCATAGAAGTCAGAGAGGAAACCACACCCCACCAACCCACCAGGCGGTCAGGGCGGCTAGTAAAAAGACCCAGGGTATAATAGATCAACCCTATTTAATATTTATGAAACGAAAAATTTCACGGATTTCTATCAATTTGGTCAAGTTCTATATAAGTGAAGTTATTGATTTTTGGTGGTGGCTTTTTTATTTTGCTTGCCGAAAGAGGGGTTATGCCGAAAGAGGGGTGGTGGATGGTACCCCAAGAACCGCAGCTACGCATCATATCTCCTCTTAGTGACATCATTTGTAAACATTAAATCGAGGAGCTTGATGGTAGCTTTAAGTTCAATGACGCTGACATGATGAAGCCATCGAGCTAGCAAATACTACAAATATCTTTGGAGTAAGCTTTAATTCTCCTCAGTCACCTGTTTTATAAATTACCACTTCGTTTAAAACATATCACAACATCAACATGTCAGGTCGCTCAAATGTCGGATATTCTTCCTCCTACGAGGGTGGAGATCAGCGCCATTACAGTAGGGAGGCTATCCATGCGGAGGGTCGCCTGCATGGCGTCAACACAGAGGGATACCGTATGTTCCTATAGTAACATGGAATGCTGATGAACCTGACTGGTGATAGTCAACAAAGAGAAAATTATGAACGAGCTCCAGGAGGGGGACGTAAGTGCTCGTTCATTGCTGCGGGATCACTGACTGAGCTTCCATATTAGACAAAAACACGTATTGAAGACCGAATGAAGCACGAACCGGGCTTCGCAGTAAGTAGCCTATACGCACAACATTTGTTGTATGAGACAATCTTCTGACACTTTACTTCCCCTAGGCCACCATGCACGGCAACAAGCCCTCGCGCGGCGCCGAAGTCGATGCCGAGATTGCGCGAGAAGAAGCTGAACAGCTGGCAAAGAAGAAGAGCAAGACAGACAGCATGCCTGGCAAGAAGCTTGAGCGCAACACTGAGAAGAGTGAGTGGAAGCAGCAGATGGATCAGGAGGAGCAAGAAGCTCGTGCTAAGCACAGTAAGCGTGGAGCAAAGAAGCATGAAGGTCAGGGGATGGAGTATGTCACTCGTAAGAACCACAGTAGTCGGGAATAGACTCTAGATGAACTCTCCGGTCGACCAAGGACGAAAGAGTCCAGATCGCCGCCGTGAAAGACTCAGTTAAATAAGAATGTCATATTGCCTAGTATCGACGTGACCCAAAGCCCAGCTGCATGAACAGCGATTGTGTTGTTATATCAGGAATACATTGCACAACTGGAGTGTTTGGACTAGTCTGTTGCTAGGTTGGTCGTATCGCATGAAACACATCAAGTATTAAGTTAGGAGGCCTTTGAGGTTAGTCTCAGTTAAGAAGCACGGCGCATCGTATCACTGACAGGGTGAAAGACCAAGATATGAGACACTTTTTCCATGATACGATTCACTTATAAATCCAAGTTCTTGAGTTTTGGTTATCTTATTCAGCCGTGAAAGTAATTATTAAGTTCATACAGTTGTAACGTTATAGTAATATCAATTGTGCTAAAGTGCTAGGGTGATATCCTAGCACACTTTTTGCGAATATGCGAATATGAATATGAATATCACTTCAGCGCATGATACCACAATACGCAAGTCTGCGCCGCAACGTCCGGAAATGGTTTAAAGTGACTAGAATCTATCCTGTTAATGCCACCAAAGCATTAGAGGCGTCAAGATATAAGGAGAAGCAACGGTGCGGATTTAACGATCTTAAAACGTCAAGGAAGCTGCCTATAATTAGTTTCAGAGACGATCTGGGGAACTCCCCAAACAGGTGGAGATATTAGAAAATTGCTGGAAACGGTCCGGAGGCAAGGAAGTAACTCAATTTGCGACCTCAAGGCTAGACAAGTAAGGTTAACCTCTGGAGATACCAGAACCAGGCGCCCAGCTAGTTAAGGTGCATATGGAAGAATGGGAGACTAATCACAATGGGCTTCCTGGCGTATGACATTTGCAAGTGGAGGTTGCATCTAATGAGAAAGGAAAAACTGTTCATCATTACATTATGTATGTAAATGGCAGTAATGATATCTTGGTTATTTAAGGCATCTAAGCTGAAGTCTAAACTCGACAGATTTACACACCTACTTAGACATAATGGTGAGAATAACGTTTCCTGACTCCAGGTTGTCGGTAGATGCTAAAGAACAGTGCTTGTCCTTGACGAACTTGGGCCAAGTATTTGTCAAGACCAGATATTTGATACTGGCCTCAGCATCATCAAAGATGCTGCCATCAAAATCCTCTGGGATACCTCCCCAGTAGAGAGCCCTATCACTAATTTCTATTGAAGCAGTGATGATTCCGTTTTCGGATCCATGGGCAGAAGCACCAGAAGAGTTGACCTTGGCTGGTGAGGTCATCATGAATGATTCGAAGGGCAGAACGGGGTCTACTGCGCGTTTTTCTCCATAAAGAGTCCTGGCCGAGGCCTCAAATACATTCTCGAGCATTTTTAGGTCGTGAGAGGAGAGGTTCACCTGGAATTCGGCATATCGAGCGCTGACAAAGTTGGCATAGATGCGAAGCGCGCTGTTGAATCGTTCATGGACAAGTTCTTGAGTGGCGGAATCCTCTTGGTTCTTTGGACCTCGGACAGAGGCAGGAAGAGATGATTTCCACTCAGCGATAGCTCTAAGAAAAGCAATATTCTCGCCGGAAAAGTCACGAAGGGCAGAAAACTGTTGAAGGGGCTCTGGGTTGCGTTCAAGGATATATTCAAGAGCCCCCATAGTAAAAATACTTTCACTAGAGATCTGAGTTTTGATAGACCCGTCCTTGGACCAAGCAGTCCGCGATGAGCCTGCCACTGTCGTCGATCTAGTTGTAATAGATTTCGCACTGCCCTGGGCTAGGGCCTTATTAGGCTCCCACTGAGCAATGATATCGAGAGTTTCTTGTCGAAGGGACTGGTGTTTGAAGACCTCCCAACAGGGAAGGAAGATAGTAAAGATCTCAAGAATCATAATGGAGAGAGCGATCCTGGGTCAATTTAATAAGATGTATTATGTGAGCAGGGCTGGGCTCTGACTTATGCGTACCATTGAGGAGGAACGAAAATACTATTGACGGGTGCCATGGCAGGAATATAGAGAGCGATAAGCCACATTGGAGCGGCGTGAAGGTTAGCTAGACAGCATGCGATGGTTTGAACTCTCCATCCTTGGGTATCGCGGATGTTTCGAGACTTCCATAGAATAACAGGAGCGATGACCCAAGCCCAGATTAGTTGCCAAACAATAGAAGGCCACCTGAACATGTGTTAGCGTCTTGGATGCCAGCGACCGGATTCTTGGTAAGATTAATGTACCATTCCCAACCTTTACGGGCTGCTGCCCTTTGTTGCGATCCTGTGCCAGTAACCTCTGTGCCGGAAATGCCAAACGAGTTGTGAAATTTGCGCGAAACGAGGAACATGAAGATAGTCAAGAGGAACTATGTCATATTAGCCTGGCCCGTTTGATCATAGCTTCAAAGTTTCCTACTTGGAATAGCATACCAAGGCCGACGAGGACCAGCATTCTATTGGTATAATCAAGACTGCAATAACGCCCGATCAGGCCACGTTTTTTAACTTGTTCTGACTTTGGCCTAGCATTATCGCTGGCGAACAACTTCTTTTGAGACTTGGCGACGTAAAGGAAGCGACTATTGGAAGCATGGAATAAAGCAATGCCAAACGGAAGCCAAAGGCTCATGATCCAGAACTCAACAGCAGGCGGGAAGAGAAGCGCGACGACATAAACCCACTGAACGGCGAGCCAGTAGAGGTGGAGTAGAATAACAGCACCGAACGAAAGAAGAAGGCCGCGAATTCGAAGGATTGGCATATCGCGTCGGCGATAGAGGAATGCCATGCCAGCAACCAAGAGGATGGTCCAAACTGCCGAGAACGCGATCCAGACGATGCCTACTCCTTCGAAACGGGCATGAGGCTTCTTCTCGTCTCTCCGCATCCACCTCAAAGCCTTGTCTGCAGCACTAAGGTCCATGGCTAGTTCTGGGGAAAATCAAACTTTTCTAGATGGGAGTGAGTTCAAGACGGGAGCTTTAGACAAGAACAGGGAGATATTTGTTTTATTACAATGAGCAAGTAGAAAGGAACGCGATGCTCCGCAACAAGCTTAGAAGTAGAGATATGGAAGTCTTGAATACTTTTATGTAGTTAGAGATAATGGGCGACTGGCGGCCAGCAAATGGTTCTGGACACACATAATGCTCCACCTACAAACGGCTTCGGAGAAGGAAGAGTGAAGCCCAGAAAGTGGCAGAAACCTTGCCTTCCCTGGCCCCTGGCGCCTCAGCTGCTCAGTTCCATCGCTTCTCACATTTGCTTCCCTGGCACCCTTAGCTTAACTCATCTGAACAATAAGACCCCGAGGTGTCAACCCGCAATCATGGACCATGCTAATACGTGGGTCAATTCCATGGACTTGCCGAGATTCAAGCCTCAACGCCCAATTCCGCACATTCCAGATAATGATATTTGCGATAATACGTTGTTTGTGGTGCTCAGACGCAAGACTGCCACGCAAATCATACCGAACGATTGAGTGACGCTCAGTCACGTTCCGGTAGATTGGGCTCATCTGAACAGATCAATCAATCAGAGGGACGGGGAACCTATCCGGCTGAGTGAGCCACAGTTTAAAATCGTCATTATGACAAGCGAATGAAGGAACCAGCATTTATAAAGGTCTGATGACCTAAAGCCCCATCCATCTCCAGTTCCGGCCTGAGGCAGAATTCCCGACGCTATGGTAATAAAAGTGGCTCCGAGCTGGATAATCCCTTGTCATATCAAAACTATCCAGGCTTCTAGTGTCAGAGCGGCCGTTAACTGAGGGTTACGCTAATTTAGCACCTAGTAGTGGTGGCAGTTGATGAGCTGCCCCTGCAAACTTGCAGCTAGCCACCTCAGCTCGACAAAGGCAATGTGCAATTCGGCTGGCAAAGTGCATGACTGCTTTGACGTTGTTGCAGGTTTGCGTTTCAGGCAGCAATGGTTTAATGACATTTGGGCAATGTGAGTTGAGAAAATGCGTTATCTTGCCGTTTTATCTACCTTGTCTGCCGCCGTACACGAAGCAACTTGTCGGTATATATCGTGTAAGGCGAGATTAAGCTCGGTTACAGCCAACACCTGTAATGCACCAGGAGGTTTTCTCCATTGAGGGCGAATCGGTAATACAGATCATCTGGTCAGGACTCAGGGATCTCCGCGGAGCGGGCCGGTCTGCCCCACGGCGACTTGATGCTGACATGGTGTGCTGGGTACGCGTGTTACCTCACAACTGAGAAAACGTATGACAGCCAATGATTGCCCATTTCTTCCTATCGTTTCGAATTGCTGGCCTGCATTGTTAGTTTGTCACATATGTCACTGCATGGCCGATGGCCCTGTGCATCAGCTACGTAGTCAGCTGCCTGCTATTAAGCCCCTCTGTGCGGAGGAGCATGTGTAGAAGTCTGACCTCCTTGCCCCATTGAAAGGGCTGTTGTGGCTGCAGCCGGTCAAGCAAGCCGTTTTTAAGCCTTCGACAGGGTTTGCATCAAAACCGAAAACGGCAATGGACCGAAGTTGTTTTCTCTTTCCCCCAAGAGCTTCAGAAATTGTCCAAACCGGCCGGTAATGCAGAGGGTTTCGGGTCAGCCAGCTCCACCTCACCATAGCAGTCTTTAATATCCCTTTAGCACTTTGCCTTTTAGCTACGGTAATGCACTCGTCGAAAGTGCTACTCGATGCTAGCGCCGGGTCGAATTGCTGATTTACAGAGCCGACAAAACAGCATCTGATATTCCTCGTTCAAGGGGATGAATCGTCCATTATTGCTGGTTTGATGTAGATATTTGCTTTGAGTCTGTTTATGTCTATCAACAAGCTATGTCACCTTGGCCCCAAGTCGGCGCTAGTTAACCCTAAGCACCAATCAGCGACTCGGCTTCGACTAAAGTAATACCAGCTAAATATGTTAACCCCGCAACCCCGTTTTGGTGAACGATCTGCGAATAATACTTAGGCTCGCTATGTTGCCCCTTACTGCTCAAGCCTTCGGACGTAGGCTACTGGGCCTTCGTAACGGTGAGTACCACGGAAGACGTAGTATGCCAAAGAGAACAACACTACGGCGCCGTAGATAAGGATACTCCAATTCATCTGTAATGCCGTCGGGTTGGGGTTACCAGGCATGAATGCCAGGACGAAAATGACGACAAGGAAAGCCTCGGAAACGATGTTTATCGCGAGACCCCATCGACCAAGACTGAACTTGGATGGCAGAAGCGGGCTCTTTGTATATCGTCGCCATATCATACAGCCGATAGAGACCATGTAGCTGGAGAGAAGCCCTGTTGTTGCCAAAGAAGTGATTGAGTTCAATGCGACAGCAGAGCCGATGTTGATAAGGGAAAGAAGACTTGAGATTAGGAATGTCGTCAGAATTGCATTAATGGGGACATCCCATCCCGTTGGGACCTCGGAGAACCAAGGACTGAATGGAACGGCATGATCTCGCGCGAATGCGAAGAGCTGACGCGACGATGTGGACACCATGGTGAGATTAGAGAAGGCAATTATAACAACAAGGATGGATGCCATGGCAGTAGCACTGCTCACTGACTATGTCGTGTTGTAGAAAACCTGCATAAAGGGCTGGCCCGTTGGAGACGTGATGACCTCTTCAAGGTTACCTATGCAGAAGCAGTATGTGATAACCATGATCCATCCGAAAGCACCATTGAAGAGAGTCGTCATGATCATCGAACGCGGCAAAGTACGACTCGCATCGTGCAGCTCCTCGGACATATGGACAGCAGCATCTGCACCCAGCAATGGCAAAACACCTGCTAGAATCCCCACGAGCGTTGAACCTCCTATGCTGTTCCAGCCTCCGCCATCTTTAAATTGGGTAAAGACAGCTTTGGCATCAGCCCTTGGCGAAAGGACCCAGAGAGTAACAAGGATGCCAAAAAAGGCGAAGATGTGAATGACCAGGACAATAGCTTCGATCAACGGCAACTTCCTAGCTAGGAGGATGTTGAAGAGTACCGAGAACGCAGATATAGCTACGGTGAGTAGCGTGCCGTGCCATGGCTTGGGGACGTAATCTGGGTTATTCAGAACGATGAGACCCTGAATCTGGGTGCCAGTGATGAAGGCAGAGGATGCACACGATACTTGCCAGCCTAGTACGCACATCCATCCCATGAGATAGCTGATGAGCTTCTGGTACTGTGGTGGGGCAAATTCGGAAACCCAATGGTATTGTCCTCCCGTCGTGGGTGCCCTGCACAAGGCTCGCGTTAACAATCTGACCACATGTTATGTATAGGGAGGATACCCACATTGAAGCCATCTCGGCCATGGAAGAGTTGACGAATAGAAATCCCATCCAGCACACAAAGAACATCCAGATCGTACCAGCAGTGCCGCCGTTGACGAGTCCGATAGTCGAGACACTTCAATTGAGAGGCTCCGTTAGCCAACCGCTGACGAGAATACTTTTATCTTCATTCTTTACCTCAAAGAGAATTCCCAAGATGCCATTAAAATCATGGAAAAGCCGAAGATGGACAAGAAGCGAAAATTTCTCTGTGCGATATCGCGTTAGCGCAGGACAAAAGGGTACAGATATTGGCACGAACCGTCATTTCTTGGGTTTTGCCCATACGATACATGTCGGCGCGATCGGCCGCAGTTCCCTTCTTCTCGTCGACACTGTCATTGGTGTCGATGGGAGCATCGTGGACGGAGAGGGATCTCTTGTCGTCGTCAGTTGACATGTTGGCGGTATTTCTTGACTTCTTTGACGGCATAGCGAGCTAGAAGACAAGTAAAGGACAAGGAGAAAAGTTAGAGACGGAGAAAAATAACGCTTGGTAGGAGAAATGCAGGAGTGCGGCACGAACGCGGTTCAGAATGTTCATCCGATCCAGGAGGTGCTTGTTTGCTTGCCAGTATCTCCCTCCTGGTCCAATTGTTACGTACAGCACCCTTCAATGCTACAGGGGTTCAGCCCGCTCGGGCCTGGTTCAGGCGGGAGCCTCCTGTGCCGTCCCGGACTTTCGGCAGTCTAGTAGTGCGGGATTTTATGATGATCTGATAACCTGATCGAAAAACTCACGGTAGATCAAGCTAATACATATGAAAAAGAAATACGCTCTTTTCCGCGTAGCGTGGTATCACAAATGATAGCTTCAAACAAGCTACGTTTCATAATTTTCGCCTAGTAATCGGCATCATGCTTCAGCTAACAACCAACATGGTGGGCTCATTTCGTCCAAGGTCCTTATGTAGATCCATGCAGCCAGCCACAAAACTAACAAACAAAGCGTCAGCAGCCACAGAACCAATAAACAAAGCCCCAACAGCCAACAGATTTGGTACAGTACTGGTGAGACACTTGGCTTTAACAGTTCATTCGGCCTGTTTTGGTACACAATAGCAAGTACTTTACTTCTGACTACTCTGTTGGTGCACCGATGCCCTATCCCCTGGATTTAGGTGCATCGTTAGCAGGAACCTCTTGCGCAACTGAAAGTTAAAGTTTGCAAGCCTTTGCGAGATCAAGATGTTGGCTGGTCGGAAAATAAGACATATATTCCGGTGGCGTTGGTAGCTGTAGAGTCCGAGCTCTGAACATTCACGTTTGCCAACACTCGAACTAAGGTGACTTGTGCCTAGGTACTCATGCCGCACGGGTGAAAATAGAGATTAATAGTCATCCGTTGCCTCTTGAACAGTTCAATGCATGTCCCTCGTAACCTTTCTCGAGTCCGACTCATTGGTCTCTAGCCATGGACCCAAAGACATCAGATAACAACGGTTCCTATCGATTCTCCCCTGTCACGTTCAACGACCACGCCGGTCAGTTGTGGGTCGTGACAATTTTGTCGCTGATCTACAGCACTCTTGTGGCTCTGGCACGGATATACATCAAGTATGACAAGTTCGGTTTCGATGATATTTTCTTTGCTCTGGCAATGGTGAGGATGCCTACCAGATCTGCATGACACTCTACATATAGACTAACCACCCAGATCTTTCATTTAGCTCAGTCAATTGCTATCTTTATTGGTTTGAGTAACGGCCTCGGCAAGTTCAACTCTATCACGACACCAGAACAATGGGCAACATCTTCAAAAGTAAGCCTCGTGCGCTACTACTACTACTACTACCAGCTAACACGGCCACTGCCAGTCAACTCTCGCGGCCGGTATCCTCTGTCTTTTAACTCTTAGCCTCGCGAAATGCTCTGTCCTCGCCCTCATCCGACGCATCGTTGGCTCGAAGCCTGGGAAGAGTGAACCGGTCTGCATCGGACTCATGGTAATCACTGTAGTATGGGGTGCCGGCTCCTGTTTGGCATGGCTTGTGAACTGCCGTGCGGATTCTTTGTTGACTTTGGATAATGCCAAGCAATGCCCGCACCAGGTATGAAAACACTTTGACCCTCTCGAGGACTCATTATCAGATGCCTAACCAAAGAATTCATATTAGGATACACGTTGGGCCGTCATAACGGCTATGGACATCTTGACTGAGACCCTTACCTGGCTCCTCGTACTGCAACTATCATGGTCCGTCAACATTTCATACATCCGCAAGTGTCAGGTTGTTATGGCTTTCTCATTCCGTATACCGCTCATCGCCTTCTCGGCCGTTCATCTGGCGCATTCTGCAACAAATCTAGCTTCCACTGAGCCCCAATTTGCCGTCACAAAGTCTCTACTTTGTCAACAGATCATGATTGCTTGGTCGCTCATTTCTGCCACTGTGCCAAACCTGAAGAATTTCTTAAAGTCATTCTCTATAGGAATGGGATTTCCAATTTCCTTTAACCTCAGTATGTCTGGATCAAGCAACGTCTACGCACTTCAGTCACTTAGAAATAATCGCTCTCGGGCTACATCTACGGCTGTGGCAACTGCAGTAAAATCGACTTCTGATAGCGCTGCCCGTAGCCAACCGCACAGTTGGAGGCCGGACCAGGTCTCAAGTCAAACAACGGCAGCTTGCGATTCTAGCGGCAATAGTCGGGATGATATATCGGAAGAAGGGCGTAACTCTAGGGCTGGCAGTCAAGAAATGATCATTAATAAGGAGGTGGCGTAGAAGGAACATATGAGGACAACCAATATATTAGACGCTGAGTGCTGGCAATAAGCTGGATAGAACGGCTTCTTTGGGATTTGAAAAACCTGGGCTCATAGATTGTTGGCTTTTACGTTCTAGCGATTTAGACAAATGAATAACAGCCAAGTCTCATTGAGGTGGAGCCATACCTGTAAGGCCATGGGAGAGATGCCACGCCAGGTTCGCGAAACACTTTCTGGCCCTTGACAACCTTAACAACCAACAACCTCATTTCGGACTGTGTAGGATCTTCAGCAAGGATCGAAGCGGGCCAATCGGATCAAATTAAATCACGCCTGCTGAAATACTACCTGGTCTAGACCATCTAAAGTCATTTTCACGGAAGATATAAGGGTCCTAGATCTTGCCCTCCACATCACATCACGTTTATCTTTGTCACCTGGCTCGGATGCAAAGACCATGTCTGAGATTGTAGTGCGCAATGCGCGTTACTCCGAACTTCCAGAGATTGCCCATATCATGTCAGAGGCATTCTGGAAGGATAACCTATTTGGCGAGCTCATACACCCCCATCGCAACGAGTATCCCGATGATGTACACCTGTACTGGCTGCGACGGGCACGGGTCAACTTTTGGGACTATCGCTCGCGATGGCTCGTTGCTGCGGCCAAAGACGAGAGTGGTCAGGAAGTTATTGTCGGCATTGCTCAGTGGTCAAGGCTGGGAGATGGGGGCCAAAAGCTTGAGTGCTGGTATTTGGATCCTCGTGAGTGTCTCATCTCATTAGCCTCAAGCCTATTTATACATGTTAAGATAACCCATAGACCCAGGAAAACTTCTCAAGCCTTTATCTTCTATTGCCATGAACATCCATGCTTGGGCCTGGCCTAATCGTGCAAGCGATCCCAAGGATGAGGACATCATAGAGCGGGCATATCCTCATTTCGAAGAAATATGGAGCGGAAAACGCGCTGAGTCCTGGTATCTCGAAGGATTAGCAGTGCGTCCAGATTTTCAGGGGAGAAACGTGGGCCGGAAGCTTGTGCAATGGGGACTCGAGCAGGCCAAGGCTGAAAGTATTTGCGCTTCGGTTGTTAGTGCCTTTGACACAGATGAGTTCTACAAGAAATGCGGGTTTGACGAGCAGTACGGAAGCGCCAGACAGGGTGAGGGTAACCCCTTGGCGGATGTTGAGGGTGCAAACATGTTTTGGAAATGGCCTGAGACTTGAGTCCGGCTATGACACTCAAGATTGATTGCAGCAGTCCTGATGTCTAGCTTTTGAGCAGAACCCTTCCATGGTTCCAGATATTCTATATACAATGATACTCTTCTTCGAGAATTACAGGATCTTTTGCATAGTATTGAGTGAAGTCTCAATGCTCTATGACGTAATATATCTCAGAAATCTCTACTGAAGCTTACTTGCGTATGCCGAGAGTCGCGCCAGCGTTTACCAAAAATCCGATGACGGGTCCTATAACCCAGAAAGGGACCATCTCTCCAGGGTCTCCTCCGCGCATAGATGGGTAAGACCATATCGGCGTTGACCATGACAGAAAGGTTAAAAAGAGGCTTGTATCAGCGTTGCGGTCAGATCAGATTAACAATCAGATATATCAATCAGATCAATCCATTCAATTCAGATATGGGACCTAGTCAGATCAAACAAATCAGATTTGAGTCTCTAATACCTGATATATCTGATATCCCCTAGATGCCCCGAGGATGCTTTGATTGTGTTTGGTTCAACTGCCAGCCCGTACCCTAGAGTATTCAACGTAATTCCCAATACTGCTTAGCGAGGATATCACATCACAAGAACAGCCGAACGCCCGGGCTCCCAGCCCAGCTGTATCAGGAGCACCTTCGTGCATCATGGTGGCCACAACTCCTCATGCTGGCTATGAAGCAGAAGAAGAACCCGAACAGCCCAGGCCAGGCTCACCGTGGAAGCGTCGAATCGTTCTCATCAATCGCTCTCATGACTAGGAATAGATATTCTCAAAGACGAAAGAACGACAGGAAGCCGCTCAGGATCTTCCAGGCCAACGTCGGCAAGATCCCTCCGGCCCACGACTGCGCTCTGGCGCTGGCCGACTCGGAACGATATGACATCGTGCTCTTGCAAGAGCCGTGGACGGCTCATACAGAGACCCGCTCTCTAACAAAGACTCACCCTGCATACGACACATTCGCGCCAGTCGGCATGTGGAACAACAACGACACTCGGCCTAGAGTGATGACATATGCCCGACGAGACCCCAGACTTCTTGCCGACCAGATTCGACCCTTCCAGACTCGCGGTATCCTTTGGCTCATGATCAACGGCATGATGGTAGTCAACTTCTATCGCCAGAATGATAAGAGGGACGCCTTAAACACGCTGCTTCGATGGTCTGTCCCGGAACGCTGCCTCGTAGCTGGCGATTTCAATGCTAGACATCGTAGCTGGCAGACAGGCCAAACTACGAACCGTGGCCAAGAGATAGCAGGCTGAGCGTCAGAGAACGACCTCGACCTTCTCAACACTCTAGATATCCCGACAAACCCGCACGGCAGCACGATCGATCTTGCATTTACGAACATGCCACTTACTGAAGCTACCGTCGAGGACCATCTCGCCACCAGCTTTGATCATTTCACACTGAGCTTGGCCTTCTCTGACATCAGAGCGACTCCGATACAACCGGTCAAGATCCGAGTGACGACGGAAGACGAGCTCAAACGATTCGTCGAGTCGTAAAGCTTGGCGCTATAGAAATTCCCCTCTCAGAGTCGACCCCCGAGGAGCTGGACGAGCTTGCGTTTTCACTTGTGAGTCTACTAACATCAGCAGCAAAAGCATCTGGACGGCCCGCACGGAAAGGCGGACGTCCGGTTCCCTGATGGACGGAGGAGTGCGCCGACGCCGCGGCCGGTTGATAAAGTTAACTTTATTCGGTCATACGCGAAAGCCAGAGAGGCGGGCATGAGGAAGAAGATTATCTTATCCGGCTGGAGGTTTAATGGAAATTGGCCTATAAACCATCGCAAAGCTCTAGCACATCCGGAAATTCAACCGGATAAAGAAAAAGTGCTGGATGGCTTCAAGACGCCCAGCTCTCCTCATCTGGACTCAGATGATACGCCGGAAACGAGCCGCCAGGTGAGAGATTTGGCCAAACATCGAAGTCGTCCGACCAGGAGGAAGTACAGTAAGATCGCAAAGGGGCTGGAAGCTTTATAGATGAAGGTGGCCATTCAGAATGCGCGGATTACTGGGCTGGAGGAGCAGGTGTCCCAGCTGCGGCGAGGGAAGAAAAGAAAGGCGGTACCGAACCCGAACCGACGATTCATGGCTCTAGCGGAGGCCCTAGCGGCTGGAGAATCTCTTCCTAACTCAAAGGAGGGAGAAATAGAGGTGGATGTGGACGAGGAGATCGAGTCGGTGATTGAGGTGGGAGTCAGGTCAGAGGACGAAAGTGAGGACTTCATGGCCTTAACAAAGCACTGCCAGCGCACACGCAGCGGTCAGGAGGTCAAAAAATCACGCAGAGAGTAAAATTTGATCAATTTTATGGAGAGTCTCTTTACTAACTTCGATTTTGATTGACAACGCGGTCTGTTTTTGTGTGCACGAAAATTTAGATTTTGTATGGGAGGATCGAAATTTTGGTGGTCCATTAAGTGGGGGTGTCCATTGAGTGGTCCTGGATGGTAAACGATCCACCTACGTCCTCGGCACTCATGCTACCCTCGAAGCCGCCAAAAATTCCGCCTTCAGAGTCTTGGACACGATGCGCTACGAACCCGAGGACTTTGTTGAATATGCCGTCCACTCAAGCAGCAGCGGAGAATGGGATCATGGCGACGGCGTTCTCGTCTACGCCAAGGCCCCTGCTGGTCAAGTCTTCTTGGTCTCGATACAAGCTACTCCTAATGATGAGAAGCTACTGATGGATTTGAATGGCGGCACATTCATGCCGAAAGGGATATCGTCGTTGCATTATGTCATGCAGACAACGATTGACTACAACAAGGACCGGACGGGCTGTGTGCAGGAGGTTCAGATTGAGGGGACATTTATTCACCGGGCCGATGCCTATGCAGCAGCCCGTAAGTTACTTGATCCTCTTGATTATGCAGATTATGATACACCGGAGGAAATGGCCGGCGAGTGGCCATATGGGGAAGAGGTGGTTGCCCATGCAATAGCGGAGACGGGTCAGAATATCATCGTTGAGGTGAAGACTGTCGCTGGTGCCCATCGTAAGCATGGGAAAGACATGTGATGTGAGGTGGTGTGTCGTTGCTGCGGGTATGAGATCGAAATTGGCTGATGTTGAACAGTAGGATGGCCGCACGGGGTATCATGTGACCTAATAGTCAGCTGTCGGCGACCCTAGACCCATTCAGGAACGCATAATAAGCAGACCCCTCTCCAAGGAAGGCGGGGGAGATAGTTCCACAATACACATGCAATTAAGGACATCAAGGCGCACGCGATCCGTTCAACAGCTGAAAGGTTTGTATTTCTTTAGCTTCGTTTTGCTTCCGTCCTTTTCACCGAACAAGGAAAGTATCTGCTGGGGAACTGATTGTCAAGTAAATCACTTAAGTTGTATTCAAGTATTCAATTCTTCAGCTGCTTAAATGCAAGTAGTTTTCAACATTGAAATGTCGAACAACACCCGATGTGCATATCAAGATGCATGGGGGACTACTTTTCTCTGCACCGTCCATCACCGACTTGACGCTAAAGTTGATGCAGTCAACATCCAAATATCTTCAAATTGATCAATAGGTTTTCCAGAGACTGGAACTATCAAGGCTATCTAATTGATATCGCTGCAATCTACTATTACTCGGCAGTAATCACAGCCGCAGCAATATGAGGTTAGGCGGCTGTCCTCGACGCTCTAGTCAGCCTCCGAAGAATCGTTCTGGCACATCAGCAGGAGCTGTCAGCAATGGGTTGAAGGTCCGCTCAGAATCTCCAAACTTTAAGCAGTGTTACCTTGATGACATAAGTATAACATCAGCTGACCCTCAGGTTATCAGCAGTAGTTATGCAGTGGAAAACCAGCTAACGCCACCATGGCCGTCCGCTAAACTCAATTTCAAGCCTATGAATCACTTACGAGTAATTTAACCTGCATTATGCCCAATGAGTCCACACCGTTTTGTTAGTGTCATATGTCACCTGTTTTCATTGTTTGATGAATTCTCGAGCGTGCGGTATATGCATGACCCTGCTTCTTATCTCCGTTAATGAAATTACCTTCACTCTGCCATGTTACAAAATGGGATATCAGTCTTGGTAGCATGACGTGCTAGAAACACAGCAAGACCAGTTAAGTGGATATGTCGGTCACCACAATACCGATAAGCGCCTTTTTTATTTATTTAACTTTACGACGTCAGATCATCCCGACTGAATACTGCCATGTGAATGGCGCTCTCAGACAGCCATGACACTGGTTAACTGTATCTAACCCTGTGTTCTCTATACTAGCTAGCCACATTATTAATGGCAATCATATGATTCTGTTTGTTCATCTGCCCATGCTGACTTTATGTGCTTATCGTGTGCCTCTACCATCTAAATTCATACCCGATTATTTTGTTCACCTTACCGTCCACAATCTCTAATCCATCTCAATTAGATCTCAAAGAACACTTTGCAAACAGCCTTTATGCAGAAGTTATAGGGAGTACGAGTATTTTTCAACCAAGTGATACTGGACAGCTAATTCGATAATGTCGGGACAAAATCAGCCTCTTCAACGGGAAGAGCCCAAGGCTCAACCCTACCGAGCTGCTTCCCTTAATGCTGCAACGCAGTACGGACAGTTAACAGCCGAACCTAGTCATATTCTGGCTCCAAAAGCCTCGACCGGTACAGAAAATGGCCTACCAATCCCTCCTTTCTTTGAAGAGCCCTCTCGTCTCAATGATGAACCCCCCTCCAAGTTTCATGCTGGACAGTCGAGTCGACCTAAGAGCCTTCGTCCCTTCATTCAATCCATCATGGCCTTCAAACATGGTCGAAAGTTCTCCATGACTACTTCGGTACATCGCAAACGGCGATTAAGTAGCGCTGCTGAGAAGGAAGGTCAGTTTAGTCCGGCTCTCACGGTAAGCTACTTCTCATTGTTGGATCAGTCATTCTCTATACTAATCTCGACCGGCGCGTCAGAGGCTATACCTTGGTATATCAGCGGCTTTCTCAAACGACCAAACTGCACTCATTGCCTTAGCCATCAACGATGGTGTCTACCTCACCGACTTCTCCGTCAAGCACCTTGACCTCAACGACAGTCAAGCGACTGGTCGAGATGTCATTGCAGACTACGTCCTCAAAGAGGTTGAGGATTATGAGCACGAGAATTTTGCCAAGTTCATCGGAGCCGGTCTACCAGCTACGCTTAGGAGTGTAAGCAAAACGCTATGCTCTCGCTTGTGGCTAGATCTGGATATTGTCCCGATTACGGTACTTGCTGGGAGAGAGGATGAGGATGAGGATGAAGAGGACAGGAAGGGCGAAAAGAACTTCTGGAATGTGAAACGTGTTGACGAACAGGCTGATTCAATGGTTCGAAAATGCGTTATGTGAGTAGACAACCTCGAAGATGATGGAAATGGGCCACTGACCTCACCTTAGGTACTTTGGGCCTTCTCAAGCTCCTCTTCTGCAAGTTGGCTTTCGCGGTTTTGTCCAGACTGATGTTGGGTTTCGGGCCACTTTAACGACTCTTCAGAACTACAAAGACACATGTGGCGCCCCCACCTGGAAGACGATGATGACCTATGCAGAGAAACTACGTTGCAACAAGACTCGTGTCGCATTTTTCAGTTCTACTCCACAAGGTGGCGGCGTGGCCCTGATGCGTCATGCACTAATCCGCTTTGCTCGTCGAATAGGGGTTGACATGTCTTGGTATGGTAAGCTTTACCTGAAAGCCTGGAATATGGCTCAATATATGTCTTGTCAACATTGCTGAAGGTTGCGATAGTTCCAAAACCGCTTCCTAGTGCACTGAGAATTACCAAGAATATCCACAACGTCCTGCAGGGAGTGAGTCCTCCTAGTCAGCGCATCACTGCTGAGGAAAAGGAGGCCGTCATCCATTGGATTACCGAAAATGCCTATCGATACTGGTTCTCGGAGTCCGGCCCACTACGCCCAATGGAGGAAGGTGGTGCTCATGTCATAATTGTCAGTATCTTCCTTGTTTCACGCTCAGGGGTCCAACTTCTTCCCCCCTCTACTCTCTGCAATCAGTTTGTTGGTAGAGCTCACATTGACCTTTGCACAACAGATCGATGACCCACAAACGCCAGGTTTAATTCCTCTGATCAAAAGGTTTACTCCCGATCGGCCAGTTCTGTATCGCTCTCACATCCAAATCAGGAGTGATCTAGTTGCTAAAGACGGCTCGGCCCAGGCTGATATTTGGGAATTCTTGTGGAGCAACATACAACTGGCGGACATGTATATCAGCCACCCAATTCCTTTATTTGTTCCTCATACAGTCCCCAGAGCAAAAGTAGCCTATATGCCGGCTACCACAGACTGGCTCGATGGTTTAAACAAGCCTTTAAAGGATTGGGATATTGGATACTATGGGAACATCTACAATGCTAATTGCCACGCACAAAGAATGTATGTACATACAAAACTCTTCTGGGCACATTGAGAAACAAGACTGCTAACTATAGCAAAGGACCGAACTGCACTGGCCGGCGCGCAAATACATTATTCAAATCGCCCGGTTCGATCCCTCAAAGGGTATTCCAACAGTGATAGATTCATATGCCGAGTTTCGCCGCCAATGCAAAGTAGCCGACATTAAGGATACTCCTCAGCTTATCCTGTGCGGTAACCAATCTATTGATGATCCTGACTCTAGCATTGTCTACGATCAAACGCTCAATCAAATAATGTCGCTTTGCCCTGAACTCATGGAGGACATCAGTGTGATGCGTCTAGATCCAAATGATCAGTTGCTCAACACAATGATTTCTAAAGCCCACGTTGTCCTCCAACTCTCAACTAGTGAGGGTTTCGAGGTGAAGGTCTCAGAAGCATTACATGCTGGTCGGCCAGTCGTCGCATCAAAGGCAGGCGGTATTCCTCTTCAGGTCAAGCATTCAATCAACGGATTCCTTGTTGAGCCTGGTGATTGGAGGGCTGTTGCTCATCACCTTATGAATCTGTTCACTAATGATGATTTATACGAAAGAATGAGTCATGCTGCAAGGACGGGCGTATCGGACGAAGTTGGCACAGTCAGTAATGCCTTGTGTTGGTTCTACCTAGCTTCCAAGTTGGCCGATCTTGGAGCTCAAAAATACGGCAAGGCCTCTTTGCAACCTAATGAGAGATGGGTTTACGATATGGCGAGGGAAGAGGCCAATTGTCCATACTCCGCTGATGAAGAACGACTCCCACGTTGTTATACCGAGGCTAAGAACGTCGACTCACTAGAATCTGGTTCTCTTAGCTAGAACATTATGAACCGGCGTAGAAGCTTGAAAGACATCTCTAAATTGAACACGGTGGAGCATAACTGTGGTTGACAGACCTATAGTTTTAATTGCAACGTTAAACTAGCTGCCTAGAATCCTTAGTATACCTAAGGATAATAGGTGATACGACACAATGTATACCTGCACAAGCCGACATAATGCGTCTACACTGTGACGTGCATATTAGGGGTGCCTTGATTATAATGTATGTGACGTAGGCATAGAGGTAGTTAACGAGTGACCCAATCGCAAAAAGATACATGGCTTTAGTAGTTGAAGTTGATCCGAGGTCTTTGCTTCTGGGGTGAATAATCTCACCAATAAAGCTCACCATCCGCGTAGTTTGGGAAATAATCAGGACATTTCTTTCGCTAGGGGAGAAAGTGATTATAAATTATGATCCAGACGCAATCGAGTAGGTAGAATATTCTAATGTGGTGTCAATAAGGAAAAGGTATGGACTGCGCACCGCGCAGAATAGGGCCGTTTGCGCGACCAGAAGAGGACAAGCATAGGGTCAAAGTTAATTTCTCTTTAACTTGCTCCACAAATCCTATTATTTAGGGTCAGGCTCGAAATTTATTACAAGGTTAGTACTGCCGCATGACCTTCTGTTTCTTGGGTTTCTTCTTGCCCAGGCAGCGAGACGACGTACGGATAGTCATTGCCACACAAGGATGCAAGCAACTCAACCCAATTCAACTTAATTCAACCCACATCAACATTTTGTCAAGGAGCCAATAGGATGTGTTGATTACATGTGGGGTGAGCTAAAATACACATATTCTAACTAACAGAACTAACTTTTCGTACCCCGCTTGTACTGTCGTCATGACCGGGGTCATGTGGGGCGAGGTACGGGATCGAGGCTTGTGGGTGCGTAAAAGCAAAAACGGGTGCTTTCACTGGAAAAAACCGCTGCGCATAAGTGGTGGCCTCATCTTTCCAGATCGTTTCAATGTAGCACACGAAGGCACCACCCATAGTAAGTTCGAACTTCCATGGTAATGTCACTCGAGAGCCTTCCAACATGCAGGATCTCTCGTATCAAAATAATAAGGGTAGCCAGTGCCTCCATTGAATCCTCTACATCCGTTTTTTCAGCCCCTCGCACCTTACGAGTAGTGATGTTATAAAGCGCTATTAGGACTAGCATAGCGCTTGGATTTAGGATGCATACTCTCAGCTTATATTTTATATTTGCATCAATAGATCAATCACCTGAGAAGTGTCCGTCTTAGAGCAGATTTATAAACCCCGGCTGGAGTTAGCTGAACGAGCGACTGAATGTTGACTCCGAAAGAATACGTACCACTTTAAATCATCATGTAATAGTTAGTCTAACTGGTTTATTTCTGGAAACAGTATCATAGCTGGGCCCTTGCCGTTATCGATGACGGTGGTTCTACATGGCCAGGAATCATCACTTGAAAGCAGTCAAAAAAGGGGCAACTTGTGCGTTAACACCCATATCGAAAATCAATTAATGACACCCTTGCTTGCACAAGAGCCAGAACAACCAAAACGCACGACATGCCGCCAGAGCTCCCAGTGAGTCACCGATACCTCTGATCCCTCTAGCAGATAGCATGAGTCTTGCCCGTTTTTCCCTGGAGAGAATGTGTCTCGTTCTGTAGTGTATTAGTAGTGACCCAAGTTGAATATCCTTCGGGGTGCTAACCATGTAGACGGGGTGGGCGTGCTTGCCCTTGCCCACCGACAATGCGTGCTTCTTAACGAACTCCTCCTGCCTGCTTCTTGATGTTTTCCCGATCTGCCTCCTCGAGGAGGCCGCGGCAGAGCATAATATCATCAATAAGCAAATCGCAACGCATGCGCGTGAAGTCTTCCCTCACGACAATGCGCAGCATCTTGACGTTGGAGTTGGGCGCCATGGTATAGGCGGGGACGACCCATCCACGGGAGCGCAGTTGGTGCGCGAGGGAGAACTCGTCGTAATAGCGGTCTTCGTCGCTAGCCTCCTCGGGGGTGCGGAAGCGGAAGGCCACAAGGGGTAGGCCCGCACCGGAGCGCTTTGACATGATAACAAAGCCTTGCTTCTCGAGCATCTCCGTCAGGTAGTCGGCATTGCGTGTGAGGTTGCTCATGATGGCGCGGTAGCCGCGCTTGCCGAGGCGGATTAGCTGGTAGTACTGGCCGATAACCTGGGAAGCGCTCTTAGAGAAGTTAAGGGTAAAGGAGGACTGCTTGGCGCCAAGGTAGTCGAGGTTAAAAACCAGCTCCTGAGGGAGATACTCGGGACCTCGCCAGATGACCCAGCCGATACCGGGATAAACGAGCCCGTACTATTTTATAGAGTTAGTATTTGGAAAACGTCGCGCTGGGAAGTAGGGGTAGCACCTTGTGTCCGGAGACGTTGATGGAGACGACCTTTTCACATCGGAAGTCCCATTCGAGGTCGGGAATAACAAATGGGGCGACGAAGCCACCGCTGGCAGCATCAACGTGGATAGGGACGTCAATATCTCGCTCAACAAGAAGGTCATTAACAGCTTTAATATCCTCATACTCACCAGTGTAAGTGGTGCCAAGGATAGTGCAGATGCCGATGGTATTCTCATCGCACAGATCAACAACCTCATTGGGGTCAAGGACGTATCTTTCGGCAGTACAGTAAACAAGCTTTTCCTCAATCTCAAAATAGCGTGTAGCCTTTTTCCAGCTGACCTGGATGGCGGAGGACATAACAATATTGGGGTGCTCAGTACTCTTGCCGGAAGCGAGCTGGCGCTTCTTCCAGCGCTTCTTCATGGCGAGAACGGCGAGCATGATGGCCTCGGAGGAGCCAACGGTTGAGGTGCCGACCGAGATGCTGGCGGGCGCGTGGAAGAGGTTGCCGATCATGCTGACGCAGCGGTTCTGCATGTCGGCGGACTGGGGGTACTCTTCGTAATCAATGAAGTTTTTGGAGAAGGATTCTGCCATGAGCTTTTCGGCTTCATTTTCCTATAGATTCAGGGAACATCATTGTGTTAGTAAGTGTGCTTGGGATTAACGGGTAGGTATTGGTGCTTGGAGATCGTAAGTAGGGGCAGCTTTCCATGGAGGAAATATACTAGGGGACGAGCACATGTATGGTTTCGAGGGCAAAGGAAAGGGGACTGTAGGTATTATAAGAGTAGAGGTAATTTACCATGTAAGTAGTAACCAATGAGGCCAGGCTTTAGATGGTCAGTATCGTCGTCTCGATAGTCTTGTGGAAGGGAAAACATACTTGAACATAGGGTTGTTATCGAGGCTGAGATCGTCCTTGATCATACGATAGGCTACATCGCGGGGCATCTCACTCTCGGGCATGTGATCACGCGGCAGGTCTATTCCCACAAAACGCGAGCCGTAGACACTGGTGGCGAACCCATCGTTGTAGTTGGAGAGCTGCATCTCAGGTCTCTGGGAGGCGCGGGAGCTGATGGAGCGAACGACAGAGAGATGGGCCATACTGTCGGTGTACAGGGACGTTACTTTGGTCTTGCCGTTGTTATATTCGTGGCAGAGTGAGATTTATGCTGATAATACCGTTGATATTGTCGTTGCTGGTCTCGGTGATGAGCAGGGAACATCGGTGGGCTCTGTGGACTCTACTAAACTCATGGCAGAGGAGAGAAGATGAGTAAAGTGGGGAGAGTGAAGCAAGGCCATAAATCACAAGTGGGTAGCTGACAAACTAACGGGCGACGGCGGGAGTGGCCGTAAGGGAGAGAATGCATGGAAATGAGTTCATGTCACGTTGTGTATTTTACATAATGGGGCGTGCGATCGTTACAGCAGTGATACTCCAGTCAGACCCCAGTATAAAGATGTATATGGGACTTAGAGCGGGGAAACAACAAAATCAAGAACATACACACATCCAATAAGACACATCAGAGAATCAGAGATCGTGAGAGTTCAGGGTTGCTTTTTGGGATGACACACGATGACGCTAAGCCGATGTGACAGAGAGTGGGGAACCTTGGGGCAATTTGTGATGCTCAGGGCGGGTTGCTTTGAAGATAGTCTCGGTGGCTCACTAGCCACTATGGGGCGAAAGGGCGAGAAAATGAAGTGGAAAGGTGCGCAGGCATGGAATGTGGTGATGTTTTCTTTCTTTTTCTTTTCTCTTTTTTTCAATTTTTTTTTAGATCCAGGCAGATGGTTTTGGGGATGTTAGAGATGTTGGGTACCATGCAGTACCTACCTGCCGGTCATACTTACCTGCCGGTCAGCGAAAAAGAAACTCCCCCATACACAATGGACTTTTTTAACCAGATGGGAAAAACGTAATAAAAATAGTAAAATAAGTTTATCTCTAGAATTCAGATCAAAATTGGATCTATTTTAATATTTTCTAGGCCTTTTAACTTCACGGCCTGTGCGGGTGCGTACGACACCTAATTCTTCCTTCCCTGAATTCGACCTCTCCTCCTCTTCCATCCCTCCCACCTCGATCACATCCTCAACAACATCCGCCCCTTCAATTGCTTCGTTTGGCTCTGAAATAGTTTCACCAGCTGCTAGAGCCTCTGCCAGCGTGTTAAATTTCTTATTGGGGTTCGGTATCGCCTTTCTCTTCTTGCCTCTGCTCAACCGGCCAACTTCCTCCTCCAGGCTGGCTATTCTGGTGCTCAAAGAGGCGATCTTGGACTCTTGGGCTTCAAACCCTTTTGATATCACAGAATACCGCCTTCTGGTAGAGGGACTCTTGTTCTTCCCCAGGTCTCTGATGTGACGGCTGGCCTTTGGCGTATTATCAGAGTCGACTTGCCCGTCTCTGTGGCCGTCTGACCCGGGCGTCGTTAGTGATGCAATTTCTTGTACACGTACGTACGTACGTACTGTATTTTAGCCGCTGCACGTACGTACAACTTTATTGTACGTACAAATATGTACCATACAAACTTCCCCCTTCCTTTTTAGGTAATACTGGTAACTTAGTAGGCTTCTCACGGTCCTCGTCTTCTGCCATTCTGGCCTCAAACCTATGATTCCACCTCAGTGCCGGAAACTGTGCACTCGCGCCGCGACGCCGCCGTCTTCAAGACCTACACAGTCGGCAACAAGGGACGCGTTCTGGCTACGGGCCTTTCCGTTGGCGATAAGGCCGCTTCGGGGCGGCTCTGCCTCGTCGAATCCGTCAAGGATATTGATAAGTTCGTCGACAATTCGATCCTGATTACAGAAGCGACAGACCCGGACTGGGTGCCCATCATGAAGCGTGCAGCTGCCATCATCACTGACCATGGCGGGCGCACCTCGCATGCCGCCATCGTCAGCCGTGAACTGGGCGTTCCGGCAATAGTGGGCACTGGTAATTCTACCTACGTGCTACACAGCGGCCAGGATGTCACTGTCTCCTGTGCTGAGGGCGACACCGGCTTCGTGTACGAGGGAATCTCGGATATCACGACCAAGACAGTAGATCTGTCCGGGCTGCGCCAGGCCCGGACGAAGGTCATGCTCAATCTCGCCAATCCGGCGGCCGCCTACCGCTGGTGGCGACTTCCAACCGACGGCATCGGCCTTGCCCGCGTGGAGTTCGTTGTTAGCAACGCTATCCAGGTCCATCCTATGGCGCTCGTTCACCACGACCAGTTGAAAGATGAAGATTCCAAGCGCGAAATCACCCGCCTGACGGCCGGGTACGAAAACAAGCCCGACTACTTCGTCGATAAGCTGTCGCACGGCCTCGCGGCCCTATGCGCTGCCGTTTATCCCAAACCGGCCATCATTCGCATGAGCGACTTCAAGACAAACGAGTACGCCGGTCTTATTGGCGGCGCCGAATTTGAGCTCAAGGAGGACAACCCAATGATAGGTTTCCGCGGCGCCTCCCGCTACTATTCGCCGCGCTACAAGGAAGGCTTCGCGCTCGAGTGCCGCGCCGTCAAGCGGCTGCGCGAGGAGATAGGCTTCACGAATGCCATTGTCATGATCCCCTTCTGTCGTACGATCGGTGAGGCTAAAAAGGTTCTGGAAGTCATGGCCGAGAATGGGCTCAGGCGCGGTGACAACGGCCTGCAGGTCTACGTCATGTGCGAGATCCCGTCCAATGTCATCCTAGCCGCCCACTTCACCGAGCACTTTGACGGCTTCTCCATCGGCTCTAATGACCTAACACAGCTGACGCTCGGCATAGACCGCGACTCGGGTGAGCTGGCCAATTTGTTTGATGAGCAGGACGAGGCGGTTAAGTGGATGATAGCACAGGTTATCTCGGTGGCTCGCAACAAGGGGTGCAAGATTGGGCTCTGTGGCCAGGCGCCGAGTAACCATCCTGAGTTTGCCAAGTTTCTAGTGGACGCTGGGATTGATTCTATCTCTGTCAGTCCCGATAGCTTTGTTGCAGTGAAGAGACACGTGATAGCTAGTGAGCAAGCTTGATGCCTAGGTGGGATGAGGAGACAAATATGGGTCGATATCTGTTCACAGAATTGCCTTGAACTGTGGGTTTGTAACTTTATGCTAACTCAGAATATATCATGGGACAGGGTAGTAATAATGCCGAAACTTGGATCTGAATAAATTGGTTTCTTCTTTTTACTTAAAAAAACAAAAAAAAACGATTAAGCTACATATTAATCCTGACGCATGTGACCACTGTATATCGGATTACCAGCAGATAATAAAAATCCAATCTGTCGCATGACACTTTTAGCTTAATAATTCCTATGGATCCAGTCAATAGTTTTCCTCAGTTCCTTCGCTGACTCAGCTATATGAGCCTCCTCGTCACCGTCCAACAGCATCTGAATAGTACTCATAACTCCCTTCCTCCCGAGGACCGCGGGCAAGCTGAAACAGCAACCAAAATCTGGTTGGAAGTGGCTGACGGGACGAACATTGCGCTTGTCCAAGAGGATAGAGGAACAAAAACTGGACACAATAGAGCCGAGCCCAAAAGGAGTCGAACCTTTAGCTCTGATTATACACCAGTTCCAGATTTTGCGATCCCTTGAGGTATCGAAAAATACGCTTGACAGCTGTCTGATGCTCGTTGGTTGGGTTCGCTAGGTTTCGACTACATAAGGAGACAGCAAAAGCAATGTCGGGTCTCGTCCCCAGCATGAGATACATCAGGGACCCAATCGCCTTGGCATACCACTCTTTGAGTTTGTCCGCTGCCTTGTAGTCAGGGCCTGGTTCTCCGAACTTGCTAGTCGAAACTGGTGTGGCATTGGGAGCGCACTGGTCCATTCCAAAGTCTCTAAGTACTTTCTCGAGGTAGGTCATCTGCGACAAGAAGATCGATCGGGTGGCTCTGTCTCTTCTTACGGACATGCCCAGGTAGTATTTGCATGGGCCCAGGTCCGTCATCTTGAACTTATTGCACAGATCTTGCTTGACCGCCACGATCTCGTCCTTGGAGGGCCCGGCAATAAGTAGATCGTCCACATAGACCGCAATGAACGTGTGACCTTTCACAAAGACTCCCATATCTGAAAGTAAAGGCTTGAACCCGAGCGTCTCAAGGAAGGTTGACAGAGTCTCGTACCACACTCTTGGTGCTTGCTTCAGTCCGTACAATGCTTTCAAGAGCTTACACACTCTGCCACTACCATCGTCGAATCCTTCGGGTTGCTGGACGTATATCTCCTCATTTACGAGGCCATAGAGGAATGCTGTCTTGACGTCCATTTGTTCCAGTTCCAAATCAAGCGCTGCCGCGATGGCGAATATCATCTTGTAGCTCATCGGCTTGACAACAGAGGCGAAGGTTTCGTTGAAGTCAATTCCTTCCCTCTGCTCGAATCCTCTCACGACAAATCGCGCTTTGTACCGTAGAACTTGCCCATTTTCTCCTCTTTTGAGCTTAAACACCCATTTGCCTCGAAGAGCCTTTCGTCCTGGGGGAAGCGTGACTAAGGTCCAGACGCCATTCTCGACCAGAGATCCGTGTTCATCCTTCAATCCTCCCCACCAGAGTTTTCCATGTACACCCTGCGTGGCTTCCTTGAAGGTTCTTGGCTCGGACTGATCGATATCGCGAGCGACTAGATACAGTTGTTCTGCAACCGTTGCTAGGAAGGCGAAGTTTGTGCTGGCTAGTATGTATCTCGATGGCAGCTGTCCCCTGGTCGATCTTTCGGGCAGCCGAGACTCTGTATGCTCCTCTGTTTCTTCCGATGACACTTCGCGCTCGTCTGTGGCAACATGAATACTCGATCTGGTTGACTCTTGGTCTGGGTCCCATCCTGTATCTCCCACTGGGGGCTCATCCGGCGTCGTCTCTCCACGGCCTGTTTCCCCGCTTCTGTTCGCCTCTCTCGACGCGATCGGAAGGGGCGACGGCTCTAGAACGATGACATTTTCCACATCGCCATCCTCTCCTCCGACTACTCGTCGTCGTTGCGATGGTCTTTGATCACTCATCTGATGCGTGAGATTGTCGAGTGTTGGATCGACATTTTTGATGTTTTCAGAGAAGACAACATTGTTAGACACAAAGACTCGTCCCCTTTCATCAAGGAGTATATAGTTCGTACTGCCCTGATAGCCGAGAAGCTGACAGGGAATGCTCTTCGACTGCATCTTCTTTCGTTTAGAGGATGGAAGCAGAGCCCATCCTCGCGAGCCAAGAACTCGCAGATGGCTGAGGTCGGGAACATCTCCATACCAGGCTTGGTAAGGAGTAGTGGAAATGCTCGCCGTAGGACAGAGATTCCGGATGCGGTTCACTGCCTTGAGGAAGTACGGCCACCATTTCAAAGCGAGTCCGGATTTGAGCAGTGTCGGTGTGAGTTTTTCCAGGATGATTCGATTGAGGACTTCAGCCAATCCATTTTGTTCGTGCTGTTCAGTTCCTGTGTAGGAGAGTTTAATTCCTCTGTCCCGGCATAGTCGGGTCAGGCTGTGGCTTCGATTCTCTCCCCCTCGGTCGAGGTGCAGGAAGTGACATCGTCTTTCCGGTCTCTCGAACTGTTGCAACAGATGATAGAAACACTCTTCAAACTCTGACCGTTCTTTGACTGGGTACACCCAGGACATTTGAGTAAAGTCATCAATAAAGCAAACCCAGTACCTGCTGCCGTCTACTCCCACTTCTGGGAATGGTCCGGTAATATCCGCATGAATACACTCCAGAGGGTAAGTGCCTTTCTTGATCGGTCGAATGTGAGGACATTCCCTGAGTTTGCCTTGCACACAGGCTCCACATGGGTTTGATGTAGAATCATCCGGTCGAATTCCAGTAGACATATTCATTAGTCTCTTGATATTCCTCTCTCCCAAATGTGCGAGTCGTTCGTGCCAAAGATGCAGTCGAGGATCTCCCACCGAAAAGGAGGCCAAAGCGGTTTGAAAATGATCTTCCTCAGCTTCGTCGACCACATAGACACCTGAGATTCTTGTCGCAGTGAGGACGACTTTTCCCTTGTTTGTGACCACTGCCTTTCCATTTCGGAAGACAACCTCTGCGCCCTTCTTCTCTAGTGCTGACACGGACAAGAGGTTAGAGTGTCCTTCTGGAACATATAGAGCGCTAGCAAGGGTAACGTTATGTGACCCCTTAGGCCCTTGCACACGGAGACAGTACGTTCCACATCCTCCTGGCATGACTTTTGCGTCCGCAATGCCGTTAATGGGTAATCCATGGTACTTTTGAAGGACTGTAAAGTTCTCGTGTCGGCAGAAAATATGCGAGGAGGCGCCACTATCCAAGACGTGGATCCGTTCGAGGGCCCGAACTTGGAGGGATGCCTGGAGACCAGACGGTCCGAATGACAAGCCAATCAATCCAAGGTGACCTTGGAAATCATTTTGCCAGAGAGCCAGTCGAGCTTGATCAGGTTGAAGGTATGCAGGAGTCGCATACGTGGCAGAGTCCAGTTCATCAGTCGTCTTCTCCCTTTCCTTCCCCCGACTCTGCATTTTTCGTTGTCGTCTCTCGTAACCAGCTTTGCTACTCTCTCTTCTGAGTTCGGGGTGAAGCTTCCAGCAAGTTGACTTGTCATGCCCTTTTCTTCCACAGTATCCACAGCATGGGGTGTCCTGGGCTACCATGGCTCTATTTGCAATCCTTGCAGTGGCTCCTCTTTGTCTGTCCTCTTCCTGAGATGCGGCAAAGATGGCGGTTTCGAACGTAACGGCCTCTTTGAGAATAATGTTACGATTGTTTGGATCTCGGATAGGAAGAATGTTATGATTCTGATTGAATGCAGTAAGGAAGACCTCATAGTCTGGGCCAAGTCCGCAGAGGAACTTGTTGACAAAGTGTGGTTCCCCGATCTGGCACATTTCATCCATCTCCAAGAGTTCAGCCCTTACTTGACGAAGCTTGTTTGCGTATTCCATGACTGAATCGCATGAGTCGAGAGTGAGTTCTTGAAATCTGCGGTCGAGCTCTTGGAAAATGGCGATTCCGACGGGGCGATACCGAGTTTCAAGGTGACTGATCATGCCCTGCGCCGTCAGGATCCCCGTGGTAAACACTCGGGCGTTGTAGCCGAGCCGACTTCGAATGGCGCCGCATTCTCGATCCTGACGACTCCTCCAGGCCTCAATCTGAGTTGCGAGATCATTCCCTTCAGTTGGTGGTTGAGTGTTCCTAGTCAGAAGGTCTCCATATCCACACATGTCCGGAAGGTCGAGCGTTTCTCTCTTCCATGTCAGCCAGTGACTGGTTTGCTCTAGCTTTGGAATGGTGCCGGAACTGCCCAAGAGGTTGAGCGATTCCTTAGGGAGGGACATGATGGATTCTCAGGGAAGCTGACGATCAAGGTACAGAGGGACAGACGACTATCGAAAATTCTTGGGTCGAGGCTTGGGGAGGAGTCTTGTCTTCGTCAGGCAACATGATAATGCTGCACAGATAGGGGTTGTCCGAGCCGGATAGAGATTATCCGAAGGGTGAAACACATAGCGGTCTCAGTCATTTGTATCATTCCCGCTGTCTGGAGAAGAGACAATGATCTGAGGTCGATCATGTCACAAACCATGTTTCAGGTGGTCTTGGTCTGTGTGGGCGCAGGTCGCCCGACCGAAGAGCTTCAACAATCTCAGACTGAGGGACCGGTCTGGTTCGGCAAGTTCGTCAGCCAGACTGCAATCTGAAGTCTCTCAGTTATTTGAGATTGACGATTTAAATTCGGTGTCTTGGATCGAGGGTCAAAGGGTCCTTCTGGAAAGGTTTCTAGACATATCCCGTTAGCTGATTTCCATACTCCATGAAATATCCAACTAAGGAAAAATAGCCCCAGGTAAGCTGAATGTGCATGCGCAGTGGAAGGAAGCCTTTCGACTTCTTGTGCTGTCTGGGAAAATTAGAAAAGAAGAAAGAAAACACTCAGCTTTGCGGTTGGAGAAAAGCAGTGCCCTCCGGGCTCATAACCTGTTAAAGTAAAAAGGGTTGATTGCATTGTTGTTTTTTCTAAGTTACATGTGTCTGAGAGGAGCACAGCTCCTTACATAGTATCCACATCCTAGCCACCAGCAGATCGGACCACCTTAACCACACTGTCTCAACATATACATATTGCTCTATCGATTTTAAATCTTATCAACATCGATCCACTATGTCCCAAGCGTAGGTCTCCATAACAACTCTTGGTCTTCAACTCCCGGCACTGCCTTCGCGAGACTAATGGCATGTACAGAGAACAGCAAGAGAACAGCGCCGAAGAGTCCGAAGGCGACTTACCTCTTACCAAGTCCCCTTCCAACCCAACAGGAGGCCGCAAACCTACCAAACTTGCGATGCAGAATGCAGCCGTGACAGAAGAGGTCACTGAGGACGGCGCACTACGGCGCACAAATCCTGGTAGAAGAATTGGTCCAATTCGTGAATCGCGGATCGAAGATCGACCAGCGAAAGAGGGCGAGAAGGATAGCAGCCTGAAGATCAAAATTGAGCTGGATCGTGAAGTCGAGGGAGAGATTTATGCACGAGTTAAGGGTGATGTAACAATCGGGTTGATGTGATAATTAGGTTGAAGTCTATGCTAGAGTCAAAGGGGATGTTACGATCGGACTCCTGTAAGATGTGAGTTGACTTCGGCCTCGAGGGACAGCATATTAACGATATATATTGCAATACCAAATAGCTTGGCCGGGTGCTCACCTCAGGGTGTGCACTGTACTACTGCCTTCTTGGTAAAATGGGACAATGATGAACCTCGAAACTTACGAACATACAAGCGTTAGCAACTTGAGGATGATGCATGATATATCTGTAATGGGCATTAGGTTTGCGACTGGTCTTAAGTGAGGTTCTGAGACGAAGTATTCAATGAAGTTGGTGACTTGATGTCTATTTTGTTCTTGTGATTCCCAGTAATAGCCATATCTATCAAGACATGCTGAAATTTCTGCGAGGACCAGCTGCACAGGAGATGGCTAGCACCAAAATCTCTTCAATATTCGTGTTGAAATGAGCATGTTGTATTGATTGAAGAAGAAAAAACTAGCGCTGAAACAGCACAATCTATTTAACAGGAGGACATTCACATCCAGCCACCAATGGATCGGAACAACCATTGATCCGTAGAACTACGGATCTTAACACTCCCAGTCGAGCCATTGGTGCGAGATGTTTCCGCTGACAGAGTGTGGCCTCATTAAAGCCTCAAAAACATGTTCATGGGTGAAAAATAGGAAAGAGCTTCTGTTACCACGCCTGCGTTGGTTTGCTTGGTCACTGGAGCCTTAGCACCCCAGTTGTTCCGAGATATGTGATAGACAGTTTGTGAAGCTAAAAGCTGTTTGACTCTCTGGTTACTAGAGCCTCAGCACCCAGATTGTCCAGAGTGCTTGAAGTTTGATATACGGTTGAAGCATCGGAATCTTCGATCACCAGAGCCTTTGTGCTCCAGAGGTACACTCCCTTATTCCAAGCCGTTCACGACTCTGATCGCATAATTATAGAAACATATCAATCCTTGATGACATAAACGGATGTCGCAAATCTTCCAGTTTGGCCCATGTCGTGCCCACCTATCAACCAACGACTTGCTTCCCCACGGGGCCAGATAAGAAGGTATAGAGTCATACGCCCTCTACTTTGTCTATTCCACGTCAGTCACCAAATGATAGATCGCTCAGAGTGGCTGGTATAGCTGTTGCTCACACCAATGGCTGTATTGATTGGATATTTTGAGTGTTGTTGCAACCAACTCCATACTCTTAGGTCTATAGTCCTATAATCTGCCACTTCAGGACTATGGAGATCAACCCTAAGCTAATAGTTATTGCAAGAAGCTTCAACCTGCTCAACCATAACACATCGCTTGCCTCCAGCACAAAAGATTTTCACAGCGTATCCCAAGAATTGCCATCTGATTCTATCTGCTCGTCCTCGCTTGAGCCCCCCGCATTCGTAAACTCTTGGAATATCGCTATGTCCTCAAACCTGTCAGCCAGGCTCTCCACGCTGGCCTCCGAAGGGTTAGTCATGGCAAGGTTCAAGTCCGCCATAAATGTGGCCCGGATGTCGTATGGTGGGTTGATTAACCGGTTTTCCTCGTACTGTTCCATTATCTGTCGCGCCTCGCTCGCTGGTAAATCGCCTTGCTGCAGTGCCATTGACAGCAAACTTCGGCCCATGGCTTCTGCAAAGCGGTATGCCTGCCGTAGACGTCCGTAGCATTGAATGCAGAAAAAGAGATAGAAACGCCAAGAAGGGTCCTTTGTGTCACCAAGATTAGCGTTTGCGACATGAATCAGGCCTGTATGCCATAGCATCGTATAAGTTGAAGACATATAATTCTTGCGGTATACCACTATAAGGCGTTTGAGTTGATTGACAGACGCTTTATAAGCCGCATCGGGCGAGCTCCTCCTACAAGGGAATGTCTTGAATCGTAAAGACCTCGAAGAGTCCCTCGCTCGAACCGTGAAGGGGTGCAAGATACTAAGAATTGCTACATGAAACCAGATACTGTCGTACAGTTAGAAGTCTTTAAGAACTTCGTTCAGAAAGGAACAAAGAATTGCAACATACTGAAAGATCAAAACATGATGTGGACTTTGTTCCGAGCGCACCATCGACGGTGGCAGCGTTTCTGCCCAAGCTATGAGCTCGCGATACTTGTATTCAGCAAAGGCAAGTGTGATATGATCGCTCAGGCCCTCGCGCGGATAAGGCTGATCGCGATAGTATCGCAAAATCACTTGGTGGATTATTCGCCAGAATCGGCAAAGGACTGGAAATGTGTCGCCCATGTAGGTCGACCGCAAAGTTTGGCGGATAGACTCGGGGCTGCCTTCAGAGGTTTCACGCCAGCCATTTCCCGGTATCGGCCATACTGGAGGGCATTCAGGGTATGAAAGGCCGGGCTGTTGGTAAAATAGAGCCATAAGCCTAACGATGTTAACCCTCTGGATATTCGGCGCTTACTCTCAGCGTATCAACTTACACTACCCAATTGAAGGTACCCCAGGCGGCATAGGATGTTGCACTTTGAAGTTCAGAGTTTACTTCTTGTACCTTGGGCATTGCAACAGCGTGTTCGGTTCCGAAAAAGCCCATACGTGTTCCCATGGAGTTTGCTTCTGACACATACGTCAAGGCATAATGATCTTTGCCATCGCCCAGATATGCCAAGCCTAGCAACGGTATTCCGGCAAGAGTTAAAAGAGAATCCGTCGACTTGTCTTCTGCCCAACGCTTTTCCGTCTCCTCGCTGAACTGAGGCGTATACTCTTTGACGGTCGGATCGAGCGCACTATACATTTGCTATTGCATTTGTGTCAGCGAGACAGACGACGCTATGAGTAGTTCAGGCGACCTACACAACCCCAATACATGACAGCACTAAGTAGAAATCGACTGCAGAACCTCGTTTCACAGTTAATCAAGTCATTCACAAATAGATCCGGATCAAAGGTACCCAGCAGGGGGTGATCTGTCTCTAAGTATAACAATATAATCTTGGCAGCCAAATCGGCAGGAATAGGCACGGTAGTCCAAAAACTTATGTTCAATCTCTCCAATCGCTCGTCACAAGGGCGTAAGGTCGGTGTTGGATATTGCCGAGGACGGTGGGTTTGAAATGGATTGGATTCGAAGTCAAACGGCGAGCCAGCGTTCTCGCTGTCGGTGGCTGATATGTGGCCAGTACTGAGAACTGCCCTACAGGGTATCAGCTGAAACTGAAAAGAAGGAAGCTAAAATTTGACAATGAAAGGCTGAATGCTGGAGTTTGCCTCAGCGTGATTCAACTGACTTTAAGATACTAGACTCGAGGGGCTGGAGCGGCGGGAAGGATAATGAATGTCTTGCCATGAGCTCGGACTCTAAACCTAAATGTCGACTAGGCCCTCGAGCCTGCTGTTGGCTAGAAGCATGTTGTGTTAGGCTTATTCTCGGTCGGATTAACGAGAAGATTGTGTCAAGGTCGCTATGACATCGTAGAATTCTTAGGATATGGATGGCCTGGCTCTCCGGTCCTGACTTCATAACGTCGAAGAGGTCAAGAATTTGATCCGTTTCTTTGCTCGTCTGGTCTTGGATGTGGCTTTCGACATAGACACATAGCTCCTGTACGCCTCGTTGTCGACAAGCCTCGCAATGAGGCTTTTTTCCGTCGCACTAGTTACCAACGTTGGGACAAAGACAATGATGAAGTTAGTGTTAATGCAACTTACTCGAATCTTTCTTTTGCGACATGTGTTGCATGCTATCTGTGTTCCGATCCGTTGTCGTTTGAACGGCTCGCTACTTGAGGATCCGGAAGTAGAAGAAGATCCAGAAAGGTGCGAGTTGGATGCTGCGCCGTCTGAATCCGGGATAGGGAGTAGCTGACGGTATCTCTTGGACATTACTGAGGGTTAGATACTAGCTGGGGATGGCTATAGCCGAGGAACAAGTTATCTTTCGATCGCGTCGAATAGGTAAAACTAGGAGGTAATTATGATGGATATATAGATTGCGCCCCAGGCTGCCAGGTACTGTCCTCGAGTGCGGTTCACGTGGCCCTGATAATCGTGATTTCTGAAGGATGTACGCGCCCAATGATTGGCTTGATATCTTCGGATCCTCCGTTGGAGTCTCATTGGCGGAATGACCAGCAACGACTGGCGATTTGCTGTCCTATGAGGGTCCATCGATGGCCTGTCAAGCCGGATACTTATCTCCTAAGAGGTCAAAAGCCTCCAAGGCGTACCCCGCCCCACCTTATCCCTGTCATCACGGCAGTACGAGCGAGCTACTAATAGTTTCAATTTCCTAGATTTTATAGTCGAACTACTATACAAGTTATTGCCATGTAAGCAATGAATACATCTTCAAATCTCGATTAAACATAGAAATTTAATTCCTATGATGATAAGCCGGCATTGCGGCAGGCAATCTTGGTACGTCAGTCACACGCTGCCGCAGGGGTCTCCTTGTAGCAGTGGGAAGTCTTAAATGGAATATGGCTCGCGCCCTTTCATCATCAAGCGTCATCACCTGTTCCTTCTCCCCCTCCTTCACCTTTCGACGTCTTATATCGCTGTCGTGAATATCTGGGGGTTTTTAATCGCCTCTTTTGTTTCTTTACTGTTTTTGGTTTTACCCCGTCCCTTATCTTATTGAACACATTCTCAACTGGTCGTGTCTCCATCAAACACCACATAATACTCCGCAAAAGGACACTTAGAAAGAACCTTGACCCTCCTCGCGATAAGGTACCTTTTCTGAACAGCAACTTCATGGGACAGCGGCGCAATTTGGTGGACATGATGACCTCACATTCTTCTGCTTCGTCGACCGCTCCGTCGTGCAACGGCAACGGTCATGTCACATCACCAGACACGGCGCCATGCACATCGCAAGCGCCTAGCGTGACCCCACCCAAGAGACGCCCGCACCACATCTACCAGCCAGCAAAGAATTCCCTTTACGACATCTTTCAGCAACACTCTGGCACGGCGCTCTTTGTGCGCCCCATCTGCTGGACTGATTTACATACTCAACTCCTCGGTGTGAAATGGGGGGAACTACCACCTTGCGATACACCTCAGCCTACGATATCCCCAGCCACGCCACCTTCGCGAGGGCATCTCAGTCCGTCGAATACAGTCATCACTCTTAGCAACGCGCTCACACAGATTCTTCTGCCCGACCCGATGCACCCTATCCTCTCCCGAATTCCATCTATACTTTGGCAGTATCGTTTATCGTAGTGCTGTGCCTGCGCAGATCATGTGGAATTTTCCATCTAATGAGATGAAGTCTTCCTACTCTTCCTTCAGATCAGTATCAACGCGGCCCGCTAAATCCTTCGACGTCTCAACGCAGTTCCCTCCAAATCAAGGCCCTGCCAATCTACCCATGACATGCTATATTGGCAAGACCCAGCTGGCGTCAGTCCGAAACACCTCGTTTCGCCTCGCATATGGCCCGGGGAGATCATGGAACGAGCCCGTGTTTCGTCTCCAGCAACTCAGGGCTCGCATGCTCGTGCCTTCAAATCTGGATCACGATGCACACTTCGTGGGCATATTTTTAGGAATGGCGCAGAAGCACTTTTACCCTTCCCCACCTACCACTGGCAGACATGACTCACGAATATCCCCAGAGCAAGGCATTCCGCCATGCCCTAACTTTCACGACCTGAAATTGAGGATCCTCACCCACGATACAGACACATTGGAGTTTATTGTCTACACTGGATACGTAACAAAGGAATTTTTGGAAAAGTTCCATGATCCGTTCAAAGCCCCGCTCGATGATGACGATGCTGCCGTTTCCGGCCTCAAGATCGAATACACAAGGGTTCCTATTTGGCCGATTCTAGGGCTACGAGAGAGGCTTGGCAAAGCTTTAGGCCAGGAGGTTGTTGGTGCTTTTAATCCAGGCGATATAGTAACATGGGAGAAAGAGCCCGAGTAACAGCGGCGAGAAGCGCAAGTGAGAGGTTCTTTAGGGAGTGATTAACAGTAGCTTCGAGGAGGAGTTTGATGACGAACTGGAAACGGTGTCAAAAAAGTGCTCCCCAAAATAGATTACCCCGGTCGGTGTGGTCATCTGAGAATTGGACGTTGCGAACGCAAAGAACGAACAGGGCCACGCCAAAGGATGATGGTTCGGTGGTGCAGACACGCCCTAAGACCGAAACTCAAGCATCAAGTCCTCCGTGAACGGATGATATGACTTGGAACCGGCGTGCGAATATGGAACTATGATGTCATGGATACGAATGCGACGATTCAAGGGGTGTTTTACGATGACTGCCAAACACACTATGGCCATGCTCGAAATTGTCTTTTTCCCACCAATCGTGCTCACCAGAGGTAATTCAGCTCTATCTCCTACGATTTCATCGCCATTGTCGTAGAGAGATTTCAGACGGATTATCTCACCGATAAACAGAAAATACCGAACTGACCAGCATAATATGAAACAAGGAATCGGGTGCAACTTAGAGTGCCGAGTAGGTGGAACGGGGGGCTGCGTAGGGCGGATTGATACGGGGAAACCTTGACGATATTGCGGCTTGCCTAGGTAATGCAATACTAGTACCCTTGCATGGGTATCGCCAACTATTCGAACAACATATATCCCGCCCTCAACAGACGGCCCTTGATTCGGCCAGAACTTCGGATTACTCACCCGACAAGTTACATTCCAGGATAGTGGTAAAATAAGCTATTCCCGTCACTGACCCCTAGCATAAACGCAAACGTCTTCCAGCTGTAAAAGCACGATAAAACCACCAACAAAGTCAGGGGGAGACGCCCAGAACAACAACATTAAAACTTGGTCAACCTCTACCACTATTAGGAGCTCATATATTGGTTTAAATGTGCTGAGTTTATTATAATGCTGAAGAAAGGATAATTGTATGAGTAGTGAATGCAGTGGTTTGATAGATCGTGATCTTGGTGATAGTTCAAAACTCACAAGTCGGAGATGAACCTAATCTGGTTACCCTCGGCGGTAGTCCTGGTATTCTCCTATCGTTGAACTCGATGACAAGTATTAATCCTTCGTTAGCTCGCTTTGTTTAATACTTAGGCTTACCGGTATATGTTGCTTACGCTTGTTATGTATGTTGATAGAAAATTATTACAAATTAATTAAAATATCTACGTCTGCATCACTTTATATGTCTAGAACAACAAGAATGAAAATATTCGTTTTATACTGCATGCTACTCGCTGTTGATATAACTTTAAGATGCAAAGGTGAGGTTATGTACAACCTAGATTGGGAAACCTGTTTCGACATACGAAGTAATAACACACTCATCCTGACCGCCCCCACGTTCGATGAACACCTGTAGAACGCTAGCTAGCACGCAGTCTAGCTTATTCTTGGAGATGCGGACCGAATCAAAACTTGGCTCGCTCGTACCAAGCTCCTCTGTCATCGCAATGATCTTCCACACAAATACATGAAAATGCATTAACATCAGAAGACACTGAAAACCGAATACTTCGTTTACTCGCAACTTCACTTTCAACACAGGGATGCCTCCCACGTCTTTCTCCTCCTGTCCTGTCAAGAACCCCCAGGGTTTCGGTACCAAAGACTCGCATACGCTCTTTCGTCGCGTCTGTGCCTCTTCATCGGTCTCCTTCTTGTCGACTAACGTGACTGAAGCTCTTGCCCGTTCGAGCCGTAATGTTCCACAAACGTCTTTGACGAACTGCTCCGCAGAGAAGCGGACTTGGAAAAGATATGACAGAGGTGGAAAACAAAGCCAGTCTCTGAACTGGCCCGTAAGTTGATCACGACATTGCCCAGCAATCTCAACCGCCTCAAGCGGCAATACAAGAATGTCTGACAACCTTGACTCCACTCGGCCCAACTGTCGTTGTCTGTTCTCCATGAGGGATTGACTCTCATTCGTTCGAGTACCACCTGTGGATAAGCAAGACTCGAAGTCCAGGATTGATATTTTGCTTGAATAAAAATGAAAGAAGAGTTCACCCATTTACATAATTGTCACGGAGATAGGAATGCTCTCACACAAGTAGTCCCACTCGGCCACATAATACACAAATACCAATAGTAAGGAAAATTGCGTATAGGGTACGTCATTATAGAAGCTTTTCCTTAGACACATCACGATCCATCACTCATCGTGTGGTCATGTAGGGTCCCCTCGCTGTAGGATGTCCTGTGAAGTTTGAACCTGCCCCTCACAACGAAATGGTCTTGACCGCTGCTTTGGCCAATAAAAGCGTTACGGAGGCTCCGTAAACCCATGCTTAAGGTTTGTCGCCGATCAGGTGGTGCCTGATATATAAATGCCATTGGTTTAAGCTATCTCATCGGCGGGCTTCCGAGTAGCGGGGTTCCCGAATTGAATACTTTAAGCCAGCCAGCGGTAAAAGATTCGAATATTGCCGGCAACAAAAACGATGACGGGTCTGATGGGACATGACGCTGATATGAGATGATCAAAATTGGGATCTTTGAAACTGCCAGTCTAAAATAAGGCAGACCCTCCGACTCAGTACATTTTAATTGCTATTACAAATACCTTTCAACGTGCCGTAAGCCTCAAGTAGGTAGCTGCTCTATCGTTAGACCAATTTCAGAAACATCTGATCATAAGAAGGTTCTTGCTTTCAAATCTGACAATACACGAATTTGCCACCGCAGCGAAAAAGTCATGCAAGCTAAGGTACCTGCCGATTTGAGTTTCATCACTGGAGACTTACCGTAGTCGCATAGGTTCGTCCCCGCACCCTCCCTCGCCGCCGCAGACCGCTGATTCTCCTTCCCTATCATTTCCACCTTAGCAATCCATCAAATATTTAATTAAAAATACCTTAACCTAATCCTACCCGATCCTATATTTTCAGATTACTGGTAAAGGATGCAAGTGGTCTCTTGATTTGCTAGTATAACTAACAATTATTCCTAAGATCAAGATGGCTTCTAGTGTTGCTAATAATATAAACAATATGATATTGCCAATATGGACCCCTTCGCAATATTATTGTATTTTCAAGGGGTGCATTTACTGTCAACAACCCAATATATTGGCAGTGTGACAATACACCCAATATATTCCACGTGCCCCCATCACTATACCGCTTCTGCACAAATCTCGTCATCCTGAAAATCTCGTATCCCAAACCATGACTCCAGGCACTCCAATGCTTCAATTACATCACTCCCAAGCCGATTTCGACGGTCTGTAATCGTTATCTTTGCACCAGAGACGAGTCTTTCAGGCTCCGCAGACATTGCAGGAACTGACAGTATATCCACGGCCATCTTGCTCAGGCTCGGGTAGGTTTTCTGCTGCGTCTCCTCTAGCCACCATGCAATGGCGCTTGTAAAGCCATAAACCCGTTCAGAATTGCAATATCGCTCGTATTCGTCCGTGGCGAGTGACGGCTGCAGATGCTTGTTCCTCTAATTCAAGAACTCATTCGTGGTTGTCGATGGGACCTCGCAGAGAGGAAGCGGTGATTCGACAGGTTTATATTCGTTCCATAGCGTCTCAATCAACTTCTTTGATGACTCAGCCCACTCCTTTTTCCAGTTCTCTTGCATGTAGTGCCATTTGTGCGAAGGGTGGAGCACAATGGCTGCAACATACGCAGGCGATTCTTCAGTAAGGCGATAGTACTTATCCAACTTGGCCCAGCCTGAGTTATACATCAGTGCCATCACCAGATCGTCGATAGCTGCCTCCTTGCCGGCTTCGAATTGTGCCAATACGAAGTCCATCGCCAAGAGGACATTGTCGAGTGTTGCAAACGATGACTCGAGTGCCTTGGTCGTCATCTTCAGCTTCTCCAAGAAGGACTTGATCTTCTCCAAGGTGATCCAGTCCTCTAGAGAGAGCTCGTCTCCAGCGCAATTTGCGTCCATCCATTTGTTAAAATAGCCGTCAATCGCATCTCTAAGATTCAATGCCGCCCTCAGCATGGTATACCACGAGCTCCATCTTGTGTCATTGTCTCGCGCTAGCCTACGGTTGTGGCTGATAGCAAGAAACTTTTGGCTGCGCTGAACACTCCGTTGGATGTAAACGACGAAGTTGTGAAGCCTGCCAAGAGGACCTTTCTTCCGCCATGCTTCAATATGTTTTAGTGTCACATTATGCAGGCAACCAATGGTAGGCCCAGCCCAACATTGTCCGTACCAATCGTACCTCCCCTGAAGCGCGAAGGAAACGCGTGGTCGCATGTTATGTCTGATTGTCAATAAAGACGCGTGTTGAGGGGAACGCTCGCCAATAATATGCCAAGCATCCTTGTCGCTGATGTAGGGTAGGGTATGCCTGGCGCCTGTCAAGTGGCAATTTCGCCCAATAAAGTAATATATTGACAATATGGACACCCTCATATTATATTGTCACAATATGAGAGAGTCCATATCATATGGGCTATTTTGTAATATACTACTTTATTGCCATATTATCAGCAACACTGCACATATGGAAACTGGGACGGGATCCATCTAACTTTAGAAGAACGGGTACCCGTCCGCGTATTGACCGCCGTCACATTTGACAAATCATATAAATAGGGGTTCCAAATTGTATTCATTACATTTGAGTTTTCGCACCTTTCGTAATACGAAAGACGCTTCCTATTTGCGTTGACAGGGAATCAGCACCGGGGTCCTGGAAGTTGGAGAGGGCGCACGGGCCAAAATTTCTTGTATTCCGGCCCAAACCCAAACCCCCCCAAAAAACCAAAAGAGGGAGGTGCACGGGCCACAAAAAAAAGGTATTAGGTGCCATTACCAGTGGTAGTTGGTACAGTAGGGATGCTGAGTGCAGTTAACATTTGATTGTTATTATTCTCTCTTTGCAGTCGGAGGACCTTTGAGGCCTTATATCTTCGACTGACTCTTACAGATAAGATCTGATACACCGAGCTAATTACTCTGCCGGCTGAGCCCAAGATAGGCACACCTCGCTGCACAGCTTATAAACCACAAAGCAGCTTAAGCACAGTCATGAAGCTCATAACAGAAGTAAATTAAATAAAACACCGCGTAGGACTCAATCAAGAAATCGTCAGATACCCTACCACAGCTATAGAGTTCATGTTATAAGCCTAAATTTTCATCTTTAGACTGGAACAGCATCCCATCCGTCCATCTCAACCCCGCCGATCCATACCTTCCGAATCCTTCTCGTGGCTGTGATATCTTGTAACGGATCCCCTTCCACTAATACCATATCTGCTCTCCGCCCGAGCGAGATCTCACCGCGATCTCCCATACCAAACACCATCGCCGGAATAATTGTAGCTGCCCTGAGTGCGTCGAGGTTCGATAGCCCTGCGCGTACGAGTAACTCCATCTCCTCGTGAAGGCTCTCCCCAATTGATATAGGTACATGGGATATCTGGTTTGCTTCTGTTCCAGCACAGATGCGCACCCCAGCGTCATACAGCTTTTTCACGTTGGCAAGCGCGTAGTCGAAGCTGACATCCTCCACGCCGTCGCTTGCCTGTTGGAGAAGCAAGGGTACCATAGCCCGTGCCATGCAAAGTGTAGGGATGCACGCTATATTGCGCGCGGCGAGGCCCTCAGCCATCTCGGTTTCTATGAAGCCATCTATAGGCACGAGAGTGATAACGTCAAATCCTGCCTGTAAGGCCCGAGAATATCCAACTTTTTGAAAGGAGTGTGCGACGGCTAACTTGCCATGTCGGTGTGCCGCATGAACAAGGGCGATGAGTGTTGGGCCATCGATTCCAGGTAGATCAACGAGCACCTTGATGTAGTCAGACTTGGTCGGACCCTCCAGAAGAGAGGTGACCCATGTCTCAGCCCCCGCTGGGACTTGGACAGTTCCGGTCTCACGGCGCGGATGAATCTGCGATCCGTCGGTAGCTTGCGCAGTAGCGATGGGGCCTGATGCTAGATAGGTAGGTAGCCCAACCTCGGCGATAGACTCAGCTCGCATAGCCTGAACATCAGCTTTCGAGCTGCTCATGTCGAGGACCGTGCCGATACCGTAAGAGGCGAAGATAGGGAGATCCGTATTCGTTGCTGCAGTATCAACATTCGCATCAATGAAGGCTGGGAGGAGCGTACAGCCTCTCCCGTCAATTACAGTGTCGATGCTGGCGAGATTCTTGGTTCCCGCCTCGATGCTGATAATGTCGCCAGGGCTGGCACGGAAAGTGACATTAATCGCAGTTCCAATCTTGCGACCGTTAAAGATGGAAATATTGGAGATGGTATGAATGGTCATTATTAGTATGCGGCCAAACGTGCTGCAGATTTAATACAGCAAAGCGAGAAGAGAAGGGAGTATGTATAGTAGGTTATTTATTTGCCAGACAATATTCGTTTTAGCAGAAGAAGACGACTGAGTATTATGGTCCCCTTTAAATCTTACAAACTCATTAGGCTAATATCATTAGAATTATTGGGAGAGTTATTAATTCATTCATCATTCGAAGCACATAAACAAGTTAGTAGAATGTAGGGGTGAGGGGTGGCGATAGCGGAGTAGGTCAGGCAATAACTATTTAGGATAAAAGGACATCTAGTTACCGGGGTCTGTAGGTGATTCTGGCCCGCACTAATGATGAACGTCGGAACGCACCAACTCTTAGAACTTACACCCTATATGGTTATAACCCATTCTAAGTTTCCAGGCTCAGTTTCGATTCCACTGCACTCTCAATGCGCCCACTGCTATGATCAAGCATCCAGACGAAACCCCTGCCACCTACGTCAATAAAGGACAGGCCTATTATCTATCTGTTGCTGACACGAGCGCCACAGCACTGTTTGTCCAAGACACCAGATATCGGACATTTGCTTGCATATCATCTGAGGATGATCAGCAGCGGCAATAGCCAGACGTTTTCTGGGATATCTGGCAAAAAGTCAGAGGTAATAATGAGGCGCAATAGAGCAGTAGAAAATTGCGGACTGTTGAGTACGTGGATACATGACAACTTGCGGATTGGGACGATAACAGGACCCATATGAATCTAGAGTCTTCCTCGTTTTATAGTTTCTCTATTATATAGACGCCAGGCATCAACAGTCTTCCTGAGGTCAATATCGCAAGTCTTTTCTATGTTCTGTCTACAGACTTTAGCCATTTGAAAGGCATCTAGGGCATTCCTGTCAGACTCTCCGCGAAAACAAGCCGTCTTATCCCTGGACCTGAACTGAACGCCGAGATTTGCTTCTGCAAGATTAAACTCTTCCGTGATCGCAGGGCCGAGTGAAAGCTGTCCCGTGATGATACGCACGTAAAGAAGTCTATTGGCAAGCTTAAGCAGCGGATTGCCCAAGCAGAATGTCCCTTTTGTGGTTTGACGGATTGCGGCATATAATGGTTTTAGGGCTAAATAGGGAATAGTACTCTCTGTGGTTACTCGGCCTGTCACTAAGTCAGGCCCATAACCACACGCACATACGGAAATGGGATTATTGACACTAAGGTATTAACAATTCTTTTCAAAAAGCATACCACTAGTTTCCTTATAAACAATTGTTTAGGAAGAGGGGGGGGAGTGGATGTGGATTTGATTTGGATTCGATTCTATTCCGTTGATGCCACGCTTTGTTGGTTGAGAAGACTGCGAAATCACCTATCGCTATATTAACTAAAGAAAGTATTACCATATGAACGATAAGGGATGGGAAGACGCACTCTATGGCTAATTCACAACAGTCAAGCTGTGCATAAATGGCCGCACAGTCCTAGCCAATAACAACCGTTCAAGAGTATATTGAATCACTATAGGAGGTTAATTCGACCATGCTACAACCAGATACTCTATCCCTTTGACTCTCACAACTCTCCAAGGTGGCCACGACGTAGGTTCTAGACTAATTAAATGGAGGGAACGAGAGGTATTCCGTTCGTCTGCTGATTTATATGGCGATAAATGTCCCAGAGGCTCTGAGTGTAATAAATAGTGACTTCACAGATGGCACAGTCGTATGTGGTCTGCCTGCCCGAGCCGTGATGCTTGCTTTGTGCGTTGCCGTAGGCCTCTTGTAAATAGCTTCCTTTTCCGCGCTTTAATGGACGAGGCTGCCATTGCCTAAAGTTCTGACAAGATAGGCATTCCAATCTAACGCGGCGATCGACATGACTGGTATCTCTTTGTATGTGCTTTTGATGTGTTTCGATTTCTGCTTCGTCCTCTTCCTTCCCTGTACGGTTTCCCTTCCTTGGCTGACTTTCCTGCCCGTATCTGATGAAGATCGCGTTGTAGATGCATTCCTTCCAAGCTTTTGGTGTTTTATAAGGCGGTCAGCGAGGATTTGGGGTGTTTAACAGAAGAATATAACTATTAATAAGGGTAACATCCAGAAGGAAGGACTAAAGAAGCGCCTGTGAAGGGCCACGGCGAAATCTATGATCATAGGTTCTGCATGACCTCAACTGGCCACCGTGGTCAACATGATTCATTTTCATCATAATAAAGTATCTAGAGGATTAACATAGTGTTCTAGAAAGCAATGGCGCCCGATGCTATAGAGAATTATAAGTTATAATAAGATAAAGGCCTTCCTAGGTCTACGAAGAACTCCCTCTAGCAAGGTTACAAATGCCTTCAATGAGACCGGAGAATACAACCTCCTGTGAAGAAGCACGAGACGACTCAGCACTGATATCGTCATAGCCGAGCCCAATATTCACGAGTACATGGCCGCTGATGATTATTCGCCCCGTTCGCACAGCTAAGCCGGAAAAGATTATCCTGCAAGCTTTCGGCAAGTCTACAGTTTGTTGGCGAGCAAGCTCCTTAATGGCCAGGAGATACTCGTTTGCCACGGGCAGAAATTCCCCTATACTGTAGAGCAACTGGCAGGCCATAACCACTGACTTGGACAGGCTTGAATTATCATCAAGCTCGAATATGATGGCCGAGGTTGCTGCCAAGCACGCCTGCGTAAGCCAGTATTCGTGACGCATCCCGTAGGCGGCTCGATACACCCAGAGATTAGAGATTATGGAGGCTCCGTATGAGGCTCGCTTGGATGCTGTCGATTCATGTGCATCATCTTTGAGAGGAAACCGGCAGGGGCGGCGCAGAAGCTTGAGAAATGCCATCTCATACGTGGTCCTTGCCAATGGGTCAGCAATTATAGCAGCACAGTCGGTGCTAGTTCCCCGGGTTTCTAGACTTACTCAAGGAAAAGTATCGAGGGGAGAAGGGTATTATGCGCAAGAAATCGCTGTAGAGCACCCGTACCCCATCTATGCAGCTTTTCTTTAACAGCTCTCGTTTCGTTGTAGTTTGAAACGGGTGTTCCGGCTTCCGCCGGCATAAAGAATCTCGAAGCTTCCTCTATTATGACCGCGAGTTGGCATTCGAGTGAGATTGCTTGTCGATACAATGATTGTCGTGGCTGACGGTCGCAGGGGTAGGGGGACCAGAAATATTCCGGCGCATCAGGGTTGGCAAATACGGATAAATAGGGATCCTCAAAGGTCTTAGGTATCTCGGGCTTCCTAATTCTCATCGCGCGCGAGAAGATCAAGGAGATTTTGCTTGTCAGATTTGCTCATTAGCCTCATAGAGCAGACATAGATTTGGGGATCTTGGCACTTACGCTTCCAGACAGAAGAATCCCCAGACGATGCAAGATAAGATCTGCCGCTCCCTCATGAGGCGAGGGGCCTGATTTGGGAATATACTATCTATAGTCGGCATGGCTAGATCGCTGACTCCTAAAGTACTGTGAAAGTGATAAAACTCTTCGAGTAAAGAGATGGCTTGCGTCTTCTCCCCATTGTTAACCTCGTAAATCCAGAGCACAGTCAACCCCTGCAGCAGGGTTATTGACGGGCGCTGCCGTTCATCTTCAAGCATCCGTAGGGCCTCGTCCGCGAACATACGACCTCTAAAACGTAAATCCCGGGCTTGTCGCGATGATGCTCCTTGTGATATAAAAATCTATAGACTTAGCTTAAACGAGTCAATCATCTAAAAGACGCATAAGAGACGGAACATACATGAGACACGGCAATTATAGAATTGACAAGAAATCTTGAGCAAAACTTTGCTGGTTCCGCTGGGCCCGCTTTGAGATCTTGTAAGAACACAGTTCGGGGTATAATGTGACTGAGGGTGTGATCCCAGGCGAAAAAAAGATATAGTATGTGAGATAGATATCTGTTGTCAGTGGACAAGGCAGTCCACTGGGAGATAGGCAATATCCCATCAGGGAATTTGGTGACCAAGCCGTCCATAATACTTAAAGGTTCCGTTCTAATGCCAGTTAGCCTTAAAGATATTAAGAATAGAGGACGCAAGGGAGTGCGCACCCTGGTGAAAGGGTCCCCATACGTAGAGAGAAAGGGATTCTCAATAGTTGCCTGGGTATATTCGGAGGGTCTTCTATGATTTGCCATAGTTAGGCATCGAACTAAGTGGGATCAAGCTTTAAGTTGAGATATAAGATATAATGATAACTCACTTGACCGTTGTGGAACATGGGGCAGGAGCAAGCTAGCATCAGAAAATGTCTTGATAAAGTCATTAACGGACTGCGCCTCTCGAATACGGTTCAAGAGGTTTATCGACTCATTTTTCGAGCTCCCGCGCAGCAGATCGAGAATCGCCTTGAGGGAGCTTTCCCCCTCAGAAACGACTTGAAGCTGGTGCGCCAGTGCATCATGCCAGGTCTTGTCCTCCGAAATAGCGAAGAGACATTCACTGACTGAACGAGTGCATTGTGAACAAGTAGGGCGTCGGTTATCGCACTGCCTTAGTCAGCTACGTTAACCCTGTGACAAGCTCGGTGAGAAGGACTTTGATTTTACGCCTTCGACATGCTAGATAACCTTGTCAGCAAGTTACCCTTAGTCTTATTCTGTTACCTAGACTAACCCTCGCATGCTACTAGTACTTGGACACGCTTGCGCTTCCCGGTGGCTGGCGGTGGGGGCGATGGCGGCGATGGGTTCTCGTCTGGAGACTTTGGTAGGAGTTTTCGCATTTCACTTGGATGAAAAGAGACGTAATTCGCCTTCTGATATAATCTCAATAATAGTAATTATAAATAAGGATGAACAGAGATGCGGTTCAATGATATTCTGGGCCGATAATATTATTGCAAGGAGACCCTGAAACCAAGTTTCCAACGTAAGGTATGACACATGCACTCTACACATTTGCGTCAAGTTGACGTAGTTATTATTGCGGGGAATAGGGCGACTAAGGTTCTGCTTTCGACCGGCTACCAGTAGTGGCAATCCCGTTACCTATGAGGCACAAATTTATATGTATATACACGGGCGCTTTAAAAACACGCCGACGTCTAATGGTACGTTTTAGCCTGATTATCTTCTGATACCCCGCAAGGTACTTTCAAGACTACTAAGTCTGAATGTAGCACTACTCTAATGATAACTTAATCAATGTTCTTTTCTCTCTTGACCTTGTTGTTATCCTTTCCTCTCTTCCCTCCGGCTCTTTGCTGTATTTGTCTTCTTCTTTGTTTCCGTAATTATTTTCCGGCTAGTTGGGACTTACTGAGAAGGCATCACTTGGTAATACTAAGATATGCTAGGCAGTTTATTGAGACCCATAGGCCACAAATATTCATGTTTCAGTATCATCCCATCGTTCTACATTAACTCTACAGATTACACATTCTAAATCCTTCTTGTTGCTGTATTATCCTATAATAGATTACCTTGAACTAGTATTGACGTAAATAATAAGCAAGTGGATTAAATAAGTGAGTGGATTAAAAATCCCCTTAACCTACATCCTCTCTATTTGATCAATTAATTCCTAACCATTAAACATATTACAGTTAAACTATAAGGTCAGAGTCCTTCTTGCACTTTAAGCCTATCAAAATAAACCCAACTTAAGTCTTAAACGCGCTGTAAAGATTTATCAGGTTGGTCATAGGTACACTATGGCGCTGGCAGAAGGGCATCCAGTCTCGATGCGATACTGTCTCGATATTACGCAAACTATCTGATATAGAGGAACATATTATAGTTCAGTTCATTCTCGACCTGGATTCACGAGGGTGTTCCCCATGACTGCGTTGTGTTGAAGTAATGGCTAACTGATTGCTCGCCGACCGCGACATGCCACCCGTCGGCAAGCGCTGGGCCTAAACTTCGTAAGGCGACACAAAGAGCTCAAGCCGCGTTTTTTTGTCGTAAATATGACTACCAGAGAGCCAAATGCGAAGATCCGACCATTATTCGCACCTAGTTTAGGCTCGTAGAAAACACAATCGTCAAGTATGGCATCTGATCAGATGAAATCTATAACTTTGACGAGATTGGCTTCCATATGGGCATGATTGCTAGCGGAGTGGTCGTTACAGGTACAGACAGGCGTGAAGGCCGAAATCAGTGCAGACTCGAAACCAGAAATGGATTACAGTTATTCAGGCGATCAATGCAGAAGGCCAAGCGATCCAGCCATTCATCATTGGTGCGGGCCAATATCACCTCGCTAACTGGTACCGAGAAAGCAACCTCCCGGACGATTGGACCATCGCAACATCCCCCAATGGCCGGACCGATAATGAACTAGGCCTTGAGTGGCTGAAGCACTTTGACCGGTGTACGACCAACCGATCAACTAGTCCCTATTGTCTTCTGATCCTCGATGGCCACGAAAGTCACCACTCCGTCGACTTTGAGAGATATTACAAGGCAAATAAGATCATTACGCTCTTTATGCCGCCTCATTCGTCTCACCTGCTTCAGTCCCTTCATTTCGGGTGCATTAGCCTGCTTAAGAAGGCTTAGGGGCGAGAAATAGAGCATCTGATCAGATGCCCTATAACCCACGTTTCTAAGACCGAGTTCTTCCCAGCCTTTTACGCCGCCTTTAAGTAACTATGACGGAAGATGGCATCAAGTTAGCATTTAGAGGAGTTGGAATAATTTCTTTTGGCCCAGAACATATGGTCTCGAAGCTTGATTAGGAGGTGATTATGATGGATAGATAGACTGCACCCCAGGCTGCCAGGTACTATCTTCGAGTGCGGTTTACGTGGCCCTGATAATCGTGATTTTTGAGAGATGTACGCGCCCAATGATTGGCTTGATATCTTCGGATCCTCCGTTGGAGTCTCATTGGCGAAATGACCAGCGACGACTGGCAATTCGCTTAATAAGGAATACTGGTGATCACTTTGTTCCCCCGCAAATTTAGACGCTTCCTCATCACAACGGCAAAATGTTAGTTGTTAAATTGGCCGCTATAAATAGGCTCTACGTTCCTTTATCATAATATTATTCTTATATCCAGAAAATGAGGGGGGGGGGGGGGGGGGGGGGTGGGGGTTAGTTAAACCAGCCCTGCCTGACAGATTGATAAAAGAATAAAATCCACAATCAATACCATCATGCCGCTGTCTTTGTGCGTATCCGAGACAGGGAGACGTAAGCACTTGGGTCAACGCCCAACGAATCGATGGCAAGGTAGTGATGACCTGCCAATGTCAAAGTTAAAATCAAAATCTAGACCCAGCCGGGAGCGCCACAGAAATAAATGTACCAATATCAAATTGGTGGGAAGAGAAAACCTGTACGTATTTACTTTTGTTTCATTCCATATGCTATACCGCTCAAAACAACCCCCTTAATCGTCATATAATAGAAACAGGAAATCATTGTTTGACCCAATGAGCAGACCATAATCATTTCCAATTTCCCCTTAAGAAAGCCCCTTCGGCAAGTATCTGTTCCTGACACTCTCGCAAATACCTCGCTTGTCGTCCAACCTCCTCTAATCTCCCTAACACCCGACCGTTACACTCCACGAAGCCATAGACCTCATATTTGACCCCTGTCTCCTTGGACCAAACCTTGACCTCTTCACTCGCCTTCCTGAGATTATGTCTCGGCATCGTGGGGAATAGGTGATGGATAGCCTGGAACTGCAACCCGCCATGCATCCAGTCCAACCAAGCCGGACAATCGACATCCATAGTTGTGCGTAGCTGCTGCATGGCCCAGGGTTCGTTGCGGCCGGGCGTGATGGTTGACATAGCGAAGTGTGAAAGGGTGAATTGGACGTGAAGGGGCATGGTGACCATATGTGAGATCATGAGGAAGAGAAAGCGTTAGGGTCCAGGTTGGGATGGTACACCACATGATGAGGTAGCCGAACCAGAACCAAAAGAAGACTTGTCCTGAGAGCTCGTAAAATCGGTGCCATCTGTTTGACTTCGGACCCTTGTCCATGAAGATGAATTCTAGTGATAGGACGTAAAGATTGAAGCGACCGAAGCAGAGTAGGGGGTAGTATAGGTATTTCTGATACGGGACAACGGTTTGGGCGAATGCGTTGTAGGTCAAGACTCGATCATGGTAGGTCGAGTATAACGATTTGAAGAACTCGGTTGAGACGGCCATGAATGGGAGATGTTGGATACCTTCATCATGAGCAGGGTCGTTGGTGATGACGTGGTGGATGTTGTGGGAGCGTTTCCACCAGCCCATGGATAGGCCACCAAGGTGATTTCCCACTGTCATGCCGATGAGAGTGTCGATGTGGTAATTGTGCGTAATACCCTTGTGGCCTGCGTCGTGTGCAATGAAAACGAGTTGATGCCAGAAAGCGCCCATGAAGACGGAGGAGGTAACATACCATCCCTTGTGGAGGAAGTAGACCATGATGGCGAAAATGGTCGTTATTCTGGCAACTTCACTGAAATAAGCCCAGTAATTGCAATTGTAGAGACCTTGGCATTTCAGTTTGGTGGTGAGGTTATGGAATGAAGCGGCTATTCCGTCAAGGTTATTTTGGTCCATGGGTAGGGTCGAGTGGGTTCCTTCCGAGGTCAGTTCTGGAAGTTTGGGTAGCTTAGTGTCATTCTTGACATCAGGTCTTAGAAGAAGTAGATTCCTGTGTCGAAGATTGACGAACGGGAAGAGATTAAACCAGTTCGCACTCGCCGACGAGTGAGAGTTGGACTGGAGCGATCGCCATCAAATAAATTAGAGCAAGTGTTTCTCAGGGTGCCTGGACCGGTTCCATCATCGACATCTATTTCGACGGTCTCCTCAACTGGTCCTCTGTGGATCGGTGGAAGAATATTGTCCCATCTATCGACAAGAACGCCAATTTGATAACGTAGAATTTGCATCCTGACATCTTCAGGATGGAAACTAACCAATCGACACTTCTCATCAGTCTGTGTATCTTTTCGGGAGCACGTTGAGGAACTTACGCAACAATCTGATCACTCGCATCTCTACCAACCATGTGTAAGATACACTTGTCGCCTCCTGGATGATACTGTAGCCATGAGTTTAATTTTAAGACTCTTCTGTCGAGAATAACAATTGCGTCGCCGTCGTCGATCAGTTGATAGATCTCCTCAGGGCGCATTACAGTCATATTTTGCACGGTAGCTTGGAGAAAGATCTATGCGCAAACAGGGATAACAACCAAAGCAAGAAGAGACAAACCATACGAGAAACGGACATATATGTCAAGAATATGAACTTGCGAGCCGCTCATTTCAGGGCAGATTATCCTCGTAAGTCAAGGATTAGAAATTGTCGTCCCTTCAGAGGATGAGCCCCGAACAGGGAAGGTGTTTGCTGAAACTGCGTCCCAGAAAACCCTGCAACTCAACGTAGCGCAACCTTTTTGCGCGGCCCCTGCCCCGAGAGGCCGAGAATGCCAAGATTATGATCAGATTAAAGGTGGGCTTTGGAGCTGTTATTGGCGGCTGGAATTGGGCTCTACTCTCTTATCACACCATTATCCTCGTATCCAGAAAAGGAGGGGGTTTTGAATCAACACCTTCCTGATAGACTAATAAAAGGCCCAATTCAACAAACCAATAATGTGACCACTTTCTAGTCCGCACTTTGTTAAACTTACCCCATCGTATCCGCGCGTATGTAGCAAGTTTGATTAGGCATCTTTGCAAAGGGGGGGTTAGGTGCTGTATTTGTAGTGAAGCTTCAGGAATAAATACTCTTTCTTCATGTTGAATTTACAAGCTGGCAATGGCTGTAGTGAGATACTTACTTCGCCGAAATAATCGTCTTTGGATAATAATGGCGGTAGACTGAAGTTAGTGATATTTAGAACTTAGACGTGGGATGTGGGATAGTAAAGAGGACGAATGCTTGCCCATAAAACCGGATATCTTGAGGACCCTGAATCTTGTAGCAGTTTAGAATTAACGCTAGCGGTAATAAGGTGGAGTGAAAGCCACCATTGTGCGCCCGGTTTAAAACAAGATTTTCACCACACTTCTCCTTTGGCGCTACGTGATGGTGGGTGGCGGGGTACGGAGCGATACTCCCCGCCCCACTGCGAGATATCTTAAGCTAGATACGTACCTTAGGTTCGATCATACCATGGATACGTTTTGCGTGCATTTGAGACGCGGCTGGTGGTTTGTATGGGACCACACGCTGAGAATAGAGGGCTGCATTATCCCGTAAGCTAGAATATTGGATGATGCTAACATTACGAAACGTCACGGCGCATGATAGTTTGGGCTTTGGATACGTCTAAATGTAGCAGGGGTCTTTTTGATGTGCAGTGGTGTAGTATTAAAATCGATGGAGCCGAGTATTAGAACGGGACTAGCTAGGGATTCTACCTCAGATAAGAAATGCCAGCAGATCAAGCCTGAGTTCTGTCTATCGGGATTCTTTGCAAGGGAGACAGGCATCAAGGGCAGACCAGCTTATCCAAACTTCGCGCCATCGAATACATAACTGTCACATCGTTTGCACACAACATCTGATGATACGGATTGCACCCAGCCAAGCTGTGACGCCTGGGTCAGAGGGCTGGGGGCGTATTGCTAGCCAGAGGAAGAACCCTACCAGGGCCCTTTGTATCAGGCAAGCTGGTCTGGACAGTCCAGCTGCATTGTTGCATACTGAGATCGACAGTTTGTCGGTTTGTAGAAAGCAACCTTGATTTCTCCGTTTGGGATGCCCACTATGCAAAAGACCGGTTTTGGAGTTTGCCGACCGGTTTACAGACGAGGGTTGGGTGGGCTTGCTGTCAGGAGTCGCGACGGTTCCATCTGCATATGTTCGACCCGGCGGTCATAGTATCTCAGCCCAATTCAATGTACTAAGCTGTAATCGAGTCTGCTCCAACTCACTGTAAACCTAGGTACGGTAGCCGAGAGTCGGCTACTATGACAGGGCCTTGTTGACGTTACCTAACCCTTATCAGTAAGATCTCAAATACACTTTTAATGCTCGTCTTAGTGTTACTAATTCACCATCGCGAGACATTGAATAGGCTTCATCTCACTTCCAACTGGCAGTGTGTCATACGTAACAGTAACCCTGCGTGATTCCTCACTTATTAGACGCTTTGTAGCTACATATCTCGGCCTTCCTCATCCCTCAATCTTTTAGAAGGCCGTGACGACCCTTTTAAGCCTGAACAATCCTTTCCATTATTCTGATACAAAATATATAATAAAATCTTGAACTATATTCTATTGCTAAGCTATTATCTGATAATATTCTTCTCCCGTTCCTTAACCTGACACTGATCCAAACCAAGGCCATCTTTGAAATCTTCAAAACCAATTGCGATACAGTCCAACAAGTTCGTTCGGAGAGTTCCCATATGATCTGAACGAGTCTGGCATGCACAGTTGGTGAAACTGTCGAAGTTGTACATAGCTTCTTTCAGGGCGCTGAGACTCCACCTGAAAAATGGAGGGTTTGGTAGCGGCTTGTGACCATTGAGAAACAGGTTCTGATCAATGTACCCCTAACTGCATATACAGGCACTGTCTACTGTAGTAGTCGTCTTTCTTCACATTCAAACTGTTCAAAATGCTTTATAGGCGCTGGATCGACTCTCTGATAGTTTGTTTTCTTTTCTCCTTAAGAGCGTCTGATTTACTTTATCAGGCTCATAGCTCAGTTCGTTTGTTTTGCTGTGTCTCACCAACGATTTGCTGGGGTATCGGTAACCCCAGTGTTTCTATAGGTCCTCGACTTCTCCAGATAACAGCCTTGGTAAGAAGACTAAACGCCCCGTACTCGGAGAGCGGCAAAGCTACTGCAAGCCTTAATAGTATCTCTCTTGAGTAGTAAGTGGGTAGGTCTGAGCCAAAGTTCGAGATCCAAGTCTCCGCTCATAGCTTGACCGTCTGATAGCAATCGTAATATTCGACCAGCACGGCAACCTTTGCCAATGTTTCAATAGCCAGTGTTCTGGGAACCACTCGCGTTTGGTGATGCAGTATGTTCATCAGCATAAGAAAGGCTTCATGATCCCTAGTCCCTTGTCGTAACCGTCCATTTTAAACTGGACTTACATACTGTTTCTCTCCACTCACCACGCAGCAATATTCTAGAAAAAAGTAGATGCAAGGCTAAGATGTTGTGAGCATAATCTGAATCGGACGTGCCTAGGTTCTGGCGCCGCTCGGGGGAGCGATGACACATCACTCAAGTCGCTATCATGTTCACTTAGAGTTGCCGTGTGTATAAAAGACGGTTCATGGTGAGTCAAATCGCTTGATTGATGGTATGATAATGTGCTGGGCCATTCTTCTGCAGTATAACATACCACGAGCGGAGCGCCGGGATTCCGGAGAATGAGCCAAGTATCGCCTTTAGGATCAATCTCATGTAGTGTAGAAAATGCCAGTATGCAGATTATAATGACTTGCGAGATGGTACCTTCCAATGAGTAAAGACTATACAAAGTTGAACCATGTAGTTTGGTTGCAGCTGAGTACAGATATAACTATCCTGATATGAGGCAACGTGAATAGTGCGTGTGTGGCTGGCATATTGACGTCATTGCCCCTCACATTGAGCATCTGCGCCCTTCGTATGATACCTCCTGCATCGTCCTAAGCTGTCTCATGACAGGGTACACTGTAGGGAGACCGCACACAATCGTGAAACAAAGGACATAGAAGCCAGAAGGAGCCTAGAATCACACACACATTAGTAAGAAATCGCTGTCTATGGGCTAGCAAGCAAATGTAAATAGTGGTTGGAGAGAGGAAAAGCGGGAAGTTTGGGCACAGCAGGTCAGCGTCTTCGGCGTTGGTGAACTGGGATCAGTCTGGATCCGTGGGGCTTCGGCTGTTCGCCAGACTCCGCTAGCCGGGCATGGTCGTTCAGACGACTACAACTGCGTAGGATACAATCAATCAACGAGAACTGGACGTCGCGCTTCGCGCTTCGCCGGATTCTCGACTCCATAACACAGAATACAGAATCTGGGGCTTATTCAAATTCGATTCGATGGACGGATACAGGTACGAGCTAATTCGAAGGCGAAGGTTGAATATAATCTAGAGGCGATACGGAATGGAAATTATCACTCGGAGAGGTGTTTTGGTGGCTGCCAATCTCGCTGAGGACGGGTGCTGACGGACGATGAAACAGCGGGTGGGGTCGTTTCCTCGTAGGTTGAGGCCACTGTGACGACACTCTCTGAAGAAACAGAGTCCCCTTAGCTCTCGAGTTGAGTTGCATCACTACGATCGGTAGGTACCCGACATAACAGGGCTCCAGAACTGGCTCGCTGCGGACGGTCGGGGGCCAGGGAGAATGAAGTTCCGCGGGCATGATCGTGGTGTGGATGGCCAAACCCCAGCAGGCCCTAGTATACTAAGACCAACCCCCGAGGGGGTATTATGAATACCGTCTTTTCACGGTCTCGTATTCGCTACGTACTGTTTAGTGGAAGAATCCTGAGAAACCGACTACTACGGAGCCAAGACTGAATTGACGGTCATCACATAGACTCGTCCGCGCTTCGTCCTCCGTCTTGAGCGAGAAGACCTCGGACCTGCACCCTTATCGCCCCACTACCGAGATATTCGGGATCGAAGTAAATGTTTGAGCCAGTGCTTGGCGCTTAAGGCGAGGAGAAAGACATTTGCGTCATAATTAAAATGGCAGTGGGTGCGAACAGGAAGGATTTACCCGTTGGTAGCCTCACAATTTTGGAGAATAGGGTAGACAATGGCGTTGAATGGACGTACCTTAGAGGACATGGCTTCTATTGCACTATTGCTTCTCTTTCCAAGTCTTTCCTCACCAGAAGTTTGTTCCGACTCACAAGCAGACTCCGCGCCTGCGATGTGACGCGTGAGAAAACGTAGTCACTGGGGAGACGTCAAGCGATGTACAACAGTAACGGAGCACAAATCTAGAAAGCGAATGGAAAATTGTAGGCTCTTGAGTTGATATAATGACCCGGCGCCGATCTGGCGCTGAAGCTGAATAACTGATAGGAGCGATTCGGTGAATGCAGAATCTTCAGTCATGTATTTGTGCGCCTTGTCCTGAGCCACTACTTTTCCTAGGCTTTTTCCTCACTCCAAGAACAGGCTGAGACAGATATTGGAGAGCGCGCAAACCATTTCGGGGATGACACAAGGACATGAGAAGTCGACGATTGTAAGTTGACCGCAGTATGATGATATAAGCATGCATGGATTAGAGATCGAGATGTCTTACATGTAATTGCTCTCTGATCTTCGGATGGAGCACGCTACTTTTCATTCTTTTTGTTGGGTTCGTTACATGTTGCTTGGAAGTGTCACGTCTGGTCATGAAGCTCTCCAATATCTCGCCTTGAAAGCTTGGTAGTCGAATACCGTTCTAGAATGCTGCTGCTGGACCCGTAGATCCCGCAATACTCGGTGAACTACATACATATATAGTGGCATCTGGCCCTTTGAGCAAGGGCTGACTGACATTCGCTCCATCTTTCCTTTCGTGTTAACATCGGCTTGGCTGAAGTGGAGTTCTTCAACTATGACATTGGGTAACTTGTTAAAAATCTTCTGCTGTTGACCAGTTACTAAATACTGCTTGAAGAGCGTACTGGCATATTACCTTTAGGTTCGCGCTGCTACTTGTGGCACACAGAACCCGAACCTTACACTAGGACTAGATGATGAGGAAGCAGCCTCGCAAGGTGATGCACTTGTGTCAGAGAGTGAGGGCCATAGAGACGGACAACTCGATTCTGATAATACGCCAAAGACCAACCACCATATCAGAGATCTGGGGAAGAGTAAAAGCCACTCGAAAAGGCGACGCCATTCTATGATATCACAAGGGTTTGAAGCCAAGCAAGTGAAGAGACAAGGGCCTAGAAAATATTGAAGCTATCTATGGATATACAGCGCTTACAGAAGACTCAACTAATGAATGGAAATACTGACGGCTTCATGGTAGATACATAGTTGCCTTCGCAAGTGAGAGACTCGATCCGTGCAGCTAATCACGCTGCGAAGCCCCTTGATGCGATAAACTGGTCGGCTCTCCCTGGAAGTGTTGGAGAATCCGGGAACCCCCCTCCCTTCAGGATTCAGACTAACAGCCTGAAAGTTCTAGAATCAGAGTTCAAAGTCCTAGATGATTCATTTAGAGATATAAATCCGAGATGAACTCTCACAATCCTTTCTTTCAAGTTTTGTAAATATATATATTTTCATCCAGCACTACTGCGCAATACAAACAACTGGAAGTGATGATAACGTCACTTTCTAGCTCATGCAGCCGCTCTTCAACAAAGAAAGCTATGAGGAAGAAGGAGAAGAAACACTAGATTTTATCAACGTAGCACATCAAGAATAGGTGGAGATGCTCTCATCGACTCTCTACCTTCCTGACTATGAGTCATCTTCGCCCGAGCCTCCCCTCACGCCTTTCGCCTATCAACACCACGTTCTACTTATACAATCACTTTGAGATCTCATGACTAAGGGAAGAATAGCAGCAGAAGCCAGCTTAGGCAGCTCAAGAGACTGTAGATAGCTTCATTTTATATGGAGTAGTGTCAGATAAGGTATCACGGCATGGGCACACACGCAATGACCCCCTTAGCTTTAAGATAGCTTCGATTTGACCTGGCATCGCCAAAAGCTTCACTTTCCTTTCTTTCGTGGCTTAATAATGACTTTGGAAAGTGTATAGAGCTTGGAAGATGGGCAACCAGGCAACACAGCAAAAATTGGGCCCGGCAGATGTCTCACCCTTTGTGCCCAACATAGCTTGCTAGGTTGGCTCTCCTGGGACCCTCGGCCCACATGAGCCAACAGATAATAGCCTTAACTGCATAAGAAATCCGTTGACTTTTAACTAAGTGACTAAAGCTATTTTCTTATACCCTCCTGTAAGTGGTATTATCTTCGACTGTAATACCTGGATCCACCCCTATCGCCTTTTATTAAACCATTAAGGCTATATGTTGTAGTGTGGTCACCTCAGCCCCAGTGCGTCAGTATAGCGCTGTGCTTCTTTCTCAATGTAATGATGTATGAGGGTGCAGCTACAACTCCTGTGCTGGAACAGTTGCGTCTTGAGATATAAAATCTCGTCTTTTAAATCATTCACGCAGTTAGTTAGCATCATATGACGTTGCTCCATAGCTTGTTCATCGGACTGGAGTCTCGCAAGATGGTCCCTCTTTCTCATCTGACATTTATTGGTAGCGATGCGGTTTCTTTCTTGCACTCGCTTATGTTTTGCGTGTTGTTTGCGATTAGTCGTACCGCTGCTGACGTGGATCCCATTTCCGTCAGCAAGAGTCTCTTTCCTCCTCTGATCATCTGTATTAATGTCTCCTCTGGCATTGCGTCCAGCGGATTTTGGAGCTGCGCGTTCACTGAGCCGCGTCTTCGTCTTTCTGTCGGGCTTTTTGGGTAGCTCTTGCGACAATTGCAGCGAAGGAGTCAAGGTTGAGGGTGGTTCGTCATCGACCGCTACCAGGCGTTCGGGTGATGGTGCCTGGTTTTTGACGGTGGAGTATGTATCGACCCAACGGTCTTCCGAACTAGATCCCCCGTAGAATAAGAATTGATCTTGGGGAAGGTAGGCTTGTCTGGATAAGGTAGTGATATCGACTTCATCCTGGAAAGCGCCCTAAGAAGGCTGGCGGGTTCATAGACGCCGAGAGCTCCCGTTGAGGGTGAGACGGAATGGACGCGCCGTATACAGTGAGATTGTCTCCAATAGTCTCTTCTGGGGTGTAGCCGTCGAGCATTGTCACCCATTCCGTGTACGGAAGGGAGTTCATATGAGCATCTGCTTTAGAATATCAGCTCATACTGGTCAGGCATGGTTGCAAAAATAAACCTACTATGGCTCATTTATCTGCCGAGGGTAGGAACAATGGCGTAACGATACTATCTTTAGATGGCTATCAGTGGCTTGTTGAATGGAGCGATAAGTGTAGAGATAAGCATCTAGAAATCTTTAGATTACTTAGTAAAGTTAAGACCTTGGGTTTAAGACCAGTTTTGCGGAAGGTTGATGTGGGTAGAACGGAAGTCCTATTTGCTTCTGGATTGTCTTCAGCGCGAACTGCTCCAAGCTTAAAGCGCAACCGCCTCGCTTGGGTGGCAACTCGGTGACGCCTGGCTGCATATGGTAACATCAAGGCCTATTAAATACATGGTCTAGATAAAAGAGGTGACCAAGAGGGGGCATCAATGAGCGGTTAGATTGCCGGCTAAGGTCCATAAGTTTCCGGGACACATGTCTATACATCCCGAAGTGCCCAAAGGATAAGTGCAGCCCAACATCTAAGCACCGAGACTGGTGAGAGGGCGTACTCCGTACTAGACCTCATTCATTCCATTCTTGGGGTTGAGTTCTTGCTCACTGCAGATCAGAGTTTTAAGTCAACAACTGGTTAGTCATTATGGTGGTAGCTTTAATGCTTCACGCCTCGCTAAAACATAACCCTCAACTCCATACTGTGATTGGACAGGAGTCCTCGGAGCGAATCTGGTCGTTATGATTGGCCACTAAGAACTGGAAAGCAAGACAAGGCGAGAGGTATGACTCGCGATGACGCGCCGCGTCTTAACTCAATCTGCAAACTTCGAGCGTCGCACCTGAATATGAGGAAGAGAATGAGATGAGTTCGTCTGGGCAGTCGCGTTTAAGGACTAAGTTGATTCCCGAGGACTGATAGCGCAGGACCTTTAAATGGCGTATTGATATGTACGATTTAAGAATAACCTAAGACGAGCACCATGCTAATCTCGACCTTTCTCACGGATGACTTAACCACTGTCGACTCCCTGCTTTGACCGTGACTTCCTCCATCCGTTCTCCCAATCCCTGTTAGATAGCATCCATCCACCCGCCCAACACATATCCTCCATATAGGGGCAAGACTCTCCCAGCTCTACGGCGGCCGTGGAAATATTTCCCACTCCATAGCCTATCCGTTATCATAATTCGACCTTTGGACTCGATGATTTGTCTGGATTCTCGGACGAAGGATGTCGCTGGGGAAGCTAGCTAGTGTTGGCAATCTCCTCTTTATTTTCGGTCCCGTATAGTCAAGTTGGGCCTTACCCTTGGCCGGCCCCGGTGCTCGCAGATGCACATCGTCGCGTGAATTGCTCGAAGTCGCCCTTCTTCATACTTGACACTTAGTGCCTTCCCGTGGTATGTCAGGTCCTCATCCTTGATGAGGATGAGGGGAATAGGGCGAAACCACATTTGCGGTGTTGCGATATCTGGGTGATGATATTGCCATGCGTTAGGTCATAACCTCGCACCGGCCCTCGAGGGAAGTCGGCGCATCTATCCCAGTTATAGGGTACAAGTGTGGAGGACATACGTATGGTCACGGAAAACTTTTGTGAGACAACACACAACACATGATGATCCATCGATCATCGTGTGATCGTGTATGTAGGGTCCCCTCGCTTTAGGACGTCCTGTGAAGTTTAACTTGCCCCTCCATGACGAAACGGTCTCGACCCCTGCGTTGGCCAATCAAGGCATTACGGAGGCTCCGTAAGCCCAGGTTCAAGGCCTGTTGCCGATCGGGTGGTGCCCGAGACATAAGTGTCATTGGTTTGAGCTATCTCACCGACGCGTTTCCGAGTGATGGCTTTCCCAATTGAATACTTTGAGTCGGTCAGCGGCAAATAATTCGAATGCCTGCAACGAAAAGAGGGGATCTGATGGGGATATGCCCGCTGAGATGGGACGACTTAAAATTGGGGTCTTCAGAGCTGCAAGCCCGACAAAAGGCAAAGTCTTGGCCTCGGTCCATTTTATTACACGTACGCTTCAACGTGTAGTCAAACCTCATATAGGTAACTGCCCTATCATTGGACAAATTTTAGAGACATCCAATAATCCTTATTACAGAAGGATTCTTCCTTTCAAGTTTAATAGTAAATGTATTTGCCACTGCGGCGAAAAAGCATGTATACTGAGGTACCTGCTGATTTGCATTTTATTAGTGGAGACTCACCGCAGTTAAATAGGTTTATCCCTGCACCTTTCCTCGCCGTCCCAGCCCGTCGATTCTACTTCCTCATCATTTCCACTTTGAAATCCATCAAATATTTAATTAAAAACACCTTCTCCAGATCCCACAAGATCCTACAATCTCAGACAACTAGCAAAGGAAACCAGTAGCCTCTTAATTTACTATTATAACTACGAATTCCTCCCAAGATCAAGATGGCTTTCTTTACGTCTGACAGTATCTACCCAGCCGATCTCTATCAATTCTCGGACCAGCGGGGAGGAGTAGATAGCTACAACATCAAGCAGCTTTCCCCAGTAACCGCAGAGAAAGAATCACTACTAGATTCACGACAGCGTGGCAACGGCGCAGACATCAGCACTCAAAGAGGTCCTAGTGCCAATCTACGCACCGCATCGCATAAGCCGAAAAAGCGATTAACTAAGAATGTGGCTTATAAGAAGCCGCCTTCCTCGGAAAGATTAAAACAGCCACGCCAGAGCCATAACTTGGTTGAGAAGCGATACCGCAGCCGGCTAAAGAACCATTTCGAAAGTCTGCTGGCCGTTTTACCAGTACCACTGTCTAAAGACGGTAATCACGGCGATAACTACGACCGTTGCTTTAGTAGAGCTGAAGTGCTAGTCTCTGCGCGAGATCGCATTGTATCGCTCGAGGAAGGCTTTGAGGCGATGGCTAAAGAGCGGGACCAGCTACTGACACATATTGCTCTGATGTACGAGTTCACATATTGAGAGTGAAAGGAGTGAAAGGTCACTAGTTCCTTAAGAGATACATACATTACATTGTAAAATCTCTATAACATTTCTATAGTTATATAGTTAGTTATAAAAAAAGAAACATTTGAGATACAAAATTTCTTAGACATCTTTTTGGTCTGACCTATGAAAATGCATAAAAAGGGCGGGCGAACCGACAGCATTGTGACCCCGCATCTGACACTACATGGCTTAAAACATCACCGCCTTATTTTGTACATAGAACTCGGATTGAGGACCCCTCTTTTTGGCTTTCTCTGTCATCTCTATTGTCTGTCTTGAGTATCATGTGGCTAATCAACACCTCAACAATCGAACTTCAAAGAGTCGACAGGGAAGATTTAGAATGGACACTATACGCCATTCTCTCACACACGTGGGGCAAAGATGAAGTCACATTCGAAGAAATGATCCTTTCAGGTCAACCGAACCACAAACTAGGCTACGCTAAAATCGAGAATACCTGTCGACTAGCAAAAGAGCGCGGCGTAGCTTATGCATGGGTGGACACTTGTTGCATTCGACAAACGCAGTAGCGCAGAGCTGGCTGAGGCTATTAACTCTATATCCCGATGGTACAGATGCGCAATTGTTTGCTTTGCTCATATCGAAGACCTGCAGCGGAATCGATAAACTTGACAGCTTGGAATTTTGTCGATGGTTCACATGAGGCTGGACACTGCAAGAACTCATCGGTTCTCAAAATCTCGATTTTCATGACTCCGCGTGGCAGCACAGAGGCACGAAATCGGGGTTACGGGACAGGATATCTGATATTACGAGAATCGATATCACCGTTCTAAAGAACAACAAATTTCTCGAGAGCATACTGATAGACAAACGTATATCATGGGCTATAAACCGCAAGACAACAAGGATCGAAGATCTCGCCTACTGTCTAATTAGTATCTTCGATGTCAACATGCCGATGATGTATGGTGAGGGCACAAAGGTCTTCGAAAGACTGCAGGAGGCCATCATCATAGAGACGACAGATATGTCGATTTTTGCATAGGAATCAAACGACACAACGCAGGACTATCGTGGTATACTTGCCCAGTCTCCTGCTGAGTTCGCCCACTGCCGTCGTCTTTCTCGGGCACCAAGTATGAGACATGGCTGCGAGACAACCAAGACGGATAAGGGTTTGAGACTGGAGACATTCGTAGGTAAAAGCAATATCCTCAATCTGTCGTGTCTGTTGTCCAACGATGATAAATAGCAATAGATCGGTGTGTTCCTGACCAAAACAGCTCACGCATACGTCCGATCACTCCCTACAAAGCTTTTACAAGCACAGGGCTCGAAAGTTTGGACTTGGTACAGCTCCCGACAAAATTTCCACCCGGAAGCGAGTTACGCCTTTTGTCTCTCTAGAATTGAAGCATGTCTTTGCAAAGAATCTCGCTATTCGATGTGAATATTCTTCAGCCAGCAAAGGGTTTGAGATTCAGCCCTTCGTCTCCAAAACCTGCAGATCTCTGGGACCAGCATGGCCAATCGGTTATCACAAGTAACAGTGAACATTTCACTGGATTTCTGAATTTCAAGATTTCCTGTCTTAGAGGAGATACCTCTGCGGCTGACTGGTTCATCGTTGTATGTGGTTTGACAGCAAACCTGTCTGACGATTTGCGGCCGTGGATAGCCATCTATGATGTCCCGGGATTCGGGTGTTTCATGTTGAGACAGTGTGGCTAAGGTGGTCCGATCTGCTGGTGGCTAGATGTGAATACTATGTAAGGAGTTGCGCTCCTCTCAGACACATGCAACTTAGAACTAACAACAATACAACCAACCCGTTTTTGCTTTAACATTTCAGAAGTGGTATTGAGGTCTATTAATGCCTACTAAGATTCGGATGAAGAGCTTTATCTGTATCATCTTCGAGACCGCTTGCTCTTGGGGATGCATAGATACATTCTGAATCGGTTCGGGTACAGTTTGTGCACCGCGGTTGACTTCCGCTGCGCTATGCGAACGTTTACATGTAGCATATATGGCTAGAATTGTTATCATACTCTGGTTTCCCGTTTTCGACAGCCCTCGAATGCAATCACAGCGCAGGTTCGCGAGGGCCGATGGAGTAAGTTTTGAGGATTAGGGGCCGGAGTTCGAGGCTGAGTGGCAGGGAGTAAAACCGGACATGGTTCGGATAATGCTAGTAAAAGTAATTTCATTGGAATCTGTTTGAGAGATGCGACCCTAAAAGGTATAACTTGCATAGGGATAGAAAAGGACTACAGTAAAACTGGCTGAATATGGCGTTGTGAGTTAGGTTGTTTTAATTTAAGTGGATGTTCTCTGCGTCTTGTAGACACCAGAAAGCAGGTGTGAATAAAGACATAATAGGCAAATTTGCGTTTGTATATCACGTGCAGTCGGTTTACTCAGGGGTGTATTAAGGCTAGGTAATTTTAAATACATCCTATAGGCTAGTTAGTCAAGGGTGGAAACTGGACCAGCCTCCGATGTTGATGATTGGATACAATGTTCGATGAAATGGTCGTCATAATAGCCGCATACTACTTCCTAGGCTGTCGTAAGCCTCCATAGCATTTATCGGGGAAAAGAGGGGTTGGGATTGGGGGTTGCAGCCAATCAAAATGTAGCGAACGTGCAGTACTTCTCTCGCTACCAAAACAATGCGGTGATAGAAGTCCTTGAAGTTCTTACAAATTCCTACATTACGTTTTACACAACCATACCTAGTCTACCTATCACGATGCCTTCTTCTTGCATTCTGGCTGACCTTACTAGAAAGGGCGATTTTTTATACCTCTACCGAGGGTCATCAGGCTTCATAGTATACTTTAACGACATGAGGTCCCTAGATACTATTCGCAGGCGATTTGACTCAGATCGTGTAGCAAACCTGGTTGGCCAGTCTGTGGTTTAGAGTAATGTCGCTCGGAATTGAGCCGAGTCGCTGATCGGCTTAAATCCCCAATCCCAGCATGTGGGGATAGCTAGCGTCTACTTGGGGTTGCGCAACAGAAAGGGGTTCATAGTAAAGCGAAAACCATGGAAATGATGCTCATCTATCCAATGCTACATTGCAGATGCTGACTGGTAGACAACTAGAAACAGAGTGTTTACGCTCGCACATATGTACGACACTCCTCATCTTAAAGCTCTCGCCCTAGAGATGTTTCAGACAGTTGCTCAGGTTCAATAAGAATCTAGCTGTCCGTTGGATGCGGCGCAGGAGTCATATGAGTCTACCCCTTCTGAGATTGGAGATGCTCCGCATTTCCATCTAGGCCCGGTGTGAGTCCACCGATTTGGAAAGAGCGAGAAAGATCGGCGACGTAATTGCGGTCGAGGGGCCTGTTGTTGTCATGAGACCAGGACTAGTCGAAGAGTTGAATGGGCAGCTCGGCAACGACGAGGCGTCAGGGCTCTGCTTGTTTCCTTGGGAATTGACCTCGGTGAAGGAGGGTGGGGAAGGCTTTGGCGACTTGATGGGCTTGGAAGACGATGGTGATGATGTGGGTTCTCTAAGTCAACTAATCATGAAAGGAAAGGAAGAAATTAGAGGGGAGAGAAGTAGATATGTAGGCTCCTGGACTAGTATTGGATATTGTCAAGAATTGACCGAACAAAGTATTAATGGAGGTTATGGGATGGCGAATCAGAAGGCTAGACAAGAAATGGAGGACAAGAAATGGAGGACAAGATCTTAGAGGGCAGCGTGCGCACGGGCACCTAAACCTAGATTAAGGTGGTCTAGTGTATAAGAATGGCAAAGCAGGCTTATAGAAACTTAGACGCTTATAGTACGGGAGGCTCCAAAGAAGTACATTGTTACCCCTGACCCTACCAGATACCGAGTGTTTTTCGACTGCAATTTCTTCTTTTAACGAAAATGGAACGGACAATAGCGACGTAGCGCTATGAGAAACGCTGCTGCACACCCTGGCCAGCCATGACCTAGTTTGGTATCGGTGCAGTGATACGATAGGGGTCTATCTGCGGATTGAAGGGCCCAACGACCTGCGATATAAAGGCACTGTGAAGTCGTTGTTGTTGAGTAACTGGACAGTTCTGATGGGCAAAAAGAAGCGTCTTTAAGTTGAGTGCCTCTTCTCTGAGCCGGGTGATTTGTACCGTCAAGGCATCGTTCTCCGTATCAAATATCTCAACCTTGGTCTGTAAGTTGGTAAGCCATTGTTTCTTCCTCTGACGACATTTGAGGGCAGCGATGCTGGTATGAAAAATCAGTAAACATATTTTAATATAGAAGAACCAAGTATTTAAGAACATACCGATTGCGCTCAAGGAAGTTCTTTCGATTCTCCTCGTCTGCTATCCAGCGCTCATCATAAATCAATCAAATCAACTTTGAGGTAAAAGTTGATTTGTTTGATGGGGCTTCGGTCCAAAGTTGATTTGTTTGATTTGATTGGCTCGTCTCAATCAATTGTATGGGAGGCCTATATATTGAGTATGTGAAGGTATTACGCCGGATCCAAAGCCTCAATTACCGACCCAACTGCCCAGCTTTACCCCGCCGTGTCGGACCCAGTTCCTCAGACAATGAACTCGCTCCAGCGTGTCGGCACCCATTGCGAGCCTTTGCGATGTTAGTGTCAGCTTGGCTAGGCTGAACTGCCTCTCGCAGTCGGTTGCCATAGCCGGAATGGCAAAGACATCCAAGGCAAAGCTGCTTAGCACCGGGAATGAAGGCTTGTGGTCCCTCCACCATTGGATTGGCTCTTGCGTATCTTGTGGCTCAAGACGGAGGTATTTGTCCATCTCGCTAACACTGCTGCTCGTTGCAAATGCCTTTTTCGTTCTGCTGTTGATCCATTGCGTGTAGTGATCATCCTCTTTACCCCTGTTCGTTAATGATGAAGCAGACTTCGACTGTAAGTCGTCCGTCCGCTGCTTCGATTGATACCACCGCGCGAAGTAGTCCTTTATGCCCGCCTTCGCATCGCGAACCCAGGCTAATTGCTCCTCAGTGGCCCAAGTAGCCTCCAACCAGCTGATGCCGAATCTCGGATGAAGGATGACTGCTACCGCAGACAAGGGAGATTCTCCGAGCTTGCTGTAGTATTCATCCAGCTTCTTCCAGCCGTTGTTGATCGATGCCCGAATATATGCTCGGCGGTCTGCTGGTAATGAGCTCTTCTGGGAAATCTTAGACGCCGGTGGCTTGTCAAGCGCCGCATACTCAGCCTGAGAATGCTCCGGCAAGGCAGCTACCGTGAAAGTTGGCGCTTGACTTCGCTGTTGGGATACATAGACCTCTTCCCCATCGAAGCGAGCAGGGCGACGGCGGGAACGGGCCGACCGGATGTTAGTCCCCCTCAGAGGCGCAGACGCTCTTCCAATTAGTTCGGGATCATTTAGATTCGTCGCCCTTATTGTTTCGGTCGTGAACTCATTGTAGAAGCCTTTCCGGTCTTCAAAATGCTCGAGCAGGTATTCCATTCCTACCAGAACTTCCCACAGGCGCCCATGGCTGTCGCCTTTACCCCAGCCTTGGGTTCGCATTGTCTGATGATATAAAGGCGTAAGTATCTCGTTAACCTCACCAAGCACGCGCCAATCCTCGTTGGATAAGATGTCATCAGCAGGGATACGTTTTTCTTCGTCTTTCTCGCCTTCGAGTGCAAAGATGTAGGCCCTGATGTCAGTCTGCTTCCGCAAAGCCCTTTCTATCATCATATAAGTAGAATTCCACCGCGTCTCATTATTCAAGATGACCTCAAGCTCGGCGGTTGATTCCTCGCAAAAATGGTACCCTTCGTCCTCCTGCTCGTGAGCGATGCGCTTGAAATATTCGCTGCGCTGAGGTGAGGATCTGATGAACTTGACGATATTGTGCAGCTTCCCAATTGGGCCCTTCGAACGCCAATGGCGAAGATCTTGCTCCTGAAGACCTCTCATGCCGTTGATATCTGACTCTAGCTCGAAAGATTCGGCGTCTTTACCGAAAAGAAACGCGTGGGCAACAAGGTTAAGAATGTGGCCGTAGCAACGCATGCGACGGGCCTTGATATCAGCCGGCCGGATCGAAGGGTCGAGCTGCGGGTAGAAGTAAGAGAGACAGGTATCGTTCGTAGTCACGTTATCAGAAATGACCGTGCCAACCTGTCCTCGGATATCCCACAGTTGAACGATTTCGAACAATGTCTCGGCAAGATTCTCACCACTGTGGATACCTAGCTGACGGCGTAGAGCGAGCAGCCTGGATTGTTGGTTCCCGAATTTGTCGATGAAGTGTGCAAAAACTGCCATTATCGCAAGACGGTTCGGGGATGTCCAGAGATCAAAGCTGATGTGTATTTTTGTTAGGGCGCTGCCGAGCTCCGCTTTGATGATATCCGCCTTAGACTCGAAGATCTTCTGTAGCTCTCTGGTAATAGAACTGCTACTCCAAGGAATTTGGAGTGCTAGTTCATGGTCGAACTGATAGAAGAGCTCCTGTAGAAACTTGTGCTCGAATATTGTGAAGGGCACATCACTGTCAATGACGAACCCAACACTAAGTTCTTGTACAGCTTTGACCTTTGCCTTTGGTATTATGCTCTGGTCAAGCCGTGGTCGTTTGGGGGTTGCATGGGACTGGAGATCGATCGCGCTATCGTCGCTGGGGCTTGATTGACTCGCTGGGGTGATCCGATGGGCTCTGTGCAAGTCAGTATATGGGATATGTTGGTATAGAGGACGGATCCATACTTGCGAAGATGATCTGCTGCAGAAGATGTCGCTTGTACTGAGAAGAATTCTGGCCGACCCTTCGTGTCGCATCGGCTGCAGCACCACACATGACCGATGGGCTGATCCTGGAGATTCAATTCAATGAAGAACATGCCGTGCGATCTGATCCAACTTTTTCTGCCTTTTGCACCTTTCCGAGCTAGCGAATCTTCTTGAACGAAGCGGCGGTTCTTCCAGACGACCTTCGGTAGATCCTCAATAGTCGGGTTAGGGGGCAGCTCCCCGACCGAAGCCTCCTCGAGCTGCTTGGCCACGGTCCTTGGTTGAGACAGTCGCGAGAACGCAGAGGGAAAAAGTGGCGTGGGGCAAGGCGTCGAAATCACCGGCGAGCCTTTCGCCGGTGTAGAGGGTGGTGGCAAGTCTGACATCTTGTCGCTGGTGCCATGCCTTATTGACAGCGAAATTGACGCGCCGCGGTAGGGTGCAGAGGGAGCGCGTCATCCTGCCGAGGATTGGTGTGCGTTAGGCGGCGATAGCAGGTACCAACGAGGCTACGGCTACATATAGGGCTAAGAAGTATCGCCTGTCTGTGGCCATCTTGTACAGGGTAGGACTGGGCGGAGGGCACGTCCAGGTTTTGTCACAGCCTGAAGCTGAAAGCCTGAACTGATCCTGATCTGAGGGCGCTATAGCTATATATATGAGAATGCAGTGTAAGGTCAGGGACCTTACATCCTAGTCTTTTGCATTTTAGTGCAGCGGTAAGATCCTGAATGCATCCAGGGACCCTAGCCGTGACAGGTTTAATCTTTTTGGGCAGTTCAGATGCAGCATGGCATATATCAACTTTATCAAATCATGTCAACTTACAAATCGCTGGAATTGATTTGATTGAGGCGAGGAATTGACTAAGTTGATTGATTTGATTGGGGTGATTGCTTGATTGAGTTGATTTATGATGAGCGCTGTTTCTAACCACTCGCGGATCAATGGGTGGGACGGGCTCTCGGTTGCACAAGTGTATGTATGGCTCGGGTTGCTGATTTACCCAGGAATTCATGAGGAAAATACGATCAAGAGCCATTGAAGCTCCCCTTCCTTAGGTGTTCAGTCCCGCCTGCATTCAGTCATCAAGTTTATGCCTCTATGGAGGTTCGAGATAATCTCACGCTATATACGGACTTTTGACCACAACCTGCTTGACCTAGGCAACGAAGAGGACCTTTCGAAGGCATTCCAAGCTGCTGAATAGTGGTCTGACCTGATACAAAAGGCGTCAGCCCAGCTCTATATACCAGGGAATAGCGTCACTGTAGATAAGTGTATGGTCTCTTTTACAGGCAGGAGCAAGGATACAAGCCTAGTCAAGAATAAACCTACGCCTGTGAGGTTCAAAGTCTGGGCTATCGCCCAAAACGGCCTCTGTATCCGGTGGCTATGGCACGTGAAGGCATCACCACATACCGCTGTTATTGTCGAGCTGCCAATGAAGAAGCCGGCTGCCAAGCCGCAACAGGGGAAGAAGGGGAAGGGAAGGCCCGAAGAGACTGTAGCCCTTAGCAATACAGCAGGAGTCGTTATTCACCTAGTTAATATGCTGCCAAAGCAGATATATCACGTCTTTATGGATAACCTCTTCTCCTCGCCCAATCTCTTCCGTGCCCTTCAAGAAGCCGGTCATGGGGCCTAACGCTCGGGCCTCCTTCGAGTATTACAATTGGTGGAACGCCCCAGCAACCTTATAGTTAGACACCTTAGCTCGATAAAGGTAATATGCAATGCGGCTGGCAAGGTGCATCGCTGCGTTAGCGTTGCCGCAGGTTTAATTTCCAGGCAGCAATAGTTTAATAACTTTTGAGCAATCTAAATTTGAAAGAACTGCCATACCTTGCCGGTTTTACCCACCTTATCTGTCGCCATACATAAAGTAACTCGTCCGTATTTATTTTATAAGTTGAGAGAGGAAGCTCGGTTACAGCCAACCCCTGTAATGAAGCAGGACGTTTTCTTCTTTGAGGGCGAATCGGTAATACAGCTCATCTGGTCAGGACTCAGGGATCTCCGCGGAGCGGGCCAGTCTGCCCAATAACGACTTGATGCTGACATGGTGTGCGGGGTAGGCGTGGCATCTCACAATTGAGGAACATACGACAGCCAATGATTGCCCATTCATGCCCCTGTTTTCGAATTGCTCGCCTGCATTTGTTCGTTGATGACAAGTGCCATTGCACACCCGATGGCCCTGTGCGTCAGCTCCGTGGTCAGCTGCCCGCTATCAAGCCCCTGTGTACGGACTAGCATGTGTCGAAGTCTGCCTTACTTACCACATCGAAAGGGCTATTGTGGCTGCAGCCGGTCAAGCAAGCCGTTCTTAAGCCTTCGACAGGGTTTTCATCAAAACCGAAAACGTCAATAGACCGAGGTTGTTTTCTCTTTTCCCCAAGAGCTTCAGAAACTGCCCAAACTGGTCGATAATGCAAAGGGTTTTGGGCCGGCTAGCTCCATCGCGCTACAGTAGTCTCTGATATCCCTCAACAGTTTACCTTTCAGCTGACGTTGATCCCGAAAGTGGGATTCAATGCTGGCGCTGGGTCGAGTAGCTGCCTTACAAAGCTGCCAGAGCAGCATCTGCTAATTACTCGTTCAATTGGATATAACCCTCCATATTATTACTGATTGATTTTATCTCATCTGGGTATTCTCTGGGACTAGATAGAGTAAAGTAGTAGATGTTGTTCTGTTTATATTCTTACTCATGAGCTAACGTCCCCAACCACCTTCTCGCGCAACCCCGCCTTTCGCGCAACCATGTAAGACGGGGCCTGTGACTTCAAGAGGGAAATTCTCAACGTAAAAGTGGTCAATTCATAGGGGATTTTCTATATTATCGGTTTATGAAGTCTCTCATTCTGTCCGATAAGTTCATTCAGTCGTCAGGACTAATTGGGGGCTCAGGTTCCGGCAGTATCACCCGTTTCTTACGGGATCCCTTCGGCGGCTTGGACTTGGCCTGCTTTATCTCCTCGCGGGTGGGAAATCGTCCCTTTGCTTTGCATTGGACCTTGTTCCTTCCCTGTTACTTGGTTGACTCTACTTCTGCTTCTAGAAGTGATATTTTAGCCCTTAATGTGGTGTTTTCAACTATTAGACTATCAATTGACTTGCCTGCCTTTATTCCGATATCTTAAACGCAAGAACGGCCGCCATAGGAGCTTTTTTGGACGATCTAAAGCTGCGATACAAGCTTCCTCTTGCTCTTTGGTGTATAGGGAAAGTGGTCACGGGTCCTCTTTTGAAGGGTAGACGTTTTTGGCTGCGTTTTTGGCTATGGAGGCAGCTCGTTTTGTACGGTCTTCTCAAGCGGCTTTTCCACGTCAACAGGAAACATTCCTGCACCTCTAAAAGCATGTCGGATGTTTCTCTCAGTCATAGCTTTCTTTGAAGCTACTTTATAAGATTCGAGGAATCGTCGTTTGCTGGCAGTTGAGCTAACGCTGAAGGTTGCGAAACGCTTATTCCCTTGAGCAAAATACCTCTTCAACGGGCCGAAAATACCGACATCAAGCGCCTGAGTGATATGTGATGTATGCGGGGAAAGGTAGAGAAGTCATACGCGGTTGAATTCAGCGCGGAAACGGAATTTTGGTGTAATATGACCATAGAAGCCGTCAAGGACTAGAATTCTCCAATCTTCTGGATTCTGTGGATTTGTTTCCGGTAGAAACATCAGTTTTAACCATTTATCGCATACTCTACCAGTTGCCCAGCCAGAGACCGAATAGTCGTACTTCCAATCCGGGAAAGCTTCTTGAAACCACTGGCCTTGGAGGGAGTTTCCTCCGAAGACTACAGTCGGGGTCGTACGTCTTCCAATAGCCGAGATTGACTCCAAAACTGATACCCAATTGCGATTATCACACTCTGAAGTGAGGGCCCTGTGCGTCAGACTTGTTCCTATCATCTTCCCTGACTTGGTGTAGCCTTCCCGCATTCCGTGTTCATCCATATTGTGCAACCTTGCTGGCGGGACATCTAGCTCTTTCATCTGCTGCGATAACGTCCCGTAGAATGGTCGTAGAGTTCCAGGGGTAGCATAGATCGAACGAGTGGCTTCGATATATGTAGTATACATTGAATTGAGTTCCTTATGGCGTTTGGCGAAACGTAATGCCCAGTTATTTCCGACCGTAATGTCGTCAGATTCGGGGTTGATGATCTCAGTGACGACTTGACGTATCTTATGCTGCGAAAGGCCGCGGCCAGCAGCTTCTTCTGGCAAAAGGAAGTTAACAAGGTCTTTCTCTTGCTCTGAGGATAACAATCTCTTATTCTCTTGTCCCATACGAGCATTTTGGCGCCTGTTTCGTCGGCCACGGATTGCCGAGTCAGGAATATCTTACTGGGCTGCAAGTTGGCGTATTGGGACGCGGTTTTCTACTTTTTTCAGAATTTCTTCTAATGCACGCTCACGTTCATCAAATGAAGTCTTCATAACTGAAATTTTGGATTTAACTGATAAAGATTTGGTGTTGTGAGAGGGAAATGTTCTACAGGTAGCTGCAGCGCTCATCATATGCCAACTCAATCAATCAATCACCACAATCAAATCAATCAAATCGTCGAATTCTTCCTTTCAATTAAATCAAATCACACATTTCTGAAGTTGAAATAATTGACATGTTACATATGCATCATGTGATCGTCTAATCTCGAGGAAAAATCCAGATCTTCCCGAGCCACTACCCTACACTAGATAGTCGCAGATGAAAGTCTACTCTCAAATGGCGGGGAGGTTAGCGGCAAAGCTAAGTATCTGCTATCGTGATCTAACGCATGACCCCACCGCGCGTATGCAATGTGGAACGCGTTTTCCAACCATGTCGCGCCATCAAAATAATCCCTTCTACACGTGGTTTTTATTCCATTTCATCAGTAGGATGTTGAACTCGCCACTCTCCTCGTCGCCAGCTGGCTTTCCGCCAACAATATTGACACCTTGCCCTACACCTCCATCTTCCGTCTTCTCACGATTGTCTCAGCCTAAAACGGTCGCCAAGCAGTTGGAAGAAGCAGCCGTTGGAGCTTTACCTCCCAACCCGACCATTGAGAATCTGCCCAAGATTACCTGGAAGAACCGCCGCTTCGTCCAGGAGGATTTGTTAGCTCGAAAAGGTGCAAAGGGCAGGAAGAGCTGGATTAGGTCGCACGGGACCTTCCTAGTCGAGCTGAACTATCAGGATCTACTGATAGGTCACGTCTGGTGCTGCAATCGATGTGATATGAGAGGCGCAGCGGAGTTCTTTTCGGTGCAAGCCACGTCTTTTGCAGCAGACCATCTTTGAAAGTCTGTGCTTATCCCGTTTAATCTCATTGATAAGATATCTAGCAGCTGACAGACCTGCATAGAGCTCACCGGATCACCCCAGCTAGCCAGTCTAGCGAGTCAAGTCCTGGTGATGAAGGTGTCATTGATATTTATTCTGGTGCAACACCGAAAAGGCGCCGGCTTGAACAGAGCGCCATACCAAGGGCGAAAATAAAAGCCATCCAAGAACTAAGCGTCGGCTTCGTCATTGATAGCGGTGTGCCATTCACCATCTTCGAGCACAGCTTTCTTCGGAAGATCTTCAACCATTTCGACAGTGACTTAGTACTCCAGATGGCGTGGAGTGGTAGTTCTGTCACTAGAGAGATACATCGACTCTTTGAAGCGAAGCGGGATACCATTAAAGTAGAGCTCCGCAACGCTTTGACAGCGGTACACATTAGCTTCGACCTCTAGACGTCACCAAATCGCTTTGCAATCATGGCTGTATTTGCGCACTTTGTCGATCAACTGGGTCATCAGCAATTCCGTCTGCTGGCTTTGCGACGTTAATTTAGTGCTTATAGCGGTAAGAACCTCGCTGGTTCTCTGGTCGACATCGTCCACGAATGGGAGATTGAGGGGCGTGTTGGCTGTGCTATCTCTGATAACATGACGGCAAATGATACTTGCCTGTACTATATGTACCAGCGGCTCGATCCATCGATGAGACCTGTTGATATCAAAGCCCGCCGGATGCGATGCTATGGGCACACGCTCAATCTCGTCGCGCGTGCCTTTCTCTTTGGCAAAGGCGCCGAGTTATTCGAGCTGGAGTCTGACATCAACGGCATGCGCGGCCTTGTTGAGCAGGACCTGGATCATTGGCGCACGAAGGGACCCATTGGGAAGCTCCGCAACATTGTCAAGTTTATCCGTTCATCGCCGCAGCGGAGCGAACAGTTCAAGCGAGTTGCCCGAGAGCAGGATCACGAGGAATACCGGCTCTGCGAGGAATCCACGGCCGAGCTCGAGGTTGTCATGAACAACGAAACGCGGTGGAACTCCAATTACATGATGATTGAGAGGGCTTTGCGAAAGCAGACAGATATCAGAGCATTTATCTTTGCAACTTAAGAAGAGGAAGATGGGGCAAGATAGATCCCGGCGGAGGACATATTGTCCAGCGAAGACTGGTGAGTTCTTGGCGAAGTTAATGAGATTCTCAAACCCATATACCTTCAGACGATGCGGACGCAAGGCTGGGGTAAAGGTGACAGCCATGGGCGCCTATAGGAGGTGCTAACAGGAATAGAATATCTGTTGGAGCATTTTGAGGACTGGAAGGTCTTCTATAGTGAGGTTACGGAGGAGACGATGGGAGAAACTTAAGTGGATGCTGCGGAGCGGATTGCAACGGCGTCAGCAAACTTCCGAGAGTCCAACGGTCGGCCAAGCCTCGTTCGCCGTCTCCCTGCCCACTTTGAAGAGGATGAGGTTTACGCGCCACCACAGCGGAGTCAACCTCCGAGATTCGTAGAATCTGCCTTACCGTTGCATTCTCGGGCTGATTATTCTACGGCGGAGAAACGATCAGCGTCCGAGACGTCGCAAAAGAGCACATTACCAGCGGACCATCGAGCCTACATCCGGGCATCAATCAACAACGGGTGGGAGAAGCTGAATGAGTATTATAACAAGCTCGGAGAATCTCCCTTATTTGCAGCAGCAATCATTCTTCACCCGAGGTTCGGGATCAGCTGGTTAGAGGCGACTTGGGTGTTTGAGGAGCAACTCGCTTGGGTTCGTGATGCCAAGGCTGGAATCAAGGATTACTTCACCCGTTGGTACGACGCGAACCAGGAACTGTGCGAGGAAACAACGAAGTACGACGCAGCGCCAAGGACGATGGGTCAAGAGGGTGATCAGTACACTACACTCAGTGGATTAATAGCAAGACAAAGAAAGCGTTTGCGACGGGTGGCAGTGTCGGCGAGCTCGAAAAGTATCTCCGTCTCGAGCCACAGGATACGCAGGATGCTATTGAATGGTGGAGAGACCACAGGGCTTCGTTTTCTTCACTGAGCAGCTTTGCCCTGGATGTCTTTGCTATTCCAGCGATGGCGAGCGATTGTGAGAGACAATTCAACCTAGCGAAGCTGACGTTGACTTCTCAGAGGCTCTCTATGGGCGCAGATACATTGGAACATGTTCAATGCCTCAAGAACTGGGTCAGGCAGGGTGGAGTAAGGTTAGGTAGTTGGGTGGGTAGCTGAGTGTTGGTGTAAACGAGGGGGATGACTTCGGGTAGGGGTCTCCACTCACGGAATTGAAAAGGGTATCAATCAAATCAAACAAATCAACTTTGAGCTCGAGGGCTGTCAATCAAATCAACTTCGGGGCCAAAGTTGATTTGATTGACATATGATGGGCGCTGGCTGTGAAGATCAGGCACTTTTTCAGGGGAATTTCTTCCGAACCTATGAGCGTCAATGGCACGGAGCACTGAGATATGAGTTGTTATCCATGCGGTTTCACATCCTTAAATTTGACCTTTCCCTTCTCGCCGCTCGTCGAGTCCTAATCGGGCTACGTCAGTTGAATGAGCTTCACTGTTGGTCGTTCCGCGTACTGTATTCGATTTCCATTAATATATTGCAGGGTCGCTTCTTTCGCAGCGACCTGTATGAGCGTCAGCACAGTAGCTTCCTTACCACTAATCATCCCGAGATCCCAAGGCGCGTATCTTCACCTACTCAAAATCGCTATCATAAGCACAAAACTATAACCCAACAGGCATCAAGCGTTTTCAGATATTTAGAGCTCCCTTTAGCTCTTCTCCTGCTGCTTTGGCCATCAGGTGAACTCCATGTATAGAGATATATCTTGCGATCTCTTACCTCGCGGACGATAAAGCCCTCGGTGGGCCGCGTAACATGGGAGGCGACGCAACCTTCGGGACATCCTACACTCCCGAATCCCTTCTATGGGAACAATGGTGGTCGTCAAACCAGCTGGTCCCGTTTGGCTCATCAGAAGACAAGAGCAGCACCGCAAACAGCGTTTATACGCAGACTGGCCCTCTGATCGATAGCTCCCTACATGGATACGTCACTGACCTGGCAGGCCATTGGCACTATATCGGCCATGAGATGAACTATACAAATCCGTTGACCGGCGTCAATCCTATCGTAAAAGATATACCCATGTTTCCGATTTCTGAGCATGGGATTTCTAAAGGAATCACCCGGCCAGGGCCGTTGGCACTCACCCTCGACACAAAAGACACCAGATCGAAAGACAAATCGCTACTCTGACGATCTGAAGTCTCGCAAATCCACTGGACGAACTCCCCTAGGTGATCGAGATATCAATCCACAGACAAAGAAGAAGGGAAAATATTCACCTGTTCGTCGCACGAGAAATACAAGCAGCAACGGCGCTCATTTAGCCCAACAGAACAGCGATCGAATTGAAAGAATCCAGGAGCGAAACAGAACTGCAGCCAACAAACTCCGTGTCAAGAAGAGGGAAGAACAGCAGGACCTGGAGCGTATCCAACGCGATCTTTCGACCTGCGTGGCCGACCTGACATTCGAGGTGTATGAGCTTAAGATGCAACTCCTACAACATTCGGAATGCAATTGTACCCTCATGTAGAACTACTTCGTTCATGAGTCCGGTCGATACATACAAGCATTAGAAGGGAAGCCATAGCGAAAGGTCTCACATAGGCGGTGGTAGCATTCGATGCGACCCGAGCAAAGATGACAATGGGAGTAAGACGGCATGAGGATGGCAAAGATGATGAAATACAATTGTGGGAAAACCTCCGGGGTAGATGTGTTATCTCGAAGTCTGTGTCACTTGGTGATATTGTCCGGGGTTTTGGGGACGGGGACCTGCTTGGCCTATTGGCCACAAAAGGTTCATTTGTCATTTCTACTCACTTATCCCGAGGTCTGTGCCACGGAGAGGTTATCTGTATCTTGTTTGCAGGGTCATTGCCTTCGTCACCGTAATATGCGACAAGTGTTGCATTAGACCAGTGTGTGACGAGGGCGGCTTCGAGGATTACACAAATGCGGCTCGGAGAAGGACTACGATAGTATAGTAGAAGCTGCAAGCAAGGGTGGGAAATCCCTCGATGTCGTGTAGGCTAAGTAGGACGTGTCCAATAACACTGGACAATCACAGTGGGTTTGGTAACAAAGGCATCCCCTTCCTTTTATTATGCCCTACTCGTCCACCGCTTTCAGCCTCCTTGGCCCCGACTTGCCGCTTCGGCTTTAAGGATCTTCTATCCCATCAACGATTGGGTATCCGGACGAGAATCAGATCATGGCGTCGATGAGGCAGGTGATGCATCCAAGTCTGATCACCGCGCTAGCATAGGACTAGTCGAATGTCGCACTAAGCCCTGCAGTCCTAATTTAATATGCTAGGATAACCTTGACTGAAACGGGTTTTAGTTGAAATGTTCATGATCTGACCCTTATCTTCCCTACAACAAAGTTCGCTTGAAGGTTGTATGCGAGTAATTCTCGACATGATCCCACTACCTCTAGCCGCCGTAAGCCCTCTCAAACAATGGTGGTTGCATCGGGAGAAACTCCACTCTGTCATAGGATGGGGTAGGACAGGCTTTTAACATAAATCTATTTGCAAGTACATGTCTATCAACCCCAATAGAGGCTCTTCCGGCTCCATCATCCCCCTGACATCATCCCTCCCCGCAAATGCCAAGTCAGGCTGTACGGTGATGGCCATCGAACAGCACGCCAAGATGAGACATCTGAACTCCAAGGCCAAGCCACGTATTTTAAGATTGGCTGTGAGTCTTATGTTTCAAGGGGCCTGCGAATCTTAACTATGGTCTCTTCTTGCCCACGCATTTTAATATCCTTTAACCTTAGCCTTTCTGCCACTCTTCGAGTCCGAGTATATATGGGCATTTAAAAAGAGCTTTTTGCCGGTTACCCCATGTCTTTCTTGGTAAATACGTTCTATAACGTGATTTGTTTTGTTTGCAATGATTTGTGAGAATTTGTACACTATTTTCATTAACCGCCGATGCTCCCGAGCTTCACGACACAATTCTCCATAAACTCACATCCGCCATCGTTGGCACATTCATCATACCCCCAATCAAGTTAACACACTTTGAATTAGTTAAAGCCATTCTTTAGCTGCTCTTACCACCGTTTCGGTCATCAGTTGAACTTCTTATACGATATATACCTATTGAACCCTCTCTGTCTGATAGGTGATAGGGTTCTCGTTGTGCTGGGACCCATGGAGGACTATTCACCTTTCAGGACAGGATGCATTTTCCAACCTCTCCCAGAGGAGCATTGGTGGTCAGCGGGTCATTTAGCTCCTCTTGATACACCAGGAGACAAGAGCAGCACGGTAAATGGCGTCTACACGAAGACTGCTCCTCTACTCGATGGCTTTGTCGATAGCTATGACGCCGACTCAACAGACCGCCGTTGGGATTATATCAACCCTATGATCAACTCTACCTCTTGGTGGAATGGCCTTGATTCTACCACGGAGTACGTGCCTCCATTAACACCTTCTAAGCACATTATTGCCAAAGATTTGCCTCCTCTCCAGGTTTATTCGTACCTCCCCTCAACAGCAAAGGATGCGATTCCGAAGCAGAATCATGACTCCAACGATCTTTCGACCCACAAGTCCGCTAGACGAAGCAATTTGGCGTACGAGAACGTTACTTCAGAGCCAAAGAATAACAGACAGTCGACTATTTGTCGCACGATGAATACTAGCAGTAACGGCGTTCATCCAGCCCAGCAGGGCAACGATCGCATTAACAACCCCCAAGAACGAAATCGAATCACAGCCTACAAGTTCCGTATCAAGCAGAGGGAAGATATATCAAGACTCAACTCTCGCACGCAAGAGCTGGAGCGTGTCCACCACGAGCTTTCCACTTGCGTAGCCGATTTATCCCTCCAGGTATATGAGCTCAAGATGCAGATTCTACAGCAGTCAGGGTGCAACTGCACTCTAATGCGGAACTACCTCACCCATGAGTCCCGGCGATACGTGCAAGCGTTGGTAGAGGAGCCGCAGTCAGCGGTCTTGTTTTTGCAGGCAGAGACCCCCATGCGATGCGAGCAAAAGTAATGCAGGATTAGAACGGGTCTGCGGAAGATGCCGCGGAGATACCCCCAGTCGTTCGATGTAGATGGAGACGAGGGATGCCAAAGAAACATCGAACCAACAAGTGGCGGCGGGCTTGAAGCTACAGAATATTACTTTCTTTTTCCTTCCCCAATTACGTGCCGCTAGGGCAGTGTCCCCGGGTGAAGTATCTAGCCTTATGGGAAGCTAAGTTTCCAGAGGCGGCTGGCCAAGCTAACTCCTTGTGCAGGACCCATGTGATATATCAACATATGGTAGGTGCCGAATACAGGTCACACAAAAAAGCCGCAGATCACTCTCCGCATCCCCGCGGTATCTGAGAAAGACTTCCATAGTACAGGTAAGAGAGAGCGACGAGGAAGTTCTTAATATTTACATGAAGTAGAAGAGTAGAAGCATCTTGGATAAACATAACAGGATTAACCCTATGATAAGTTGACCTCTCTTTGTTATATCCTGCTTATTGTCAAAACAGAGGTCCGAGCTGAGAAATAAACCATGGTCTCAGGTGGAGAAGGCCATGCATGCAAATTTAATCACTACATTCGCATATGACACGTCGCTTTTGACAGTCACAGAGCGTGCTTCTTCTCGTTGTTCCTTGATTTCGCTAAGCGACGAAGAGACAAGGGGGTATGAATGCTGCACTTGCATTTTGCAGCGGGTTTTGTTGCTCCCATCACTCAGCGTTTCAATGCAACATGTTAATTTTGGACTTCCGAAGAGCGGGCGTGTGCCGTATTTTGTCCTTTTAAAGCCCCGCAAGGCCTCGCCGTTCACTCTCTATGCACCATCCCATCCCACATGGATAATAAAACCAACCCACAACATGAGCGGGCCGGTTGTCATCTGCAACCACGAGTCGGGAAGTGAGAATGTTCCTTAATCAGGACGAGGCTGCAGATTTCTGCGGATCTTTTCTCTACCAACACATCTAGTGACATTGGTAAGGCGGGGTCACCGGAACTTATCCCTGTCGATGTTGCCTAAAGTAGCGGGGCGCATAGTTATGTCGGAGCCGGGCTTGAAGGTGACGAAGCGGTGCGTCCGTGCCCGAAGCCGCAACTGAAAAATTGAAACGTTTCCTTCTGCACACGGAGAAGATGAAATTGTTAGTCATGTATAAGGATGGCTTACCAACGCCGATGGTGTGGGAGGCAACTGGCTCTGACATGAAAACCTATCTGTATCCATATTTGGCAGGTCTGAGCGCAGCGGTGGCGATAAGCGCTACACCCCCATAGCCTAAACACTGAACTCCGGCAGAGTTAAGCTAGCGCTCCAAGCAAGGGCTGCTTTCAGGTGCTTCTTAAGTCCTATTCGTTTCCGCTAAACGCCACATACAGGATAAAAGTCACTAGTGTGTTCTTTAAAGCAAGCCGCTCCTACCCCTAATGTTGTGCGAATATTTTATCTCGGTTGTTTATTATAGACATAAGGATGTGGTGTTGATGCATTCCTATTGCTTTTGACGCGGTCAACCGTATCTTTATTCTACTGCCATCTATACACAAGCACCCTTATTTGTCTAGAACATTTTAGAACTTGCTAACCTATCTATCTATGAACGAATGCCGCGTTAAGTCATCAAGGAAGCCTTAACTATCAATCCTGACTATTTGCTTTTGGCATCATACCATTTTGTGCCATAGCTGGTGGAGGGTAGACTGCTCAGTGTCAGTTCAATCCTGTCCGCCACTTGACATCGTACTATCAAGGGTAAGACAATAGCTAGCGATATGACCCCGTCCAAGCGTCTGGGAAAACTTGGGACTGCTGCCGGCAAACACGCTAGTGCGTCCCAGACTACCGGGACTGGTGGATGATGAATGGAGGGATCGAGTCTCAGCCGGGCTAGCCCAACTATGAGAAACGACGGGATTAATGTCACTGAACGAGACATAATGCCCGGGGCAATGCCCCGACCGGGTATGACCAGGCTCATCCAAACCACTTTTAATATGGCTATCTGCCAACCCTATCAAATATTAAGCAAACCATCAGTCCCTCCCTCGTTGCACTTCTTGTTGTTTTCTGGCCGCTCTATTATTTACCAAAGCCGACCAACACATTTTTGAAATGTCTACGAAGAAGTCCCTTTACCAGGTTTATCCTCCGCATACTGCCTACCAGCCCCCTTCGTTGCCTCCATCATCGCTGAAGTCCGGCGGTAAGTTAATATACTGCACCTTATTGCTACTTCTCATGACTGCACCTATTGGTGGCAAATGTATTGCCCTTACCGGATGACTGGTTGACTTATTCAGATCAAGCATTGGGGGAATGCAAAGCTCCGCTTCAGGAATTGACTACTCAATATGCGAACCCGATCACCGTCTATTCAGCCAAACGCGGACAGGCTTGCGATCGTTTATATGACGAACGTGCAAAGAAGCCCAAGATCTCTCAAGAAAATCCTGAACTAGCCTCCATTAATTTAACTTCTCTCTTATTGTTACCTAACCCTGGTATACAGACTGACCCAAGGGATTCGGCTACCATATCAGAGGATCAGCCACATCCTGGCTTGCAGGCAATGTCAGTACTGGAGCCAAAGGCATTAGAAGAGTCTGTGCTTAGCGCCTTTGAATACAGCGACAATGTTGTTATATTAGGAGAGAAAAAGTTTCCTGTACCAATGGGTAGCGAAATCAACAGTTTTCTCAAATTCAAACGCGCCCATCCCGATTCGGGAGGAAGAGTTCATGTCCTCACATACCCTCAACGAGCCATGCCAGCCTGTTGGAACGCGGCAGTACAAAAGCCGTCAGATCGGATCTTGTTGGCCTTCTGTACGTCATACATTGATGATTGCATTCGAAGCGCTTTTTATAGCGCTTAACAATCCAGAGCGTGTTCCACACATCTAACATTCTATTTCCCATTAGATTGGTTTGCGATCTGCACTGGCAAGAGTCTTATCCCTGAGACGAATCCATGGCTTGATTTTGTTATATTCCAGAATAGTCCTGGAATCCGATGGGCTATCCTGTGCCTTGCTGCCGTGCATCTTCACGATCATGCCCCCGACAGAGGAAATGACGATCGAGTGGTCCGCAACAATGCATTTGGCTATCGAGCTATTCAATTACACAAGCGCACTGTTGCCTATTTTCGCAACCTCCTCGGCTGCAAGCAAGACGGATCGTCCAGCGAGATCATATCGTTGATAATAATTCTCTCCACTATAGATGCAAGTAATAAACTTCCTCCTGTATCAATTTCATAAACTAATCGATTAGACCCTCCGGATTGAGTATCGGATGAAGGCTCCCTTTGAGCCCGCATGGTATCAGGGACTGAGACTGGCGGAGAAGCACCTTGACAAGATGAGGCAAAAACCTTCGTTCTGGGAGGAAGAATGCTGGAACCAGAAGATTCCGAAGAGTCTGAAAAATACCTTGCCGATGGGCTTCACGGAGTCTCAACCGACCAGGCAAAAAAGCTCTCAACTCACAAGTCTTCACGAAACCCACCCCACAAGCCCAACGGGAACCCCACCGATAAGCCCCCAGCACCCCCAGCCGACAAGCCTTCACATTTCTCAGGCCGTCGTGGTCGCTCGGGGAATCATCTTTGCGCAGGTAATGTGGAAACTACCACAGCCAGAAAAGTTTGTTCCAACGGAGGAAAGCCGTCGATTTAGCTGGTTGCTACAGGCGTCATCTGAGGATGTCTGGACGATCCATGGAGGATACGGTGTTTCCCCAAAACTGCTGCATGTTATGAGTCAGATTAACTACTGTGCGGCAAGGTTACATCAGGATAACCAAAGCATCGTGGTGCCGATAACGGCAAAGAAATTACTCCAACTGCTGTACAAGCTAAAAGCCACTGGGTCGGTCGAGCCTTTTATTGATCCGACTATGAAGATGATCGAACGAACAGCTTATGCTTGGCTTCTCACTGCGATCATCTATCTTCAATGTCGAGTGCAGAGGTATGGATGATTGTGGATAAACCATTCTTTCAGACAGTCATGCTAACCAGTTGGTAGGTATACCCCCAGTCACTCGTGTGTGAGCAGGCATTTAAACGCCTTAGCCAAATGCATCCAAGCAATCCCGGCATCTGGCCCTTATTTCACTGCAGATGCCCCTATTCTGCCTGTATTCCTCCTCGGTCTGTTGTCCGTGGAGCATAAAGGAGTCGCGCAAGACTGGTTTGAGAGGGTACTTCAAGTGCCGGTCAGAAGTGTAAGTCTGTTCTTTTAGTACATCTCACAAGATTCTTTTCTATCCTACGTTGACTTGTAACGAGAATCATAATTAACTTCCTTTAGACTGTTCCTCCCATCTACGAAGCGTTGAAGCGAACACGGGAGTGGAAACAGATATGGCCTTCAGCCAAAAACCTACCTTATTCAATCCGAGAAAGAGAGCCTTGGTGGGAGAAGCTAGTTGATCGACTTCTTCTCGAGGCGGGAGGCATGCTATGTTTTATGTAATTCAGGCTCAACTCTGTCATTTTCCGTTAATAGCATTCTCTAAGGTATCATAATCATAAAGATACACATATAAATAACGTGGTTGATAAGCGAGTGTCACAGATAAGAGAGTGTCACAAAAATCTCAACCTCTTGAATTTAAATCGCTTTAAAACCGCCATAAACCATCTAATCAATTAAAACTACTGGCTATAATCTTCTCCTGGGGTCTCAGTCACTACCCGACAGGTCCTTGCATTATGCCCGGCCTTGCCGCATACACCGCAACGCCGACCACCCGGGCGCTCCGACCTTCCTCGAGCACCATTTCTAGATGATTCGGCCACTACCTGCGCATCAACATCCAACTGATCAATTACTTGCGATGCTTCCTGTACTGTCATCGCCCCTCCTTTCTGTAGTCTAGTCCTTTTTGCCCTTCGGCGCCGGCTTAGTATCTTATTTGCTTGTTCAAGATCCTTTAACCTAGCCTCTACTAAGGCTAGCCGATGTAGAGCTGCCTTTGTTGCTTTAGTACTAGACTTTAAAGCTTCAATTATTGACTCTGGGGAGCTGCTTTTATGACTTCTGATTCGCCTTTCGAGGTATTCAGATTGAGATTGAGCCTCAGTTGCTGTCTTTGGGGTCTTTGAAACCCATAGGGTCGAAGGTTCAACAGCCTCCCCAGGAGGCGTTGGAGTCCATAGCTGCACATCAAGCTTTGGGATTACATTTTCCGGGTTAAGAGGAGCAAGACCAACTCCTCTAAAACCTCCCAGGATATTACTTTCAGTAAAAGTAGCTTTAAATGCAGTATAGAAGGCAGAAAAGAACTCGGTCTTAGAAATATGGGTTATAGAGCATCTAATCAGATGCTCTATTTCTCGACCATAAGCCTGTTTTAGCGGCCCAAAGCACCCAACATCAAGAGGTTGGAGTAGGTGAGATGCATAGGCAGGCATACAGAGCGTGATAACTTTGTTCTCCTTGCAATATCTCTCGAAATCGGCCGAGTGGTGGCTTTCATGACCATCAAGGATCAGAAGACGATACCGAGCATTTGACCGTTTAGTTGTAGATCGATCAAAGTGCTTTAGCCACTCGAGACCCAGCTCGTTATTTGTCCATCTATTTTGGCTCGTTGCAATAACCCAATCACCGGGGAGGTCACATTCTCGGGACCAATTGGCAAGGTGATATTGGCCTGCAGCAATGATAAACGGCGCGATCGATTGACCTTCTGCGTTAATCGCCTGGATCACAGTAATCCATTCCCGGTTTCCAGGCTGCACTGATTTTGGTCTTCCTTGCCTTTCTGAACCGGTGACAACCATTCCGGCCATAATAACGCCCATCATAAAGCCAGTCTCATCAAAGTTCCAGATGTCATCTGATGTGATACCATACTTCGCGATATTGTTCTGTACAAGCCTGAACCAGCCACGAATAATAGTCAGATCTTCGCACTTAGCTCTTTGATAGTCATATTTGCGAAATAAACGCGTCTTTAGCTCTGGTTGTCGCTTTATGAAGTTATGAGCCCAGCGCTTGCCAACAGCTGACGCGTCGCGGTCTATAAGCAGAGAATTGGCCATTTCTTCCACAAAACGCAATCGCGAGGGAAATCCTCGCGAATCTAGGTCAAGGACGAATTGAACTATTATCTGTTCTTCTAGATCAGATAGTTTCCGTGAGTTTGGGATGGAATCGCATCGTGATTGAATGCCATGTTGACGACGATGTAAGGTACGGTAATGGACTTTATAGATAGTTGCAGCGCGTTGGATACTTAATTTAGGGTCATTTGGAAGGGCCTGAAGGGCAAAAAGAATTCTAGCTTCATCTGAGGGTTGTGACATATCTGGTGGTTGAGAAGTATCTGATCAAATGGACGTGGTGTAAATTGAGAGATCTTTGTGACACTCGCTTATCTGTGACACCCGCTTATCAATCACGTTATAAGAACTGGAAGAGGTGCCAAGCTTTGCATTTGATCCAAGCTGGTCTCCTGTCCAGGCCCAGGTTCTGGATGGAGGATCGGGAGGGCCCCACAAGGCAAAACAGCCAGGCACAGAACTCCTAAGTCAGTCCAGGGAGATCCGGGAAGAATTTAAGGCGATTCACGACGGCCAATTTCTAATGACTCCGAACTGTGGTCACATATGATCCGGCGTATACCGTCGAAAAGAAATCAATGTCGGTCGAATAACTCCAAATATTGGGTTCAAGAAGCATGTAGTAGAGCCAGGGTCACGGGGATGTTAAGAGGGAAGCGGTCTGCAATCTATACTTGTGAGCACAACCGTTGCGAGACAGCGTTGCGCTGCCACACGTGTAGAGGGCTGTGTATAAATTGGGAGGTTCAGGAATGCAAAGCAAGACTGGGGACTAATTTGAGGTCAAGCTGATAGGGTTCCAGCTGTCGCTCTCTTTTCATTGGTGCGCGAACTTGTGAGTCGAAGAAAAGTTGAGGGTAAAGCTAACCAGCCAGACCATAACACAATACCTCAAGCTCATGCCGGTCCCGAAACTTCATGTCATGCCTCGTTCCGCCTTATCAATGTCCCATTCCGGCTGTAGTATGTCTTCGTGGTTACGCTCAGAAGTTGGATCGGGTCCGGGCATCCAGAAAAACCTTTTGCAAATACCTAGGATGCGGACGAGGCACACTCAGTTAACCTGATGCAACATAAACATGAATCGTGGCCACGGCAGCCCAGCGAGCTGTGAGGCTATTGATTAATTGCAGACATCTACTCCGTATTCGGGCCATGACGGGCAATGATGCGGAGTGTATGTATTTTTCGCATGTAACAGAATGAAGCACGAAGCCATAAGGCAACTATTGCACTGATCCTCCCAGCGGCGATTCCCCACCACCCGCCGCTAATTACTGTCCGTCCCCACTCTATTGTCACTATGCCATTCCTGACTTCGGCTCATTTCTACCGTTTTCCGCTTTGACCCTTGTCCTGAATCTAGCCCCACCCCGAGCACAAGCCCAAGCCCCGCCTCCCCGGAGCTCTGGGCTCAACCAGGGATTACGGGGATTAAGAGCCGCTGTGTGGACAGTTGATTTATTGCATTTCCTGCCATTTTTGACCCCATTTTCAGGCGGTATCGTGTAACGTCGGGCCGAAAGCTGTTTGCTAGGAAGCTACCCTGCTGTTGGACATGATCCTGATCTCCCATGATCAAATGATAAGTATTGCCCATCCATGGCTGTTGATCTTGTGGAGAGCCCACAAGCCCCTACCGTCCCCTGGCACCGATGCAACGTCTGGGTTAGCCCAACAGCATCTCACTACCGAGATCCTCCATATGACTAAGGAAGGCGGAGACTTTGCAGCGTGTTTGTAAAGACAAGATATAGAAAATGTTGGCCCATCACAAGCTCAAAAGCCAACGTTTCATTCTTCAAGCTGTGATCAGTAACTAGTTCGATTTGCTCACCGACAGTCGGTTCATCGCAGCGGCGGCAATACAGCCTTGATTTTCCATTACTGCAAGATCGAGCTAGCGTAGCCATTCTACGGACTACTGGAGAATCTACACCAGGGCGGGCCGACGTAGACTGAAAGAATCTAATATTGATACGTGAAGCTGGATGGACTACTCACTTTGATTTTTCAGCTACCCCACTCTTGACTCTTGGCGCCCGGTCAGGTCATAATTGACGCCTCATAATCGAGCTTGTTGCCTCTTCTAGTGCTGCATGTCTTACTACCCCGCTTCACTAGGCGCTTAATCATCGACGGAATGGATATCTTCCGAGCCTCGTACAGCATAAACCAGTGATGACTGCAGCGGTCCGGACAACCGCGACCTATTGTTTATTATATGTGAAGGGTGGAAATATGCAGCCACTTCCCTTTTCACTTATATCGACAGGGTCATGCAGCCAACAGTTATGTTCACCGTGATATCACAGTGGGTCTGTTCTGTCCTCAACAAGAAGAAGAAAAGGAGGCATGGAAAGCACATCCAACCTATACAAGGAAATGTAATTATATAGGTTAGCATTAATTATTCTTCGTAAGTATAATAAATTATATTTTCTTTTTATCGTAGTTTTAATTATATCTCACTGCGCCTCACTTCTTATTTTTTTTATCTGCTATTTTCTCCCAAGATGACATGCTTCCGTTCGTCCGGTGGGGCTGACATGCCGCATCGAGCGTGGATCAGTCTTTCTGTGTTTGAGCCAATAACAACTTGCAGGTAGAAGGCCTCATTACGGACATCGCTTACTCTGAATCATCATCTGCACCAATTAGAGAGCCTCCCAATAGCTTTGCCCTCCGATCTTTGGTTTGTTGGCTCTCCTGGAGTCAGGCACTCATTCACTTCGTCACATTCTTCGAACGTTTTGGCGACTTCAATCTTTCTTATCGGACACCATTTCCTTGAGAAATAACATCTCTCAGGAGAGTTGTCTAGTTCCAGTGTAGGCGCTGGAACGTGGCTTGAGGTCAGCCCTGTTGATGCTTGCTCCCAAAGACGAACTAGTTCGGCATAGAGCTCGTTCTCAGGCATCCGAATTAACTCCTGCTCAGGTTGTATAACGTAGGGCATGTAGTTCTTGGAAAACATAGTGGTTGCTAGTTGCCAGCCGTTAACGGGATGGGTTTTGATGTTGGATGCTGGTAGTGGATGCGCAAGAGTTCCAGTCTGGCGGGACTTGGCGTAGTGTCTGATAAGCCCATGGTGCGCGCTGGGCCACCAAATGAACTGTTCTTCTTCTTTACCCTCTCCTGTATGCTGGCGGCCTTGGCATTGAACAAATGAATTCTACGTAGAAGGAAGGAACAAAGATTTCAATCTGGCAAACGATTCACCGTGTCAGACGCTATCTTGACCTCATGACCTAACCCTGGCCTCTTTACGTCGTTTCAGCATACGACCAACAGGGAGAAAGATCCAAAGACACATGGCAGCACTCATTGTCTTTCGAGTCACTTTGTTCCAACTGAAGGTGTCCGGTGCATCCCGTGCGCGACGCCATTCTACACAGAACCGCCGGTAAGCCTCATATACCGCAATGACAAAATTCTATATGATGAAGGGATAACTTACCTTTTATCGCGTAGTAACAAAGTGTGATCAGTAGCATACCGATAATGACTGCGACGACGATAATCGCAACTTGTGCCCCTTTGGATAAAGAGCCTTTGGACGCATTAGAGCTACTGGTCTCTATGGGATGATTCGCTGAATGGCTTTGAGGCTTAACCATGATCGGTTTATGAGATGGTTAATTGCCACTTGCCAAGCGTTTGATGTATATACGTTTTCAGCGGCCACATCAGGCTCTTGATCTTAGGGCAGTCATCGATAGACCCCTGGTCCCATCTTGACCGCGAAATTCTGATTGACTGCAATGTAATGCTCGAGGTCGACGACAAGTTCAACAATTTGCGGAAAAACTAGTTAGGTGAGCCTAAAGGTTTTATTTTATTTATTTATCCTTCAATCTGGTGAGGGGAGACGAGGTGCACCTTGTTGTCTTTTCGCTTTGCACAGGTGGTTTAATCCTGAAGTGGAGGACGGTAGCGATTTCGAGAGCGATGCTATGGAGTCAGTTGATGGTAAAAGTCCAATATGATATACGACTGCGATCAATTTCATCCCCATCCAACGTTATACCTGCCACGTTGCAGACGTTATGCATGGACGCTCTGAATCTTGATCGACACGCACGACCCAGTTCTAAGCCTTAAAACAGGTCATATGAGTTCTCTGAGTTTTATTATGGAATGTGCAGGTTGATATTGTTTCGGTTTTAGTAGGTAGATTTGTTCCGCTCGAAAATCAAGAAACCTTTTTCATTATCCCTAACATGTACAAGTGTCCATTATAGTTAATAGACTCAGTACCAACTTTTATCTTTAAGTCTTATAATTTGATGCGTAAAGATTAGGATGGAATTAAAGAACTAAATAGGGTAAGTTCTCGCTTTCCGTAACATCATATCTTGCTACAGGGTTGTTATCGATAAGCATTTGATAAAAATAGCCACAAACCACTCCCTCTCGGGTTAGTTGGCCCGCTCAATTTTCTTCAGTAGCCAGTCGTATATTTCGACGACTCGTGGCGCATGACACGCCACGGGACGCGGGTACGCGTTTAACCCGTGCAATTTAGAGTTTAATTCCTAAGTCCGATATGGTATGGCAACCTCTTCTACCAGACTTTACCCGTTATTCTCGTTTTTGTATTGTTTTTATGTAGCTATATTAATTTTGTGGTTTTTGATTGAGTGAACGAGTAATCCCTGCAAGCGATAAACTCTAAGTACATCGGCTGGGCAGACCCGGAAATAGAGACAAAAGGAAGTACTTGAGATCAGGTTGCTATGAGTGCAATGTCTCTCTATGTAACTCGAACAATTGCTGGTACTACTTTCGCACGCAAAATTATCTAGTAAATAGAAGTACCGATAGGATGCGATTTCTGATTGGGTCAATTTTTTCTTACCAACGCACTGCTTGGCCGCAACCCTACATCTCCATGTACCTGGCGTCAGTCAGCACTCGATGGGATAAAAGATATGACTTGTTAGTTGTGGCCTTAAAATCTTAAGCTGTACTTGTCTACTGGAATATTTTTAAATAAACGGTCATGGCCGCGTGAGCGACGTCATCGGACCTTTGCCGGTCAACATGGGGCTGTGGGACCGGCTAAAAATGATTGGTCTGATACAAGCTGGGTAGCCCGAGCCCCGCAGTGGCGAATATCGGGGCATGGGCGTCACAAAGCAAGAGAGTGCACAATGAAGACGCAAAACCTAATGTTTAGCAATTCGCGACGTAAAGGAAACGAACAAACTCGACATACTGAATTATCAGCAGGGCGCGCCCTTTACATGAGGTATGGCTACCCCTACGCCGTCCCCAACCTTGATCTCCTCCCTTCCAGACCTTCTGGTCTTCATCTCCTCGATCCCTCCGTCTGGCACGCTCTATCTGGACCTTGAGGGCAAAAGCCTGAGCCGCAATGGAACCCTCTCCCTCATAACCGTACTCATCCACCCCACACGAGTAACAAGTCTGACCGACGTCCAGACTCTCGGAAACTCCGCTTTCACTACATCAAGTGCCAACGGAAAGACTCTCAAGGCCATCCTTGAAGATCCCCACATACCTAAATGTCTTTGGGATGTACGCAATGACGCCGACGCCCTTTGGGCCCACTACCAGGTCCGCCTCAGGGGCGTCACAGACATACAGCTCCTCGAGAATGCCTCCCGCGCCGGCGACAAGACCTATGTCCGCGGGCTTGACGCATGCGTCGAGAAGGATCTGAGGCTAAAGTTCATGGAGGTTCATCGCTGGATCAAAACCAAGAAGGAGGTGAAGGCTCTCATGCCCAACGACATCTTCACCCGCCGTCCCTTAGACGCCAAGACAATGCAGTACTGCGTTAATGACGTTGTACACTTACCTGCACTACATAATATCTACGCCAAGCGCATCGATAGCCAATGGATGAAGAAAGCTATGGATGAGAGCGCGCGCCGCGTAGTCGATGCCTGCGGGCCTTTATACGAGCCTCAGTCTGAGACGAAGAAGTTGGGGCCTTGGGGCTCGGGGTTAGACAAAAAACTATTGACGATGGACGAATGGCTTGACAAGTGGGAGGAAGACAGGATAGATGCAATGCAACAGGACATCTTCGAATATGGCAACTATGACGACTCGGAGGACTATCCCATAAACTCCAAAGACGCCGCGTGGGACGATACATTTGATAGTTGCTGGGAGAAGTAACCTGACGTGGCCTCTGTTGGATGCAACCCTGAGTATTATTCGTAGGCGGTTCTCACATCTGTCTGACGGCAGGCTAGGTACTATTCGGAGGCGGTTTAGGTTAAATTGACCACCAAAACGGGATCAGTGGGTTAATAGATTTGGCTTTTATAGCTCTGGCTCAAGTCGAGTCGCTGGTTAGTGCTTGGGGGTTAGCTAGCGCCGATTTTGGATAAGCGTTACGCAGTGCTAAGTAGCTTATCAAGAGAAACATAAACAGAACGACATCTGTTACCTTGCTACATCTAATTATAGTAATCGACTGGATGAAACTAGCAGCAATGAATGTCGTTGTCTAAGTAGAGTGTGCCGAAGGTAAGGTTCTGTTGATCAAAGATCACGACGCTGGAACATTGGATCACCATGGATCACCTGAAATCCCCAGTGATCCACGCCTTGGATCACTTCCATTTCACACTGAGCCATACTGCTACCATTGGTATATAGAACACATCCATTAGCACATTTCATAGAACTTAGCTCACCAGCTATCAATACAACTTCTTTACCTTAATAAGCCTCACCCGCATTATTGACTGTTGACAGACGTGACACGTCTTCGCTGCGCTCAGACTGTATCCCGCAATACTACCAACATAAACCCATCTCGGACCAGATTATCCTTTAGGAAACCAGTCATTCGCATGCACAATATACTGTCCCACTCACTCACCGTCTACGTTATCTATGTTGCAATATATATTCTTAGTGATAACCTATGTGATAAGTGAGTTGGTCAAAAATCTTTCAACCTACAACATTTCTATATGACCAGATATCGGTAATGCATGGATGGATCAATAATCGGTTTAGGTTCTCGGTTTTCGGTTGTGTTTGGACGCTAAATCGTTAGCCAAAGATAAAAGGCGCGGTAGTCGATAACGTCGAAGAACTCTTGCACCTGGAGCTTTCCTGGTTTCGAGGATAGTCTTGATCTTTTGTATCTCCTCTTCGTTCCTGCCTATGATTCTGAAGTGGTTGGCATTTCGTCCATCTCTGGTCACCGCGGTACATCGCCATTGAGGTTGGTCACTCGACCTTCGCATTTCTCGCTCAACTGTTTTGTAAATCATTGTTGGTGTAGCGTCTCCGATGTGGTCTTCAGGAACTCTGGATGTGTCTACTGTGCAGAACACCGGTTCCGGAGTTGCTGATCGGGATGTAGATAAAGATTGGCTGGACATGTTGGCAGGTGTCATCCTGGCTGCGTCTGCATACGTCCGACCCGGTGACCGTGGTGTCTCAGACTTGTTCAGCGTATCTAGCTGTAGTCGAGTTGTTCCAGCCCCCCACAAACCTGAGTAAGCTGGTCCCGGATTTGCGATAATTCTTGTGTCAGCTGGGTCGTGGCCCTGGTGACTTACTCAGCCATGCGATCTGAGTTTGGTGAACTTGAGCACGAATTCAGCCTTCATCGCTTCGATTTTCTTGTGGAACCCTGCTCTAAGAATTGCTTTAGGCTCTGGACTCCCTCGACCATGCCGCCAGCTGACTTGGATGTAGTCTGCTTCCGAGCTCGGTTTTGTCCCATTGTTCCCTCATTCGTTTCTCCTTCGTCCTGCCATCATACCGCCATTCTGCTGCCCCACCTCCAACACCATCGTCGTCCTAACCTTCTTTCGATGGGGACGATGATATCACCCGTCCGAACCATCCGGATCGTCTCCCATGACGATGATGGCGTCCGATACGGGGTTCCCTACGCCGGTCATCCGCTAAAGGCCTGAGTCGCACTTTTTTCTTTAGAGGGAAAAAAGGCGCATAATCCTGTCTTGTCGCATCTCGCCATCCCATCTCATAGGCTGAAGAAAAGGGGTAATGAAGAAGAAAAAAACAGAGAGTATCAAGCCCGATCGTACCAAATTCAGGATATTGTTCCTTCACCCGCCAATTTCAGGTAGAATATTCCCTAGGCTCCTCAGGACCTCGATGACTGGCATGTCCCTTGTTCCTGCACTCGCCTTCTCCCGCTCCTCACGTCGTCGAAGCCGTAGGGCACTAACACTAAGGACCTTATGCGCTTCTTTGCCCGCAACCAGAACCCGCTGCTCGAGCTTGTGAACGTTGTCGGCAAATTGGTCCACCTGAAACTCGAGTGACGACTGAATAGTCCGCAACCTTGATTCCGTCTCAGACTGAACAGCGTCGAATGATGCTGTCTCGTGTGCCAGGAATCCTCTGATCTTGCCTTCGTTTGGACCTAATAGATCAAAGTCTGGTAGAAAAATACGTCTAGTCTCGCCGTCGGAGAAGATGGGCAGGTGATCAGGGGGTGATTTTCGTATTGCTTGCCATGCCTTCTTCTCATCTTGTAATGTTTTGATGTTGATTTTCAGTTGCGCCAGTTTCTCGTCTAACTCCATGTTTCTAGGGTTGGGCCTCAAAACTACAGGAGTTTTTGGCGCGTCATCTTCTCGACTAAACCAGTCTGAGAACTCAGATCGAGCCGCAAAATCTTTCAGCAGTTGGTCTTGAATAGCACGAGCACCAAAAATAGCACTAGAATTCGGTGTGCCATGAGGAGGCTTCCTTGCCAGAGCGCGCTCGCCACACCAGGTCAACAGTTGTTTCATACGCCGAGGCTCTGTCAAGCCTTCGGCTTCAATGTGTTTGTAAAAATCCGCCGGGTTGACCTCCCGGTGGGGTATTGCTGTTTGGCCGTTCTCGATCAAAGAGCTCGCCCTTCTTCCACGGTTACCCAAACTGCTCCGCCTGTTGCTATTGCTCCCCTCCTTCCGCATCTCCTTGTTTCTGTTAATGATGGGCGTATCGCTCATAGGCAGAGCAATTGTGGCCGACTGCACAGGCGGTTTGCGTTGCGACGATTTATCCCAGTCCGGAGGCGGTCTAGAAGGTTTTGCGCGGGATCCGCGTTTCTTAGGCGCTTCGTTGACATGGGGACTTGGTGCTGCTTCAGGTGCAGGTTTTGGTTGGGGTTCAGGCTCGGATTCCGGCATGGATGCTGGTCCTGGTTGAGGAGCTTCTTCCTCCTGTGCTTTCCCAGATGGTCGCGTGCTCCTCCTGGTTGATGGTCTCTTAGGACCGTTGATTTCTCGCTCAACCGACCTGTCAACACTCGCTTTTGGTCTACTGCTCTTCCTCGTCGTGGGCTTTGTCGTCGCGTTCGTTTCTTTCTCGGACGGCTCCTCTTCCACAATCGTTCCATTAGTCGTCGGTGCCTTAGCAGCGCGTTGCTTCGTCGCAGGTCGCCCCTTTGCAGGCTTCTTCACTAGCTCCGCCTTTGGTTCTGGCACTGCTTCCGGCTTGGGTTCATCCCTCTTGCCCGTCTTAATTCTTTTCGATTCTCGCACAAATGCGAAGTCATCGTCGTGCTCATAATCTGTCGTTACCGCTGCAGCGACACGCTTACTCAACTGACGCCGGTGGTCGTTTCTCATACTAATTACTTGGAGTGGCTGACGTGTCATTACTAGAATAGTTCTGGGTGGCGCATTCGGGGCCTTTGATGATGTGATTTTAGATTCCCGAGGTCGTGATGCCGGGAAGCCGTCGGTGCGGCGCGGTAAGTTCAGTGGTGGACGCACGTCGCGTTATGGTTTATGTCTTTTCAATGGTTAAAGAATACTTTTCAACGCGTTCAAATACTGTTGAAATGCAATTCTTAATGCCAGCCAGTTTGTGGCGTCGTCGACGGAGGTTGGTTGGTTGGTTGGTTGTATTCCTACTCGGTTTTAGCCGCTTTTTAACAGCAGCCATGCCCGGCTAGTGGGGTTTGGCCGACAGCCGAGACGCCCCGAATATTCATCCGTGCCGCCCCACTTCGCCAGACATCAAACGATATTTGGCCAGCTGTCTCCAAACTTCCCACTTTCTCCTCCTCCCTAACCTCTATCTACATCGGCTAGCCAGCTGCCTTAGATCGTGGTTTGAGATACTAATGTACATATGTGTTTTATCTCCAGCGAGGCGGACTATCCGCCTCGTGTGCGGGTCCTTTCTACCTACAGTCTCCCCCCAGTGCTCAGCTTCGTCTGGTCAGGAACTGATCCTGAATTGCCCAAGGATCTGGGTTTGCTCCGTAAATTTGACGACTTTTGCTGCTACTTTGCGCTCGCTCAGCAGTGTCCGAAGATTTTGACGTCCTGGAAATTGTCCTAGTTCCAGATTTCGAAGTGCTGAGTACTTCCTGCACTGGAGCAAAATGTGAGCCACTGTCTGTCGTCCTTCTCTGCAGTCGCATCCCGGGTCCGTGAACCCTGGTACTCTTTGTTTGAAAAGGAAGTCGTTCATCCCAATCTTCTCGGTGCGAAGTTGAGTGTATATGGCGCTCTGCCTCTTGGCGAAGTGCTTGTGTGGCTGTAGTACTCTCGGTGTTGGTTCTGGTGTGTGCCGGTAGGTTGCCCTACCCCTAGTTTCCTGATGCCATTGGGCTTGCCATCTTCTGTTGACAACTCTGCGCGACCACATCTTCAGTGTGGCTCTCAATGAACGTAATATTGGAGGCTGCTGTGCCCTTGGACCTGGTGGTCCTCTCTGTCTCCATCCCGTGGCTTCCTTGGCTGCTCGATCGGCAGCTTCGTTACCGTATATCCCCTTGTGAGCTGGAATCCATCGAACCTCGACTGTTAAGCCTTGCGCCCGCAGTGTCTGTATCCTCTGCGTGATGTCTTGTAGAAGGTAAGATCCTGATTTACCCCTGGGCCTCGCCACCGACCTAATGGCTGCTTGGTTGTCTGTGTAGATCATGACTTTCGTTCTGACGTTGCCTTGGTCTCGATCTTGTTGAGCGATCTGGAGAGCTAAGGAGACCCCCTGAAGCTCACCGGCGTATACTGTCGATACAGTGTCTTCACCCATATAGGCGCTCTTGGCTTGATTGGTGGTGGTACATACTGCTGCTGAACCCACGTGACCGTTGATACCACTTCCGTCCGTGTATATATGTATAGCGTTAGGCTCCTTTTCGATGCTATGCTGGTGTCTTGACCGTGCTTTCTCGGCATTCTCCTCGATGAACGTCTTCGGGCCTATCCACCATGGGGCGACGACGTACGGGGTAATTACCTCTAGTTCCTTGAGACTGAATCCTTGTTCTTCTTGTATGGCCTTCTGTATCGCTCTGCGTGGGCTCATTCTGATGTTCCGCTCTCGTATGCGGTTTGCGCGGCGTTGTTGTTCCTGTTCCCCAAGGGTTTCTGTCCCGAGGGTGATTCTTCCTAGACACTCGACGTTGTGTTTCCAGATCTGGTGCTCGACGGGAAGGAGATATGTCTCGACATCCAGGGCTGGAATTGATGTGGCTTTGAAGGCACCAGAAACTGCCCTGGCCGCTCGCGCCTGCAGACGTTGTAATTGCTCCAATGTCTTGTGGGTGTACGGCGTGTTCCGTGTTTTCCAGTTGGCGTTCGACCATGCGGAGCACACGTACATAATCTGTGGCAGCACAGCACCCCGATAGATGTTTCTCATGTCTTAGAACGTAAGGCCCCAGGTCGAGCTTCCCAGGCTATAGAGAGCTAAGATCGTCCTTGTCGCCTTCCGCTGTACCTCACCTAAATGGGGTTTCCATTGTAGTGCCGAGTCCAGGATGAGCCCCAGATACTTGCAAGTCTGCTTTGCGGGGATCTTACCCTATGTTGTGTGTAGCGGATGCTGTGTGTCTATTCTCGTCCGTGCTCTAGTGAAGTGTATCAGCTGGAATTTACTAGGCGAAAAGACGGACGCGTGGGTTTTCGTCCATTGCTCTGCTCTTTGGAGTGCCCGTTGGAGCTTGGTGCATGTTTCTATCGTTAAGCCTCCCCATGTTAAGATAGCTACGTCGTCGATGAATCCAGTCGCAGTGGTTTCCTCTTCTAAGTTACATTTCTCGACAAGGTCTGCGTTGTAGAAGATGTAGAGAATGGGCGAGAGGGGCGAGCCTTGTACTGTGCCTGTTGAGACTTTGTGTCGTTCTGTTTTGAATCCATCGATCGAGATTCTAGTGTGTCGGTCTTGAAGAAGGCTGGCGATCCACCTAACCGTCTTCTCATCAATCCTTCTCTTCCGTAGGTTGTGTAGGAGCCGCTTGTGTGACACGTTGTCGAAAGCGCCAGAGACATCAAGCAGGAGAAGGCTCGCCACCTGCCCTCGCCCTCTGTTCCATGCTTCGTAGATCTTGTCGATGATGTGGTGTATTGCATGCTCGGTAGATCTCAGCTTTCGACCTCCCATGTGTGTTAAAGGGAGCAGGTAGTGTGTCTCTGCCACGTAGCTTAACCGATCTGCTATGATGGCATCCATAATCTTGCCTATAGTATTTAACAAACCTATCAGCCGGTATAACGCAGGGATGGTGTAGTTATCTTTTCCTTGCTTCTTTAGCACCACCGTCGTTAACTCCCTAAAGTGTTGGGGACAGTATCCCAGATTGAGGCATTGGTTGTATATCGCCGTTAAGTAAGGCTTAATCCATGTCGCCGCCAGCTGGAGTGCCTTGTTCAGGATACCATCAGGGCCAGGAGCTTTGAATGGAGAGGCTTCTTGTATCGCTCGCTCTACTTCTTGTTCTGTGATGGGTGACATCGCTATTCGATCCGGATATGTTGCGCCTTCGATATCGCCAAGTTCAGCTTCTCGTAGGGCGGGAAAAAAGGCCTCTCTGAAGATTTCCGCCTTCTTTGCTGGATCTGAGACCATCTGAAGAGTGTCTGGGTTCTGTATCGTGGGTGTCACTTCTGGTGCCTGCGTGTTTCTGTTCCTGGCCCACTTGGCTAACTTCCAGAGGGCTTCTGGTGACTTTGATGCCTTCTCCACGTTCTCTCGATGCGCTCTCCTAAGCGCTTTCTTGATCACCCTGCCTTTGTTATTCCTGGCCGCTCGGTATGCTTCCCATGTTTCGTCCGTGTGGTAGAGGCTGTATATTCGTCTGAGACGCTTGGTCTCCGTCAACGCCCTCGTGTATTCTTCATCCCACCCCCGTTTAGACTTGGGTGACCATATCCGTTGTGGTACGGCTTCATCTATCGCATTCTGCAAAACTGTCACTAATTCTCCCACGTATCGGTCGAGCGCGCCTCGAGTTCTGGGTCTTCGCCGTGGCGGCAAGTTATTTACTATCGCAGACTTAAATCTCTTCTCATCTACCGATTTCCAGTTTCTGCTGGGCTCTCGGCTGAGCTGTTTGACTGAGATGTCGAGAGAAGTAACAATCGGCAGGTGGTCCGAATCGTGGTCGAGGCTGCGATCCACCTCGCTCCTGATGATCCGGTCCACCAGGCCAAGGGTCACCAAGCAGAGGTTGATAGTTGCCTGTTTACTGCCTTCTTCGTACGTGATGGTGCCTGGGGCTAAAGTGCTTGTGAGGTCAAAGTCTTCCATGAGCTCTACAAGGTCTTCTGCTTCAGCCTCCCTTCTGGGACCATCCGGGCCTCCCCACATGTCATGATGCAGATTGAAGTCCCCTACAACTATCTGTTCTCTTTGCTGAGCTGAAAGGAGGATTCTCCGTAGATGAGGTAGTACACTCTGCCTGTTTTCTGCTTTCTGGTCGGGATTGTAGATGTTGTGCAGTTTGATTTCCCCGGTATCGTTCCCTTGTCCTAGGGCGAGGGTTACCGTGCAAATACACTGGTTGTGTGATTCAAATTTCCATTTGGAGTGATCGAGTCGCTTGTTGATGAACATGCAGACCTTCGCTGGGCCCTCGTACTTGCTCTGTGGATAACATAGGTGAAAATGATCTTTCGCCGGATGGTGTGTAGTGTCTGCAAAGGTATTTACCCATGGTTCTTGAATGGCGAGGATATCGAAGTCCTTGATCTTCGGGTCCCGCAGTAGGGTGGCCATCACGATATCCCTTGACTTCCTTACGTTGTACTGTAGTATTGAAAGTGACCTCATACAGCTCATTGGCGGTCATCGACGTCCATGCTGTCCGCTTGATATGTGCCGTGTGGTCGCATCAGGTTTGCGTCAAGAGCTTCCAGGGCTCTTCTAGATGGCGTTATAATCCTATGGGGTCGTTGACTTCCTGTGTTGACCGTGATCTCGTCTCCCACACCGTTGGTTGGGACTGTATTGCTTTCAGGGTTGACTCTCTTTTGTCCCCTCTTTGTTGGCGACCTGCTTCTTCCTTGTCGATCCTGTTGGGTGCGGCCGGGTAGGAGAGATGGTGCTCCCTCCCGCACGACTCGTCCAGTCGGTCGGTTCCTTCTGGACTCCCACCATTGTGTTTGCCTGGTTAACTGCCACGTTACTTTGTGGCACCAGATGGTATCTAGGGCGGGCAGCATATGCCACTTTGACTTTGGCCATCTCCTCCTTCCTGTCTACGCATTAATTGCTCCATACTTCATGTTGACCTTTGCAATTGGCGCACTTTCGAGGTACGCTCTTGTCGGACTTGACGCAGCATTCGCGGGACGCATGTTCTTAAGCGCAGTAGCCGCATCTCGTTGTTGCCTTGCACTGGGTTCCTATGTGGCCATATCTTTAACAGCTGAAGCATTGCCTCAATCGGCACGACCTGTCATACAGTTCGCACTGAAAGACCTCCCCTTGCCAGATCAAGCCTTCATCAATGATCTTGTTAGCATCTTGTGGCTTTGTGAACTCAATGATAACCGAGGATGCGCTCTTCGTCGCAACTGTCCTCGTGAGCCATCCGATATACTTTATCCCGGCGTTTGGGATAAACGGCCTGTTTTCCTGTAGTATGTTATCTCTCGTGTCTTCAAATCGTCCTACATCCATCGAGCTAGTGCGGATGCCGTGCACGAGTACGCCATATGTTGGGATACGAACGGAGGCTCCAATGCCGAGTTGGTGCTCCCAGTCCTCGGCGAACTGTCGGAGTATCTCCATGTCGGAAGTTGTAGCCGTTTTGATGCTGAGGTCACCGCTTTTCAGTTGGTTAGTTGATGCTGTCTTGATCTTCTCGATGTGCTCATTGCCGCTTTGTTCTATAGCACGGTCTACGTGTGCCTTCAGGCTGCGGGGGTTCATCGCCCGTAGGCTGGCTACGGTAAGTGGGTTCCGAATGTTTACTATGATCTCACGAAGTACTTGCGATGGTGGTGTCTTGGGTTGGTTCAGTGGATTGTGCATGCTTGTAGCTAGCCCATTTCCAGCCGCTACAGATGCATAAGTTCGCAGTGTGCCCGATTGATTGTGCTGTTCTGTGTCTTTGGCCTCCCTCACTAGTCTTATGACTGTTCTGCCGATGTCGATCGATTCTTTGGCCGCCGCCTTCGTTTCGTCTTGTCTTTCATGACTCTCGCGTATTCCTTCCAGCGTCCGCTGGCTCGTGTTTGCCGCTTGTTTAAGTTCCATCTTGATTTCGTCTAGAGCCTGCATCGCGCTTTCTGCTGCGGTCTTTGCTTCCGATCTCGCCATCCGGAGCGCGTCGTGTACGGTGCTGACATCTGGGATGTTGTTGATCTTGTTAACAAGGGACAGTGCGCCCATAGCCATAGTCCTAGCCAGATCGTAGGGAACGGGTTGGTCTTTCGCGCGTTCGATATACAGGAGGGTGTCCTTGAGGTATCTGCCGAGTTGCGTGGCATGCTCGCGGAATTCGGCGGGCCATGCCACTTCTTGGGGCAACGAGGTCGCCATGTCAATCTAAAAACGCACTGAGCGATGCGCTAGACTCCAGGCTATTCAATCAACCCGTCGAAGAGGCGTTTGAGCACGGTTTGTGGCTGTTGTTTCAAAAATTCGTTCGAGCTGTTGTGAAAAGTTTTTTTTTTTTGCCCCCCTTCAAGGTTCTACCGTTTCGGTGCGTAATCTTAAAGTATCCCTGCTTGCACGTGACACCCCAGCACATGTTCAACAGGTGTCGGAGCCCAGCTCCGCTGTATATAAAACCCCCTACACGTACTCCGTACAACAGCGGGGTAACTTCTGCGTCTCTCGGTACCGTATATTTGCTTGCATGACCAGCACATTAGCATTCGCAAGACTATTTCCAGCAGACAGAAATGTGCTAGTACGTATTTAATTTCCTCAACATTTTGAGCTATGGAGAAGAACTGTTGAGGGTATGAACGGCGGATGGCACACGTCAACTATTCGGCAGATGGTAAGACTTATCAATATTTGCCGGCCACTGCTTATCCGTGATGCAATGAATGCATAACTCGTGAAGATCCTTTGGCCTCATCGAGTTGACACAGCATCACGAGGTTATCAATAACTGTGGAATCTAGATGTGTTCAAGCTCGAATTGCTATGCACAGTGCGTTGCGCAATGGGTTGGCCACATTCCGCACAGCTCCTAGTTCAAAGCAAACACCCTTCCTTCCACCATTAATTACATTACAGGCCAATTTAAGTATCTAGCCACTTGTGTAATCCACGCAGTCAAAAGCAAATGCCAATTCTCATAAAGCACCACGCGCGTATATATTATGGCCGTAAGTTGTCGCTACACATCATCTGAGATAAGCGACAAATGAATCCAAACCATTCCAAGGTGCAGTCCAAATCTCAGAAGAAAGTAATAATGGAATAAATGCAATGTACGGTGTCTCGTCTTCATTGCCACCCTCATAGTGCGCAAGTCCATGAAGTAGATTTCAGTCTTCAGTCTAGCGTGCTGGCGCTTGCATCTAGCTTGGGCAGCGTCAGAGCACAGCTGTTGGGGGTTGAGATTAGGTGTGGTGAGAGGTCAGCGGTAGCCGAGTCGAGTAGGACTGTGATTTTCCCCATTGTGAACTGGGACATCCCGAGGGAATAATTCTGCAGTGTCGTGAAATGTTGCGGCGTTAATTGCAAAGCAGGGAGATGGAGAGTGATGCCAGACATAGTTGGAGAGGATTGGTATGTTGTTTGTTATCTTGACTGTTATTCTGAGAAAGAAGTGCCACATCGCGTTATATTTAAAGAATCTGTCAACTGGGCCGCCGATAGCTAGGCCACGCACTCTGAGAGGCAGCGGTGGGGACCCTGAATTGAATTTTGCCGCACATGGCACGGGGCTCTTGCACCCTTGCCTTTTGAGGTACGTCAGCGGCGAGGAATCCATGGCCCGCCACGAAACACAGGGTTCAGCGAATGTCCCTCTAATATCCCACTTCTTAACTTTCAACTATCATCAAAATTTAGATTTTTTTTACCTCAATTTTTATCACTTGAAAGTCACCTGTCTCCAGGGTATGGACGATCCATCGTGGGCATGGCCAGCTTGGAAATTCGACATGAAGAGAGAGGATCTCTTCACTAAGCTTCACGACCAATACAACACCTATCTATCCCCTATGCAGGACAGCGAGGCCTTTTATCATGATATCACCGAAATTTCGTTCGAAGCACAATCGATTGACGAATTCCATCATCTAGCCAGTGATCGCAGACAAAGACGACTCGGCGAGTTAAACAAATCTCTTGAATCCGCAAGTTTTGAGATCATTGGGAACCCGAACCTTATCAAGACTCCGCAATGAGAACATGCTGTTCAACTCTTTCGTACACATTCTCTCGACTCTCTTGTCCGATACTTCGCTTCCTACCTCCCCGACGACCACATTTGGCACCCCTTGGGTCACGAAACAACTGATCTCGAGGCTGACAGTATTTCCACGTCCAGGTTCCCTGAACATGAGTGCAAACGCGTCCAAACGAAGCAGGCTACTGGTTTGGAGACCCAGGCTCTACTATCACCTTCCAAGTTGTTGAAGCCCAGCTTGTTGGTCAACGATGAATCCTCAGAATCGAATGAACCGTCGCGATTTGTACATTCTACTTCAGAGCCAGTTGTTAAGCTTACTCATGCACAGGACTGCAGCTGTCATTCAAGTTCGGGGGAAGACGTGGTGAGTTCTGGCGATGATATACTTATTACGTCCAATCCCGATTTATTTACTACGGTAGCATGCAGAGAAACAGGAATATCAAAGGATACAATGCATACATGCAAAAGGTTATCCACCAAGTTGGCTCTCAAACAGTTAAAGTCATGGAAAGGTTGCTCCGTCGATCAACGAGCGAGGACAAAGCCTGAAGCCTCGACATCTATACCTATGAATTCGACGTTTCAAGGGCCCAGTCAAGCGTTGAACACATCAGATGGCACCGTCCAAGTTGTTGCCGGGGGTACGACAGGATTGAAGCGCAAACGAACTTAGGCAGGGAAGATTCTTGGAGGAATTCCTCACATAGACGCATTAGGCGTTAATAGTGACATATTGATGTAGCATATTTACTAGCTCTAAATAAAGTGCTTCTTTCTTCAGCTCTTATTGTTTCTTATTTTTCAAAAGCCGTTTAATCATATATTAGAACATATAGATTTTCGCAAAAAGGATCGTAGAAACAAGCGCTGTGCCATTTGAAACCCCATGTCAGCATGTGACTGATGGTTGCATAAAAATATTGGGTTCCAGTACCTACGCCGACCGGCGCAGGGCCTGGACAACAGCTGACACGTGTTATGGCATAACCCCGCGCTGCATCACGTCACCAGGTCATTGTTCAATACTGAGTCTAGCCTATACCCTTGAGCTTTTAAAAATCAGCGTTTAAACAGTTCTTAGAAACTTACAAACAGACTTTACTAATAGTATCTTTGAATAAAATCCTAATTACACTTTTGACTAGAGCTCGGCTATTCTCATATCATTGATATGGATTATTTGAAAGTTACTGAGCGCGCCACAGGGACTAACAAGCGTCGCTTAAACCGATATGGTATTGTTCCGAACCGAGGAACACTTCTTCATTACCAGTTAGAGGTCAGTAAAAACGCTCTGCCAACTTCTATAGGAGTAAGTATTGAGAGAACTATTTTCTTCCGATCAGGGAAGGAACTATTTCGACTCGGGCGGCTTTGCCCTCATGCAACCTCACAACGCTTCAGATATGGGCAATATCGCAACCGGTATGCAACCAGTGCTCGAAATAGTCCAATCAGTCCGTCTAAATTCCTCAGACTGTCTATTTCGTCCGTCCGACTTGGTCAGACTACCGTAATATCTCATGAAATTGATCACGCGTAGCGTGTCCATTTGACAGATGGGTATGGGTAGTTATGGCTAGGCTAGCTGCACAGGCAAATCATATAGTAAGGAGGAAGGAAAGTCCGTACCGTAGTCTCTGCCTCTTCTGGCAACTAGCTATATAAGGCAGTGATTCTCATCGATGACGGCTTGCGGCTTGCATTAGCACCACGCTACGCGTGATCAATTTCACGAGATATTACGGTACACCAGCAGTCTAGCCGGGATGCCCAGATTGGACTATTAGTCCGTCTAACTCCTTTAGACCAGACTACAATGCAGACTACAGTCTTGATAAAACGAATAAGTTCATTGTGTTGTTGTTAGTTCTAAGTTACATGTGTCTGAGATGAGCACAGCTCCTTACATAGTATCCACATCCTAGCCACCAGCAGATCGGACCACCTTAACCACACTGTCTCAACACCGTCTTGAGTTGCCCTAGGAATGGGGGCTCGTAAGTTTGAGGCGGAGTAATACTCGTGGTAACAATACTATCCAAAGGAGTTAGTAAGAGTTGTAATTCCCCAGGCCACAATAACGTTACAAAACAAGCGTGAGCGACCTTGAACGCCTTGCATAAAAGACAGAAGCCCTAGTAATCGGGACTAGGCAAAACTGAAAAAGTCCAGAGAATAACCTCTCTGTTCGTCGTTATTTTCTTTATCAACACGTATTGCCTTGTCCGTGTTTTGACCGTACTCATACATACTCCCTGAGCCCATTGACTCTACACTACCACTGGTCCAGTTTGGTCCAACATGAGGGAGCTTGTTTGATACTGGCTCATGCATACTCCACTCACTGTCTCCAAGCTTTCCTGGTTCCTTCGTTGAGCCAAAACCGACCATTCCTGACATCATGCCAGTCGACATGGCAGCATTCTGGTTCAAGACTGAAGTGGCACAGAGGCCAGCAGTACCAGAAGTCCAGTCGATGGCACGATGAAAGTGACCCTGAGCAAAAGACGGTTGCAAGTTAAGCAAACCCCAATTATCTGATAATTGATTTGGGATGCTCGAATTGTTCATCCCCCCTACCATGTGTCGCGAAGCAATTCCGGTATGATGCACGTTGACAGCATTTCCACCCACCAAGCTTAGGCCAATTTGGTCTGCTTGGCTGTGCACGCTCATAGGGAATAGGATTGAGTCAAGCGGTGGTTGACTTTGTTGACCATATGGCATGCCATAGGCTTCATCAGCAAGAGATGGGGCGGGTTGCGACGGCGTACCAAGAAACGACGGCTTGGACGAAGCAAAGTCTGAGGTTTGTCGGTAAACAAATGGCCATCTCTTTTTGAGAGGTTGACTGAACTTTGCATCTGCTTCTCGCCTGACTGGAACAAAGGGGGCTGATGTATTGCTGTCGAGAGGGTCACCACTTCTCGCGCTGCTGGCTCCCCCACTGACGGGTTGGTGACCCGTGCTACCGCTGCGCGACCGTGAGTCATCGCTCATGTTGCTCCGAAGCTGCTCAAGCACGGCTTTGATTGTATTATCCATCTTACTGGCTGGATGATATATGGGACTCATATCGCTAACAGCATCTGATAGAATCTCGAGATAGCCGATATAAGTTCGGCAATTTGGCTCGCTAAGCTGATACGTGAGTGCAGCGATCAATGCGATAGACGCAGTACCAGCATGCTGGATCCCTGTTATGAAAATCTTGCGTCCGTCAAACCGCTGACGGTGGTGCCAGAAGATGCGGGCAACGCGTATCGCCTGCTGGGTGCATATATCGCGTGCTAAAGACGTGCGACTCCCGTGGACAGCCCGTTGGCGATCATCTGTCGACATCGATGAACCTTCTGTGGCGTGGCAGAGATGGTGTCCGGGACTATCTGGATTTGCCATTCTATCACTGTCGGGACTGGGATGTGACCCTGTGCTAGCGTTGTCCCCTGATATTGAACCATACTTGGCCCATGTTCGATAGAGCAAAATCATGGTTACGTGATACTGCTGATGCAATAGAAAGAAGCTGTAAGGAGCTGTCTTGACATTGCTTGTCTTCCATGTCATGCGATCGGGCAATCGCCGATACCAGTTTTGAAGTTGCTTGTCGAGATTGATGACCTGTAAATAGCTGTTTTCCTCTGCTTCATTTGGAGCATACATGCCATTCTGTTCCACAGCTCTATTGGAACTAGTTAGATCTCGTATTTCTACAATAAGGCCCGCTAGTTCCATTAGCTTGATGAGCTGTTCGTAGATTTCGGTGGTCAAATCCAGTTTGGGAGCGTCAAATCCGAAGGAAACAAGTTGTGAAAATCGGCTGGAAAGGGAGTCAACATCTTGGCTTTTAATAGCAAGAGGACGGCCCAGGAATAGTCCCCAATATCGATCGTAGATAACGCACGCTTGCATGACCATATTTCGAATCTTGGTATCTTGTTCAGATATGTTACTTGTACAGTCGAGATGGAGACCGATATCAAAAGCCAGGCGATTTGCCATTCCTAAACACAGTCAGTTTGAAAGAATTCCAAATCAGGGCTTCTTACCAGGGCTCACCAGAATACATCCAACCAGTGTTATCTCTGCCGACACCACACTCAAGATCACCAAGTAGCAGTAAGGCTTGGACGCTAGGAATCCCACCGGGGCGCTCGAGCTCGATGTCGAGCATGTGCTTGGCTTCTCGATGGAGCGTGCTTTCTCGTGGTTTCACCGTGATTTTGCGCATATCGTCTCTATCCATATCAGCTGCACGATATCCCATACCCAATACTGCTATGTGGAGGAAATGAGAGTAGAACTTGGAAGATTTTGATATCCGATCAGCTTCAAGAGCAGCTCGATCAATGATCTGAATAACCGAATTGTAATATTGGAAAAATTGATCTATGAGATAGTCGTGTGTCTCGCGGCTCAATGATTCAATGATCTTCTCTGCTCGGCGAAACTGTTCCAGCGGCTCACAAGTATCAGACAGGCTTGTGGATTCAGCATAAACATGGATGTTGGCAGTAGGACCGAAGAAACGTAGTTGTCCAGAGACTTGGTTGAATGAAAGGTTGCCTTTTGTAGATAGAAGTCGATGGACAATGTACTCTTGATTTGAATCTAAGACACGAAACGGCGAATCGTTGTTCGAACGTGAATGTAGCTGTCGTTTCTCTCGTTGATTCCCAGCCCCGGATTTATTCTCATGTATTGCAAAACCATCAACGTGAGAATCCGGCAGGGAGTGGTCTTCGTTCCCCATGAACCTTGGATCAGACTGTGGCGATAGGTCTAGGTCACCCGCTCTACTCGTTACGCTGTCTTGAAAATCGCGCCTTATCTTCGGAGGATGAGTCGCAGGAGGTGGCGCAACACCCTTTTCTAAAAGTAAGCCTTCCAGCATGGAGATTCGATCTGACAATGATGACATGTATGCTTTGGAGATAGGTCTGATAAGATTCTATTAGCCTTGGCTCATGACAAGGCCGAGGTGCATGAGCTCATACCGTCTGCGTTCATCGTCATTCTTGATGATACAGTCAGTACCGGACTTTGAGCAAGCGGTGCATTCAGTCTGGTTCCCAAGAACCACGCACCGAATCCTTCGGTCGCGACATGATGCACAGGCGACAGAGGCGCGATGTCGTATTTGTTGTTTGCTGGTTTGACGCGCAGTATGGCTTTTGGGGGAGACGTTCTTGTGGCTCGCATCCAGGTTAAAGGCATCTTTTGCACCCGCCGAAAGAGCCATGGCGAGCTGCAGACGACCGATTACAGTTGCTCCCAAAGAAGCTAACTATCTGCGAGACTGATGGGCCTCGGATACTAAACGTGGTTTCAAATACGTCTGAAAATAGAGGATCTGGTGGGTTCGGGTGAAGGTGTTTTAATTAAATATTTGATGGATTTTCAAAGTGGAAATGATAGGGAAGGAGAATCGGCGGTCTGCGATGGCGAGGGAGGGAGGGTGTGGGGACGAACTTCTGCGACTGCGGTAAATCTCAAGTGATGAAACTCAAATCAGTAGGTACCTTAGAATGCATCACTTTTTCGCCGCGGTGGCGAATTCGTGTAGTACCAGATTTGAAAGCAAGAGCCCTCCTATGATCAGATGTTTCTAAAATTAGTCTAATGATAGAGCAGTTACTTACTTGAGGCTTACCGCACGTTAACGGGTATTTGTAATAGCAATTAAAATGGACTGAGGTCGAGGGTCTGCCTTATTTCAGCCTGGCAGTTCTGAAGACCCCAATTTTGAACATCTCATATCAGCTGCCTATCCCCATCAGACCTGTCATCCTTTTCGTTGCAGACATTCGAATTATTTGCCGCTGGCTGGCTTGAAGTATTCGACTGGAGAACCCCGCTACGTGGAAACCTGCCGATGAGATAGCTTAAACCAATGGCATTTATGTCTCAGGCACCACCACATCGGCGATAAACCTTAACCCTGGGCCTACGGAGCCTCCGTAATGCTTTTATTGGCCAACGCAGCAGCCAACACCATTTCGTTGTGAGGGGCGGGTTCAAATTTCACAGGACGTCCTACATCCAGGCGATGGATCGTGATGTGTCTAAGGAAAAGCTTCTATACTGATGCAGCCTATACCCAATTTTCCTTACTATTGGGATTTGTGTATTATGTGGCCGAGTGGGACTACTTCGGACTACTTGTGTGAGAGGATTCCCACTTCCGTGATAATTATGTAAATGAGCGAACTCTTCTTTCATTTTTATTCAAAAAAATATAAGTCCTGGACTTAAAGCTGAATTAGGCTTTCTTTCCCACCATCACAACAGTAGTCCATATACAGATGAATGGGAGGTCATATTCGAAGGATAGAGTTAATGAGCGAACGACAGTGCAACGACTGCAATCGAGCGACGACAGAACCTATCTTAATTCCGTTGATCGAGACGGGACTTCGAGTCTTGCTTTTCCACGGGTGATACTCGAACGAGAGTTAATCCTTCATGGAGAACAGACAACGACAGTTGGGCCGAGTTGGGTCAAGGCTGTCAGACATTCTTGTATTGCCGCTTGAGGCGGTTGAGACTGTTGAGCAATGTCGTGATCAACTTACCGGCCAGCTTAGAGACTGGCTTTGTTTTCCACCTCTGTCATATCTCTTCCAAGTCCGCTTCTCTGCGGAGCAGTTCGTTAAAGACGTTTGTGGAACATTACGGCTTGAACGGGCAAGAGCTTCAGTCACGTTAGTCGACAAGAAGGAGACCGATGAAGAGGCACAGACGCGACGGAAGAGTGTATACGAGTCTTTGGTACCGAAACCCTGGGGGTTCTTGACTGGAAAGGAGGAGAAAGACGTGGGAGGCATCCCTGTATTGAAAGTGGAGTTGCGAGTAAACGAGGTATTTGGTTTTCAGTGTCTTCTGATGTTAATGCATTTTCATGTATTTGTGCGGAAGATCATTGAGATAACAGAGGAGCTTGGTACGAGCGAGCCATGTTTTGATTCGGTCCGCATCTCCAAGAACAAGCTAGACTGCGTGCTAGCTAGCGTTGTACAGGTGTTCATCGAACGTGGGGCGGGTCAGGATGAGTTTGTCATTACTTCGTATGTCGAAACAGGTTTCCCAATCTAGGTTGTACATAACCTCATGTCGCAGGGTAGGCATGATCTTCACGGCCTCAGGAAACAACTGCCTTAGTAATCTAGCTGTATACTTTAACTCTGCGGAATGGAATACCCCGCACAAGAGACAACTTAAGAAAAAAATCAATCAATACATTTGCTGCTGCACATCACATTCACTTTAACCCTTTAAGCACGCTAAGTGCGACAGGTGTCGAGCCACAATAACCAACCATTTGTCAACCTAAAACTCTGATCTGCAGTGAGCAAGAACTGGTCGATTTGCAATGCCTATCTCGAGTCTCTCAAGCTTTTAGACTAGCCTCCCACTAGACCGCGTATTTAATGGGCCCCTGCCAAGCGTCACTGATTTGCCACCCAGGCGAGGCGGTTGCGCCTTAGGCTTAGAGCCGGTTAATGCTAGATGCAATCAAGAAGCTGCACCTTGATATAGCTTTAAATTGAAAAGGAGGCACACACACTCGTTGGTCGAACCAACGACAGTTGTTTTCCGATGCCCTTTAGTGCGGCTAAACTGCAGTGAAGCTCAGGCTGTCTTGGATCTTTCGCTTAGAATACCGTAGCTTTACAATGACCCTAGCCAACATAGGAAGCTCAAAAGATGGTCAAAGCCCTACTATGTAAAACACAGTTAAAATTGGGTCCCGCCGATGTCCCTCGATTTTGTGCCCAACTTATCAAGCAAGGTTGGCTCGCTGGGCCCCACTCAATGAGCCAGGTATTTCCTTGGTGCTGACATGTGATGATAAGTCGAGCTTTATCACTGACCTATCCCTCTGATCAGGGCCGCTGGCTTCAGCACTGCAACTACTATAGCCACGCGTCGCGTCTTTCTCTCAAGGGTCGCGTACATTATTGCATCCACTTAGTTACCCTACCAATGCGGAGCAAGCCCCTCCATATTTCACAAATAAGATCACTAGTCCCTGTCAACTCTTGTGCTCGCACGCGAGCCAAGGAGATATCAAAGTATTAACAGATCACATCACAATGGACCGCGGATCGATCTACTCTGCGCACGTCTACGAGCCGAGTTTCGGTGAGAATAGAGATACTCGCCTACAACTTCAAACGCAGCTCGAAACCTTCATCCTTGACTTGCGGCTTGACAACAGCTTTGTCTACAGGTTTGCGCCGATTGCTCACGGGTTACATGACTTGATATACTGACGCTTCGGCAGAGATCTACTACGAGAGAACACACTGCTAAAGAGGTACTACTGCGACGTCAACATCGATGACTTGATCGGCTTCAACGAGGAGTTGGCGCATCAGTTGACATCTGAGCCAGCCGAGGTCATCCCTTTGGTAAGGACTATGCAACAGCTTAATTCTCCAATTCTGACATCCCATAGTTCGAATATGCTTTGATGAAGTGCACCCGCCGTATTGTCTTCCCTCACGAGCCCAAAGTCGAGATCCCCAAGCACCAGCTCCTTCTTCATTCCAACGCAGACGATGTGTCCATCCGCAATCTCGATTCGATGGCCATTGCTCGATTGGTCCGGGTACCGGGTATCGTCATCGGTGCCTCCGTTATGTCCTCAAAAGTAACAGACCTTCATATACAATGTCGAAATTGCGGACACACACAAGCCATTCCTATCTTGGGTGGATTCACTGGTGTCTCTCTGCCCCGACAATGCGCTCGTAGCAGAATTCCCAACGATCCCACGCTAAAGTGCCCCTTGGATCCGTACTTTGTCGTACACGAGAAGTCACACTTCGTCGACCAGCAGATCATCAAGCTCCAGGAAGCGCCTGATCATGTCCCTGTTGGAGAACTGCCCAGACATATTCTCATCTCAGCCGACAGATACCTAACAAACCGGGTCGTTCCGGGATCGAGGTGCACTGTCATGGGCATCTTCTCCATCTACCAAAATAAGGCCTCCAAAAACTCATCCAACGGTGGCGCAGTGGCTATCCGCACCCCTTATCTAAGGGCAGTTGGAATCCGGTCAGACATTGATCAAGCAGCCAAGGGCAACGTCACTTTCTCAGAGGAGGAAGAGCAAGAATTCTTGGAGCTGAGCAGACGGCCAGACATTTACAATGTCATGGCTGCTTGTATCGCTCCTTCAATTTACGGACACCAGGACATCAAGAAGTCAATTCTCTGCCTCCTGTTAGATGGCTCAAAAAAGATCCTCCCTGATGGCATGAAACTTAGAGGCGATATCAACGTACTACTTCTCGGTGATCCTGGTACGGCCAAGTCTCAACTTCTAAAGTTTGTCGAGAAGGCAGCACCCATCTCTATCTACACCTCCGGAAAAGGTTCATCTGCCGCTGGTTTGACAGCATCCGTCCAGCGTGATCAGTCTACCCGCGAATTCTATCTTGAAGGTGGTGCTGTGGTTCTGGCCGATGGTGGAGTAGTGTGTATTGATGAGTTTGATAAGATGCGAGCTGAAGACCGAGTCGCTATCCACGAGGCCATGGAACAGCAAACCATTTCCATCGCCAAGGCCGGTATCACCACCATTCTCAACGCGCGAACATCAGTCCTGGCTGCTGCCAATCCCATCTTTGGTTGATACGATGACATGAAAACTCCTGGTGAGAATATCGATTTCCAAACCACCATCCTGTCACGTTTCGACTTGATTTTCATTGTCAAGGATGTTCATAGCCGCGAGAAGGACGAGAAGATGGCCAAGCACGTTCTTGGTATCCAGATGAATGGTCGGGGAGCCGACCAAATGGTCGAGTCTGAGATCCCTATCGACAAGATGCGAAGATATATAACCTACTGCAAGACGTAAGTTGCTCAGTTCCTTTTGGCTCTTCCGCCATGTATACTAATCTCTCAAAGTCGCTGCGCTCCTCGACTCAATTCCGAAGAAGCTGAGAAACTCTCCTCTCACTTTGTCTCTATCCGTCGCCAAATCCACGACGCAGAAATAGAAGCAAACACCCGCTCCTCTATCCCCATCACAATCCGTCAGCTGGAAGCTATCGTGCGTATCACCGAGTCTATTGCCAAACTCGCCCTCTCTCCTGTCGCCACCGAGGTGCATGTCGATGAGGCTATCCGGCTATTTCTATGCTCTACCATGGACGCGGTCAACCAGGGCAGCAACCAGGGTAGCCGTGAGTTGAACGACGAGGTGAACCGTCTCGAGACTGAGCTCAAGCGCCGTCTACCTATCGGATGGAGCACAAGCCTGTCCACACTACGGAGAGAGATGGTAGCGGGCAAGGGGTACAGTGAGCAGGCGTTGAATCGAGCACTGATGATTCTCCAGCGAAGAGACATAGTCATGTTCAGAAATCAGGGAGCACAGGTCTATCGAAATGGAGCTTAATCAGGGAATTATTATAATGTAATAATGTAAAGGGCTTGGTTGGTCATTCTAGTAGCCGTTTTGATGATAGATGCGTTAATGAGTAACGAGAACGAAATCATCACGACCGCTGTATGCAAAGAAAACTATTCAAGTTCTAAGAATTTATAGCTTATATTGTATTTTCATATGGTACTAAAATCATATGCCTCTTTTTCGTCGGTACGTATGTCGTATACATTGCCGCACCCAGGATAGACAAGTGCCTCTAGAACACATTTCAGGACAGGAATCATGTGTATAAGAAGAATATTATCGTGCCGGATATCAAGATCTTGTCAATCGAACACGGGGCTTTTAGCGAGGGTGCCCAGGCTCAAATTTATCACAGCCGGCCATTATTGGTATATGCAATAGTGATGGGCGGTATTCAAGTACATACTGTTAGTCGACGGCAAACTGTCACATACACCCAAGGGATAGAGAATAGAGCCTAGCCCATGTCGAACCCACGGTTCCTATCTCGCCCTTGCAGGAGGTAGCAATATATATATCTGCATTTTGTATGGCAGCGTAGCTGGTTGCTATTGGACATTCAGTAATCCCTGATACTACATCGAAGCAAACATCCTAAAGACATTTCAAAGAGCATCTGTGGCTTAACAGCTAGACGAAGGTATACAATTACCTAGCATTGAAATAATGGTTTTGCCAAAGGCAAATGGTAATCGATCATAGTCTTATCTCACGAGCGAGATTGTTGGTCGGAAGAGCAAACATCCATTTAAAGCCTACATTGGATGAGTTGATAGAAGATAAGAGGCAATTTTAGGCTCCCTAAGTGGTTCCGTAAGTTCGAACGCCAGCTAACACGGTATCAGAACTGGCGGGCTACACAGTAGCGTACAGGTTCAGAGGCTCTTCTTCTCTTTCTGTGTTTTATTTAAGAGCTATTGTTAGCCATCTACTTGTTTGGAGAAAAGGTAAGGTCTAGTATGGACTATTTGAAATGCGGGCACAAATTGAGTAGTATATGGCACAATATGGTCTTATGAAAATGAGAATGAGAAGCAGGCAATGTACGTAAGCATCAGTGACTAGTGTGCCCTTTCGGTTCAATAAGCCGCCGGGCTTAATGGATTGTATCGCATCGTATCTTATCTTAAAAGTTAAACTATCAGGCGCTCTTAGCACATGTACTTTTTAGAGCTTTCAATCGAGTACTCATACCAGAGCTGTCTAACAACTGCGCAATAGTTTTTACGCGCCCAAATGGACTAACATTATACAAACACTGTATTCAGCACCTTGAATGCGGAATTTATCTAAGCGCCGTCTTGCACTTCTTCCTCTGTTGGCCTTGTTCATTGAGGCTCAAACGGGACAAGCGAGCCCATCGGAAGGCCGTGCAACAGGATGCACACTTATGCGTGGTTTGTAAAGGAATAACGAGCGAATCTAGTCTCAGATGACTTCGGTAGCGTTTTGTTTCGGTCCCCACAGAACAACGACCTTGCCTCTGACGGGCTGAACCGCTTAAACAAGTGGGCTACAGGGAGATTACTTATCCAAAAGTCAGTGTAGACAATGGTGATATGTTGAAAGATGCAGATTTAGATTAGTTCTTGATTGGACGATAAGTATATTCGATATCACGAGGGTGTTAATTGGGTGTTAAGACTCAGCGATTGCCTTTGCTTCCAGCTTCACCGATTCGAGATTCACAGATAATTGGCCACTCAGAGATGTTAACTTGCCGCAAAGTGGTGGCTGGGTTTACTGATATTTAGAGCCAGCTCAGAGCCAATATAACTCATAATTCACCGCTCTATGAGATGTTGAAGACTGTCTCGTTTTTAGATGTAGAGTACGTGTTGATCCTGATGAAGGGAAGACGTCCGCAGGATGGCCTCGGCGGGGTTGAGAACCGTGGTGGAGGAATGAGGCGGATTGGCAATTAAGATGGTGATCAGTGATGACTATTGTGCCTGTACCGTTGGGTATCAAGTCTCGACTCACTGTGCGACTCTGCCCAAGCCTCCAAAGAACTTTGGTGTTTGGGGGGAAAGGCTTGTCAAGGATGATCATGCTCAATAAGTGAGTCACAAGAGTCTCGATGATAGACATGGAAGTCTAGACCGCAAAGGGCCTACCTTCGAAGCCGTTTATGTTCAGGGGTTGTAGACTCCTAGGCGAGCCTCAAGAGATCCAGTATAAGCATATCCCTGGCATTCCTTTGCAATAGAAATCACATCTTTGCTCTCAGCCAAATAGGCCAATGTCCAGTAGGTCTCCAATCGTATAATATCATCTCTTTTCTCATACGCACCTCTCCGACTTTCGCATATGTCTGAATAAAGTTGGCTTAATTGTCCGGTGCAGAATCAATCAAACTAGCCAGGTTTTAGAGTTCCTTCCGATACGCACCTTCGATAATATTAAAAATTCCATTATCTAATAGCTGCAAATAATGAGAACAATGTGCTGGTAGGTAACAGCAGTAGACGTTGTTCGGAAGGCACGTAACTATCCATTCATCCTGGATGCTCGTCAGCGGTTTTATAGCGGGAGAATTTGCGGTAAAAACTGCAAAAGTCTCATCTGTGCATGGCTTTCCTGACCGTCAAGGATAATAAGTCTCTTATCTGACGTAACACGAGGCTCTGTTCGAGGTAGATTGACATCTTTCAACCACTCGAGAGCTATGTGGGATCTCTAATACGTAATAGCGCGAACTAACTGGACCGCCTAGCGACTACCAAGCCCTATTGGGTATATAATGATTGTCCTTCAGTTGTCGCTGCTTCCACAGGGCGTCATGACCTTATGTGAGCCCACTATGACAAGCCATGTGCTGTCCGACCACAAGGTTGCAATGGACTAAGCGTCGACCTTGGCGGGGACTTCCTCCTCGTCATACTCCTCCACGCTATAGACGTCGTCGTCGATGACTGCGTCCTGATACTGCTGGTACTCCGATACCAGGTCATTCATATTGGACTCAGCCTCCGTAAACTCCATCTCGTCCATGCCTTCTCCGGTATACCAGTGCAAGAAGGCCTTGCGGCGGAACATAGCGGTGAACTGCTCGCCAACGCGCTTAAAGATCTCTTGGATGGCGGTCGAGTTGCCAACAAAAGTGGACGACATCTTCAGCCCCTGCGGTGGGACGGAGCATAGACTCGTCTGCACGTTATTGGGAATCCATTCAACAAAGTAAGCCAAGTTCTTCTGCTGAATCTTGTGCATCTGGTCCTCCACCTCCTTCGCAGACACCTTTCCGCGAAAGATGGCAGAGCAGGTCAGGTAGCGGCCGTTTCGGAAATCAGAGCCCGTCATCATGTTCCTGGGGTTAAATAGCTGCTGGGTAAGCTCAGGGATAGAGACAGCACTGAACGAGTGCGAGCCACGGCTAGTGAGGGGCGCAAAGCCAACCATGAAGAAGTGTAGGCGGGGGAAGGGAACCTAGACGAGGAGGAGAAATGCTTAGCCACAACATTATCTGATTACAGCGATATGTGCCTAGATGAGACGAGTCTTCTTACCAAATTAACGGCCATCTTGCGAAGGTCAGAGTTTAGCTGTCCAGGAAAGCGCAGTGAAGTTGACACGCCAGACATGACGGTTGATACGAGGTGATTAAGGTCGCCATAAGAAGGATTTGTTAACTTCAGGGTACCCTTACAGATATCATAAAGAGCCTCGTTATCGATACAGAAAGTCGCATCCGAGTTTTCAACCAGCTGATTCATCGAAAGCGTGGCATTATACGGCTCCACGACAGTATCAGACACCTTAGGAGATGGTACTACACTGAAGGTAGCCATCATACGGTCAGGGAACTCTAAATAGGCTGTTAGAACTGTAAGAGGTAGCGCATGGGAATGTGCGTCACATCAGTGGTATCAATCTCACCTTCACGAATCTTGGAAATGAGTAACGTGCCCATGCCGGAGCCTGTACCGCCACCAAGCGAGTGGGTGATTTGGAAGCCTTGAAGGGAGTCACAGCCTTCAGCCTCGCGACGGACCACATCAATTACCTGATCCACCAATTCAGCGCCCTCGGTGTAGTGGCCTTTGGCCCAGTTATTTCCGGCGCCCGAGTTTCCAAAAACAAAGTTGTCGGGACGAAAGAGCTGGCTAAGCGGGCCGGAGCGCACCGCATCCATTGTGCCAGGCTCTAGGTCAACGAGCACGGCACGTGGCACGTACTTGTTGCTGGATGTCTATGCGAACTCGATCAGAGGCCGAGGATAGTTTGGAATGGGTCGCATAATATCGCGCACCTCGTTGAAATAGACGTTCATGCGCGCAAGCTGTAGTTCGGAGGTGCCATTATACCTAGATTGATGCGTGAGAAGGATGAATATTCAGTGGCATTCCGAATGGGTTGCCTACATGCCACTGCTATCCAAACCATGCTCGCCCGAAATGGTCTGGCAGAAGGCAGACCCGATTTGGTTGCCCTATTGAGGTTAATATGTTGCGTTAGGAAGAAATGAGAAGGAAATGTAATAAGAAGGGCGTGATACTCACACACTGGCCAGCTTGGAGATGCACCTATAGCGAAAAGGGAGTTCAAGGTTAGTTTGTGGAGCTTCCAAGGCAGGATTAGAAGCGGACTTACAATCTCACGCATAGTGAACTCAATTCAGCAGTGGTGGTTTTAAGAGCCGATGAGATAAATCTGTTCAGCGTGTGAGAACAAAAGACAACGTCGAAGTGTTGAGAAGGCGGGGTTAACAGTGAAAGACGCGACGACTGGTACGTAACAAGTAAGTCGATAACCATGATATGACAGTATCCAATAAGATCATATACTGCCTTACGGGCTAACTCCTAGGCAGAGGGGTAACACGCCCTCTGTTGGATTGTGTTGAACAGTAGGATGGCCGCACGGGGTATCATGTGACCTAATAGTCAGCTGTCGGCGACCCTAGACCCATTCAGGAACGCATAATAAGCAGACCCCTCTCCAAGGAAGGCGGGGGAGACAGTTCCACAATACACATGCAATTAAGGACATCAAGGCGCACGCGATCCGTTCAACAGATTGCGATGCTCAAAAAGCCTCCATAAGCATATTATGAGCATACGGCCTTGAAATGCTGATGACGCCATAGAATGATGGCAAATTAATTAAGTGACTATTCCAAAACTGTTGAGGAAGTGCAACCTCGTACCTCGACTCTTAACAATAAATTATCACTACTTGATGTTTTTCTTGTACTCAGTCTAGCACCCATTCATACTCCTGGATCAGTCCTTAATTAAATCATTTTTCGCTATAGAATAAATTAAACTGCCATTAGTGAGCATTATTATAAGAAATAGTACTCAATGTCCATTCTTCCCTATCTGCGCCCAAGAGCTAGGCTACGTCACTATGTCTGTGCCAACAGCAGTGTTACTTACAGTAGTCAACGAACAGTCCCGATGAGGCGATATTGGAGCGGGTGTTGGATGCTGATAGAGTCAGGACTGAGTAACTAGCGGCCACCTTTCTATTGCAAATTTGTTTAATTAAACCTAAAGGTTATCTTGCGATGCTCGACGCCGTTCCAGTACCTGAACCAGCGAGAGTTTTACTCGGCTGAATGGACTATCGTGCTGTGATACTCTCTATATAGGATATTGATTCTCGAGAATAGTGCTCGTGACGAAAACAATGGGGGGCTTAATACTGTTCATTTGCAAAGAATCGAGACGTGGCATCATTGGTGGAACTAGAATAGCGGGGTTATATATTGGTGTGCAACTTGTTTATACCATGGTTGAGCGCCCGTATTCCAGATTCGAGCCACAGAATAAATAACCTTAAGAGGAGCGCAGAGGTTGTCTGCCTTATTCACTTGACAACCCTCGTTTCTATAATTCTTTTGCGTTTAAAACTGTGACAGAACTATGATTGGTAAGCAACGACGTCATTCCATCACCGCGCCATTGAAGCCTTAGATCCCACTATGCTTCTATCATTTGAAACTCACACTTGAGCTGTATATGCCATCGTTAGCTGACCTTTTCCGCGTACGCAGCCTACTCAGCCTTTCGTAAGCAGATCCGTCGCACTTGGTCAGGCAGAAACTCCGGCCGAAGGGCCAATCCTGTATGCAGCGACGATGAAGCCGCCAACCCCGGGCTCTTCCACGAGGGATCGCCGTTACTTGGCGTACCACCCATGAATGGGGAGCGTTATGAATTAATAAGGCGCTTATTTGATGGCACAAGCACACCTGGCAAAGACAGCCCGAACCGTCTGATCAAGTGGCCAGCAAGTACTTTCCATATCACCAAAGTTACACTGATAAGCAGTAAGCATGTCTTTGCTGATTGATTGAACTACGACTTAATTGACGCGATAGACTACGTCAACGTCCTTCTCCCATTCGTGCCATTGGGTATCATTGCCGGCGTGCTTGGTTGGAGCCCTGCGGCTGTGTTCTCGCTGAACTTCATCGCCATTATTCCCCTGGCAGCGGTGTTATCCTTTGCTACGGAAGAGATTTCCATCCCACTTGGCGAAACATTAGGAGGGCTGCTGAATGCCACTTTTGGCAACGCAGTTGAGCTCATCGTAAGTATCATCGCCCTAAAGAAAAACCAAATAGAAGTTGTGCAGTCGTCAATGCTTGGTTCCATTCTATCTAATCTTCTTCTTGTCATGGGAAGTAGCTTTCTTCTCGGCGGCCTTGTCAACATGAAGGATGACTCAGGCAACGGCACCGAGCAGACCTTCACTATTGCGATGGCACAAACAACATGCTCTTTGTTAGCGCTGTCAGCCGCCTCAATGATCATTCCCGCTACTGTGAGCAGCCTCTCAGAGCCCAGTCCTCAAAGACCTGGGATACAATAAGCATCTGGAAGAACACTAATGTCGACATATAGCTTTACAGCATCCTCGACAGCTCGGATCAGCATGGTAAAACCGAATCCATCCTGTGGCACTCACGCTGGACGGCCATCATCCTTCTTATCCTGTACGCTCTGTATCTGTGCTTCCAGCTGCGGACGCACAAGAATCTATTCAGCGAGGGGAGCGGTGGAATTTTCTCCCCTGACGAGGAAGGGGACGAGCCTGAATCAGTAATAGGTCCTTGGTCTGCTACAGCGGTACTGGTTGCCGTGACCGTTGTTATCTCCTTCTGTGTAGACTACCTGGTTGGCGGTATCGACAGCATCGCCAAAGACGCGCATACTAGCAAGAGCTTTATTGGCTTGATCCTGATCCCCATTGTCGGCAACGCAGCCGAGCACGCCACGGCGTGTGTGATGACTGTAAGGAATAAGATGGATTTGGTGAGTGGCAACCTGCTTCTTTACTTGGTTGTTTTATTGTGAACTGACCTGTTACATGGAAACAAGGCCACGGGTGTTGTAATCAGATCCAGCATCCAGATTGCGCTGCTGGTTGTCTTGGGTTGGGTAATAAATGTGCTGATGGGTCTGAATTTCAATATTCGTCAGTTATCATGAGCCCATAAGCTGCTTCTAACACGCTTAATGATGCTTGGGGCAGTTGAGGCAGTTATCTTCGCTGTATCGGTTTTAATCGTGACAGACACGGTGCAGGATGGGAAATCTACCTATTGGGAGGGAGCCATGGTGAGTTTCTGTTCCCCTGTGCTTCTATACCTACAGCGTACTAATCAGGCTGCAGCTCGTGGGACTCTATATTATCATCGCTTTGACCCTCTGGGCTATTCCCACTGGTGTTTTGGGAAAAGCTACGGGCTGATTGCCAGGTTGCCATTAATATGCCCTGCGTAACTCTTTTTGGCTATCTATACCTTGTTGGTCGATATATCGGGGAGTGCGGGAGACATCGATGAGCTTCGCGAAGTCCCAATCGGCGGCGAAGGCCAGGAGGACCTAGCCGACCACTTATAGGAAAATGGAGGTTAACCTCTATGCAAGTAAAGAACTTGCTCATCATATTCGATAACCTCATTTCAACCTGCCACTGCAAATTAGAACGAATTATGTCTGCTACTTCTTGCAAAGCGTCCAGACAATCTCAACCAGACTGCTTCTCGTCCTCTTTTCATCAAAGACCTGGCCGTGGTCCAGATCTTGAAACCAGATCACATCCAATCCATCACCATCCTGCCCGAGATCCATTAAGTCCGTAGTTTCTAAGGTCCGATTGTCTGACCCCAGCAAATATGCCCGAATTGCTTTCGTGTCTATCACACTGTCTCTGCCGGCCAAGGCCACAGTCACGGGATGATCTCGGATGTCCTCCTTCCACAATAAGTTATCAGCCCAGAAGAAACGGCGGAATAGCGTATGAGCTATGCCTATATCCTTGGAACCAAAGTAGGAGAGTAGATACTCATTAGGTTGACTTGGCCGTCTATATATCTAAACATTAGAGTTTAGTCAGCGTCATCAGTCTATTTGGGGATAGAGCTGGCATACAAAATTATAGGCCACGTCAGGTAGGTGAAGTAGAAAAGACACGGGGTCAATAAATAACACGGGGCCAATATGCTGCGAGATCTGCGGGCTACGAAGGAGTTGCGCGGCAACCACGCTTCCGTATCTTTCCACCGTCAATGTCAATGGGTAAGGGAATGGAGTCACTTCAGGAGTGGTACTTACGAATGTGATACCAAGACACACTTTTCCCACCCATGTGCGGTCAATATGCGCCGAATCTCATCGCACATTTCGTCTTTCAACATTGCCTCGTATGTTATCCTAGAGCTTACCGACATGATTTCTATAGCGATGATGCCAACTTGCCTATCTGAAGAATTTCCGGCAACATGGGCATTGATGTCGGCTAAGAAGTTTATGTATGGGTAAAGCCCCACGCCGATGCCGTGAATGAATAGGCAGCATTGTCTTGGACGTATGTGGACGGTGCCAGTAAGTAAGGCTGTTCGCATGGGAGGTGCAGGTTGCAAACAGAGTGAAAGGACGTAGGGGAAAGGTGGCGAGAAACTGCCGAAACGGCATGCGATGAAAGTTGAACGAGTGGTATCGTAAAGAGATAGACGCTATGGTGTCGACAACAAACACGCACTAGAAAGAAGTACGAACAGAATTAGCAACCTCGTGCCCATGTCCCAGCACTTAGGCGCGTAGACCTGTGAGTAACTTACTATATACCATGTTAAGCTCCGATGCAACATCTCTACTTTGTCGAGAGTCAACCGGAGGCATTTGGCGTTTCCGCGGCCAGGCTCTAGCTTCTTGCCCAGCAGCTTCTCTATCTCTTGGGTATACTCTTCTAATTCCTCATCATAGGTCAAGTCATGGTCTCCCGTGTTCAAGAATGCCCACCGGAAGAAGTCCTTGACGTTATCGCGCTTAATCTCAAAAGCTGGCGCATTCCGGAACCATTTTCTTAGGTACTGAGCCGGGTCGGGAATATTTTTGTGGCATTTTAGGAACAACTTCCGGCGATCGGTGCGGCAGAGGGGGACGGGGTGTTTTGCGGCCTTCTGGAGATATTTGTTCAGCGGTAGGTAGACAGCCAAATAGAAAAGAGCCTCCAGAGCGAGCCAAGCCTGTAATACTCGTGGGAGCTGAAATGGAAGGCGGGCTAGCAGGCTTACTAATGAATAAGCAACGCTGAGTGGTGCGATAAGGTGTAAGAGAAATATGGATGCGCGAATGAAGATGTAGTCCCATAGCGATGTTCCTGCCATAGTAGCGGAGATATATCGTTAGGCGGTGTCACGGGGAAAATGTATGTTTTATTGTTCGAGCTTAGGCAGTAATTGTTTCTATAGAGTGTAGAATGGTGATACTTATGCTATAAAAAAAACATCCGTATCTTCATAAGCTTTTAGCGTCAGAGCATCATTTTTTGTTGAATTCAGTCAAGACGATTTGTTGGGCCTTGCACTTGACGTTACCCCACTTACAAATGCCTTGTTTAAGCACGTGCTAAACCTAACATGTGAAAGAAATAAAGAGTTTGCCGAGGACGCAGTAGCATTATCTAACTATTCTCGCTTGATCCTGACCACGGCGTTTCATCACGATAAAGAATTATCCGAGGCTGCAATACAAGTAGATCCGTATTGCGTACGTAAATTACGAAAATCAATCTGGGAGTTTAAGCTGAGCCATCACTTGGGGTATACTTGGAAGCGGGTAGGAACTTGATCATTTATTTGCTACTGTTCATATCTCAACCCCAAGTAAGTTCTGACGTCTGTTAGACTAGGTGTCTAAGAAGCAGTGTAAGTTTTATTTCAACTTTAAGCATTTCTTAAATTTCTAATTCGAGTACCTGGCGCCATTGGCAAGATGTCTCTGTTATGCATTCGGGCAGCTGCGCCGCAGTGCGTGCAGAACTACATGAATCATCGACAAATAGCTCCCATCGTTGTGAAACATAGGGCATTAGGTAATAAAACGTAACAGAACTTAATTTAGTATTGATTCTAGGCCGGAGATGCGAACATCTATTGTACGAGTGGTAGTACAGCTCCCTCAACCTTGTCTCGGTGATTCTAATTGAGTGCCTTTTTGATGGCCCTCAATCGGTAATGAATATAATCAATCTCTTGGAAGAACGAGACACTGAGCTGGAGCTTGGAAACAAAGCCAAAGCTAGGATATTCGTAACATATAGCAGCTACGTCGCTTATAAACGTCATGATTTTGTGCAAGTTGTAAATTTACTATAGCGATGAAAGTGCCTTAGGGTTCTCGGCATATTAAACCCTCTCCTGTAGCAGAGGGGCGTCCCCTGATGCTATTAAGTTTTTTGTTCCTAACCAGGCGGGTCGGCTACCTAAGCCTTGACGACCCACATCTAGACGTTATGTTCCTCCTTTGTTTCACGACCCTCGTGCTCTCGCTGGGCATCCGTCTCTTGTTGAAGGTGGCTGGGGGCAATAAGCTTTAGCTCGCCAGTTTTCTTCTCAGATGTAAAACGCCGATCGGCACTTTCATCGAGATTACTAGAGCCTGGTGCTGAGCACGTAGGGATCGATATATCCCGTCGAATGGGGTGTTTGCTACCAGTTGCGACAGTACCGATATCAGAAGACTTGTGAGCTTGCATGAGGGCAAAATCACCTGAATCGAAATACTTCCTCCCCTTCCATTGAATATTGACTCAGTTTGATTCTTACTGGTTATAGACAGAAAATATCTACTGACTTCTAACTGGTGATGAAGAAGATCCCCTTTGTTAGGAACTATGCCATATCGATTTAGGAGATGTTTGTTCTTCTCTGTATTGGGCTCGGAGGTTTTTGGCTGATCCATGATAGAAATCCCGTATTATGGATAAGTGAGTGATTGAAACAGGGAACAGGGTAAATCATTTTTCATTCTCGCATGCTATTTGTATAGTACTCATTTCTTTGAAAATAGAGGGGTCGGTGTTAGACCCAGTATATGAGAGCAGGTGACGTAGTGCGAACATCAAAGCATGTGCCAACTACATACCATGTGCTTTATTGTAGGGTATTAGCTCCTTACGCACCGTCACACTAATGTCAACCTGCTTTTTACGTCTTGATGCTAAAGTCACATGCCAGTACGGTTCTCCGGTACAGTATTTGGAATCCTAAGATTTTCCGGTTTTCCGAAGTTTATGCTCGATTGAAGAGTCTAATCTGGTCCTGATCAATAATGCGTTACAATTGTTGTTTATATTGCACAGTAGTACTAAGTGGAACATTTGTAGTTATTGAACTTGTTGTTAACTATGGTGATGGGAGTTCTTCTAGGGTTTATATCTCTAGATAATGTCATACAGGACTTTGAAGTCTGAATCTAGAACTCTCAAACTAACAGTCTGAATCCTGAAGGGAAGGGGAACTTCCGGATTTTTCAACAATAATAAAAGTCGCTCAGCGAAACTACGTGACTTTCCAAGGTATAATATGAACAACTATGTGACGATTAAAAGGCTTCCTTAAGAGTTTCTGTCGCTCAACAACGTTTCAGCTTCAATCTCACTGTAATTCCAGCAGCACCTTGATTGAAGTCATCGAATGCGACAGGAGTCCGTAAAAGCCCTGGAAATGATAAATCTACGGGTGAAGATGTCAAAGTCCTAGGGCGTGCGCTCACTTGGCAATTGACACAATGGCTTCTCTAGCCGCCTAAATGGTTGCTTGCCAGATCAACCTGCTCGAGAGATAATCTGGTAAATAACCTCTTGGTGGGAAGTACTGCCTCATTGAGTGTGTTCTTAGTACTGCATTCAACCGTTGTAAATATATTAGAATCTGATATTGTCGACATACCATCACCAGAACTCACCGCGGCTCCCCCTTGGCCAACGTAGGGGCTATGTTCCTAGCTCTTGAAAAGAGGACAATACAGCAGGGCGCCTAGGATCGAAGGGTTTATCTGCCTCCAGGGGTCGATCCTTCGCCGGAAGGCGGCCAAGCACCATCGACGCGAAGTATCGGACGAGGGAGTCCAAAGAGTTTGTACAGAAGAGCTGGACCGCGTGTTGCTATTAAGGCATCTTGATGACGTTTGGGTTTCCAATGATTTCAATGCTTGCAGATTCATGAGATTTATTTAGTTCGCAAAGACGTTGTTGTCTGCGATGGCTGGCTAAAAGGTCGAATTCGGCTGTCGACTGCCCTTCGTAGGAGATTTTGGATATATCGTGACAAAAGGCTTCTGTGTCTTGAATGGGAGCCGGGTAGGTTTTGTACTGGTCGTGGAGCTTAGTGAATAAATCCTCCGTTTTCATGCCGAATTTCCAATCTAGCTATATCCATAATGGGTCATTCATTTTATCTATATAATCCTCTTTTGGTTGATGATAACTGCGGCAGATCGAAGTTAGAACTTAGAAGTGGAAAAGAAGAGACGCACGCTTGGCTGAAGAACCGGATATCTCGAGGACCCTGTATTTTGTCGCAGGTCAGCACTAACGCTAGCGATAAAGGAAAATCTTTGTCGCCTGACATCGCAAAGGAAGAGGGGGTGGTAACCACCCATGTGCGCCAGGTTTAATCAGGGTTTTCACCACACACTACTGCCTGGCCGCTAAATGGTGGTGGGTAACAGGGTGCGGAGCGTCGCCATTCGGCTACTAGAAACCTATCTCCACTGTAGTCACGACAGGAACCTTGAGCCAACTAAAATGGGCCACATGAAAGGTACTTCTTCTCCCTTGCAATTGGCCTGCAAGGACAGTCTCCGTAATTCTGGTTGTTACAAATCGCTATCGCATGCTCGGATAGGCAGCCAATACCCAATGAACGCTTGATTTTCTATCTAAAGGAGCGACGAGAGTCGACCTCTCATCCTCATGCTGAGTCTGCCGATCTTCTAGGCAGCAGGATGCTACCTGTGATTTGGAGTTCATAGCAACCGTGAAGTTATTGACGATGGTCGTGATCCTTGCCCTTGACAGCTCCTAGCACAGCTTAGAAGCCACTCCCCGAGAACGCCCTCCCCGTCACCTTCAAATCGTGCTAGCAATACAAGCCGCGATACCCGTATATCAATTTGGACTCTTCGATTACCTGGTTGGACCTATCAACAGATAGCTAAGCCTCTAAGCCTTACGCCACGGCAAGTCCAGCATGCAGTTACAGCCTAGGCTACACCTCGCCACTCGAATGGCCGCCCTCCCCTGTTTACAGAGGCCTAAGTTGAAGAGTTGACTGAGTTCGTATGTGCCTCCCGATATACTCGACGGATGGCTTACCGTCGGCTGTCACAGGCACTAGGTTGGGTATGCTCTGTCGATGCTATCAAACTCGCCCTTCATCGGGCTGGATTTGAGAGATTTATTACGTGTCGGAAACCACCAATAGCTGAGCCAATATAGCAGAAACGGCTTGCCTTTGCTAAGCATCGTTTTTGACTGGCCTCTTGACACTTTGAAAGCTATCTTAAGGTCCGATGAGACCTAGGTAACTGGGAAAAGGCATATACGAACATGGGTTACTCGCAGGCCCGGCGAAGAGCTTGATCCGACCTGTATCATTGAGCGGCATTAGCGTAAGAAGCGGTGGATGTCCTGGGCCTGTTTCTCCGGGCTTACAAGCAAGGGACCTGGAGTCTTTTGGGAGAAGGATTGGAGATCAACCCGGGCTTCAAGCTATATTAAGCATATCGTCCTTATTATATGTGGTCGACACGCTGAAATGAGCATATTGAGCTTAGTTAAAGGAAAAAAGACTAGGGCTAACAGCAGAAGCTATTGACTAGATGACATCCACATCCCAGCCATCAATGGATTGGAACAGTCATTGATCCGTCAAACGACATGTCTCAACATGGCATGGGCTTCGTTCGGATCGTGGGCATATCGTTATGCCAGATAATGTCGCTTCCCGTAGTGCAACAGAGGCGATGGCTGAGCTCAAAGCTCAAGGGATCAAGATAATTGCCTGGCCACCTTTTTCACCGGATTAAACCCCAATTGAGACTGTACGGAATGGGATGAAAGAAGAAATTGAGAGAAACCTCCCGGAAGGTCAATTATGTATCCAATTACGAGCCGCAATTAAGGTAGTTTGTGGATCAATTTATGATAACTAACCTCTTATTACAGCTACAGGAGTCGATGAAGGACTGTTGCCAAGCTGTTATCGAAGTTTCTCGACTCTAGATGACCATAGCTAATTTTGCAAGAAGATGCATCAGGAGCCTCTGACCCCTACTGTTGCGTAGGGCGAGCTACTATACTTTTGCACTTACACCATAGCATCCACATTCTAACCACCAGCAGATCAGACTACCTTAGTCATACAGTCTCAACACAGGTCATTCTGGAGAGAATGTCTGATTCAGAATCGTCCGCTTGGGGAAATTCCCTCATATAATGAGCTAGAAATATATTTTACTTAGAGAAATCTAAGATTACGAAGGCCTACAGAGCCACGCATCCCCGGTCTCGGCTTGATGCGGAACTCCCCACGCTCAGAGTCATAAAGTGGCACCGAGCTTGATAATTCGTTGTCATGTAGAGCGCGCCCAGGCCTCTGGAGCCAGAGTGGCTGCCAATTGAGCGTCAGATACGGCGTGGTGGTGGTGTGGTGGTGACATTCTCTCAGGCTTTAGTTGGTTGTCGGACGTGTTTTTCTACCGGCATCGTGGCTTCCGGCGAATCCAAGGGCATTGACCATGGCGATCTCCTGACAGCTTATGAATTTGGCTCCGAGGACCCGGTCCCCGTAGACACAATCCCTTAAGCGTGGACTAACATAGCCTTGAAAAGATAAGATATAAACTGGGGCCTCGGTGTGGGAGCGTTAGCAAGCATCTAATCAAAACAGGCTAGAGTTTAAGCTTTCCCCTCGAAAACCAAAGATATGGGGATTTATTTAACAGTCCACCAATAAAGAGGACCCAAAGCCATCTCAAGTATTTGGGGGAGAAGGCATTTAGTGTATAAAAAGGGCAAGGCCTAAGTCTCGTGAGGCTGGACCACAAGGTGTCTCTCATCTCGCAGAGAGGTTTTATAATGCCATTACTACCTGAAGTTATCTATAGGTTAACTCCAGACGCTTCGAGACTGAATGATTTCACAGCCTATCTTTCCAAAAACCATTGTCTAGAAACCTTTCAATTCATCCAAGATGCCTCGAGATACCGAGCTCATTACGCAGAGATAGTCGAGGATAAAGAAATCCCTTGGGAATCTCTAAGACGCCATTACAATTACCTGCAGGAACTATGGGAAGATCTTCTAGGCACCTATATCCTTCCTAACGGACATCGCGAGGTCAACCTTCCCTCTGAAATAAGGACTCAACTTCTTGGGTTACGTTCTTCTGTGCTTCCCCCATATCCATCGGCATTGGATGATGCCGTCGAGGCCATTCTTGAGCTCATAGAGGATTCGATCCTGCCCGGGTTCATGAAGTCTTATGAGTCGCTGGATCGATCTGGAGGTAGAGGGGTTGGTGGATGGAGGGGGGTTCTCTGCAGACTACAGCGGCAAGTCTCAACGCCTACACCAGAACGGAATTACAAAGACTCTGTGCCGCGAGCTTCCGATTCGAGAGAGGATAGTGAGGCCACTCATTGTACCCGCCGCCGCGTCCTAGCTGTCGCCGCCGCATCACCTTACAACCATCTACGGCGGCCCCGAGGAGGGGTGTTCGACCTTACTGTCTGCGATGTCAGGGGTATAAGATGGTTGAAGTTACCGTTAGAGAAGGATGGAGCAGCAGGAGGCACTGAGATCAATGCTAGGGATGACTGGACCAGCGCAAAGCTTCTCTAATAATATTGTTGGCGATGGCCATAGCGGTATTCGGATGGCCGCAAATCAGTGTCTGGGAGAAACTCGCCAGTAAATAGCGAAACTTAACGGTCATAAGGATTTAGTCGGAACTCATTGAATTAAAGCTTCTTCACACGGAATTATTTAGGCCAAAACTCTCAGGGATCAGAGCCTGATGCATAACAGTTTGGTGGAACGACGAATGAAGAGATCAAGGGTTTCTGCGCGTTAGTGAGTACACTGGAATTATTACTGTCAAGGTGTCATGCCTCAGAAGCGTCACAGTCTAGACGAGCTGGCTAGGTCGTGCTAAAAGGCATAGTAGATACCAAGCGATGAAATAGAAAACTCGATTGCAACCAACACTCGTAGTACAGCAGGAAGCGTTTTCCTCTCATGGCGAAGGGATAACGCAGATCATCTCATCGGCACTAAGCGATCTGCACCGGTCTGCGCGACAATGATTGATACTGACAGGGTATGTAGGGCAAGCGGCTCACTTTCGGGTTATCCACTGCTGCAATCTCCCGTGTCACCTCAAACTAACGCAAGATACCATAACCAATGAGTTCCAGCCCAGGGCACTTGTTACTAGGTCGACAGGTTCTTCCCTCCCTGTCCCACCACGAAATATTGTGCATCTTCCTGTGAGGCAACTGTAGCTCGCCCGCCTCGCACCAATAAGTGATTGGCCAAGCTGAATAATCGCCGGCTTGGCTGTAGGGTTGCTCACCTCTACCTTTATCTGTTGATCCAGCGCCATCGAAGTCCTGACACCGACATGTCCTCGTTGCGACATCGACCTCATTCTGCCCCTGCAAATTCTGACCCTGGCCTACTGTTAGACTTCCTCCTTGTCTCAAGCGCCTTTTCTTTCTTTCTTTTTTTTCTTTTTGGACACATTGACGTCCAGAGTGTTTCGTTCTCATCTCAAAGGATGTGCACCTTCTGATTTCAATAAGGCGATTTGATGCACGATTCCCCTTGTTCCTTTAGCAAATTGATCCACTGCATTCGAAATAGATGTTGGAGAGTTTTCTTGATGCATAGAGATGCGATTCTTAATCAAGTCTAACCGTAGAGTCGCCTTAATCGGGTTCTTTCGCATCCTGGCCCCCCAGTGCCGGCAACTCGTCTACTTCCTGGACTGGTGTTGGCGTCCGTAGATGTACACCAAACTTAGCAATCACACTTTCCTCGCTCAGAGGCACAAGGACTGCTCCTCGAAAGCCTCCGAGGATGTTCTCCCCTCATAGATTCCTGGAATGCTGTGTGAAAGTTGGGAAAGAAACTCACCGTGCAGTACCGTCTGAACTCGGTCCAGTAGTAACTCTCATGGCCACCTAGGATGAGGAGGCGATATTCGCCAGTCGCACGCGGCTTGGTGTACTTATTGAAGTACTGAATACATCTTAGCTCTCTGCCGTTTGCCGCCCAGCGGCGGTCAGACGTGGCGATGACCTAGTCTTGCGGCAGAAAGCTATATTCATACCACCTCGCAGGCTGGCGATCAATTCAATTCAATTCAATTCAATTCACACACACACACACACACACACACACACACACACACACACACACACACAAGTCTATTACGCCCGGTAGGCCAACGCCCAAAGGGCTCTGAAGCTAAAAATACATACATCTCGCTAGTTATTGCCTTGCTCTCGCCAAGCCCATATGGTTCTTGTCTTGTTCTTTCCAGCCTGATCATCGCTTATCTCCTTAATCCCCGTAATTGTTAGTAATAGTAGGTCAACTTGAAGCCCAATTCCTCCAAGTGTTCAGTTTCCTATCTTCGGCGGCTGAAGCGGTGCCTGCTTCTGGTTCTCTAGGGTAGTAGTTGTCGGTAGGTATAATTTTATGGTCGATAGGGTAGTAGTAATGTTATTGTCATCTCTGTTCCAGGCGACCTGTGGCAATCGCGAAACGGATTGTGGCTTGTACTGCTTCCATGTTCGGTGTCCACTTTTATCCCTCTGATGTAGCTTTACCCCCCAAATGAAAGGAGAGGTTACCGCGCTTTTCCTCTGCACATTAAAGCATCATCTCCTTGCGCTGTACTATCCATTTTATACATCAGAAGAGGAAGTGCTCTACTGTTTCTTTTGCTTGCCCGCATAGGCATTTATCAGTCACTGCTGCTCCGATTTAATACAGGTAGCTATTCAGTCGTACTATCCCGGTTCTAAGTTATGCTAGCACGCTAGCTTCCTTCCACAGCAGCTAATCGTACAATAACCAAGTATGTTTACCAGGCAGAGCTGAGTTGACCTTTCTCGAATGTCTGCCAACTCCCTCTGGTAGTTCCCTTTCCCTTCATAGATTTGCTCTCGTTCAACTAAGGATTGTCGTCTTTGCTTTGCTTGTTCCTCTCTGTAGTGTAACGTACGGCTCTGTTGCGTAGTAGGCTGACATTTTGGCTATCCTCTGGATTTTGAGCTCACTGTTAGATAGTAGCCAGATGAGCCTAACTCTATTCCTATCTCTTTTAAGCTTTTCTATAGCATCGTATATCTCCCAAATATGCCCCTAGCCAGATTGCTAGCGAGGGTTACCTATAGCTTGTACAGCCGATTTATTGCTTGTTACAATCACAATAACTCGATACTTTATCTCTGGTAGATATTTTAGGCTATAAGCAATGGCTGCTAGTTCGGCGGTGTACGGGTTGTGTTCTTCCGTCGTCCCTAGCGTAACCAAGAAGGTCTCAATAATCTTGCCGGCTCTCGCTAAGGATATAGGGATTCAAACAGTCCCTCCTATACCAACCCGATCGTTTCTCGCTGAGCTGCTTGTTGCTATTCTTACTACCCATCCTGCTTTAGCTAACTCTTTGATTGTGTCGTCTTCTTCCCCTTCCTGTCCGCCCAACGTGGCTTGCATGCGCTCTTCCCACGGGGCAAGGGCGAACGGTTGGATGGTCTCCATAGCATCTCTTGGTAGTTCTTTGCATGCATCCGCAATGCGTCTAAGCGGAGATATGAATCGTCGGAAAGCTTTGATCCCTCGTAAGAGATTTCAGACCGGATTTGTGCGTGGAAGCGTGTGTATATCTACCCAAAGTTTGCTTGCTCGTCTCCAGAACCGTTCATAAATGGTCGCTATGTGAGCTTCCGCCTCGGCTACTCCTGTCGCCACACTTGTGAAGGACCCTATGATCGCCTGCGCTCCTACCCTTTGTACTCGATGAATGGCATACGCTAACGCCGTCTTGCACGCATGCATCCAGACGTTGGAGGCATAGTCCACCACAGGCGCTACTATAGCTGTAAAAAGCTGCCTTGTTGTCGAGGGAGCCATTCCCTTCAGTCGTTTCAGTTCCATCGCCGCTTCTAGACCCTTTGTTGCTACTCTTGCGATGTGTTGTTTGTAGTGAAGGCGCATGTCCATAACGACCCTAAGAATCTTAACTTGATCCTTTAGGGCAACTTTCTCGCCCTTAATGGTGAAAGGTTCTAAGTCTATTCTACCTGTGTATCTGGTGAAATGTATGATCGCCGTCTTTTCCGCTTCAAACGTTGCGCCGCTGCGTTTCTCCCAGGCCAGGGCTTTATCGATTATTGCTTGTATCCCTCTCCGGTTGCTCTAGGCCGTCAGTCCAGACACCCACACTGTATAGTCGTCCACAAACGCAATGGCCCCACCGTTTTTGTCGATCTGGGTCTGCACCAGGTCTGCATTAAAGAATAGAAACAGTATCGGCGACAAGGGAGAGCCCTGCAGGAGTCCTGCTTGTGGCAGCGATCTGCTCTCGGAACTTTAGCCATTAATCATAATAGTTGCAGTTCGTTCTGAGCAGAACGCGTCGACCTATCGCAGGAGATCCTCTGGAATCCCTCTAGCCTTTATGCACTGCAATAGTCTCTCTTTATACACACTATTATATGCCCCCTTTACATTGAAACTGATAAGACTCACGACATAACGTAAGCGCCATACTGAGAAAATATGCTCTTGTAGCAGTATGAGGGCTTGCTCTACTAATCGCTGCTTGCGCGCGCTGAAGTGATTAGTCGGGAGAAGTTCGTAAGCCTCCACCGCGTGGGAGATTCTCTCGGCCACCACCGACTCTAACACCTTACCCAGCGTGGCCAGGAGCGAGATCGGTCTCCAAGCTTTTGCGATCGTGTAGTCCTGTTTACCGGGCTTCTTGAGCGGGATGATTCAAGCATATCTCCACTGTTTCGGTATAGTGCCTTCTTCTAATAACGCTTGGAAGATGTTGAGGACGTTGTGTCTTACCGACGGCCAGACCTACTTCCAAACGATCGCTGGTAATCCGTCTTCTCCTGGCGCCTTCCAAGACTTCGTCTCCCACAGTCGACGCTCCACTTCCTCCATCGTCAGTTTCGGCATCTTCACAGGGGCTCTTTGTTGCCTCAGTCCTTCGTCTTCGATGTTTTCGGGCAATGGCGGGAAGAACTTCGCCAGCAGTTCTTCGGCTTGCTCTCGATGATCTGTCGTTTTTGTTCCGTCTGCTCTAGTGAGCTGGGGCACTTTCCCAAAAGCTGCATCATCCCCGGCCTTCATGTACTTGGCTACTTTCCAGATGTTGTCGTTGTCCGCTAGGAACTCCTTCCAATGGTTCATCTTGCGTTGTCGGATAGCATCGTGATACTGCTTCGCCGCAGCGGTTGCTGAGCTCTCAGGTCTGAGGAATTCTGACCGGCACGTCTCGCGGCTCGCGCTCTGTTCCTCCAGTATGTGTAAATGTGTCGCATCTGTGTGAGATCATCGGTCCACCACCGTTTTGCGTATGGAGACGGTATGGCTCTGGGCGTCAAGGCCTGGACCGCTTCCGAGACCGCCGACATCAATCTGTCCGTCTTCTGCTGCACCGTGTTCCCCGTTGGCCTATCTCTCAGTGTATCTGAAATCCTCCTGTTGATCTCCTTCCAGGGTGCATTCTTGAACAGAAGTCTTTCTCCTGGTTTCGGCGTTGGGGCTGAGATGTCGAATGCGGTCTCGATCGTGCGATGATCTGATCCGTGCTCCGTACCATGTATCGCGCATTTGATGTTTGCGTCTGCGAGCTCTTCGGAGGCCAGAACCAAGTCGATAGTCGTTTCATAATCTCCGCTCTGCCATGTCTTTGTGCCCCGGCGAAGGAGGCTTCTGAGCATGAAATCGTTCATCAAGTCGATGATCGGATCCGCCTCACCCTGTCTCTCCACTGCTACATCGTCCCCACCCCACATTTGGTCGTGGCGATTGAAATCACCAAGGACCACTACATCCACCGCTCTTCCTGATCTCTGTCTTACTTCTTTAATAGCTGTACGAAGATTAGCGCATATGTCCTGTAGAGCTTGGGCGTCTCCCCCCGACACGTAGACAGACGCCGTGAAGACCAGACGATCTGGCAGTCGAACGACCGCTGCCGTCACGTCTGGAGAGTCCACCGGGACCTGCTCCGCTTCCACCTCCTTCTTCACCCAAAGCATACTCCGAATCACCCATCTACCTTCCCTTTCTGTCGTAGGTACCATCTTGACCCATTTGTGGTGCCCCATGGGTGTTGTCAACAGCCTACCCTGGATCCTCCGCGCTTGGGGTTCTTGGATGGCCAATACAGTTGCATCCTGAATGTCCTTATCGTTCATCAAACTATCGTGTACTGGTCCTTGCTTTCTGACATTCAGTTGAAACAGTCGGAATACGTTATTCATGCTGCGATGGATAGAGCTTCCGGCAGTTTCTGCTGTATGACTCGTGGGGGCCGCCGCATGGGATACATTTCGGAATCGTTCCTGTGCATGCACTGTGGTGATGGCCTTCTTGCGCGCACCTTCCACAGACTTGTGGTCTGTCGCATTGGTAGGCTTTGTGGTTCGTGATATGTTGGCAGTTGTAACATTGCTTGGGGCGGTCACGACGTTCAAACGCCTTCGTGGTACCGGATTCTCCTCCAGCCACAAAGAATCCTTCGTTGATGAACCGCCTAGCTTCTGAACGTTTTTTAAGATATACAACCATCGAGCCGTATGCCTTGGGGGCATCTCTCTTGCTGAGCCATGCTATCTTTGCAACCTCGGTGTCATTTTCTCGGCTGAGCATCTCGGTGATCTCAGCTCGAACTTCGTTCTTCTCGTCAAGCACCGCAATACGGCTGACATTATCCACCCTGATAGGGTAGATATCGTCTCGTAGGATGCGGGCTCCTGGGGCCAGTTTTGTTTCCGCTACGCGTTTCACAATCTCATGCTCGCTCTCGTCTCTGCAGGTGACCCTGACGCGGTGGGGATTCTTTGGGTCCTTAGTCACCGCTCGGCATCGCCATGTGGGATTGTCTAGTTCGGATCGGACTTGGTTCTCCACTGTCGCTCGGATCGTCCCGGCTGAAAGCCTAACCTCATCTTCTCCTAGTCTTGAAACGTCAATCGTGCAGTAGAACACGTCTGTGGGGTTCGGAGAAGCGGCTAAGGTCCTCGAATCGTTGTGGGGTAAGAACGGCGTCAGTCGTGTGACGTCAGCATATGATCGTTGAGGTCCGTCCGTTGCGCTCGTGGCGATAGTTTCGAGCTGCTCGCGGGCCTGCTGCAGTTCCTCGGTCATCCGTTCCTTCATCTCGACCATCTGCTTGCCCATCTCGTGCACTGTCTGTTCTTGCTTTGCAACAGCTTCCTGCAGTTCCTTGGTCATTTCCATCTGTTCCTTCAGCGCTTCCTGCAATCTTTTGGTCTCCCTGCGCGACTCTGCCAGGAGATCCAGCGCTTTCTGCAGCATGGCCCTTCCATCGCTGCCGCTGCTGCTGCCGCTGCCGCTACTCTTTCGGGTTTCGGTCGACCGGTCGATCTGTTCTTCGGTCGGTACGTTTCGTGTTGTCTGTCGGGTGTTTCGTCGCGTTTCTATGGCAGTATCTTCCAATTGTCGCGCTGTGTCTCGGACCTTGCTCGTGGGCTTCACCACCCGATTTGGACGCTTTGGCGTCGAAAAAGGGGCATCCTGCTCCACCACGATCTCGGTCCCCATTGGATCCGCCATGACGGAAGGCTAACCAACCTCCACACACACTTCTCGGTCGAACCAACGACAGCAGTTTTCTGATTCCCTTGAGTGCGGTTAAAAATGCAGTGAAGAGGATTCCACCTATGAAGATCTTCCCTAGTGCTACCTTAAAACTACTCACTATACTTATCACTAGAGGCTGGAATATCTACCTCATAGGTCCTTGCATTATGCCCGGTCTCGCCGCATACACCACAACGCCGAACATCCGGTCCGACCGACCTCCTTTGCCTACCACTCCTACATGATTCGGCTACTACCTGCGTATCAACATCCATCTGATTAATTACTTGTGATGCCTCCTTAACAGTTATAGTCCCTCCTTTCTGTAGTCTAGTTTTTTAGCCCTCCGGCGTCTGCTTAATATCCCATTTGCTTCTTCAAGATTCTTTAACCTAGCCTCTTGTAACGGTTGCACCTAACCGTTAGGCCACAGGGCAAAAGATCGGGCTATAATCACTAGGTGAGCGATTACAGTGGTGCTTACAGCTACCTGTAGAGCCTTATAGCGCTGTTACGGTAACCAATCGTAACACCTCTACTAAGGCTAGTTGATGTAAAGGTGCCTTTGTTGCTTTAGTACTACACTTTAAAGCTTCAATAATTAACTCTGGAGAGCTACTTTTATGCCTTCTGATTCGTTTTTCGAGGTATTCAGACTGAGATTGGGCCTTAATTGCTGTTGTTGGGGTCTTTGAAGTCTAGGGGGTTGATAGTTCAGTAGCCTCCCCGGGAGGTGTTGGAGTCTGTAGCTGCACATTAAGCTTTGAGATCTGTCAAATTGCTGATGGCATTAATTGTTGCTTGATTGATGTAATCTGTATCCGGCTTCCCCTCTTTTAGGGACGGATCTAGGCTATGCCTATTTGGGATTTATCTAGTCATGTGACTTTGTGGAAATAGACAACGCAGTGCGTTTCCCGGATTCGCGGTGCGTTCCAGGGTAACCAAGTTTTGACAAGTTACCCCTTTTTCCTACCTCTTACCCCAGTATAACACAGCCTTAGCTAGAGAAGCTAATATATCCCTAAATGTTTAGAAATATATATTAGCTAACGTACTCCACAAGCGAGTGTCACATACAAGTAAGTATCACAAAAATCCCTCATACACCTCACTTTCTATCTAATCAATTAATTCTCAACCACCTAGCATACCGCTAGACAATAAAGAAGCTAGAATCCTTCTAGCTCTTCAGGCCCTTAAAAATAACCTAAAACTAAGTATTGTGACGGTTAAGGTTCCCAAGGGATAAACTAGTCCGTACTAGGTTTATGTTGGCAGATGTGTAGGGCGTAGATACTGAGCGTTGCGAAGTGTCACGTCTCTTAATAGTGAATAGAGCGGGTTAGGCGTATTCAGGTAAAGAAGTCTTATTGATAGCTGGTGAGCTAAGTGTTCTATCTAATGCTAAAGGAATGTATATATACCTGAGGGATCCTTAGGGGATCACTCAGTCTGAGGGATCGCGGTGATCCTGGATCACGGTTGCTCCTGGAGCGTAGTGATCCTGTGTAAGCGTGATCCATGTTTGATTGGGTGAACTCGGTAAGCGAGTTCACCATGCAAGTGGGTCAGTTCACATGAGCTTTTGTGGGGCACACGTGACGTAGCCGCTAGGGTCGTAACAGTAAGTGATTGGCTCACCGCGTTTGATCGTGTTGAACGGATCGCGTGCGCCTTGATGTCCTTAATTGCATGTGTATTGTGGAACTGTCTCCCCCGCCTTCCTTGGAGAGGGGTCTGCTTATTATGCGTTCCTGAATGGGTCTAGGGTCGCCGACAGCTGACTATTAGGTCACATGATACCCCGTGCGGCCATCCTACTGTTCAACAGATCGTACCAATAGGGCTGTTTTGGCACATCGCCTATGAAACTTGAGCTGCTGAACTTGGATGAAATAGATCGCAAGGATAGCTTTGTCGCAACTGAAAAATACGGCCCTATCTACGGAAAGTGTACCATGTCCTATATTAGCCACCCATATCAATAGAAATCAATGTCTTTTGGTTGGTTCCTGGGCTTCTATTTCACTTGCTTCTGGGGTTGCTTGTGTTTGCGGGTAGGCTAAACCGCTTTAGGGGTAATTGTTCAGGTGTTTTGGCACCTGATTGGTACTAAAAGGTTGAACCAGGCGTATCCACCTTGCCGTGTCATTACAAACTGTCAAAGGCGTGACATTGTTGTCTATATACGTTTGTAGGTACTTCACAAGTAACTACATGATTCGGTGGTTGCAGGTTAATTCTCTCTAAGATGTGTCTTGTTGGGAATACAGTGGTGGATTGCTTGCACTGGATTTGCCCGAAGCTGTACGGCAAAGGCCTACGTAATCCGGTTGTTTCGCGACACTATCAGTTCCTCCTTTTTTTTGTGGGTTCAGATGCCCACCAGGAAGATGTATCGAGAAGAGATGGTGCTTTCTGGCGCAATAATTGGACTTAATCTACATCTGGTCGGACAAAGCCCTAGGATGGACATCTGATCAATCATTCATCAAGTTTTCGAGCAAAACGGACTAAAGTGTATCAAACAAGAGTAGGCAGCGTCAAGTCAGCTAAATCGGCCATAATCTGGACAGGATGACACAAGTCATTAGCAACATACTAATTCGTCCGTGACCGAAATAGGCTGCACCTGTATCTTGATGAAACCTTTCGCAAGTATTTAAACTGAGTGGCATCTTCAAGAATGTTTTGGCTCAGCAACCAGCCACATTTCACAAACTTGTTTGAGCATGAGTTCTTTACCAGAGTTAGCTAACGGACAGCCACTGGCGGGATCACAACCAGCATCCACGGATGGAGGCAAGAACAGCGCAAACGAAAATCAATCAGAATCATCCTCCAATACATCTAGCGGAGTAAATCCTGTCCCAAGAAACAACAAGCAAGGCAGTGATGGACAGAACCAAGGCAATGACAAACAGAACCAAAGCAGTGACAAACAGAGCCAGGATAATGACGGATCCATGGATGTAGAGGAGGATAGTAGCGCAGGCGATGATCAACCACAATCATCCTCCAACACACCTCATGGAGTAAACACTGTCCCAAACGACAACAACCAAGACAACGTCCAACAGAGCCAAGGCAGTGACGGACAAGGCCAAGGCAATGGAAAGGACCAAGGCAATAACGGGCAAGGCCAGGGCAATGACGGACAAAGTCAAGACTCTGATACAAAACCTAAACAGTCAGGTTCCAAGCGTCCCTTAGAATCTCCTCAAAGTCAAGAGCGCCAAGGCGGCAATACTGGGCCATTCACCCCATTTGGAGGTCACCGCCCTCCCAAAAAGACAAAGATTGAGCATCAAGAGTGCCCTGTTGAAGATGATGACCTTGAAGCAGAACTTCCTAACCAAACCACTCCCGCACACATGAAGACAGTGGGAAAGATCAAGATGCATGGGACCACACACTACGTCAATGAATATAAGCAGAATGGACGACGTATTTTCCGGATCCAATCTATAAAACAGCCTGTAGTCCTTGACAGCCTGTTACCGCAATTGAACCATAAAGATTACCAAGGTAAATATGCGGAAAGACCATGGGCAGAAGTGCGTTATGTTGAAGGTGTATGTACTTTTGGTACCGAAGACAATCATACAGATTTTCTAAGCCAGCTGGACCCGGAGAACCTAGACGCATTTGTAACACCTAATGTTGTATTAATCCGCATCAAATGGAGCAACGACAGCGAGGTCGCATACGTGAACCGCGATTGGTGGCGTCGTCATTATCAGCCATTAGATCCAGGGTCCAAAAGAAGGTTCGCGGCACGCTTCAAGGAGGAACATCAGGACCAGGATTTTGACGCAAGAGCAATCAGAAATGCGTTCAAGGACTCCAGGCTCTACAGGTGGGCCTTCAAGTATGAGCAACTCTATTTCAAAGCCACCAATGCCGATGCCCCCTTCACCCCTGAAAAACGCGCAAAGTCGTTGTCACCTACTATGGAGCAAGAAATCAGGAACTACCGAGAAAGCACGATTTCGCCTAGTAAGAGACAGTCTAGTTCAAATATCTATCAATCTATTGAGAAGACTCCAGCTCCCGAGTCTGACTACGGAGATGATGTAGAGTCGCTACAGGATAGCCAGTTACATCACAGATCATCAAGGCGGCCCGCAGCTACCCCTGGTGCTCCCCACTTAGTGGATCAGAACGGGTCACCACGGCCTCAAAGTGGCAGAATGCCCCACCAAAGACCCAAACGATCCATATTCGGCCGACCAAACCGTCTTGCGGTAGCTGCTTACTGATAAAGAACAATAAGCAAGTGACTAGACAGCGTCAATAATGGTGGCAACAAGAATGAACTTGAAGCAATCGAACTACTGCCTTACTTGGTAGATTCGATACAGGCCAAGTCTCTTGTCGAGGACGCTTCCTATACACACAATCATGAGCGTCAAGCAACCATGGCAGTTGTCACTATCTAAACATAGAATGAGGTCTTGCTCTTCCTCCTTGCCACTCTTTTTATCGTCCTATCGATATCGTTCTTTCGTTCACCAAAGCCTCTTGGACAAATTTCAAGAGTGATAGTTTGTTTGCTATGTCGCTAAACAGTTCTTTACCCTGCGCTTTTATCTTATCTCATACTATTTCCTATGTAGTCATCTTTTACGGGCAATTATGCATCATGCTTCATAAATAAGTCTTATAAATGAGGAGTTTGTGTTTATATTTTAGGCATTCTTCGAGATACTTGGTTGTGAATGAAAGTGATTTTTTGACCTCAATCACCATGCTATGGATAGGAGGATGGCTGCGTGATTGACAGGATTTTTGGACCTACCCTTTCCATAATAGGATACTGTTCATTTCCGGCTTGGTATGTCCAGGTCAAACAGGATGACGCAGAGAATCACCGTCTAGCCGCCTCACGCGAGTGCGTTTGTGGAATATTCACCGCCTATAAAAACTTATATACTCTTTCATCTTGCTATTTCCAGCAGTACTCTATTTGAAGATATGGTAAGCAAACACAGTATTAAAAAAAAGCTAAAATCACCAAATGCAACTTAGATTCCACCAGCAAATTAGGTCCAATTGAGATGTAGTTTTATTCATAAGACGGAGAAGTGAATGGTCACTATAATGACAACGAGAAGTCCTAGAAGTCCACCAAAAGAGTATTAATTTCGTATCAAAAGTGTATGCCGGCGCTAAGGCCTGTAGAAAATCCATTCACGTTTAGTCGATCGTGGGGCCAGTGACCCACATGATCACTCAATTCGTGCTAGACCACTTTAACGTACCACTTACTGTTGAACATGTGCTGGGGTGTCACGTGCAAGCAGGGATACTTTAAGATTACGCACCGAAACGGTAGAACCTTGAAGGGGCGAGGGCGTTGACGGAGACCAAGCGTCTCAGACGAATATACAGCCTCTACCACACGGACGAAACATGGGAAGCATACCGAGCGGCCAGGAATAACAAAGGCAGGGTGATCAAGAAAGCGCTTAGGAGAGCGCATCGAGAGAACGTGGAGAAGGCATCAAAGTCACCAGAAGCCCTCTGGAAGTTAGCCAAGTGGGCCAGGAACAGAAACACGCAGGCACCAGAAGTGACACCCACGATACAGAACCCAGACACTCTTCAGATGGTCTCAGATCCAGCAAAGAAGGCGGAAATCTTCAGAGAGGCCTTTTTTCCCGCCCTACGAGAAGCTGAACTTGGCGATATCGAAGGCGCAACATATCCGGATCGAATAGCGATGTCACCCATCACAGAACAAGAAGTAGAGCGAGCGATACAAGAAGCCTCTCCATTCAAAGCTCCTGGCCCTGATGGTATCCTGAACAAGGCACTCCAGCTGGCGGCGACATGGATTAAGCCTCACTTAACGGCGATATACAACCAATGCCTCAATCTGGGATACTGTCCCCAACACTTTAGGGAGTCAACGACGGTGGTGCTAAAGAAGCAAGGAAAAGATAACTACACCATCCCTGCGTCATACCGGCCGATAGGTTTGTTAAATACTATAGGCAAGATCATGGATGCCATCATAGCAGATCGGTTAAGCTACGTGGCAGAGACACACTACCTGCTCCCTTTAACACACATGGGAGGTCGAAAGCTGAGATCTACCGAGCATGCAATACACCACATCATCGACAAGATCTACGAAGCATGGAACAGAGGGCGAGGGCAGGTGGCGAGCCTTCTCCTGCTTGATGTCTCTGGCGCTTTCGACAACGTGTCACACAAGCGGCTCCTACACAACCTACGGAAGAGAAGGATTGATGAGAAGACGGTTAGGTGGATCGCCAGCCTTCTTCAAGACCGACACACTAGAATCTCGATCGATGGATTCAAAACAGAACGACACAAAGTCTCAACAGGCACAGTACAAGGCTCGCCCCTCTCGCCCATTCTCTACATCTTCTACAACGCAGACCTTGTCGAGAAATGTGACTTGGAAGAGGAAACCACTGCGACTGGATTCATCGACGACGTAGCTATCTTAACATGGGGAGGCTCAACGATAGAAACATGCACCAAGCTCCAACGGGCACTCCAAAGAGCAGAGCAATGGACGAAAACCCACGCGTCCGTCTTTTCGCCTAGTAAATTCCAGCTGATACACTTCACTAGAGCACGGACGAGAATAGACACACAGCATCCGCTACACACAACATGGGGTGAGATCCCCGCAAAGCAGACTTGCAAGTATCTGGGGCTCATCCTGGACTCGGCACTACAATGGAAACCCCATTTAGGTGAGGTACAGCGGAAGGCGACAAGGACGATCTCAGCTCTCTATAGCCTGGGAAGCTCAACCTGGGGCCTTACGTTCCAAGACATGAGAAACATCTATCGGGGTGCTGTGCTGCCACAGATCATGTACGTGTGCTCCGCATGGTCGAACGCCAACTGGAAAACACGGAACACGCCGTACACCCACAAGACATTGGAGCAATTACAACGTCTGCAGGCGCGAGCGGCCAGGGCAGTTTCTGGTGCCTTCAAAGCCACATCAATTCCAGCCCTGGATGTCGAGACATATCTCCTTCCCGTCGAGCACCAGATCTGGAAACACAACGTCGAGTGTCTAGGAAGAATCACCCTCGGGACAGAAACCCTTGGGGAACAGGAACAACAACGCTGCGCAAACCGCATACGAGAGCGGAACATCAGAATGAGCCCACGCAGAGCGATACAGAAGGCCATACAAGAAGAATAAGGATTCAGTCTCAAGGAACTAGAGGTAATTACCCCGTACGTCGTCGCCCCATGGTGGATAGGCCCGAAGACGTTCATTGAGGAGAATGCCGAGAAAGCACGGTTAAGACACCAGCATAGCATCGAAAAGGAGCCTAACGCTATACATATATACACGGACGGAAGTGGTATCAACGGTCACGTGGGTTCAGCAGCAGTATGTACCACCACCAATCAAGCCAAGAGCGCCTATATGGGTGAAGACACTGTATCGACAGTATACGCCGGTGAGCTTCAGGGGGTCTCCTTAGCTCTCCAGATCGCTCAACAAGATCGAGACCAAGGCAACGTCAGAACGAAAGTCATGATCTACACAGACAACCAAGCAGCCATTAGGTCGGTGGCGAGGCCCAGGGGTAAATCAGGATCTTACCTTCTACAAGACATCACGCAGAGGATACAGACACTGCGGGCGCAAGGCTTAACAGTCGAGGTTCGATGGATTCCAGCTCACAAGGGGATATACGGTAACGAAGCTGCCGATCGAGCAGCCAAGGAAGCCACGGGATGGAGACAGAGAGGACCACCAGGTCCAAGGGCACAGCAGCCTCCAATATTACGTTCATTGAGAGCCACACTGAAGATGTGGTCGCGCAGAGTTGTCAACAGAAGATGGCAAGCCCAATGGCATCAGGAAACTAGGGGTAGGGCAACCTACCGGCACACACCAGAACCAACACCGAGAGTACTACAGCCACACAAGCACTTCGCCAAGAGGCAGAGCGCCATATACACTCAACTTCGCACCGAGAAGATTGGGATGAACGACTTCCTTTTCAAACAAAGAGTACCAGGGTTCACGGACCCGGGATGCGACTGCAGAGAAGGACGACAGACAGTGGCTCACATTTTGCTCCAGTGCAGGAAGTACTCAGCACTTCGAAATCTGGAACTAGGACAATTTCCAGGACGTCAAAATCTTCGGACACTGCTGAGCGAGCGCAAAGTAGCAGCAAAAGTCGTCAAATTTACGGAGCAAACCCAGATCCTTGGGCAATTCAGGATCAGTTCCTGACCAGACGAAGCTGAGCACTGGGGGGAGACTGTAGGTAGAAAGGACCCGCACACGAGGCGGATAGTCCGCCTCGCTGGAGATAAAACACATATGTACATTAGTATCTCAAACCACGATCTAAGGCAGCTGGCTAGCCGATGTAGATAGAGGTTAGGGAGGAGGAGAAAGTGGGAAGTTTGGAGACAGCTGGCCAAATATCGTTTGATGTCTGGCGAAGTGGGGCGGCACGGATGAATATTCGGGGCGTCTCGGCTGTCGGCCAAACCCCACTAGCCGGGCATGGCTGCTGTTAAAAAGCGGCTAAAACCGAGTAGGAATACAACCAACCAACCAACCAACCTTGAAGGGGAGAGTTGAACACAACACAACATGAATATACCAATCTGGATCAATGGACCGAATACACGTAATGTCTGACAATATCCTGGCATTTCCAGTCATACACACTGTGGAAGTCACATGAGACACTGCTATGAACCGTCTGCGAAAGCTTATCTTACATTGGTCGAACCAGGCAAGAGCCATCTAATTTCGGCCGGTTCTGTACAGCATGGACAGCTATGGAGAGAATATTGGGAGGATACAAGACAGAAGTGGCCGTTGAGTCGAGCAAGATAGATGGCATGGTCTGCAAGTGCACACTCCAAGTTTTTGATGGTGACAATATAGGTGCGAAACAAGACCGAATGCGACCTTTTGTGGCCATCCAGCCTGCCACGGCCGAATACAACTCTCCGCCGATTCCACCCCTTCGCTTTCGTGACATGCCTCGTATTTCTTCTTCATACGATTAGCCCTAAATCCTATAAGAGATGAAATTCAGGGCTTTGCTAATGACAGCATTGGCGCAAGGCTGTTTCCGAAGCATCGGATTACAACCCAAGCATATTCAATGCCAACGATATAGCTGTTCCTTGTAGCCCTTTTCCTACGGATTCATCCAGTCATTTCAATTGCTCGGCTTGGGAAATATGGTCGACAAGCTTGGGATCGAGGATTCCAGAGTGACATGGCACACGGCAACAATTCGGCGCAAAACTTACCATTACATGAAAGCCAACCCGGATAACGAACCTGTTGCGACAATTATCCTTCTACATGGATTTCCTGATTTGGCCTTCGGCTGGCGGTATCAGATACCGTGTCTGCAATCTCACGGATATCAGATCGTCGCGCCAGACATGCTTGGTTTCGGCCTTACCAGCGCCCCTTGTCAGCCAAGCTCGTACGCCTTGAGGAGCATCGCCGAGGACATCAGAGACCTCGCACAACTTGTCGCCAAAGATAAAAAAAATCATCCTCGGTGGACACGACTTGGGCGGCGCCGTGGTTTGGCGCACGGCTCTGTGGTTTCCCGACCTGGTGCAGGGTATTTTTAGCGTTGGCACCCCGTTCATCCCGCCCTCGCGCATCTATCGTTCGCTAGATGACGTCACGCAAATTGAGGGTATGAAGAGCTTGAGGCATCAGCTGCAGTTCCAAAGCAAGCTGATTAGAAACGAGATAACGGAAGAAACAAAGGTCCGGCAATTTCTTAATGCCATGTTTGGCGCCAAGGGTCCAGAAAATGAAGTTGGCTTGAGTACAGCGGAAGGCATTTTGTTTCCAAATTTACCCAAATTGAACCAATCCGAATTGCTGTCAAACGTCGAGATGGATTATTATGTCTCTAGATATTCTCTACAAGGACAGGCTAAACTGGAAGGACCCCTCCGCTGGTATCACACACGGGCACACAACTACCTCGACGAGTTACGGCTCTTACTGAAGCCCCTCAAATTCTCCATGCCGGCGTTGTTCTTGGCTACCATCCGGGACAAAGTGTCGCCGCCAAGCATATCTGAGGGTATGGATCAATACTTTAAGAACTTGACTCACAGAGAGGTGGATACATCTCACTGGGCGTTATGGGAGTCGCATTCCAAGATTAACGAGCAGATAGTATCGTGGCTGGAGACGTTACAATAGGTCAAAAATACGAGACCTGAACCAATCATATCTATTCCGCTACCCTGCCGGTGCCGCACGCCTTGGGGACAGAAAGAAGGGGGAAAAGAATTGATAGTAAGAAAAGTGGTTGGTTATTGTTGTATTATTATTATCATCAATCTTTGAACAACATGTCTAAATGCTTGTAACTTACATGAAAAACCATATTGATACCCAGAGTTGTAGAGAACGAACCCAGTTCATCGAGTTATTTCGAATACATAGTATCCGCATTTGTTATCCGTTCTGGAAGATCAAAGAAAGAAGCCCCATTCTTTGTAGATGATAAAAAAAGCTTGAGTTGGAGGCAAAGCGTCGCTCCAATTCTTTTTTTTTTTCTTATTCTTTTTCTTTTCTTTAAATTTAGGACTTTCATTATCGTTCTAGTATTACAGTATTGATCGTGACAGGGCCAATCATTCAGAAAGCCAAACAGACAAGCCATATGACGGCCAACCATAGAGAGATTTGTAAAGAGGGCAATTCGATTCAAGTTATTAGGCTTACTGTATATCAGTTGAGCGGCTCATGGGCAACTGGCAGGCTCAATATAATCATGTAACATTGTTGCAAACGTCGCCGTAGCACAACAAGCCATTTGTAGACCCTGAGGGTTAGAAGTGAGCATGCATGTGACAGCAACGATCCAACCCCCCCTCTCCTTTGGGTGAGGGTGGGACTGCCGAGTTGGAGGGATCGAAAATTGTATCGTTTGACAAAAGTGGCGATAGAACAGTTCTTTGCTCGAGGATCAACGTTTTCCAATTGTGCCTAGAACATTAGTGGGGAAGGTAAACAATAATTGATTTATAGGAGCTGCTTTTCGACAGGGCTTCATCTATGCATTTGATCGCTTAAATGCCCTCTAGATCAGATCCTCTCTCCATGCCGGAAGCAATGTTTCTGTATCTTGAATCAGGATAAACAAGTAAGTTTTCTGTCTGATCGAGATTTCCCAAAGATCTGAAGCTCGTTCCCACCAGAGATTCTTGCCCTTTCCCATCTCCTGATGCCTCCCAGAACATAGCCCCTCCCAGGCCTCGCTGCTTCAAGTAGGACACCTTTTCCTGGATTGCTTCTGGAGTATCGTAGGAGCAGATGCCTCCGCCAGATGGATACTTGCCGTAGTATGCTTGCGCCTTCTCATCGTACATCATCTCGAGACCTTGTTTGAGTAAAGCTTTGTAGTCCCAGACCCCGGCCTCCCAGCTACCCAGCGCCTTGTTGGGAAGGCCTACGCCCGAGTGCGGTTCTCCCATGCCAGATGCACCGATGAAGGATCTTCCATACGCAGGCATGCCGAGGATGAGTTTGTGAGAAGGTACCCCAGCATCAAGGTAGGCTTTGACGGCATCATCAGTATTGAATGGAGTAGACTGGGGAAGATCTGTGTTTGCATAGAGGTTAGCGGTGTGACCAGCTACAGAACTCCAGGATCCGGCATAGTCGTAAGCCATAAGGTTGATGTAATCGACTACACGACCAAGATCCGCGAGGCGTAGCTTGTTGTAATGGCTCGAGCCTGCTGGAGCGGCGATGGTAAGCTGGAAGTGGTATCCCGGTGCGTGCTTGGAAGCGTAAGCATCAAGCTCGGCTCGTACTGCTTCGAGGAGTAGTATCATGTTGGAGGCATCCTCATCAGTAGCTGGGTACTCCCAATCGATGTCGATGCCGTCGAAGCCCCAGTCTTTCAGAAGAGTGACTGCCGACTTGGCAAAGGTAGATCGACTGGCGGCACTAGCTGCGGTAGTGGCGAAGTTTGTAGACCAAGTCCAGCCGCCAATGGATAGCAGGACCTTGAGGTTGCGGTGCGCCTTTTTCAGGAGAAAGAGTTGCTTAACGCATCCAAACGCGTTATCTGTATCGCTTTCGAGCCACGCTAGAGAGCGGAGATTGGACCTCTGTTAGCAAACGGGTTGAGCCAAGTTTGAGCTTTGGCAAGTTATACATGGAAACGGGTCGGAATAGGTAGGAAGGATTGATGGGTTCTGAGTTTGCCACGAGAGATGCATTTGCAAACCGCAAACGCCAGAGATCGTAGGTGACGGTAGAAGTCAAGCTTGTTGTAGGTGCGACAGAACTTACAATCTCCTTCGTAATGCTTTTCCAAATCTGCGTATGTATCGCCTGTGAATCTAAGAAGGGTTAGGATCGAAGCTTCCGATATTGCTATTTCCTTCCGAGAGAACGTACACCGTGCCGTCCTCCTGCACATTCATAAAAGCGTATAGCACATGTGTTATGCTGGAGGCGGGGAGATCCTGTGGTTGGAAACCTCGCTCATATACCCCCCTAACATACGTTTACGATTAGTATCTCGTCTCGCTCAATTGATCCGGCCATGGCTGCGGCAAGCTTGCCAAGACTTCAATCGCATGGTAATTGGGGCTGCCATACCAGTTGACAAAGTAGACCATGTTTGCATATCTTACGTCATTCTGGGAAGGTTCCCTCTGATACAGTTGTAAGGCGTTAAGCTCTGCGGCGCTAAGCATAGACTGGATCGCAATGACCAAGACGGTCATTCTCAAGTAGTGAGCCAGCATGTCGCAAATAGTATTTTTGTTGGATAACTCTTTGATCTTAGGATGAATGGGCGGATGTAGAAACTAGGAATTGATGGGAGTTAGCTTATCTTTAATGAACCCGATGGCAAATGGATGCAGAAACAGATTATACTAAACGGATCCCATAGAGAAGGACCGCTAGAGAATCTTTTTCTTTTTCTTTTTCTTCTTTTTTTCCCCACTCCACACTGAAACATATACTAAAGTAGGGATAAAAAGAGTCACAGCCTTCTTGAGCTGGTAGCCCTTGGCGGCTAAGGCTTCCGGTACTTTTGGTAGTTAGAATCCTAGGATTCCATATATGGCCATTATTGATGCATCTCGTGTATGGGCAAGGCGCTTTCAGTAGAGATTTCGACGGAAGTGGACTTTATTGAGGCATGTCTTTTAGACCCAGGTCGAGCTAGACTGATAAGCAGTGATGCCCTGGTAACACCTAGCTGCGATGGAACCTGACCCCGATATCTTCTTCGAGCCGGGGAGTGGGGGTTACGACCTTCGAGGAGATGAGGAACCTAACTAAAACGAGGACCTAGGACTACCAAGAGGATTCGAAAAGCGCTTTCACGTCTTGCAACCGGTCCTGAGGACAGACATGGGTGGAGGATTTCATTTAATCATTACTGTATTTGAGAAATCTGTTTTAGGGAACGCGAATCCCCCGTCAAGGCCAGGCCAGGCAAAGCAAGTGGGGTTGACTCCGACTCTTCGATGAGCTGACGGGAGTTTGCTGGCGTAGTGCGGTATGGTAGTACTGTTCAACATTCTATCACATATTGTACAGTACTGTACATGTGCACCTTCCTGTTCACAATTACATCCTCTTTGTAAACTTTGGAGCAGCGACTTATAGATACATACAAGTACTGCTTACATGGGTCAAGGTATCCGCATTAGGACGTCAAGAACACCTGAACGTCATTTTCGACTCTGGGATAAGCGTACTTCATTGATAGATACAAGTATCTAGACAAAACCTAGAATGGAGTCGCTTACGATAATGCGTGTCAGCCCTGTAGCTACTTTTCATTAAGCTTGGAGCGAATCTTCGTCAGCATTCACGCAGAAGTATACAGTAACAAAAAGTAAGCCACTAACACTATGTGGAGACACGAAGAGAGTGTGATAGTGTTGTAAAAGAGGAAACTACGAATGTTCATCACTGTACCTTGGATCAAATAAAATTAAGTGGTTGCGCGATTTCTTTTCTTGTCGCATCTTGTGATGCTCTATAGCTGTACAGAATTCGCTGTCTTGCTACGTGCTCATTCCCATTTCGTCTATACCACAGACTACGCCTTACGCCGCCGCCGCTGCTAGTCGCTCGAAGACTTCATCCTCACTTGGGTACCCATCGCCTTTGATCTTTTTATACGTAGGAATCAAAACAGCCTTGTCAACTTCAGCATACCTACCACGCTGCACATAGACGACTTGTCCGTTCATAGAGGTATCAGCCATGAGGTAAGCAGCACAGCGAGCAACTGCAGAGGCAGGCTGCACGTCGACATTTATGCTGCTCAGCAAGCTCTTCAAGGATGGGAGAACATTGCTGTCCGTCCAGCTGGGTGCCAAGGTATTGACACGGATCGGAACTCGAGCGGCTTTAAGCAACGGGACAAGTCCTCGCCCGAAGCCGAGCACTCCATGCTTGGCAGTAGCTAATACATATCAGCCTGATTAAGCGCCCTGAGGATACCGTTCCTCAACTTACCGTAGTCAACGGCGCGGAAACGCTGGAGGCCGGTCGCGGATCCGGTGATAACAATACTTCCTCCTTCAAGTTGCTGCCGCAGATGGTGAATCGCGAGAGTAGACGTGTTGATAACACCCTTGACGTTAACGTCAAGGTTCCGGCTCGATGGTTCCATTAGGTTGCCATTTTGGTCAAGTTGAGTAGACAAGTAATCAGCGCATGGCCCAATACCGGCGTTGGCAAAGACATGATCGATACGGCCATGTGCCTCCTTTGCCTTGTTGAACAGCACAAGTAACTCTTCCCATTTAGTTACATCTGTCTTGATGAACTTATAGGCACCTGTCATTTCCTTTTCAAGAGTCTGGATATCACCGTTGACTACCGAGGCTCCGATCGATAGAAGTAGTTCCACGGTAGCTAGTCCTATGCCAGATGAACCGCCTATTCAAAGAGATTTAATGTTAAAAGAGGCCGACGTAATTAAGGCGTGTAGAGCCAGCCCATTTATGAGCTTGGCCATCTGGGCATTGGAGCGGGATGCGGGGGCCGAGACGGGCAGTATGTTTCATACCTGTGACAACGATAACATTGCCCTTGAGGGTAGTCAAGTCCTCATCTTCAAACGCAAACTCAGCCATATTTCCCGAAACGCTTTTGTCTCTGTCGATATGGATATATCGATAGATAAAAAAACGAATAAGCAATCGAGTAAGATTTTGTCGACTGTGGCGAACATCGAAGGAAATTTAAAAGTATAAGGATCTTATACCGTCTGACGGACAATACGACACTCTCGGGGTGAGCTGGAAGGGTACATATTGTAAAGGCAAATTTTGGACTGACTGGTTGATCTGGTGTCCACAAATCCGTGTGGGAAAGTCCTCTTGTGGCGGTACACTCTTGTTAGTCATTTTTCGCAATATGACTTTCTTTTAAGTCAGTGTGAAACAGTATCACATAAGGCTGCTAGACCCATTCAGGCCATAACGTCTTCATTACGTTCCACGCCGGTATGTGAACGAAGACGAACATGGAGGGCCAAAAGAAGCGGCTCCCTAAGCTCGTTAACTAGTGTTTAGCCATCTATCTATGTCCTTGAGTTTTGTGAACGGTATCCGCTATAGAGACTGCACGGGTCTAATTTCAACAGGACCATGGGTATTGAACTTGCATATACCACGAAGTCCTTTTAGATGCGAAGTCACGGTATCTGTACAGTATTGAGCACTTGCATCTTCCACTCTGAGACAACATGATCTTTGTTGAGTCTAAGGTGGGGCTATCTATATACATGGCTGTACTTCATCAGCCGAGTTTTGTCAGAAATCGGCCCGCTTATAGATGCGTAAGCAATCTCTAGCTGGGCTGATGAAGTTGGAATTCTAGGGCGCGAGTCTGTGGAAGTGGAGGCATAATGACGGTGCGAGTCAAAAGCACTGCAGCTTACATCGATAAGACAAGTACATTTGTACGTCCACTTTTAGTGTCGGCATCAGTGTACACAGTGTAAAGCGCTACCTGACCCCGGCGTATAGGGTTTTGTTTTACAAACAAGAGTTATTGAAAGAGAGGAAGGTGCAAGTGCTCAACACTGTAGTAATGAAGATACTCCGCAATTTTCTATCTAAGTGGAGTATGAAGGATTGTTGTGCGCTTCTAAAGCACATGTAGGGAAAGGCATCGTTGCTGACGATTGGCAAAATCAATAAATCGCGGATCCTAACCCTCACTCACACTTTCCATTCCAGACTCTGGAATCCAGAATCGGACTGCCGCTAATACGCCTACTAAAACTACGTATTATCCCCATTAAACATTCACTGCTTATCTGGGCTGGTAAGTTCTCAAGTGGTCCATTGTTCACTATAGTTTCAGGGTATGTCAAGGATTACACCCATACTATCAGTGGAAGCACATCCTTTGCCCTGTTTTACCACTATGATCACATCTCTTAGCTCGCATACCCTTTCGTTTTGACCTGAGATTTATGATGTGCTGTCGAACAAGTTCGCCTATCTTCTCCCAACATATGTGCATAATCTCGCCCGCTGTGCTCGTCCACACAGATCACACCGATCACATCGATCACATCGATCACACCTTCGGGTCTTGTCGAAGCGCATAAGGCGGGGGCGGAGGCGGAGGAGGCGGCTGCCTTCCATCTGGAATCGTACACTCATCTAGGATATCCGCTGAGACCAGGTCGTATGTTGAGAGCGCCGAAGTTGGTCGTAGATCGGTTTGGCATGCACGATCGACGTATCGCGGCATTGTGAGAACATCAACTGATACGGGGATGACTTGAGAGGAGATGACATCTGCGCTTCCGCTATCCGTGATGCGGCATGATCCATATCTTGTTGTATAAATCATATTTGCCTGTTGTCTTGGTACAGGATTCTTTGCGTCATGTCTTTGAGTAGATATCCGGTGTTTGGGTTTAAAAGGCCGCAAATTGATCTTATTTCGTCGGAATGTATTCTTCGCTCTTCCTTGAGCTGAACGGCACTGGTCAGACCAGCTGCTACTGTCAAAAAGATGTGATAGCCGTGAGACGAGTGGTGATAGACATGCCCAAGACATGTTGCTGAAGGGCCAGAATGAATTCTGCCGGCTTTGGTAAAATGGCTGAGGGAGCCGCATCAGCAAGTTGGCCTTTTATCCAAGGTCGAGCTGGATGCTTCTGTTCTGGCCGGCTGTCTTGCGCCTGGAACGGCCGTTGCCGGCTCGGCCCTAGCCTTATGAATACTTTTCTCATTTTTTACTTTCGGGACGGCTGTCACAAATGGAAAACTTGAACTTAGTCGTACTAATCAAGGGGCTTTATGTAACTTAAACTTACCTTAAGCCTGGTTCCATTCTCGCTCCACTTTTGAGAAGTGATAGGCTTGGGATGGGAATTTCAGCGATCATACGCCACTGTGATACCGGTATGTTCTGACACATCAATTAGCCAACACTGCGTCAGGCAGTTCAGGTTATTGATACCGCTTTCATATACAGTACACAATGTCATGAACCATCGAAGCTGACTTGAATGTGTCGGGGAGGGTGTTACGAATCTGAAATTTGCCAACACATCGATGCAACTAGCTACTATTCCGAATTGCTCCCGGTGCCTCTCTATCGACACAAACATGAAATACTTGTACATTTCTTGAAACGTACCCAGACATATAAACAGCCGTGACATTCAACCTACTACAATCATATATGTATTATCCTAGAGATATCCTCCTAGCCAAGGACTCGAGTAGCTTCATTCATGTAATGGGAAGGAGATGTATGGACTGCAAGACTCTGAATAGAAGAGTTTGCTCCAGTCGGACAAGAGGCAGTGGCAGGACCATGGCTATTGTGGATTGAAGGCCTGGTGAAGACGAAATGTGTATCTTCGACTGTAGAGTTTGTATTGACAATCTTTTGTTGACACGCTGTGGGCTACAACTCCCGACAGGCATTTTTGTCAAACTCTGAGGAATGTTCACACTACGCCAAGATAGTAGAGAGGAGCTTCACCCTATCTAGGAACTGGATACAGAAAAGTAAAAGACTGAGACGCCACCTCTAGATCAAAGACACCCGCGATTCCAGTTTGTCTGCATGAACTTTGCTTAGTTGCGTTCTACCAGTGCCGTGTATGACAGAACGGCCGCCATGAAGTCTCTACCTTTTAGGTCGGCGATGCAGTACGCACCCAAAGATCAGACTAGGGTTCATCTAACCATCCTCGGCGTCGATGATTCTTCGCAGGTTCTAAGGACGGGCACTAAAATCCCACTAACACTTAGAAGAACTGCAATATTATTCCAGCTTTACGGGGTCAATTTCTCCACCAGCGCATCCAGCGGTCTCATAGTCATTGGACTGCCCCAGCTGGCATCAAACCTCAATATACCGCAGTCGCTCGCTTTCTGGCCGCCGTCAGCTCACGGTCTAGCCGCAGCTCCCGCGCTGCTACTTTCAGGCGCCGCCGCTGATGCCTTGGGGCCGCGATTCATAAATCTATCGGGGTGCATACTCGACGGCGTGCTCATGTTGTCCTGTGGATTTATCAAGCGCGTCCAACAGTTAATAGCAAACATGATTTCAGCTTCAAAGCATGATAGAGTTACGGGGGAATATCAGTATAGGTAGATGTTATGTCTCAGCTAAGTAGGCATCCTTTCCGGCTCGACCTTGTTCACTTGTCTTCATGTCGCCAATGGCGGCTCATTACCCCCAGCCTCGTTAGGCGTGCCTCATATCCCTGAAAGAACCAAGTAAAGGCGCGTAGCGTCTAGGTCTTGGTCGCTCATAAGGACGCCATGGATCTGTCGCTCTGTCTCTCATGACACTACGCCCTGGGTTTTGGAGTGAGAAACCTGGTTACTTTGAGGAAGAATATTTGGTAAGAAATACATGTACCTAAATATCTTTCAGTATAAATAACAGCAAGTTGCCATCATTTTACATCCATTCTCTCTTCTTTCTCACCTTGGCCACCGTCCCAACATCTCTTTCCAGACGAACAGATGCCGATCAAAGTCATGCAGAAACTCCTGCACCACCTCATCATGGGAGGAACAATCACTCAAATCTCCGCCGCTACCACCCTACCATTTGAACAATGTATTGTTCGGCATACTAGCAAGTCCAGAGAGAGGAAGAATTCGCATCAGCCGGGGAGAATGGTCCAACAGCAGCAGGATAGCGATAGCCAACATCCATTGTCTTTCAGAGACTGTGCTGGAACAGAATGTGCTTCTCAAATCGACGCACAACGTGCAATGCCTGAAGTCACGAGGTTGTCCGAACGGCCTCGCACCTTTACGGCCCGTGCCAGAGAGTCTATGAGCAACGGATCATGGGTAGCTAGTTTGCGGACGCCATCGACAAAACGGCGCAGAAGATCAGCCATGAGATCGAAGAAAAACTCAAATGTATGCAATTCCGAAGATATTGAGATGTAGTGCTGACAGTTGTAAAGAGAAACGCCGTATCTTACTCAAGCCCAAGGGCTGTTTCACTTCCCCCCCGACGTGGAAACAAGTCTCCCGACAACGACGACGATTTTGATTTTCCAAGCATTGAGGAAATCTATAACGGGCTTCAACTACACCGAAATGAGCAGCGGCTAGCTAGGAGCGGCTAGGGAGATAAAGGAAACAGAAGTTGCTTCTCAGGGTTTAACAGCATTTCCTTAAGATCTGCCTCTCATAACTTGGTCATATGAGCAGCGTAATAACGCACTGTTTCGCAATCCCGCAGTCGATTCTGCATACTTTCATGTACTTTATGAAGAATAATCACCGCCATCTATTATTTCTTTGTTGCCTTGTAATCCTTGGAACAAACATTCAAGAGCGAACAGCTACGTGGTAGGAGACATATGTAGGATGATATATGAATTAAAAACTGAATCGTGTCGAGCTTCGAAAGGGAATCATGGAACTTGATTAAAAACTTCGTCGTTGAAAGCTGTGTACCAGGCCGAAATTAAATGTTGACCTTGTTCGAGATGATAGTGTTTTAGCAAGACCTGAGTCATGTGTTGATAAGTCTCGTCTGCTGTGCCTTTGGTGTTCAAGAAGCTGATCAATCGACAGTGCGTCGGTACGAATGTCCTGAGCCTTTTCAACACAAGCAGACGACTCGTATTCTACCGTACCACCATGCTGATAGCCTACACCTTCCATATAAGCCAAGACTGAAGGCGACGTTCCTCAGCCATGTAGGAGTCCATTCACCCGTCCAGCCTCAGTTGTATGGATCTTAGATGGACAGATGGGCAGATGGGCATAATCATCTCCTCCAATACTATCCACGTCATTTTCGCAAGCCAGCCTCTGTTACAATATTGAGGGCTTCAGGAGAGGTCCTTTTTTGTATCGAATGGCAAATGTGTAACCCATCGTAGGGTTGTCGCAGAAGCCAAAAACTGATCAGATCAGGAGTCACTACATTCGATTTGAATGCAGCTGGACGTACCAATATGGACGAAAGTGAGTATAGTATCTGTATCATATATTTGCTTGATCTTCTATCTTATTGAAATGACGTGGATCCTGGAGGCAGTCGTGTGGCATATTCTTGCCTCTTGATAGGAATGGTCCCAGTCTCTTCAACCTCCTCGTTTTGTCATCTCATCGCTTGTAAGAAATAAGAATGCAACGCGGGATGCATTTGAAATCATTCTCCCAGCCAGGAAAGAGCATACACAAGTTTCTTCAGGTCCGTGATCTTCTGTCATCCATCAACAATCAAGCCACCCTGCGCCAGGCCCTTGTCGAATCCACTGCTACTAACATCTTTTGCCAGCCACTTTCAGTGATCCACAAGGCCCAAGAGATGCAGCTCCTGACCGCTAGGGACGACCTCGCTCAACTGACAGGTGGGAGACCTCTCGACGACATTGCCAAGATGCCATCAGACGATCGCCGCGCCGTACTCTGTAAGTACTTGGTCAAGGAGGGTCCAGTCACGGTGCAAGAACCTATTGCTTGGTCAGATGAGGAGAGTATTGGGAGATTTCTTCTTCTAAAGAAATTCCTCAATGACGATGCGTCTCGACAGCATCTCCTTCTAGAAGCTCGAAGAGTGTTTTATGAGGAGAACGCATTCGTAATCTGCTTGAGCGGATTCTCTCGCTTCTTGGACGATATGCTTGGCGATTGGGAAGATGCTGTTGCGGTCGAAATGCTAGTGCGTGATCTCACGATCAAGGCGGAAAGGCAGGACTGTCAATGCGGGCAGTTGATGGAATATATCCAGCGCCTCTCCTATTTTGCCAAGATGCCACAACTTCAAAAGATTACGATTGAATGGTGTACTCCGACGAAAGCTATGGACGAGGGTTTACCTTATGACTGGAGTACGCTATCTAGTAGTAGCAGTAGTAAAGGAAACAGCTTACGCAGTTTCACGGACGATGATGGTACTTCTGATAACGGAGGCTCCAGTGAGGTCTTGAGATGGGAGACTTCAGACGATGACATCTGGAGCCTGGATGGAGATGTGCACGGGTGAGCTGCCATAGAAGGCATTTGTATTAGTAGGTGGATGCATATGGTCATTGAGTTCATGAGAGAACTTCATAGTGCAAATATCCAGAAACAAACCAAATTCGCAGGTTTTTCTTGTGACGAGTTTCTTTCTACGATGTGTCTTGGTGTATATAACTGTCTACTATTAATAGGTTGGTTACACTCCTTTTGACGACGTCTTCTCGTGGAGAAAGAACAGAAACATGAATGGATCACCGCAAGGTCTGCAACCCATCCATCTCCGAGTATCCGGGTAGCATATGTGCTGACAGGGCCAGAAGGGTTACCTTCCCATAGCTCTTTTGCTTTCCTGGAGCAATCAACTGGTACTCACAGGGACTATTTGATACCAGGCTGGGAATTACTAAGATTGTAATGAAGCGAGCCGAGCCCGAATAGTCGTCCGCACAGTTCCTCAGGAAGGGCGCTATAAGAAGAAAGTATTCCAACCGGAGGCTTCCAGATATACGCCTCGCTAGCATGACAAAAAGCCTGTCCGTGGGTCGTTCTAACGGTTTGTTTCCTCGAACCGTTGGTTTTGTCATTTAACGCCATACTCCACTGTTGCATATCCATTCATACTGATATGTGGCAAGTCGTCTGTTTCGTTGACATTATTAATAAAGGCCTCTTGCGGTCATACCTCTTACTCTTTCTTCCAGGTTGAGAACTTCTAAGCGTTTACGTTACGAGTATGCCAGCTGGCTGGTTGCCATATCGATCTACCCTATAGATGCCATTGACCACATCTAAAACTGTCGTTCGGAGCATACCTCACACGCTTTTCTGAATTGTTGATTTCCCAACGGCGGAACTCTGTCTGAAGAAGGATCGTGTTACGGTTATTTTGAATGGGGCTTTGTTTCGTCCCTCCTTCGACCCGGACCTCATGGTTCAAAACCTCATGATCTACCTGATCGCGGCCTGGTGAAACACGTCTGGATCTCATCGCTCTAAATAATGGCCAAATGGTTGGCAAACACCCGGCCACAATTCCCAGAGTTGCTTCTATAACCGTCCATTTTGCAACATCTCTATATACGACTTAGTGAGCAAGCATGAGGTAACAGCAAGTGGATGTAGGTCTTACACTGTTTCATAGAGAAAGTCTTCGGTAAGATCCAACATCTTGATGTAGGGAATTCGCACAATCATTGCCGCGCCCGCTCTGTTATATCGACGTATAGTCAGCCACGCAATGAACTTTAAATAGACACCAATCCGGCTCCTCCTGCCCTGGGAAGTAGGCCAATGAGTATTCTCATCGTTGCCAATGGATGTGGCAAGCCCTTGGAGGAGAGCTGCCTAGACATACGAGCTCATACGGACGTAACACTAACAATAGTTTCAAGGTAAAGGAAAACATAAAAAAGTAAAACAACACTCACAGTACGCCTAAGCTCGTCAAAGCTTGGATCGCAGCTTTGGTTTTCCACGGCAACCGCGCGTTCCATAGGCTCATAATGGGTACTACTAGAGCCAAGGTCCAATCGCTGAGGGCCAAAACGATGCTAAGAACTATACCAGTGATGGGTACGATGTTTTTTGAACACTTGCCAGGGCTGATGGGAACATTGAATTGCTCCCAATAGTAGCCGACGGGAGAGCACTGGAAGATGCTGGTCAAGAAAAACACAATCGATGTAGCCCAGACGCAGACAAGACAGAGGGCCAAAGTTACTCTAAGGAAGGGTCTATTGACGATCGCTCGTTTTGATGGTTGGCCGATGTAAAGCTGATGGAGATACAAAACTACCGATGTCTTGATGAAGCATGAAAGTGCGGCATATATTAGTTCCCCGAAATACCAAGTTTGGAAACCTTTGACAATTCCTGCTCTGTTAACGTCGCCCGCATGTTGTCCAATTCCGCCGTCCACTATGCCGCGTACTATAATGATAACCTGGGCAGTATAGAGGAACTGGGAAAGTGGTCCACAGTCAGTGTCATTTTGTCATTGCCCAGGGGCAGAAAGCCTCGTGAAGAGGGCGAATAGTGCAACTATGTGCATTGCACCTGCCATATTCAGAACGTGAACTTACCACTGACAGATACATCAACTTGTCGTGTATTACATGCTCTTTCATAATGACAGATTGCGCCCAGAATCGTAAACATGCCGAGAGGTAGACAAGTACGGTACAGCAGATCTGGATGATGAAGAGCTCGAGGGCTTTCTCACTGGTATTCCAAGCCATCCTATTGTTTGCAACAGATAGCGGCTGCAAACGCCTCAAATGATATCAAGAGCTACTTGGCAATCACGCCGCACTTTTGGGGGGGTGTGGTGGGGTCAAAAATTCTCTTGTGCTACGTTTGCGGTCTGTTGACGTAGGGGTGGAATACTACCAGATTGCAGTTTGATGATACGGCTCTTACTAGGCAGGTTTGTTCTCTTACCGATCTGCGCATCGCCGTGCTCTTATAGGTCTTTGGATAGTCACGTCAAATATTCGACAATGAGCCCTTCAAAGTAAAGTTTTTTCTTCGAAGAATATTGGCTAAAATGGGCCGAATTTTTGCATCCAATATTTCCAAGGTTTTCATATGTTACTATTTGAGCTTTTAGCCCATTTCTACTAGCCACTATGGGATCAAACTTTGCCGCATCACTTCTGACCCAGTCCACGCGGCATTGCAGCTATCAACGTCGTCAGCCTGAATCAATTTGCCAATTCTGTCGCTAGCTAGAAAAGAACAAGAGTAAAGATAGAGAAGAGGGCGAGGGCCAACCCACGTTGTGAGAATATGTGAAGAGGCTACCAGGGATGCGACTGGCAATGTGGGGGCGAAGTGGGAAAGTATTAGGAAGCTACTCTCTGACAGATCTGGAATAATGAATGGGGTAGCTTACCAATGTGATACTCCGCAGTGCCAATAATGATTCTCATTGGACAAATCCAGTACCTAGGCATTCACCAGGTTCCGGGTAGGCTGGGAGGAGGTCAGATCCCCAATCTTATACAGTGGGGTGCGGGTTCACAGTCAGGAGTTTACTATGGAAAGTGCTTCAAAATGGACTAAGCGTGGCGCACGACCCATGCCCAGCCTGCGTCAAGATGAACCCCGCCATCTCTCAGGCGTAACAGCCTCTGTCTATCTCGGCGGTCTGGAATCGGGCGCCGGCATCAAGATCAATGTATATTTACTTCAATAACCTGGAAGATGTATTGCTTACTAACTGTCGCTTGGTCCGGTCTTCTATAGAGTTCGCATCTGTTCATATTCTTCGATACTGATCTGGATGCTGTTAGTGAGCGAACAGAACAGGGACTACACTAGAGTTATCAGTAAGTGGGGGAGCCTGCCGCATCTAGTCTGTTCTGGGTCACTTTCAACAAACTTACGATGATGGATTCCTGACGGTGGACTATATTGTCCCACTTCCCCAGATTTGCGCCCCAAACCTCGAGGCAGCAGCGGTACTTTTAAGTACTTCATTCGCTCGGCCGGAAATTGCTTACGCGCCCATAAGACGGCCAAATTCTGACAAAACGTCTGCTTATGAGGTAGAGCGTTGTACCGCGAAGACCCCACCCGAGACTTTATAAAGAGGAATGTTGTTTTGGAGCGGAAGGTGGAAGTGCTTAATACTGTACTGTAGAGGAGTATTATCGTAGGCATACAGCAGTACTATAGAACTCAGGCACAGTGAGGTTCAATTGGGGTGACCTTCATCGATAGACGCGCAGAAGAAAAAACGGCCCATCTTGGCCACAGGATTCTGCTTTCTACGTATATTTGCAGAAAAAGCACGCTGAATAAACAATCAATGATGGAAACTTATCGCGCTGCCAATAGTGGGCTTTCCTGTAAGCCGTCCAACGTCTTGCATTGGCGGTTGATCCTAACATACGATGGTTTCTAAAGTCCTTTTACGATGCCTCCCAGGTCTAGCGAGCATAGATTTGGAAGTGCTTTGACGATTTTATAGAATTGATTGTCCTGATATTGAAGTCTCACAGGAACTAGATAACCTTACAAGTCAATTCGTCTTTTTGCAAGTTATCCTCGGCTGTTTCATGACAACCAGGATGTTTGATTCATTTCACTGCTTCAGAAACCTTCCGTTAGAGCTACAAACAGAGATTTGGAACTCCGCAGTCCGTCCTGCAAAGGCAGGTGTGCAAATCTTCAGCTTGACCAGCCAACATAGAAGTCAATCACATGAAGGCGGCGCTTCAGAAACCCCTTGGGCCGATACCTACTACCTCACCGGTCCTAAGTGGGCCTTTGGCCCCAAGTCCAGTCAATTCAGTGCCATTGACGAAACCACAGCTTCATGGACTAAAAACAATCCTTCGACGTATCTGATCGATTCGGGTCTCTGGAATGCCTGCAGACAGTCACGCCGTGCCATGAGAGATATACTCGGCCCGGCCGAGCCCATAGCTGTCCGCATGATTGTCAGATGGGGCCATTCGAATGGTGAGATCAGAGACCCAAACAACTCAACCAACTCAACGGACGACCTATATTGAGTGAATTGGCTTAGTAATCGCCAACCTCTCGTTGAGTTGATCAATTGAACGCCTTCGTTGAATGGATTGACGTTGAGTTGGTGGGAGGGAGCGATCATGTGACTTTCATACTTTATGAATATTCTCACTTTATGAATATTGTGTAAATAGCTTAAGTCAGAGTTCTCATTAGGAATCTCTTTCTCTCCTCGTAAACAGTCATTTTACCCAAGTCGCACTCGACCTCGTTCGTGCTCTTGTCCCGTCCCAGTTGGCCTAATTCACGAGATATTCGCAACATGCCCCACCAACTATTCCCACCCTTTCTCCTCTTCTGCCAGCTCTCTCGCTCGGCCGAGAAATGACGCCATTGACTCTCTTGCGCCCGCCTCGCTTCTGGCGCTGCTCTCGACCTTGATTTGCGTGGGAACGAACAGAGGATCCAGGTCGTCGATTATCTTGGCTTGTATCCACGAACGCAGCACTAGACACATCCCGATTATGTCGACTTCAAGGCGGCTGCGCAGGGGAGTCACCAATCGACCTGCGGCAGAAAAGAGCCTCTCGCACTCGGCTGACATCGGCTGGATCGTGAGGAAATCAAGAGCCATTCGAGAGAGGCGGGGATATTGAGCTCGGTTATCCTGCCAATATGCGATGGGGTCCCGAATATCGGTGTCTGTTGGAACCCAGCTTTGTTGCCACGCCTCGTACTCGTCCCTCGGGAACTCAGGAGTCGCAGAAGACCTCATCCTCGCTGGCGTGGTCGTAGGCGTCGATAACCGGCTTGATGGCTCGTATCGTGACTGTTCGCAGTATTCCTCGAAGGCATTTTGGTACTTCCTTCGCCGTTTAGCAACGGGCTCATTTCCTGGGCTCAATACCACCTCGAGGTTGCGATATTCGGTCTCCCATACCTCCTGAACCATCTCTTTCGCAGTTGCGATCCAATCCGGATGTTTTCCCCAGTGTTCTTCGAACCAACCCCATCGATACGCAGGGTGGAGAGCCAACGCCACGTAATATATTGGTGTCTCGTCGAGAATTGTGTAGTACTTGTTGAGCTTCTGCCACCCTAGGTTGATGTTGATCCTGAAGTGTTCGGGATCAGGATAATCCGCCGCGAATGCTTTGTACTCCTCCAGTTTTGCCATTAGGAATTCGAAGCCTTGGATGACATCCCAGATATTTCCGTACGAGCCGACCCACCCTCTCTTCCGTTTGCGTTGAATACCGTCTCCCTCAAGGGTTTTGACGGTGACCTCGTAGAATCCAAGAATCGTGGCGAGGTGTTCGAGGACGTCCCAATCCTTGTTTGAAAGCTGATTTTCGGATAGGCAAATTCGCGGTTGAACAGCCGACCTCCTCATCAGGCCCGTCCTTTTCGACCTATTGTCCTGCTCCCAAGCCTGTTTGTGTTTAAGAATCATCACATCGAGGTAAGGACGGAGTTTGATCGCGCGGCGGATCATGTAGAGCTGGGACAGCCATCTGGTATCGTTATCGACGACGATGTTCAGAGGCTTCCTCGCTCGAACTCTCGGATCGATAGATTGGTCCATATCAGCCTGCTGAACACCTCGAAGAAGGTAACTCAGCACATCAGATCTGTCGATGTCAACAACGAGGTTGTGGAGCTTCCCGACTGGCCCTCTCCTCCTCCAAAGATCGTGTTCAGTTTCAGATAACGCTGCTGCGCCGGAAAGCTGATTCTCAAATGCCTCTGGATTGGAGCCAAAAAGCAATGCTTTGGCAGAGAGGTTGAGTATGTGGCCAAAGCATCGACCTCTGCGCTTGCGTCCATCGAAGCCCAACTCTCCTCCGATCACAGCCATTGCTGAATCGTTGTTTTCGGCGTTATCAAGCGTGAAATACCCGATCTTATTCTTTATACCATATGAATCGATAATCTCGAGGACTTCTGCTGCAATATTTGTGCCAGAATGGCGGGTAGAGACCTCGGGTACTCCAAGGACGATTTTGCGGGGCTTGTTTTTCTCGTCTTGGAAGAAGCACATAATTCCATATAACGCGTGCCGATTTCCGGACCTCCAGCCATCAAAAGAGACGTGAATTAGGCCGGGAGAGCTCTGGAGGACCTCCATAACCTTCGTCTTGTGCTGTTCGTATGATGCCACGATTTTCCTGCGAATAGAGGTTGCGGAAAGATTGGCGTCACAGAGCTTCACGCAAGGGTTCAGATATGCGAAAATCTTCCTGAGCTTGTCGTGTTCTGCCGTTTCGAACGAGAGGTTGGCCTCCACGATCCATTCCATTAGAAGTCGTTGGAAATGCTTCTTGTCGAAGTTCTTGATGAAGCCATTCGCAATTGCTTGTTCTCTAGGCTTATTGGTATCAAGCTTCATCAGCTCGGCGATGGATGACTGTCCCTTGGCCTTCCGGCCCTCTGCTCTTAGCTGCGAGGCTGATTTCGTCTTCCCTTCAGGCGCACAAATCCTGTGATCGTCATAGAGGTGGTTTAGGGTATTTTGGATGCCCGTTGATGTGAAGGTCTTTGGCTTAAGAGTGTTCTTGCGGATGCAAATTTTGCAAACCCACTTCCTGTCGTTGCCTTTCTGGATATCGTACCCATACTCCCAGGCCCAGGAATTAGTATCTCTAACCCTTTGAGACCACGTGAACCCGGGGAAATGGCGCCAAAGAGATTCTTCATATTGTCGCTCTTTGGTAGTGGAATCTGGCGAGGTGGACTTAGAACGTCGCGCTGGCGAGAATGGCGTGAAAGCTGTAGAAGGCGCTGGAGACGACCTAAAACTTCCATCATCGTCAACAGCAGTAATGGCGTCAGAATCTGACAAAATACTCATCCTGAACTAGTTACACAATGCAATCGGTGTAGCTGTTGAAATCGATGTGGAAGTTGGAAGCAGAATTGAGGGCAGAACAGAGGCTAAAAGGAGGTGGCGGCCAGGGAAATTAGGTGATCTGCCATACGTACAAGCCACACATAGCCTTAGTTACGGGTCGCTGTTAGGATTTATACCAATCCGCAGTTACAGTCACTAACGGTGGCTAGTAGACCCACTTTATATCAACGAAATCAACGAGATCCATCAATTTCAAGGTAATATTGAGTTGGGCAGCTTACTAATAAAGTCCTCCATTGAGTTGGTTGAGTTGGCCGTTGATCAACGAGTTGATCAACGAGTTGATTACGTTGAGTTGTTTGGGTCTCTGGGTGTTACAACCTCCGACAGTTACGTTACCGGTACTCCGCATTTGTTCACCAATCAGGCTATGTCTTAAGAAAGGTATCGGCGCGTACCGTAAGCCAAGAAGAGTTCAGGCTCAAGTCTTATCAATTTTTACGATACAACTCATAGCTCACGGGTAAGTTTGGCTAACCATCGCAAACTCCAGTACGCAAATCCGACTTCGGGTTCAAAGACACCAGCAAATCTTTCGGTCAAACCAAACTACGATCTCTTCTTTAGGGTTCTAAATAGCATTGCAGGCCAAGTTTCATTCAATTTCGATTAACATTGCAGTCATGGCATGTCGTGTAATATTGCGAAGATTGGACTCTTGACAAGCGAACAGACCAGCTCAACCTAGGTATTATTCACAGACGATTTGGGTCAAATCGTGCACCAAAATGGGGTTGCGGGGTAATAAAGGTGGCTTAAATAGTTAATATTAACCCCATCTTAACCTTAGGTTTAAGATGTAACCTTAAATGAAGCTTCCTGCAGGTTAAGATTGAAGATATATACTGTCTGTATTATTCTACAATCTAAATACTGTCACGGGTCGGGCTCGGGGATATAGATAGACGGGGAACGCGTCGGGCAGGATACTCTCTATTGCTACGGATAGGCACTGCAGGCAGGTCAGGCTCTATTGACAAGACGTAGCTCAAGGAGCTACGTTCAGGATCTGTCTGAAAGTCGGTCTAGAATCTAGCTGATAACGTATCACCACGTGATACCTGTCCACTAGCTGGGTATAGGGTAGCTGGTCTGGTCTTGAGCTGTGACACCTCGAGGACCTTTGGTATGAACAGAAGAGCGAGTGGGAGGGGTTGGTAATGAGGGGAAAGAAGTCAAGCAGCGAGATGCCGCTCTGCCTCAGGGACGAGAACAAACTCGAGGAGAAGGACTGGGCTATTATTTCCTTATTTAACGAGGTCCTTCAACACTTCGAGCACGTCTTGATTACTCTCGAAGGCGACGGTCAGCAGCGCAAGCGGAAGGAAGGATACATTGGGGCATATGGGTGTCCGTGGGATACCCTGCTTGGCTATGAATATCTCCTTGGCAAAATGGAGGTATATAAGGCTGCTGCCCATCGATATCCCGATCCCGAGCACTTCAAGGTTAATATTAACCTCTGTTGGAAAAAGCTTGACAAGTACTACTCGCGGCTTGACGAGACGCCGGTTTATTATGCCGCCATTGCACTTCACCCAGCGTATCGTTGGGGATATTTCGAGGACGTGTGGGCGGACCGCCCAGACTGGATCCAAACTGCAAAGTCCCTTGTAGAAAAACTATACCGGTCTCACTACGAGCCGCGAATTATCTCTCGAGATCGAGAACGCGGCAAGCCCGTCACGAAGAAGCGGCGCATATATCGGAATCCCTTTGACGAGTATCGTGAAGAATCTCGTCAGGCCCCGACTCTATTACAACCACCTTCATCGATGACTACCTTGTTGCAAGCCGAGGACGCGGTTAGCAGTTCTACACATGCTGTTGGCGACGAATACAGCGATTGGTTCCGTGACGTCCACAAGCCCGACCAGAATATCCTAGATCCTATTAACCAGAGACCCAAACAACTCAACGTAATCAACTCGTTGATCAACTCGTTGATCAACGGCCAACTCAACCAACTCAATGGAGGACTTTATTAGTAAGCTGCCCAACTCAATATTACCTTGAAATTGATGGATCTCGTTGATTTCGTTGATATAAAGTGGGTCTACTAGCCACCGTTAGTGACTGTAACTGCGGATTGGTATAAATCCTAACAGCGACCCGTAACTAAGGCTATGTGTGGCTTGTACGTATGGCAGATCACCTAATTTCCCTGGCCGCCACCTCCTTTTAGCCTCTGTTCTGCCCTCAATTCTGCTTCCAACTTCCACATCGATTTCAACAGCTACACCGATTGCATTGTGTAACTAGTTCAGGATGAGTATTTTGTCAGATTCTGACGCCATCACTGCTGTTGACGATGATGGAAGTTTTAGGTCGTCTCCAGCGCCTTCTACAGCTTTCACGCCATTCTCGCCAGCGCGACGTTCTAAGTCCACCTCGCCAGATTCCACTACCAAAGAGCGACAATATGAAGAATCTCTTTGGCGCCATTTCCCCGGGTTCACGTGGTCTCAAAGGGTTAGAGATACTAATTCCTGGGCCTGGGAGTATGGGTACGATATCCAGAAAGGCAACGACAGGAAGTGGGTTTGCAAAATTTGCATCCGCAAGAACACTCTTAAGCCAAAGACCTTCACATCAACGGGCATCCAAAATACCCTAAACCACCTCTATGACGATCACAGGATTTGTGCGCCTGAAGGGAAGACGAAATCAGCCTCGCAGCTAAGAGCAGAGGGCCGGAAGGCCAAGGGACAGTCATCCATCGCCGAGCTGATGAAGCTTGATACCAATAAGCCTAGAGAACAAGCAATTGCGAATGGCTTCATCAAGAACTTCGACAAGAAGCATTTCCAACGACTTCTAATGGAATGGATCGTGGAGGCCAACCTCTCGTTCGAAACGGCAGAACACGACAAGCTCAGGAAGATTTTCGCATATCTGAACCCTTGCGTGAAGCTCTGTGACGCCAATCTTTCCGCAACCTCTATTCGCAGGAAAATCGTGGCATCATACGAACAGCACAAGACGAAGGTTATGGAGGTCCTCCAGAGCTCTCCCGGCCTAATTCACGTCTCTTTTGATGGCTGGAGGTCCGGAAATCGGCACGCGTTATATGGAATTATGTGCTTCTTCCAAGACGAGAAAAACAAGCCCCGCAAAATCGTCCTTGGAGTACCCGAGGTCTCTACCCGCCATTCTGGCACAAATATTGCAGCAGAAGTCCTCGAGATTATCGATTCATATGGTATAAAGAATAAGATCGGGTATTTCACGCTTGATAACGCCGAAAACAACGATTCAGCAATGGCTGTGATCGGAGGAGAGTTGGGCTTCGATGGACGCAAGCGCAGAGGTCGATGCTTTGGCCACATACTCAACCTCTCTGCCAAAGCATTGCTTTTTGGCTCCAATCCAGAGGCATTTGAGAATCAGCTTTCCGGCGCAGCAGCGTTATCTGAAACTGAACACGATCTTTGGAGGAGGAGAGGGCCAGTCGGGAAGCTCCACAACCTCGTTGTTGACATCGACAGATCTGATGTGCTGAGTTACCTTCTTCGAGGTGTTCAGCAGGCTGATATGGACCAATCTATCGATCCGAGAGTTCGAGCGAGGAAGCCTCTGAACATCGTCGTCGATAACGATACCAGATGGCTGTCCCAGCTCTACATGATCCGCCGCGCGATCAAACTCCGTCCTTACCTCGATGTGATGATTCTTAAACACAAACAGGCTTGGGAGCAGGACAATAGGTCGAAAAGGACGGGCCTGATGAGGAGGTCGGCTGTTCAACCGCGAATTTGCCTATCCGAAAATCAGCTTTCAAACAAGGATTGGGACGTCCTCGAACACCTCGCCACGATTCTTGGATTCTACGAGGTCACCGTCAAAACCCTTGAGGGAGACGGTATTCAACGCAAACGGAAGAGAGGGTGGGTCGGCTCGTACGGAAATATCTGGGATGTCATCCAAGGCTTCGAATTCCTAATGGCAAAACTGGAGGAGTACAAAGCATTCGCGGCGGATTATCCTGATCCTGAACACTTCAGGATCAACATCAACCTAGGGTGGCAGAAGCTCAACAAGTACTACACAATTCTCGACGAGACACCAATATATTACGTGGCGTTGGCTCTCCACCCTGCGTATCGATGGGGTTGGTTCGAAGAACACTGGGGAAAACATCCGGATTGGATCGCAACTGCGAAAGAGATGGTTCAGGAGGTATGGGAGACCGAATATCGCAACCTCGAGGTGGTATTGAGCCCAGGAAATGAGCCCGTTGCTAAACGGCGAAGGAAGTACCAAAATGCCTTCGAGGAATACTGCGAACAGTCACGATACGAGCCATCAAGCCGGTTATCGACGCCTACGACCACGCCAGCGAGGATGAGGTCTTCTGCGACTCCTGAGTTCCCGAGGGACGAGTACGAGGCGTGGCAACAAAGCTGGGTTCCAACAGACACCGATATTCGGGACCCCATCGCATATTGGCAGGATAACCAAGCTCAATATCCCCGCCTCTCTCAAATGGCTCTTGATTTCCTCACGATCCAGCCGATGTCAGCCGAGTGCGAGAGGCTCTTTTCTGCCGCAGGTCGATTGGTGACTCCCCTGCGCAGCCGCCTTAAAGTCGACATAATCGGGATATGTCTAGTGCTGCGTTCGTGGATACAAGCCAAGATAATCGACGACCTGGATCCTCTGTTCGTTCCCACGCAAATCAAGGTCGAGAGCAGCGCCAGAAGCGAGGCGGGCGCAAGAGAGTCAATGGCGTCATTTCTCGGCCGAGCGAGAGAGCTGGCAGAAGAGGAGAAAGGGTGGGAATAGTTGGTGGGGCATGTTGCGAATATCTCGTGAATTAGGCCAACTGGGACGGGACAAGAGCACGAACGAGGTCGAGTGCGACTTGGGTAAAATGACTGTTTACGAGGAGAGAAAGAGATTCCTAATGAGAACTCTGACTTAAGCTATTTACACAATATTCATAAAGTGAGAATATTCATAAAGTATGAAAGTCACATGATCGCTCCCTCCCACCAACTCAACGTCAATCCATTCAACGAAGGCGTTCAATTGATCAACTCAACGAGAGGTTGGCGATTACTAAGCCAATTCACTCAATATAGGTCGTCCGTTGAGTTGGTTGAGTTGTTTGGGTCTCTGGCCGACGTGTTCTCAGTGCCACGTAAAGCATATTGATTGTGTTTACCGGCAAGTACCTGAAGGTAGTTATAGAGAGAGGTTGGAAGCGATTCAGGTGTTGCATCCTGCTGCTATTGTCTATCGTGCTATACAGACTCGGCCAGAGGCCGAAGCCCACGAGATTGTCCGCCGCATTCGAGCCGGGACCGATGCCGAGACTATGGCGCATCAACTCAGCACAGCAGATCTCCTTCTTCAAGTTCAGCTGGAACCCGAAACCAGATATCGCTATCAGTTTCTTTACTCAGCCCTGATGCCCTCATACTTACAAACTCCGACGAACCCTTTCTTACACTCCTTGATTTACGAGTGGAATGAGAAAGATGAGGCCGGCAAAATCAGTGTCCCGCCGCTGTCGGAATCTGAAAGGAAGAATAAAGCCCAGTACTTGAGGCCAATTCACGCAGCCTCTATTGTCGACCCTAGAATGGATGAGATTGTTCCTTCCAAGTGGACTTCCGTTAACGCTGATGACGACTTGATGAGAACACTCATACGTGCCTACTTTATTTACGAATACGACTGGTTTACCTTTTTTTCATAAGGACTACTTCCTGGACGATATGCTGGCTGGGTCTAGCACCTTTTGTTCTCCACTTCTTGTCAACGCTATCCTAGCGGTCGGATGTGTAAGTCGTCATGAATCTCGTGAGAGTTTACAAATCCCCTGGCTTCTCCTAAAATATATACTTACCGGTCTCGTCGCCAGCACTGCCAGAATTACCTCTCACAACCAGCAGAGTTCTGGAACCCAAATAGCCTTGGTTGTAAATTTCTTGCCGAGGCCAAAAGGCTATGGGCAGTCGAAGAATCCCGTGAGAGAAGCCTAACAACTCTACAAGCTGCTCTCATCATGAATACTATCGTAAACATGTTCGGTATAGATAAACTGGCGTCAGCATATCTAGTCCAGGCAATCGATATTGCTCATGAGTTGGGGCTGTTCGAGCCGACAACATATATAATGCACAAGAAGTTACGCCACTCCTATGACCTTACGGCTTGGTCACTCTTTCATTGGCAGTGGTATGAATCATGAACCCTAGCATCGCCAATGCAGTGCTTGCAGTTCGCTAACTGAATGCAGTACGCTGAGTTTTCAGTTCCAGACAGCGCCTCTGTTGCGAACTCCACCCCAAAGTCCGTTGCCCGATCCCGACCTCAATCCCGACTGGTATAGCGAAATTTGGCTCAAATACCCGTCGACTTCGGTATTAGTTCCAATGCAGTACCGTTATACTTTCAAGGCCAGGGTCGAGTTTAGCCTCGTTCTCAACGCGGCCATGCTCCAGGATTACACGAGTGAAAGTGACATTCAAGTAGTTCGAAGCGGGGCAGGACGAATCATTGAGACAGTAGAGAAGCTAGAAGCATGGTACCGCACATTGCCGGGCCCGTTATTGCCGTCAAATATCGTCTTTCCATCGCAGCTCAAGTTACAGTAAGTACCTCGTCTGTCTTGTATGGGGCGGTGATGCACCCTCGTTCTACCAAGAACAAATTAGACTAATAATTAACCAAAGCCTCCATTACTGCTATGTCCTCGTCCAACTTTACGAACTCTTAGCATCATATGGGAATAACGGCTCACCGCCACCTCTGCTTGATCAAGACGAGCTCCAGAAATCTCTTGCTAAGTACAGAGCCTACTTTGAGACCATTCTGCGCATCCACTATCTCCGCCATAGCTTCGAATACGGCAACATGATGCTGACCCGATTTCTCGCCATGCTTGCCTTCCTGGCTCTTACCAAGCTCGATTTCCTCATGGCGTGAGATTCCTCCGAGCCAGAAGTCTCTAGTATGGATGTGGGGGATACAGATCCCAGAGCCGCCAGGGCCACACTACTCATCGCCCAGAAAGGTCTCAGCGATCAAGCGAGGGGTTATTACTTGCCGAAAAGAGTACTTCAAGACGTCCTCAGTCGCATGACGCCTAGCGACGCGAATGTACTACAGAGTTTCATAACTATTCAGCAAGAAGGGCCGGAAGTGATTGAAGAGCGCAAGATACATATGGAGAGTCATTATCCGCCAGATATCATACATATAGCGAACGATCCGGACCGGCAGCAACATGATAATTGGATACGTCGGTTTGCAAAATTGACGGTTCGTGAGGAATCTGGTAGCTCAATCTTGGGCATGATATCCGGGAGTAAGGATGGCTAGGCTAGGTAGAATCAGAAAGATGTCCCAACTCACGACTTTTGACTGAATAAGGTGGTTGTTTTCTGTTGTCTTGTCTGGGCATCATCAATTCCGGTAATGGCTTAAGCATTTGAGTCAACGTTGGGCGGACATCGCCGCTACCTAGCTAAAATGCGGCATTTGACAGAGATTCGGCATAGTCCCTAGACAATGGTGCAAGGAATGGAGTTTGGTTGTCTGCAAACGAAAGAAACTCCGATTGGCTGAATGACTACCAAGGCATGAGATCAGCAGGCCTACTTACGTGTCAGTCGTTGGTATTGGGTTGTTGCGGTCTAGATTCGATCTATTTCAATGGCACAAGTCCCGACTCTTAAGCAAGTTTCGATAGGCACTTCCAACTCAATTAGATCAACCATAAGTTGGAAAAAAAAGATCAAGCAAGACGATCCAGACGCCATTCACATCTACACGGATGGAAGCGGCATCAGGGTGGCGATCAACGCAACGTCAATCAAGAGGTTGTCAACCAGGTTGATGTCAATCAACTCAACCCAACTCAACGGAGCCTATTCTTACTAATCAACCAACTCAATATTATCACGATATTGAGTTGGTTGCGTTGGCAAGGTTGATTAGGTATTGTAGCGATGTTCCCAGAATCTGGTGCCGGGTAGCTCAACACAAGGTGGGTGGGATGTTAGTGTTTGTTAGGAGATACTTCTCACCACATCTAATTATTCTTCAATCTAGGTACCGCAGAGCACTCCTTAACGTGGCATTAGCTCGACACGTCAACGCGTCAGATGCGAATCACGCCATAAGTGATTCGCTCGTCCACCGACTCTTGCATCAGCACCAGTCTGACCTCCTGTTCACGACTTGCTTCTCTGGCGTCTCATTTCTTCGGCTTTAATATGTCCCAAAGTTCGGATTTTGAGACTATGAATTTCGTAGCAGCTTCCCTTTTCACACCGGACCCCTTAACACCGGCTCCATCAACACCCGAGCCGTCCACACCAGCCGAAGCTCGCGCCACTCGACGAGACGAGGATCGATTGTTCCGACACTTCCGTGGCTACACGTGGTCTCAACGAAGCAGAAATACAAAATCATGGGTGTGGGAATACGGCTTCGACATCGAGAAGGACTCGGAGCGGCGATGGGTCTGCAGATTGTGCATTGAAAGGAACAGGCCGAAGCCCGGCAATGTAGTTGCCATTGGCACCCAGAACGCTGAACGGCATCTCTGGGACCACCACAAAATTCAAGACCCCTCCGTAAAACGGTCTGTGCCAGCGTCTCGAAAGAAACCGTCGACAGGATACCAGACGATAACGAAAGCCTTCAACCTCGATCTTAACGCGCCCCGAGAGCAAGCAATTGCAAACCGCCTTATTAAGAGCTTTGACAGGAATGTCTTCCAGCGTCTAGTGGCCGAATGGATCGTCGAGAGCAACCTGTCCTTCCGAGAACCCGAAAATAAGAGGTTGCGGGCCATTTTCGAGTACCTCAACCCTTTCGTCGTGAGCACGGATGCCCATGTCGGTCATGATACGGTTCGCAAGCGTGCCGTTGCCGAGTTTGAAAAACACAAAGGGAAGGTAATCGAGGTATTGAGAAATGCACCTGGGTTGATACACATCTCGTTCGACGGCTGGAGATCGCGGAATAAGCACGCTTTATATGGTGTTGCCTGCTTCTTTCGAAATGAGGATGGCAAGGCCCGCAAGCTCATTCTGGGAGTGCCTGAGCTGACAGTTCGGCACTTCGGGGCTAATATTGGACACGAGATCATCGAAATACTCGAGTCATACGAGATCTCAGAGGAGAAAATTGGGTACTTCATGCTTGACAACGCACAAAACAACGACACTGCAATGGATACCATTGGGGAGAGATTCAAGTTCCATGGCAAGGAACGGCGTGGCCGTTGCTTTGGCCACGTAATCAATCTTGTGGTTAAAGCCATTCTCTTTGGAAAGGATGCCGACGCATTTGAGTCCCGGTTGGGGCATGGAGACCTCTTAGCCACGGCTGAGCAGGAGCTTTGGCGAAAGAGAGGTCCCGTCGGCAAGCTCCATAATCTTGTGGTTGCGATCCACCGATCTGATCTACTCACCACACTTCTCCGAAGTATCCAACGGCTGGAGTTCGATGCATCCGAGGATCCTCGGGTGAGAATTCGGAAGCCCCTCAACGTGGTTGTCGACAACGAAACCCGCTGGCTATCGCAGCTGTACATGATCCGCCGCGCCTTGAAGCTTCGACCTTACCTCGAGACACTAGTCTTGAAGCACAAGCAGGAATGGGAAAGGGACAACACGTCGAAGCGGCCAAAGCGGCTCAAGGCAAGCGCAATCATGCCTGCCATATGTCGAGACGAGAATAAACTCGGCGACAAGGACTGGGCCGTTCTAGAGGCGTTCGGGGATATCCTTCAGAGCTTCGAGGACGCAGTCAAGGCGCTTGAAGGTGACGGGATTCAACGGAAACGCAAGCAGGGATATTTTGAGTCCTATGGCAACGTATGGGAGGTGATCGTGGGATATGAATTCCTGCTGGCTGAATTGGAGAAAGCCAAGGCCATGGTCAATCAATATCCTGAACCCGAGCACTTCAAGGTTAACATTAACCTCGGCTGGAAGAAGCTTGACGAATACTACAACAAGCTGGATGAGACTCCGATATATTACACCTCGCTGGCACTCCACCCCGCTTATCGCTGGGGTTATTTCGAGACGGTGTGGTCTGGACGTCCGGCGTGGATTTCCAAGGCGAAAGATGTGGTACAGTCTGTTTGGGACAGAGGATACAAGACGTTGGAAATTTCTACGGAGGATAATGGCGAACCAGCCGCGAAGCGTCAGCGGACACAGTACTATTCTCCTTTTGAGCGATATAAGGACGAAGCTCGGATACGTCCTTGCGAAGAAATGGACTCTGATAACGCAGAAGACGAATATGCCAGGTGGCAGAAGGATGTGTTACCTACGGATAACGTAATTCGGGATCCGCTCGAGTATTGGCATGCGCAGCGGTTCAAGTACCCTAGGCTGTCGCGAATGGCGGTGGACTTTATGACGGTCCAGCCGATGAGCGCTGAGTGCGAGAGACTATTCTCGGCGACAGGGCGCATGGTGACGCCTCTTCGAAATCAGCTGGAGGCAAGTACCATTGCTATTTGCCAGGTGCTGCGGTCATGGCTGCAGGCAGGCATCGTGGAGGAAGTTGATCCTATGCTGTTGGACAAAGTGGATGATACAATGGGCGAGGACTCCGTGGAGGAGAAGTCGGTAAGCGAATGGCTTAGGGATTTACCAGTGCAGATGCGGGAGGAGGACGCAGGGTGGGAGTAGGCTTGCGTTGGCCGTTAGGTTTCAACCTGGCGGTGAAAGTAGGACTACACGACATGGGGCGCTGGTCAACCATCAATACAACACCAGCCAACTCGATATGGGACCTGGGTTGATCAACTCAACAGAGGAAATGCTTATTAAGCAGTCAACTCACTCAATTGAAGGCTGAGGTTGAGTGGATTGCGTTGATCGCCACCCTGAGCGGCATCGGCGGTTACATCGGAGCTGCCGCAGTTTGCAGCACCACCACCCGGAAAACCCGAAGCGCAAACACAGGTGATGTGAGAACCTCCACCGTCTACGCCGGCGAACTACAAGGCATCAGTCCCACCCTCCAGCTCGCACAGGAAGTCAGGATCCAAGGGAATAATAGAAGAAAGCTTCTGACATGCACCGACAACCAAGCCGCTATTCGACCCACCGCCAGGCCTAAAGGCAAGTCTGGTGCATATTAGGACAGCCAAGGCGGTGAGCTTGCCATCAGGACGGAAGGTATCAGGGCGAGGATACTTCGTTACTATGCAATCAAAGAAAAGCAGAGTACAATTTGTTTTTCTTTGTTTGACACTGATTTTGCAAATAACTATTATTCTCTGGAGACCTTTCTCATAATTTCGTACCAGTAGAGCAGTCCGCGCCAGAAGTCTTGTAGTTTAGTAACACTACAAGTAGAAGTTTTATCCATCCACGCTTTACGTGGTATTCCTAATTTACATGCCCTATTTTTGTATACTTATTCCGATTCTTAGACATCAATCTTGAATATAAACGCCGTTGGTTCGTTTTACTACCCATAGTCGCGAGGACTTAGTGGGCAGTAGCGTGGCGGGTGAATACTGGTGGCGGATATATCGCAGCCTTCGTGAACGGATGGTCATAAAGCCTTGTACCAGCTGAGGCGGCGGCAGTGGTAGTATAAGTGTCCTCAACATTATGTGCGAGGACAGGTGCAGACACTGTTGCTGTCGCCGGACAGAGGCTACAGAGCTCCATCTGAGGTTCGGGCGTGAGACAGTAGAAGGGACTCGAGCATTTACGAGCGCAGCGGGTGAAGTCAATGACAGTCTCTCCGAGACTACAGCGGCAGGCCTTGCACATCCGTTGAGCGATTACGGTATGGCACATGTTGAAGTCGTGAGGAGAGAGTGATGGTATAGTTGTAGTAGAGAGGTAGGTTCTGGACGACGATGAAGGTACAGAGGAAGCTCAGGCAGTAGTAGATAGCCTGGAGGTTTTGAGAAAATCCGGTTAAACGCCTGACTGTGTAGTTTGCAACGGAGAAAACTAAAGCATACAGGGGTACAGTCGCAATGGTTGTTGAGGGAGCTTTAGATGAAAGAGATGTGAAAAGAACAACTGCTTTCTAACCGCCAGATAACAAAGGCGAGCCTCACAAACGGGCTTCCTGTTCTTCTTAACGTTCCGCAAGATGATAAGATGCCGTGCAATTAAGGTTGTCGAGGAGAGAGCACGTAAGAGTGACCACTGGATGATGCAGATGATGTTTTAAGGTTAGCTTCGCGAGAAAGGGAGGGGAAACCTCTCAATATTGATGGATCGGCAATCAGGCCGAGCAGCCGGTTGGAACGGATAATGTCGATAGTCTGACGAATCGGATAATGTTTCCATGATCACTATGACGATATAGTCCTTGGCTTGTGGAATCATTATAACCTCATCTGTATTCTGTGGCCCAGAGCTAGTAAAACATTTTTACTTGCATCCGAAGGAAAAATCCATTTGCTGTGAAACTACAAAGGCTGGCTCTTGGCGTGCAGACATTGCCAAGGCAGTGGATCTTTCCTAGCACTCCTGGAATCCCTCATGTTTCGTGATGCATCTCAACATCGTCAATGACGAAGTACAAACATCAAGCCACAGAGGGACATATGATTAGCCCTTAACTAGGATCCTCAATCTGGTTAATTCTTGCCTTACTTCCATGGCACGTTGGCGTCTTTCCACACCACTAAGGTAGATGCCCACAATGGAACCCAACGGTGAAAAGCATGCCCAGCGTCTCGTTGATCATGATACCCAGCAGCAACCTTTTCGAGACTTCGATTAACACCGTTCCAATCACGTGCAACGGCAGACTTTCCTTCACCCCGGGAAAGCCAAAAGCTAGCCCATGCAGGTACGATAGCTTTTGCATACGAATGAGTTGTTACTTACTTGCATAACGTGCAAGATGTCACACGCGTCAATATTGCCGCGACGCACGAATATCCTAATGGAACAACGGAAATGGGGCTGGGGTTATTGACATCGTCATCAAAGTGTAAGGTCAAACATTCTAATTGAACTCGTTATGTTAACTTGGTAGCTAGGTTCTTCAACAGCATTGCGATTTCTTCGGCATAGTAATTGACTTTCGCATTTTCTTGTCCCGTGGGTTGGAAGAGCTAACTGTCGCCAGAATCGTGACGGTGTGATTTGGCCTACTGACACATTCTGGGGATTCCACTGACTTGGATTCGGAATTCTCCTCTCTTTCGTTGCTGTCTCCATCATTCATGCCAACTCCTCCTATCCAACTTGGTCTTCTTGTCTACCAGACCCGTTCTTTCGACACTATACCAACAGCATCCATAAAGCAAAGCACGGCAGTGATACAGGGACGTAAGATACCGAGGGTCGATTCATCCAATAAAGTTCGAGGATAAGTTTGAGAAGTATGCTGAAGGACGTGACTACCTAACTATCTGGGATGTGAGTGTGCTCATGAAGGGTCAGAGGCTGATTGCTGATCCGATCGGTTGGGGCGGCGCTCTCTTCGCATGTGAGTTTGTGGTGTGTTTGACACGCACAGAAGATGTTGAGGCTGACACTTTTGGACAGGGCTAGCAACTAGGTTAATACTCTGGCCTGAAGATGGTAGAATGAGAAAGGAAGATATTCGCCGTATCTACGACGGCAGCCTCTTTTATGTGATTGCCGCTCGCAGGGAGAACAAATGACTTCTCAGCGGATTTTGCAGAGACTATACCCCCGCTTATAGTAGCGGGACTGGCCCTATTGGTCTAAAGGGGTAGATAAAACTACCGTAAGGCGAGAGCTATAATATCCGCCAGCATATCCCAGTTTCTATCTTGGGTTATCCATACGCAAGCTCAGGGGCTGACGGCTCGATTATATATGTCTATTTCACTCAGTAGAACCAATCAATTTGCGACCCGGTACCCGTGTTCATATTCAAGACCACCGCAGAGAGCTACAAAAAGTCATCGTAATGGGGGGAAAACAGGCGGATTGTGGAAGCTTTTGATATAACCACATTCATTACGTGCCCAGACCCAATACGGCATTATCAGTACGGCACGAATTTCTCGAATTGAAAGTTGTTATGCGTAAAACACAGACCTTTGATCGTCTCGATAGTTACCAGATATTGTTTTTTTTCTTCGGCCGCGACTATTTCTGTGACGTTTTAGCTCCGAACTTTATTAGGTATTGAAAATCGCGGAAACGATCTTGAAGCTCATTCCCTATTATTACTGAAGACACTTATAAACCAATCGGCCCGGAATGAAACGGGCCTTAAATACAATTGATTAATAACTTCTTTGAATCCTTGGTGACTAACTCGACAGTCGAAGCAAAGCCTCAACGTGTGATCTAGGTACGAGTTCAAAAGAATCTACAACTTGACAGCATTCTAATACCTAGCAAGGTAAAACGACCGTAGATAATCGTGAGCGTAACCTATCAGTGGTACCTCAGCAAAGCCTACTGTTAGCCGGTAGCGGACCTCGATGTCCATTTCAATCCGCTGTTCTATGGAAGTATCAGCAACAGCTTTCGGGGTTTTTTTTTATTTGTACTCTACAATGTATACATGCATATGCGAGTCTCTGGACCAGCACACTAAACCGGTGTATCGGTCACTGCTGTCGCCTCATTTGTAATAAAAAATCTCTCTCTAAAACCTGGATTGAGTTTTACTTACTAACATCACGAAATGATTGCTAGATCTTCCTGGTCGCGAGAAGAGAAACCTTGTGTAAAGGAAAACTTAGAGTTCTCACATGGATTGACATCATTTCATTGCAATGATGATCCTTGAGGCAACCCAGAGCCCTCTTGAGCTCTGTCTCTTTGCGACGAATGTGGTACCATTTGCTAATGGTTCGGTAACAATGGCGTTACTTGAATTTTATTTGCGAGCTTATGTGTGAGGAGTATAAAAGTCTCGAGTCACAACTTCTGATATCGATCACCCCCTCATGGCCCAGACTTCCTTACCCACGAATGCAATCTGCCTGCCTACCTGCGTAGGATGCCACTGTGAGGCTTATCATCATGCCTTCCGGCACCTAAGGACGGTCAATACTGCATCGAACGAGAAACACCATATCTGAATAGCGATGGTTTCTTGGATTTCGCACCCGCTGACGCTGAGAACCAACGGAATTGGTCAACTGCACGAAGGTGGTACACCACCGAATGCGTTGTGTTTCTAATTCTAAACATGAACCTCACATCGAATATACCATGGGGAAGCCTGGACTTTATTGCGAACATTTTCGAGTTCCGGAAGAGGCGGCACGTCTTACAATCAGCCCGTTCTTTTCTGGGCTATTGCGAAGGACCTTTCGTCTTTGCGCCTCTATCCAAGATATATGGCTGCGAAAAGTCGTCCACATTGCCTTCTTGACTTATATGACATTTGACTTGCTTTGTACATTCGCTCGGAGATTTGGAAGCGAATTAGTGGGAGACTCGTGACTGGAACCGCAGTCCCAGCTAAGTTAGGCAATTTCCCAGGCGTTCTGGTTGATATCTGGACCCAATTGAAAGGGGAAACTCCATGGCGATGTTCAGTTTGGAAGTATGGGTCGGGTAATCCATTAAGGCCCATTTTTGCAGGTTTTTGCGGAATTAAAGAAGGGCTGGTCACGCGGCCTTGGGTTCTTCTATCTGACCTTATACCCTTTCTCTGCGCCCTTTTCTAGTTCATCATCCTGGCCCTGAAATATGTGGTCTTTCCATCTACACGACCATTTTTCGACAAATCAGAGGATAGAATGTTGGAATTGGGCAGCTGCCTGTGATTGTGGCGATCTTGGGATATACCCAATGTGTCTTGTTCATTATCCACAAGACACAATGCCGCAAGAAACAAGCCAAGTCTGACAAGCAGTTCAAATCTGAGGTTCGGTTGACGATGGCTATGGTTGGGGGGAATACGCTTCGTCATTACAATGTTTTGGTTTTGCTGGAGGGGCCAGCCGGCGTAAGTTCACAAGGCTTTTCTTAATAGCAGTGGCTGACCTCGGAAACAAGGTTCATTGGACACCAATACTCGCGGGCATGTTCCTGTCTACTATATTGATCCTTATATCTGCAGCACATATCAACTATCTTACGGAGACGTACGCACATTTCTCCGCGTCTGTTATGGCGGGTAATACCTTCGCGTGGTCGCTAGGCAGCGCTGCTGGGCCGCCATTTACGGACTTTATGTTCAAAGCACTTGGTGTTGGTTGGGGTGAGACCTGATTGGAGGAGTCGCGACAATCTTAGCCTTCCTTCCTTTCGCTTTCCGTTGACACAGACAGCGAATTCGGAATCGAAGCAAATATGCAGTTCAGAAACCGGACAAAGGCAAGCCGGAGCCAGAGATAAGCTCGTCAGGTGTGTCAGTCACGACAGAGATCTAAGGAATACTGGCCTGGTAGTCACCATGGCTCCTCCAACTTCTTCGATACACGCCGTGCTACCTCCTCGACCTAGACGGAAGACCGAAGCCGAAAGCAGGCCTGCAACAACCGTGAAACTCGCAAGTCATTGAAACCCTGCAGTTCTCGAAGATTTTGTTGGCGCCTCTCGAAGCGATCAAGATAACCCCGGCTTAGATGGGGCCGAAAATGCAAAACCTCTGTTCCAACGTTCAAAAACTTAGTAGTGCAGACGCTTTTGCTCCGACATATGAGGACGAGGAGCAGATCAGACGAATTCAGCAGAGGAAATACGAGCGAAAAACACGTTTCGCGTTAAGTAGTGGGAGGAAGCTAGAAAGCTTAGGTCTGGCGTGGAGGAGATGGAATGAATGAATCGCGACTCATTGAGCTGCTTGGCAAACTTGATTCTCGAAGTCTGTCTGCAATTTTAAGATAAACCTCTTACAACACGCCAATGCTTGAGACTTTTGAGCATAGGCTGGTCCGCGTCACGCATCGGAACGCATCGGAGGAAAGGCTTGCTTTCTGTCAGACTGATCCTGCTTTTTAGTCTGCCCGGACGCATTTCTATCGAGGGCGGGAGAGCACTTACTTCGATTCGACTTCCGTGTCAGCGTGCTTCTGCTGATAACCGAGGTGCCCCGAGTGTTAAGGGGTGGGCTCGGCATCGTTGATACCTACATACTGTCAATATTACCAGACGGCCGATTATGGGCCATTATATGGACTCTATTTTTCTTTCGTCGACGCGTTTCTTGCTTTCGAGTGATCAGCCAACTTCTATCAGATATGCTGCGCGATAAGGTGCCAATGAATTCGAATGACACACACGGCCCGTAACTGCTATCAGGAGATAGCAAGGGCGTAACGGGGAATTTTGGAATTAGCTTACAGAGCAGGTGTAAGGCTATTGATGAACTGAGGAAACAGATGCAAATTCGCCCATTTGAAATATGCTTTCTAGATGTACAACGCGTACTTATGAGGGACTAGAGACTAGAGACTAGAATAGGCCATGAGCTAAGTCGCCGCACTTCAGTAAGACCTATGACCACTGTGGCCTTTTCCCTAAACCCTATCTACACGAATTTCATGTTTCTTTCTGGACACTCTGATTTTCCATGGCCGTCTCCGATCCTTGGGCGTGGGAAGACTGCTGGTGGTGGTACAAATGACAGTTCTTTCCTAATGTGTGTGCTGTTAGGAGTGTCTCGAGTTTTGCACACTCTTGCTGCAGTCGAACTCTTTCAGTATTCAGGGCAGAATTCTGTGATCTTAGACGGTCCTGGATTGTTTCCTCTGAAGGTGAAGATTCAATGGAGTTGCCTTGGCGCGATTGCGGGAGGGTACTCTGAACCGTTTCTTCGGCCATTGCGTGCAGTATGCGATGTGATCGCTGAGACACAAATTTGATCGTTTGCGCTCTCGTCTGAGGTATTTTAGGCCAGGCAATTAGTCGGTTCGCAGCCTTATGCTGCAGCTCTAGTTCTTAAAAGAGAAGGAGCGGTGATCGAGAGTTCAATGCCAAAATGGCTGCGCAAGATATTTGTGTAGGGGACTTAAATTCGATAACGACCACGGAGCCCGCTGGCTAGATAGGACGAAGGGCACTTGAATGGGAACAAAGATACCTTTAGTTCGGTGACAATCCCACAGAAATCTCTGTACTAAGAGCACATGACCCACAGAACCCTGGACCAAGAGCATCCACCCCACTAATTAAACGCTTTTTATAGGGTAAACGACCAGGTAAGTTTCCTCATGACGTTCAGCCAGTTATAAATCGACTGACCTCCGAGATCCTCGAGCCAATCACGCGAGGGAGACATGGATCCTATCTGGGCCCCTCTGTCGGCAAATGCACCAACTTAAAAGACAACGGCAAACATGAATGCCTGAGGCAATGAAGTATCCATGTCGACGGGTATGAGAGGATCCCCCGAGCAAATTGGTAACGCCTCGATTTCACCGCCGGCATCTGATTCCCACCAACGTCTCAAAGAAACCGCCAGCTGCTCCCTGTTCCTAGTTCAGACAGTACTTCTCAATCTCAACCATCCGCCTCATCGTCCACTCCTCTTTCATCTGAGAAGCTACCCAAACGACAAAGGATTGGGACCCAACTCGCATGCAATGGGTGCCGCCGCAGAAAAGTCCGTGTAAGCGAAGCCTCGTCCCATGATCTCCTTTGCTCCCCTTAACCTTGAGTGCCTAGTGCGACGGACAGCGGCCTCAATGCATGTCTTGTCAACAGCGCGGCGAGCAAGAGCCTTGCACCTATGCGAAACCCCGTAGTCATAGCCAGCCGAGAAAAGAAACGGAGCAAATCCTTGAACTGTTCGATCTCTTGAGGGCTGGCTCCGAGAATCAAGCCCTTGACAGCCTGTGCATTCTTCGATCCCATGACGATGTCGACAGCGTTCTGGATATAATAAAAGCGAGTGGAAGCC